>NC_133620.1:296407803-297059053 GCF_048593235.1 Sminthopsis crassicaudata
AGGGACAATTGGTGCCTGGAGGGAGTGGGGTGGGTCAGATACCTGTTTGCTTCTTGAATTAACTTTGAACCAAAGCATCCTATCCTCTAAGCCCTTTGCCAACCCTGTGGCTCCCCCCAGCCTCCACCCTGACTTTAGCTGCTTGGAGACAAGGATTCTGAGGGGATGGACCCTGACTCATGGGGGGGGTGTGTTACCATAGCAACATCCCCTTCTTTATACAATGGGAAGCCTCCTACTCTGATGGAGCCTGCAGCCCCAGCCCCAATCGCTGGCTATCAGCCTCAGGAACTTGGCAACTGTCACTACGGCAACCTGGAGCCCAGCAACAGGGCCTTCATGAAAAGGAGGGGTCCAGGACAGGGCTGGGCTGTTTGAGGGGACCTAGATTGAAAGCAAGATAAAGAAAGTGATAAAGAGAGGCAAGCGAAATACGGGATAAATATACATCAAAGATACCATCCCAATAAGAAATCGAAAGCAAAACACCTGGGGACAGATGTATGGCCATAATGGCACTTTCCCCCCCTTCCTGCCCCTCCCAAAATATCCACGCACATATGTGCGTGGATGTGTGTTTATATGTGTATACATGTGTACACACAGACTTGCAGTCTTAGGTGGGATTCTGACACATCCTATAACAAGACATATTAACACAAATGTGCACACGCCCCTTGTTTTCCCCACTAGGATACAAAGACACCACTCAGACGATATACAAGCAAACATACCCAGGTGATAAGTACACAAATCCCTGAGTTTTACAGGAATACGTGTCCTTAGGTAACACCCATAAAGGCAATAACACACAACTAAAGAATATAGAACCATAGGAATTCACAAATGCAAATTGCTAGATCAGCTCCTTGGAGTTCTCTTAGGGGGGAGAGATGGCTTTTTTGCTTCAGGAGCAAATCAGTATAGCAAGACATTTTAGGTGATAACATATTTTTGTTCTGACACAATAAGCATTCTTCATAACTTTTCCTGTCTAGTAGCGCTTTTCTGTACAAAATAGTTAAGTAAAATCATTTAATACATATAGTGATTGCATTGGCAAGATATTAATTGTGACTTTTGTGGTTTGTAGAAAAGATGTGTGTTTCAATTTTACTAATTTGGAAGCAGATTTATGCATTTTATTTGAATTTTGTTGCCTTATAAAGGCACATTAGATGGACTATGTCAGACTTTATGTCAGGAAGACCCAGGTTAAAATTTTTATCTCTGTCTCCCTTTGAGTTTTGTTTTCATTTGAATTGTTGTAATTAGATAATATTGGGATTTTCTTGGTTCTATTCTCTCTACTTGTGTCAATTCATTCAAATCTTTCATGTTTCTCTGAATTCATTATATTTATCATTCTCTATGGCACAATAACATTCCATTACAATAATATACCACAATTTGTTCAACTATCCTCCCATATTATGGGTAATGGCCAGAACTCTGGAAAAATATACTTGAGGCAAGAATTCTTATAACAATTCTAACTCAGTGGAATTGATGGTTTAGCATGGTGATTAATAGTTCTCTAGTTCAGTATGATTGAATTAATCTTACAACAAATAATGGTTCCCTAGTGATATAATGATGGCTTATATTCACTATGATGAATGGATTTAATTGTAATAGAGTATTTAAGAGGTCAGAGTCAGACCTAGAGAAGGGATCGAAGAGATTCAGAGAAGACAGAGGACAGAGGACTGGTGGCTGCAGCTCAAGCTCTAGGACTCAGAGAAACATTCCAACTTCATCAGCCTGTCCTCCTGCTTCCTCCACTGAGACCAAGGCCTGTCTGAAGGGCCTCCAGAAAGCTAGGCAAGCATTTCTTATGTAATTCCAAATTGTTTTCTAGAATTAATATATCAATCCATAGCTTCATCAGCAATGAATTAGTATGGACGTCTTCTTACAATTCCTCCAACATTGATTTTTTCCATTTTTTCCTATCTTTGTCAATCTTAGGGATGAATTGATACCTCAGAATAGTTTAAATTTGCATTTTTTAAACTATTAGTGATTTTGAAGACTTTCTCATGTGATTATCGATAATTGGTATTTCTTCTTAAAACTGTTTATATCCTTTTGATTACTTGTCTATTAGAGAATAGCTTTTATAGATTATAGATTTCATTTAATTCCCTCTAGATTTTGAATGCTTGATTTTCATCAGAGATTCTATAAAACATTTTTGCATTTAATAAACTCAATGGCCTTTTCTTAGTACTCATCTTTTTTGATATCTCTCCAGGATGCTCTCATTCCTTGCTGTTTATGCCACTGTTCAAAGTACATCCTGGTCTTCTTCCTGAAAGAGGAGGAAAATAGGCTTGAGGAATGACTTTCTACTCTCCAGGTTATCAGGAACAATGAAATGTCCTTTAATGTAAGGAAGACAAGCCTGGTAAAAACTAAGAAAAAAAGGATCTGAAGAGGCAGTGAAGAATATCAATGAATGTCATACAAATATAGCAATAGATTAGTGATAGACTGAGGAAGGCTAAAACTGATTTTTCCCACTAAAGAGCACCAGTTCTGGTACCATATGAGGGCTATATTCATTCCTGAGAGTCTAACTTCTAAAGAAATAGGTTAGATTCTTTTTCCTACATTGTCAATCTCTTTATGACCCTAGCCCAGAACAATGGGGTAAAAAATCATTTAAAATATAGGATTAATTCATATCCAGTAGGTCCAAGATCCTCAAAAAGGAGTAGAAAGGTACTCAGTGTATAATGTATATCAGATATAGAACAGCTATTTATTTTCTCCACTTAAAAATGCTTAAAGTACAAAAGATTCATAAGTACATATTCCTAAAGAATATGTACTCCCAATGTCTTCATCTTAAAACCTTTGACATCATCTTCTAGGTTTTCCTTTTCCCTAGTCCCTAACAAAGAAGTAACTTTTCTTGCCATGGCCAACCTCTGTACATGGCCTTTACTTCTCCTTTCTTTCCTCAGCTCTTTGTAATCTGGCTTCTAATATCATCATCACTGAAATGGTACCACTAAAGTTGACCACTATCTCTCTTTTAAAATTTTTTTTATTACTTTTCAACCTTTACTTTTACAAGATTTTGATTTCTATTTTCCCTCTCTCCCTCCCCCCCCAAGATAGTAAGCAATCATACAGATTATACATATACAAGCATATTAAATGTATTTCCACATTAGTCATGTTATGAAAGAAGAATCAGAACAAAAGGGAAAATCCACAAGAAAGAAAAAAACAAAAAGATAAAAATAGCATGCTTTAATCTGCATTCAGACTCCATAGTTTTCTGGAGATAGATAACATTTTCTGTTAGAGACTTTCCTTCTGAGAATTGCCATGTATGCTATGTCAGCTGGTAGGGTGGATCCAGGAGGTAGAAAGGGGGCTTGGCCTCTGAGGCAGGAGGTTGTGTCTTACAGGTGTTAGATCTTTTCTTAGGACTCAGTACTAACTCCAGGTGTCTCCTTTCTGGGGATCCACCCATGCAGTGTTGAGTGGGCTAGGCACAGGGTAATCCCAGAGAAGAGTAGATATAAATGTCCAGCTTTGCCATAGGTGAGGAAAAGGATGTGGAGAGCAGCAGAGAGATTCAGAGAAGCAGTCATATCTGCTCTTGCTTCCTGCTAACCCCTGCTGAGATTACCGATAAAGAAAGTCTGTTTGCCACTTTAACATCGGCCTCATCTCCTTGTCTATCATGGAAAGATTGGTATGTATGACCCAGGCAATCAGTAACCTCAGAATGGGAGGTTACAATTTTCCATCATGAGTCTTCTGAAATTGTCTTGGATCATTGAATGTCTGAAAAGAAAAAAGTCTATCAAAATTGATCATCCTTATAATATTACTGTTACTATGTACAATATTCTGGTTCCCTTCACTTCACAATATCAGTTCATGTAAAGTCTTTCCAGGTTTTCTGAAATCTGCCTGCTCATCATTTCTTATAGAACAATAATGTTCTATTACATTCATATACCATAATTTGTTTTTTTTTCTTTTTAATTTTTAAAATTAATTTTATAATTATAACATTTTTTGACAGTACATATGCATAGGTAATTTTTTACAACATTATCCCTTGCACTCCCTTCTCCGAATTTTCCCCTCCTTCCCTCCACCCCTCTCCTAGATGGCAGGCATTCCCATACATATTAAGTATGTTATAGTATATCCTAGATACAATATACATGTGTAGAACCGAATTTTGTTGTTGTTGTTGCAAAGGAAGAATTGGATTTGGAAGGTAAAAATAACCTGGGAAGAAAAACAAAAAATGCAAATAGTTTACATTCATTTCCCAGTGTTCCTTCTCTGGGTGTAGCTGATTCTGTCCATCATTGATCAATTGGAACTGAATTAGATTTTCTCTTTGTTGAAGGATATCCACTTCCACCATAATATATCTTCATACATTGTTGTTGAAGTGTATGATGATCTCCTGGTTCTGCTCATTTCACTCAGAATCAGTTGATGTAAGTCTCTCCAAGACTCTCTGTATTCCTCCTGCTGGTCATTTCTTACAGAGCAATAATATTCCATAACATTCATATACCATAATTTACCCAACCATTCTCCAATTGATGGGCATCCATTAATTTTCCAGTTTCTAGCCACTACAAAAAGGGCAGCCACAAACATTTTGGCACATACAGGTCCCTTTCCCTTCTTTAGTATTTCTTTGGAATATAAGCCCAGTAGTAGCACTGCTGGGTCAAAGGGTATGCACATTTTGATAACTTTTTGGGCAGAATTCCAGATTGCTCTCCAGAATGGTTGGATTCTTTCACAACTTCATCAACAATGTTATCAATGTCCCAGTTTTCCTGCATCCCCTCCAACATTCATCATTATTTTTTCCTTTCATCTTAGCCAATCTGACAGGTGTGTAGTGGTATCTTAGAGTTATCTTAATTTGCATTTCTCTGATCAATAGTGATTTGGAACACTCTTTCATATGAATGGAAATAGTTTCAATTTCATTTTATGAAAATTGTTCATATCCTTTGACCATTTATCAATTGGAGAATGGTTTGATTTCTTATACATTAGAGTCAGTCCTCTCTATATTTTGGAAATGAGGCTTTTATCAGAACCTTTAACTGTAAAAATATTTTCCCAGTTTGTTGCTTCCCTTCTAATTTTGTTTTCATTAGTTTTGCTTGTACAAAGGCTTTTTAATTTGATGTAATCAAAATTTTCTATTTTGTGATCAATAATGATCTCTAGTTCTTCTTTGGTCACAAATTTCTTCCTCCTCCCAAGGTAAACTATCCTATGTTCCTCTAATTTATTTATGATCTCATTCTTTTATGCTTAAATCATGGACCCATTTTTATCTTATCTTGGTATATGGTGTTAAGTGTGAGTCCATGCCTAATTTCTGCATACTAATTTCTAGTTTTCCCAGCAGTTTTTGTCAAATAATGAATTCTTATCCTGAAAGTTAGGATCTTTGGGTTTGTCAAACACTAGATTGCTATAGCTATTGATTATTATGTCTTGGTTTATCACATATTCTTGCTATTATTGTGTATAATGTGTTCCTGATTTTGCTTGTTTCACTCGGCATCAGTTTAGATAAATCTTTCCAGGCCTTTCTAAAATCAGCTTGTTCATCATTTTTTTATACAACAATAATATTCCATTACCTTTATATACCATAACTTGTTCAACCATTCCCCAATTGATGGACATCGACTCATTTTCTAATTCTTTGCTACTACAAAAAAATCGGCTACAAACATTTGTGCAAAAATATTGTAGCATCTCTTTTTGTAGTGGCAAGGAACTGGAATAGCTGAATCATATATGAATGTAATGTAATGCTATTGTTCTATAAAAAATGATAAATAGGCTGATTTCAGAAAAACCTGGAAAGTCTTACATGAACTGATGTTGAGTAAAGTGATCAAAACTAAGAGAACATTGTACACAGTAAAAATAAGATTATGTGATGATCAACTGTATTGGAGTTGGCACTTTTAAAAAATTTAGTGATTTAACATAATTCTAATAGATTTGTATTGCAAAATGCCATCCACATCCAGAGAGAAAGAACTCTGGAGACAATGTGTATCAAAGCATACTATTTTCACCTTTTTTGTTGTTTGTTTATTTTTTTCCTTGTGTTTTTTCTCCTTTAATCTGATTTTTCTTGCACAGCATGACGAATATGGAAATATATTTAGAAGAACTGCACATTAACCTATATCAGATTGCTTGCTATCTTGAGGAAAGGGGGGAAGGGAAGGGGAGGAGAAAAATTTGGAACACAAAGTTTTACAAAGGTCAATGTTGAAAACTATCTTTGTATGTATTTGGAAAAATAAAATACTATTTAAAAAATGTAGGAGATATGAAAATAAAATATATCAATAAAATGTATTTTTAAAATTAAAAGCATGCTTAAAAAAGAAAAAGAAAGAAAGCAAATATACTCACATGAGGGAAAAAAATGGTTTTTGCTAGAGTATTTGGGTAAAGATCAATGGAAGCAGAAACAGAAGTGATATTATAGTTGACATGCACCATGTATTTGTTCTATGTATATACTTGAACAGAAAGAGGAAATACATGAGAAATTCAGCAAATGGATTGCAAGGCTGGGTTAGAGGCATTATTTCATAGTAATGGAGGTATTTCAATTATCTTAACATCTCTAAGAATTCTCTCTACCAAAACCAGAATGGCCAATCACTTCTTGATACCTTTAGGACAAATTTCATCCTTCAAAAGGAATAATAGCTTGCCATAGTAGATAGAGGACCAGTCAGCCTTGGGGCAGGAAGATGTAAATTTAAGTCCTGTTTCTGACAACATATGGTTTGTATGTTCAGGAGCAAATCACTTAAACTCTTAGCACTCCAAGCAACTCTGTAAGAGTTTAAGCCTCCAAGGGTTCTCAAACTACAGCCAATGGGCCAGATGAGGCCTGCTGAGGACGTTTATGCGGCAAATGGGCTGAAGGATGGAGATGAGAGTGTGAGGTTTTGTTTTTACTATAGTCAGGCCTCTAAAGTCTGAGAGACAGTGAACTGGCCCCCTATTTTAAAAGTTTGAGGACCACTGGCACTTTAAGCAATGGAAAGTCAACAATCTATGGTGGATAGAATGACCACTTTAGGAATTCTCCAAAATGATGATATCACAGGTCTGGATTGACCTCCCCCCAAAAAAGATCAAGGAACTAACTAACTAACATATACACACACTGCAGACAGAAATTGATCAGCACAATTATAAATCTTGATTACAGAAGACTTATAATGAAGCTACCTACTTCCTTCCAGAGAAATGATATATTTAAAATGATGAATGAGACATATTTTTGGACATGGTTAATGTAAACAGATATTTTGTTTTACTGTGCATATTTGTTATGGTTTTTTTTTTTTTTAATTGTTCACATGGGGATGAGAGAAGTGTGAATGTGAAAAAAGAATTAAATTAATTTAAAAATAACGCATAGGGGTAGCTAGGTGATACAGTGGGTAGAACATCTGAGTTCAAATCTAGCCTTAGACACTTGACAATTATTAGCTATGACTCTAGGTAAGTCACTTAAACTCAATTACTTAGCCCCTCCCCCAACACAACAAAGAACTGAGAAATTGCAAGCTCAGACTGGGGAAGACCACTCATTCAATATTTCATGAATTTGTTTTATCTAATAGATCATTAAAAAATACTAGATGCACTGAAAGCAGGAATTAGTACCTGGAAAATAAACCTCATTCCCCTTCCTCTGAAAGAAGAGTTGATCAGAGAGTAGAGGCTTTAATGGGTAAAGGGGTCCTGCTGTCAAGGAGATTGAAGGGAGTAATTAAATTAGAAAAAGGCAATTCATCTTTCAGGAAAGCAGAAGGTTGATTCCACAGAGTGAAGCTGGAAAATATCACCTTTTAGAGAGACCAAGTGTAGACTTATGAGTATAGGGGAGATCTCATAGGTAGTGATTATCTCAGAAATACACTCTTCTCTCTCTCTGGGAATTATCTTGGGAAGCTTGGATGATTGCTGTGACTGACTCATTCCAAAAGTGGCAGGGCTCTCACCTAGAGAAGAGAAATATATTGATGGAAAGCATATAGACTGGTGCAGGGCCAGAAAGCCCAGGCAGCCTGACTTCATATGGTAAGAATGTGTACAAAGCTTTGAGAGTCAATTAAGTGATGGTGAGACTCCACAGGATGTATACGTCACTTTCATCCATTCTCCTATTCAGTGTGAAGGAGAAAAGCCAACTGAGTTCATGATTTGGGTGGATGCCAGACTTTCGAGACTGATATGCTGAGGGGCAGCAACACCTGAATATGAGAATATGTTCAACCTACAGCAAGTGAGAAGTGTGTGTACAGCCTGAAAATGCTTTGGCTTTTGCTCTTTTTGAGACACAACAAGCACCAACACATTTTTCCCAATTCCTGAACATAGTATGTAAGTTACATGACTGTTGTACAACTGCAAAGAGAGACTGCCACCAAGAAGACTCAATTTTGATTAATTCTGGAACTGGTGAAGTGGACTAGAACAAATCATTTCTTGTTTCCTCACTAGATTTTTCTCACTGGGGAATAAGCATAGGAAAAGTGAAAACAAAATTATTTCTTTTTGCAAATATGAAATTGTTCTTAGAGAACTTTAGAAAGTCAACTAAAACATTAATTAAAATCATTAACAACTAGCAAAATTTCAGAATTAAGATATATCTACATAAACTAGCAAGATCCAGGAAAAAGAGTTAGAATGGGATAATCCATTCAAAATAACCACAGAAGCTATAAACTACTTAGGAATGAATCTATCAAGATTCATCTAGAGACTAAAACAAGCAAACATCCAGAATCTAACTATAAAATTTTTTTTGCAGACAGACATAATAAGAGAAACATTAATTGTTCATAGATAGGTTGAGCCGATATAATAAAAATGATACTACCCAAATTAATTTACTTGAACAATATATTCAAAATGTATTCAAAAGAATGCTTTATAGAGTTAGAAAGGGTAATAATGAAAAAAAATGGGAAGGAAAGAAATCTATTGGTATTAGATCTCAAACTGTACTACAAAGCAGCAGTCATTAAAACAATTTGGTACTTGTTTTTTAAAAAGAGAAGTAGATCAGTGGAACAAATTAACTAAACAATATACACAAGCAAATAAATACAGTAATATAATGTTTGGAAATCCAAAGACCAGTCTAAAAGAAATTAAATTTAGAACAATACACATACCAAGATAAACTTCAAATATGATTTAAATATAAGAAGTCACATCACAAACAAATTAGAGGAGCAAGGAAGGGACCACTTTTCTGATATCTGGAAATGGAAGAGTTCATGACTAAACAAATGATTGAAAGAAAATAAACAATTTTAATATGAAATTGTAAAGTGTTTGCATAAACAAATCGAACATAGGGGGAATAAGGGAAATAAGGAACAGGGGAAAAATCTTTGCCAGAAATTTCTCTGATAATGGTCTCATTTCATATATATGTATTATATATACATACATATATGCACACATATTTACAGGGATGTTGCTGGTAAATGTTTAACAAGTGACTCTCTGAAAAGACATATACTTTAAGTTTGAGCTAATATTCACTTAAATCCAACTCACTTGTATATCATGGCATCCTTCCTGATGTCATGATTTTCTTCATGAATGAAGGACAAAGAACAACAGCAATAGCATGATATATACATGTGTGTGTATATATATCATGCTGTTTACATTTTGTAAATATACATTTGTGTACACATATATATGTATACACACACATATATATTTGAATCAATTGTATATTTACTTATATAGATCTGATTAAAATTTATAAGACTAAAAGCCTTTCCCCAAAAGAGATGTCAAAGGATATGAAATTTCTTCCAAGGAAGAAATACAAGCTGATCATATGAAAAAAATGTTCTAAATCATTAATAATAAAAGAAATGCAAATTAAAGCAACTTTGAGGTTCTACTTTGAACCTATTAGGCTGACATAGAAGACAAAAGAGGAAAATGATTTCTAAGTGTTGGAAGCCTTGTTGGAAAACAGGTATACAAGTACTGTTGGAGGATATGTGAATTGCTCCAGTCATTTCTGGAAACAATTTAGAACTCTACCTAAAAAATTCTCAAATTGTGTATATCCTTTGACTCAGCTATAGTAATATCTTGTCTGTACCTCCAAAGAAATTCAAGAAAAAAGGAAAGGATTTATATATAGGATTTTTTAATATGAGTTCTTTTTATTCTAAAATGAGAATGTCCTCTTATTAGGGAAAGATTAAATAAATTGTGACATATGAATATAATTATAGGAATAATTATTATATTACAATAAAATTAAGAAACAATCTTTCCAAAGGAAATATTATAATATAATATTATAGTTATTATTATAGTAATATATCAGACTTCTCTGAATTGATGGAAAGCAGATTTAGGAGAAATATTTGACAATTATTAAGCATCTATATTGTGTGTCAGGCCCTGTGCAAAGGACTAGGGATACAAAGAGGCAAAAGACATTCTGTCCTCTAGGAGCTTACAATTTAAAGAGGAAAACAGCAAGCAAGGTGTCAAATATTTGATAATAGCATTTATAGAGAAAAACTGCTTTGAAAGGCTTTAGCTCACTGAGCAATACAATAATGAAACACAAATCCAAAAGAGTGATTATAAAATAATACTCACATCTAGATAAAGAGGTGATAAACATAAAAATGCAAAGATATATGTTTTTCAGATATGATTAATGTATGAATTTGGTTCTCTTTGTATTTGTATTTGTTATTGTTCAGTCATATTTGGTCATGTCCAATTCTTCATGATCCCATTTGGGGTTTTCTTGGCAAACATACTAAAGTAGTTTACCATTTCCTTTTCTAGCTCATTTTTGCAAATGAGGAAACTGAAGCAAACAGGGTAAAATGACTTGCCTAGGGTCACACAGTTAGTAAATGTCTGGGGTTAGATTTGAACTCAAGTTTTTAAACTCACACTTCTCAAGTAGGTATGCCATTTTCTTGCTTAATAAATTCCAGTGGCTTTTTATTACCTGTAGGATCAAATACAAAATCCTATTTATTGTTCAAAGCTCTCTATCACTTAGCAATTCTCCTACCCCTCTTACCTATCTGGTATTCTTCCATATAGGGACACTAGTCTCCTTACTGTTCCATTTCTCTCCAATAACAGTATTTTCTTTGTCTCTGGGCCTGGACTGTTCTCTCTCCTCACATTGGTCTACTGACTTCTTTCGAGTCACATCTAAAATTTCATCTTCTATTGGAAGCCTTTATCAACTTCTCTCAATTTCTAGTGCTTTTTCTCTGTTAATTGTTTTCAATTTAACCAGTATGTAGCTTGGTTGTTTATATTTGCTCACTTAGTATTTTCCCCTTTAAATTGTAAGCTTTTAGAAGGCAGAGACTGTCTTTTGCATCTCTAGCCCTTAGCACAGGGCTTGGCACATAATAGATGCTTAATATTTATGGTGGCAGCATACTAGTGATGTAAATTTCACGTTTCTTACATTAGATTCAAAATTGATACTTATATGGAATATTGCAATACAACAACTATTGCTATAAGGAATTAGCAAATGTAAATTTTTTATTATCTTTTTAAAATTTTTTATTATAGCTTTTTATTTACAAAATATATACATGGGTAATTTTCCATTGTAAAACTTTCTGTTCCTCCCACTCCCCCTTACATTGCATGTTAATACATGTTAAATATGTTAAATATATGTTAAACAAAATATATCTATACATATTCATACAGTTATTTTGTTGTACAAGAAAATTCAGACTTAAAAATAAGGTAAAAATAACCTGAGAAGGAAATAAAAAATGCAAGTGGACAAAAATGCAAGTGGAGTGGAAATACTATGTTGTGGTTCACATTCATTTCCCATAGTTCTTTCGCTGGGTTCTTTTCATTATTGAACAAATGGAACTTATTTGGTTCATTTCATTGTTGAAGAGAGTCATGTCCATCAGAATTGATCATCATATAATATTGTGATTTCTTGGTTCTGCTCATCTCACTCAGCATCAGTTCATGTAAGTCTCTCCAGGCCTTTCTGAAATCATTCTGCTGGTCATTTCTAACAGAACAATAATATTCCATAACATTCATGTACCACAATTTACCCAACCATTCTTCAATTGATGGACATCCATTCATTTTCCAGTTTCTGGCCACTATAAAAAAGGCTGCCACAAACATTTTCGCACATATAGGTCCCTTTCCCTTCTTTAAGATCTCCTTGGGATATAAGATCAGTAATAACACTGCTGGATCAAAGGATATGTACAGTTTGATAACTTTTTGAGCATAGTTCCAAATTGCTCTCCAGAATGGTTGGATGCATTCTCAATGTATCAGTGTCCCAGTTTTCCCACATCCCCTCCAACATTCATCATTATCTTTTCCTGTCATCCTAGCCAGTCTGAGAGGTATGTAGTAGTTGTATTAATTTACATTTCTCTGATTAATAATGACTTGAAGCATCTTTCCCTATAGCTAGAAATAGTTTCAATTTCTTTATCAGAAAATTGTCTGTTCATATCCTTTGACCATTTATCAATTGGAGAATGGCTTGATTTCTTATAAATTAGAGTCAATTCTCTCTATATTTTGGAAGTGAGGCCTTTATCAGAATCTTTGACTGTAAAAATGTTTTCCCAGTTTTCCCTTCTAATCTTGTCTGCATTAGTTTTGTTTGTACAAAAACTTTTTAATTTGATATAATCAAAATTTTCTATTTTGTGATCAATAATTATTTCTAGTTCTTCTTTGGTCACAAATTCCTTCCTCCTCCACAGGTCAGAACTATCCTATGTTCTTCTAATTTGTTTATAATCTCATTCTTTATAGCTAGATCATGAACCCATTTTGACCTTATTTTGGTGTATGGTGTTAAGTGTGGGTCAATGCCTAGTTTCTGCCATACTAATTTCCAATTTTCCCAGAAATTTTTGTCAAACAGTGAATTCTTATCCCAAAAGCTGGGATCTTTGGGTTTGTCAAACACTAGATTATTATAATTATTGACTATTTTGTCCTGTGAACCTAACCTATTCCACTGAACAACTAGTCTATTTCTTAGCCAATACCAAATGGTTTTGGTGAGTGCTGCTTTATAATATAATTTTAGATCTGGTACAGCTAGGCCACCTTCATTTGATTTTTTTTTTTCATTAGTTCCATTGAAAGTATTGACCTTTTGTTCTTCCAGATGAATTTTGTTATTTTTCTAGGTCATTAAAATAATTTTTTGAGAGTCTGATTGGTGTATAGCACTAAATAAATAGGCTAGTTTAGGTAGTATTTTCATCTTTATTATATTCGCTTGACCTATCCAAGAGCACTTAATATTTTTCCAATTGGTTACATCTGACTTTATTTTTGTGGAAAGTATTTTGTAGTTTTGTTCATATAATTCCTGACTTGCCCTTGTCAGATAGATTCCCAAATATTTTATATTTTATATGGAATTTCTCTTTGTATCTCTAGCTGTAGGATTTTGTTAGTGATATATAAGAATGCTGATGATTTATGTGGATTTATTTTGTATCCTGACACTTTGCTAAAGGTATGGATTATTTCTAATAGCTTTTTTAGTAGAATCTCTGGGGTTCTCTAAGTATAGCATCATATCATCAGCAAAGAGTGATAATTTGTTTTCTTCATTACCTACTCCAATTCCTTTAATCTCTTTTTCAACTCTTATTGCTGAAGCTAGCATTTCTAATATAATATTGAATAGTAGTGGTGATAGTGGGCAACCTTGTTTCATTCCTGATCTTGTTGGGAATGGTTCCAGTTTATCCCCATTACATATGATCCTTACTGATGGTTTTAAATAGATGCTACTGAGTATTTTAAAGAAAAGTCCATTTATTCCTATGCTTTCAAGTGTTTTTAATGCAAATTTGCATTAGTATCAATAGTATCAATGATAGTAACTTGTGAGGAGGCATAGAGCAGAAAAACCAGTTGACTATACAATTACAATATAATTTTTTGGGGGTCAATTTCTAAAACTAGGTATGGAAAGCTTAAAATTCTGTGTAATATTTCTCTAGAAGTCCCTGCAAATGTGCTTTTAGCCCCAGGCAAGTCTCTATATGTAACATGTTTAACTCCTTTTTTTCCCCCGAGGCAATTGGGGTTAAGTGACTTGCCCAGGGTCACACAGCTAGGAAGTGTTAAGTGTCTGAGGCCATATTTGAACTCAGGTCCTCCTGACTTCAGGGCTGGTGAGCATGTTTTATTCTTAAGGCTAGGTGTATTACATTTCCCCTCTTTGCCTTCTCTAGTACCTGAGGAATTCAGTGTTGTCTCTTCTTGTCATTGACTTCAGCCTTACAGATTGTTTCCCCACCTCCTTCACAATTCCACTCAGCCATTTTAAGGGCTGTGAGTAGCGCCCCAGTTTCATGAACCATGTAATGTAAGATTAACTTTGACAAAGATATATTTACTTCAAGAAACAAATATACAAGCATACAAACATTTCCTTCTGTCCAATAGCTGAGGGACACAATCCTTTCCATGTCAATTTAGTTTCTGGACTCTGAGTTTAGTTCAGTTCCAGAAAAACTTTAGTACCACCAAGATCAATTCCAAAGGCCCTTGGCATTACTATCCCCACATCTTATGCCTCAGCTATCTCTAGTAGGCTGGCTGCAATGCTAGATCTGGATTTTTGGAAATCTGGATCCTCACTGTGATCCCACTCACAGCAGCAATTCCATTTTGAATCTACAACCAAGGACTAAAACTTCAGGTTAAAACTTAGCTAGGCTACTGTGGCCTAAGGAGGGGTGGGGATCAGGGATCACACATGGTGCCTCTTGCTATGACTGAAGATGACTTTCACCTACAAATTCAGGATAAGCCCAGACTATGCTCAATCATTAGATGTAAAGATAAAGATCTTTCCAGTTACTTGGCCAAAGTGAGAGAAAATCTGCTTCCAAACATAGGATGATTGGCCAACACCACCAAATATCTACATAAGGATGATGCCATTTTAAGTGATCTGAGCATGTGCCAACTTCCATAACTTAAATTTTTATTATTATTATCATCATTATTAAGCATCCACTAAGTGCCAGGAATTAGGTCCTGGGATACAAAGACAAAAACAAATAATCCCCTGTCCTTCAAAGGGGAGATCACATAAAAAATATATAAAATAAATATAAATTAATTTTGGAGGTTGAGGTGAAGTGGAAAATAAGGAGCAGCAAAGTTCACCTATAATAAATAGCATTTGTGCTAGGGTTTTTAGGAAAATAGGGGTCCTAAACGAGGAGGGAAATCATTCTAGGTAGGAATAGGACAGTGCCTATGGAAATACAATTAGATAGATTTAAAATTTGTTCAATGGCTAGGCCCAAAGAGTAGCTATTAATATATAACCAGCCTGTTGCCTAGGACCAAGGACTCTACTAAATTCACAAGGATCAGATTTGATTTTGGCAGCATTATCCCTTTTTGGTTTTCACCCCTGACTCCAAAGTTCTAGGGAAGTTTTTGAATAAAGCTTAGATATGGCTAGTGTCTAGATTTGTGTGGAAGGAGCAGTATCTGTTACTAATGTAATTGAGATCCATGGCAGCAAGACCTAGGAAATCCTTGCCGATTCATAGGCTAGATTTTCCTTTAAAAGGCAATAGAGGGGCAGCTAGGTGGTGCAGTGGATAAAGCACCCACCCTGAAGTGAGGAAGACCTGAGTTAAAATTTAATCTCAGACACTTAATACTTCTACCTTAGCTGTGTGACCCTGGGCAAGTCACTTAATCCTAATTGCCTCAGAAAAAAAAAAGGCAATGGAGTCGTACTGGTCACCTAAGACAGAAGTTTCAAACATTTGATCTATAAATGCTGTCCAAAATAGGTTAAAATATAATTGAGAAATATTTGAAAAAATAACAAAAACACAGTAAGACAGAATTTTAATATATGATTTTCTAAGGCAATATGTGGCCTTTCTATATTTCCATTTGCATTTGACACTACCAGCCTAAGGTATAAAAGCTCCTCAAGCCTAATTCATGAATATTCTTGCTGAATATCATTTCCATGAATAAACTTTTTTTGTTGTTGTTGTTGCTGCTGTTAAATGTTAAATCTATGTTAGATTTGGCTCTTAATATTTGGTATATCCACAAGATAGATTCAAGTGTTTCATGAATAACCTCATGGTTGAGGTGAAGAAAAAACTATGAGAAGGGGAAAGCCGTAGGTAAACTGAACTATAAGCTACATGGGCTGAAACCTTGAAGAAGGCAAATAAAATGCTTTAAAAATTAAAATAAATTTTTTTCAAGTAACAAAAATCTATTTTCTCTTCCTCTACTCTCATTTCTCCCCTTCTCCCCCACTCAAATGGAAAAGAAAAATCTTTGTAACATGGAAGTCAAGTAAAATCAATTTCTACATTGGTCATATTCAAAGAAGTCTCAATCTGTACCCTAAATCCTGTCATCTCTAACAACATATTTCACTACTGGAATTGTGATTGAGCAAGTTCTAAGTCTTTCAAAGTTGTTTATCTTTACAGTTAATGTTATTGTATAAAATTGCCCTCCTGGTCCTGTTTACTTTGCTTGAACAAATAAACTATTCATCTTGTATGCAATCTGTCTTTGTACCCAAGTGAGTCAATACTGACACTTAACCCTGGACACTTACTTAGTCAGTGTTTCTAGACTTACCAGACAAAAACTACTCTCTGAGGTGATATCAAATCTTTGCCGGTTTTGAGACTTTTGTTAAGGGACTGCCCTGTTTCTTCCATCTTCTCTAGAAGATCATTCCCACATCATCTCTCTTATTCTTTAATCTTTGATCTCTCTCTGTCTTGTCTCCTGATTCATTCTCTGCAAAATTAAACCATCAAAACCAACCAACATATCAACTAAGTCTGAAGCATATGTTCTATGCTAATTGACTCCTACTTCTGTAAAGCTAAGAGAGAGATACATTTTCTTAATTTCTTTTTCAAGACTGAGACTAATTATTATAATTACGTAATACTCAATTTTGTTTTTTTCTTGTTCTTCCAATTTACATTGTTGTAGTCACTGTATATATGTAATTTTTTTGGTTCTGCTTATTTCATCTTGTATCAGTTCATATAAGTTTTATATTTCTCTGAATTCTTTATATTTATCATTTCTCATGATGTAGCAATATTCCATTGCATCCAGACACATTATTTGTTTAATCGTTTAACAATCACTTTATTTCTTACCAATTATTTGCTGGACACCTGTTTCCTCCTGAATATCCTATAGGCACCAGTAAACAACATTTCTTAAATAGAACTCACCTCCTCACCTCAAATCAATAAATCAAGAAGCATTTATTAATGGCTATTATATGTTCGGTACTATAGGTTCTAGGGATGGAAAAACAAATATAAAACAATTTCTGCCCTCAAAGAGCTTACACTCTATCTGGAGAGATAATATGCACATACAAATGGTGGGGAAATTGATCAGTGGATTCTCTCCTTAACCCACTTGATGGCTATGAGGCAGGTAATAGAATGAAAGAAATGTTAAAGTTTTTTCCCTTTCAGACTTTGGGAGATTGAATTCATAACTTATAAAGGATTTTGAACTAGTTGTAGCCTTTGTATACTTTGTACACTTTTTCTGTGTATCCTATAAAGGGCATAATTCTTTCAGGATTTGATAGGCCAATGTAAAAAAAAAAATAAAAGGAAATGTTTATGAAGTAACAAGAACTCTAGTTGAAGGATCTTTTGCAATCTTGATGTTTAAAAAGCACATTAACTTGACTTAGGAAAATCTAAAATTATTTTTCACCTTCCCTTCAATCACTTAGGCTAATAAGATAGGAGATAATAATTAATTTATGCAACAAAAATACAGAAAAGATTTGCATCCAAGCTCATGGACAATCAAGAAAACTCTCCTAATCTTCCCCATTGGAAAATAACTTAGGGATATTAATGAATCCTTCTTGAATAAAATGTGGAAAGCAAGCTCTGGAGGCTGAGATCCTAAGTTCAAAGCCTAAGTTCTGTCACATACTACCTATGGACAAATGACAACTTCTTTGGGCAGTTTTCTCATCTGCAAAAAATTAGGAGGTTGAGTAAGATGATTTCTAAGGTTCCTTCCAACTATACATTTATGATACTGTGATCCAATTTAACAGTTCCATTGAGAAATTAGGTCAAGGTTCTTCACTTTTGTACCAATTTCTTTAGTACTGAGAAGGGCAAAGTCTTCAGGTTGCTACCTTCCATCCTAGCTCTAAAGCCTTGTTGTTCCTCAATGCACATGGTTCCTTGGTATATTGGACTTTCTTTTTTGTTTTTTTAAATCAGTTTTTGGTGCATTGCTCCAATAGATGTTCTGTTTCCTTTACTTTATTCTCTCATTGAAGCTCTCTCTTCAGAAGCCACGTGATCCAATGGCCTACAGGCCTCTTCCCATCTGGCTCTATTGCCACTTCAATATCTCCATCTGGTGCTGCCTTTTCCATTCACATAGTTTCTTGTAGGGATTGTATGGATGCACAACCTCTCTCCAGATTCTCAAATAACCCAGTGTCTCTATATCCTCTCTTCCCCATATGGCCAAAACTAGCCAGGGAATTACTTGGTGAGGGAAGGAGAAATATTTACCTGCATATTGTAGTTTTCTCAGCAATTAAGAAAATTGAAGTTCTTGAAAATTACTAAAAGTACTTTTCCCAAATAGAATACATCTACATCAGCATCAGCATAAGCAAGTATAGGCAAACAATATGTTACATCTTTGATGGTCATTCCTTGACCACTGAATGTCAGCCCAGTCACTAGCTAGTCTGGGTATCTCTGGGATCATTTATTGTTACCTTTGAAGAATAGATCCCCCTCATCCTTGATTTCAGTGGTCAGTAATTTTAATATGAGCCTTGAGATGACTGATGGTGAATTGAATTGAGCCTCTAAAGATCAAATTCAATAGAGGACCTCTTGAGAAGTTGGAATCTAGAGTAGAAAGGCTGCCTTCATGTAGGTATTTTCCTCAGCTGCAGGCATTTCTGACAGTCTATCCAATTTTCCAATGGTACAAACAAACTCAGAGTTCTTTTCCTTGAGATTTTGACTTATATCCTAACTGTATGTACTAGTCTAGGATGCAAACTGTCTATCTGCATCTGATCAGTGGTTCTTTCTTATGGTTTGGTTTCTCAGTCTTTCCATGCTGCTATCTTTTTTTTTTTTTTTTTTTTTTTTTTTTTTTTTTTTTGCTAGGGAGTTTGACCATTTTCCCCATGAGCAACAAGTGATAAGTATTTTCATAAAACCATTACCATCCTCTAGGGACTATTTTGTAAAATAAACCCTCTCTTATTTATCTAGACCTGATTTCTCCCCCATTAATACTTCAACCTATTCTTTTCCCTGTACAGATGACCTTATCTTTCTTTTCTGGGAGGAAACCTGGCACAGTGGAAAGAGTGTGGAACCTTAAGTTAATCAAACAACAAGCATGTCTAATATGTGCCAGGTAATATGCTAGGCGGTGGTACAAAGACAATTAATAAAACAATTCCTACTTACTAGGAACTCTTTTCCCCATATGTGTAATAGAGGACTGAAAGCCACTCACCTGACATATCATGAAGCTTATAGTCCATGGCAAATGCAGGGAGAACTGAATAATAAGCCCAGTCTTTACAAGCATATAGAATGCTTATGTAAACTTTGGAGCTTGCACAGATATGTTTTAACTATTTCAATTTCTGCAAACCATGTGGTGAATAGGATCCTCTTTGAATATGGACCTCAGTTCTTTGTTCTTTTGTTTTAGGTAAAGCTATCCATAATCTGGTGAACTTTGAGAGATCAGGAGACTGAAGCATCTAAGAAGCTGTTCCAGCTAATCCAACTTTGAAATTCAGGAGGAGATTTTTAAGACTAGCATTATTTAAGACTGGGCTCATCCTGCAATGATGTCACATCAAAGAATGAAATTGTTGGGACTAATACTGTGTAGAAACTGTGTTAAATCTGAGTCCACCTTCTTCAAAGACCAAAGTGATATAAGAAGTCTACTACTGAGGCATTTGTGGGAAAATTTGTAAACATTACATTGTAAAAGCTAATTAATGTTGAGTGGTTAAATGGAACTAGTGTGCTAATTACTGACAGCTAACAGTGGGGGAAATATACCAGATTGAGGGCTTGAGTTAATTCAATTAGAGAAGAATCATCTTAATCTCTTAGGAGTCACCCTAGTATCTGGCTTCTCTCTGAGAAAGTGAGATAGAAGTACTCATTAAAAATATAAAGAAAGTGAATACCAACAAATACAAAGTAGTTAAATATAAGGTTACTTGAGATGGAGGGCATTAACAATTAAGGGCATCTGAAAAGATTTTAGGTACAAAGTGCTAGTAAAATTGTGTCTTGAAGGAAAAAGATTATGGAGTAGAAATGAGAAAGGAGTACATTCCAAGCCAGTGTAAAAGTTGTAGAGTTTGGGAGGTGAAGTTATCTTCCAATGAGATTGGCAAGATAGACTAGGCAGTCTGGGAAGGACATTAAAAGCTAAAGAAAGGAAATTATTTTTTATTTTAGAAGCAAAAAATATGAAGCCAGAGAAATTTATTGAGTAGGAGAATTTCATGGTCAGATCTGCACTCACAGAAAACTATTTTGGGAATTGTGAGGAGGATGGACTCTAAAGGAAAGAATCTTGAGGAAGGGAAACCAATTAGGGATTTGAAGATCTCTAAGTAAGAGATAATTAGGATCTGAACTAAGGTGGCAGCTGTTTGAGTAGAGAGTAGGAGATGGATGTCAGAAATATTATGGACAGTGAAATGGCAAGATTTGACAAAGTTTTAGACATGTTGTCTTAGATGAGTCAGAAAGACCTAATTAATATTCTATTTTACACACTTAATCTGGGGACCCTGAGAAGTTACATAACTTCTATGGGCTTCAGTTTCCTCCTATATATTTCTTGTTGTTGCTATAGCTAGCATTTCTAGCATTGTTAAATAGTTAAATAGTGAAAATGGGCACGCTTCCTTTATTCCAGATGTTATTGGAAAGATCTCTAAGTTTTCTCCATTACATAAAATGCTGTTATTTTTATTAAGTTGTTCAGTCTTGACTCTTGTGTTTGACTCTTTGTGACCCCATGGGCAAATCAGGATCTTCTATCATCTGTCTGTCCAAATTCATGTTCATTGTTTTTATGATACTGTCTATATTTATCTCATATCTCCTTTTCCTGCTTTCAATCTTTCCCAACATCAAGGTCTTTTCTAATGAGTCCCATCTTCTTATTATGTGGCCAAAGTACTTAAGCTTCAGTTTCATTTCATCTCCCAGTAAATATGAATTAATTTTTTTCTATATTTACTGATTTGATCTTTCAGTCCAAGTGACTCTCAAAAGTCTTTTTCCAGAACCACAATTCAAAAGTATCAATTTTGCTACCCTCAGCTTTCCTTATTAGTCCAACTTTCACAGCCACACATTGTTACTGGAAAACTCATAGCGCTGACTATACAAACAACTTTGTTCACCTTTTTAGTATCTATTATCCAGATTTGCTTTAGGTTTCCTTCCAAGAAACAAGTGTCTTTTAGTTTCATGGCTATAGTCATCATCTGCAGTGGGTTTTAAGCCCAAAAATATAAAATCTGACATTACTTCAATTTCTTCTTTCTTTCCCTCCAGAAAATGATGGGAGCAGATGTTAAGATTTTTTTGAGGTTAAGCTCAAAGTCAGTTTTTACAACTCTTCTCTTTCACCCTTCTTAATTTCTCTTCACTTTCTACTATTACATATTAATTCTAGCTTCTGATTTATTTTGCCTGGCATTTTGCAAGATTCTCTGCATAGAAGTTAAATATGGCTGTCATACTCCTTTCATGTTTGGTTCTAATTGTTGCTTCTTCGCCTTAATACAGGTCCCTAAGGAGACAGTAAGATGATCTGGTACTCCTATCTCTTTAAAGACTTGTTACATTTTCTTGTGATTCACACAAAGGCCTCATCAGACAGTCATTTTGCTTTCTTGCTTTTCTTTTTCTTTGGAATGTTTTTGTTTCTATCTGTATTCTATCAGCAGATCTAATACTTTAATGCAGTCAATGAAGTAGAAGTAGTTTTTTTTTTTTTTTCTGGAACTTTCTTTCTCCTTTGGCAATTTGGTCTCCAATTCTTCTGCCTCTTTGAAAACCAGATTGCTCTTCTGATAATTCTTGATTGACATATTGCTGAATCCTAGAATTGTAGAATCTTAAGCATAACCTTTCTGGCATGTGGAATTAGTGCAATGTTTTGATAATTTGAACATTTGTTGGTATGGCCTTTCTTTCTGATTGGGACATAAACGGATCTTTTCCAATCCAGTGTATACTGTTGTATTTTCCAAATTTCCTGGCATATGGAACACAGAACTTTAACAGCATCATCTTTTAGGGTTTTAAATAGCTCAGTTGGAATCCCATCACTTCTACTAACCTTATTGTTAGCAATGTTTTCTAAGGTTCACTTGACTTCATTCTCCAGATCATATAACTACACATCATGATTAATGGTGATATTAAGATCTTTTTAGGGTTTTTTTGGGGGGGAGGGCATTTCTTTTTAATCTCTTCTGCTTATGTTAAAACTTTGCCATTTTTGTCTTTTTTTATGCCAATTTTTCCATGAAAATTTCCCTTGATAGCTTTAATTTTCTTGAAGAGATCAGTTCCCATTCTATTGTTTTCTTCTACTTCGCATTGTTCATTTAAGGCAATCTGGATTTCTGAATTTAGTTGAGTGTATTTTTCCCTTTCCTTTTCTTTCTTTCCTCAGCTTTTTGAAAAGACTCTCTAGACAGCCATTTTGCTTTCTTGCTTTTCTTTGGAATATTGTTTGTTTCTGTCTCTTATACAATATTGCAAACCTCTGATTATAATTCTTCAGGCACTCTGTCTAGCAGATCTAATCCCTTAAATCAATTTGTTACTTCCTCTTCATATTCATGAGATGTTATTTAGCTCATGCCTCTATAGTATAAGAGTTTCCCCTATTTTCTTCAATTTAGGTCTGAATTTTTCAAAAAGAAGCTCATGATCTGAGCCACAGGATTATTTTATCTGACCGTATAGAACTTCTCCATTTTTGGCTGCAATGTATATAATCAATGTGATTCCTATATTGATCATCTGATGATATCTAAGCCTTTTGGGTTTTTGAAAAAGAATGTTTGTTATAACCAACAAATTATTTTGACAAAACTCTATTCACCTCTGCCCTGCTTCATTTTGTATTCCAAGCCAAACTTGCCTGTTATTCTAATTATCTTTTGATTTCCTTCTTTGCCATTTTGTATTACTTTGATATTAAACAGTTTGCCTCGGATTTGAACAGATATCATTAAGTCATTTTGAAATTATACTGCAGTATTGCTTTTTTCACTCTTAATTGACTACAAGGGCTACTCTCTTTCTTCTAAGGAATTTTTGTCCACACTAGTATATATAATCATCTGAATTAAACTCACCTGTTCCTGTCTATTTAAGTTCACTGTCACCCAAGAAGTCAATATTTTATAGTTTTATCTTTTGTTTGACCACATCCAGCTTACCTTGATTCTATAATTAATATTTTATATTAATCTTTACAACTTTAGCCTTTCCTTTAGTTGCCAGATGCACCAATAGCTGAATTCCTTTCTGCTTTGGTCCAGATGCTTCATTAATACTAGAATTACTTGTAGTAGTCCTTTCTTCTTACCCAATAGTGGATTAGTTTCCTACTGACCCAAGAGGTTCATCTTCCTGTGAACAATAACTATTTACTATATTAAGGAAATGTCCATTTATTCCTATGGTTTCTGAAGGTTTTTTTCTTCTTAATGGAAACAAGTGTTATATTTTGGTACAAGCACCTATTTTCAGCATCTATTCATATAATCATATTGTTTTTATTATTTATATTATTAACACAGGTAATTTAATATATATGTATAGACTCTTGTTTATGTTGAACCAATTTTTCATTACTCATTTAAATCCAATCTGATCATAGTATAATCTTTCTAACATGTTATTGTAGCTTACTATGTTCTTTGACCTACCAGTTCTTTAGAATTATGTTTAGCCTCCAATTACTTTTAAATATTTTTCTTGAAAGGTCCTTTAATTTTATTGCATTGTGATGAATAAATAATGTGCTTAGCATTTCTGATTTTCTACATTTTTAGTGAGGTCTCTGTGTCTTAACAGATGGCCAATTTTTGTAAAGATGTCATGTGCATCTAAGTAGTACGCAAATTATTTTCTATTATAAGTTTATTATTGCAAATGTCTACCATATCTAACTTTTCTAAAGTTCTGTTTAGGACCTTCTTTCTTGTTTATCTACTATATAGATTTATCTAAGTCTGAAAGGGGGGCATTAAGATTCCTCATTATTTCTAGAGGATTAATTTTTTCTTTAACTACTTAGATGATATATTATTAAGTAGGAATAATTATGCATTGATATTGATTCATTATGTATATTTTCTTTTCTTTTCTTTTCTTTTTTTTCTGAGCCTAGGGTTAAGTGACTTGCCCAGGGTCACAGGGCTAGGAAGTGTTAAGTGTCTGAGATCAGATTTGAACTCGGGTCCTCCTGAATTCAAGGCTGGTGCTCTATCCCCTGCGCCACCTAGCTGCCCCCATTATGTATATTTTCTATTCATTATCTGTAACAATGTAATGTAATTTCTTTTTTTTATTTTTAATTTTTTTTTCTATGTTTACTATAGTTTTTTTCCTGAAATGATCACTATCCCTGTTTTTGTGTTTTAGTTCAGCAGAAGTATAATACATTTTGCTCTAGTCCGTCATTTGAACTGTATGTAAATTATGTTCCAAATGTATTTCTTGTAAACAATATCTTGTGAGTTTCTGATTTCTGATCCATTTTTTTATCTTCTTCCTTTTTATGAGTAAGTTCATCTTATTCACATTCATAGTTGTGACTATTATTTCCTTCTATTCTATCCTCTTATACTCTATTCCCATCTTTTTCACAAATAAAAATCAAATGATAGAAGAGTGGGAATTTGCCTGGTAACTTTCGATCTTGTAAACAAAATGGGCCCATTTCCTTTCTGTTGAAGTTTATCTCTTCTCCTTTTATTTTATTTTATTTTTTTTAGGCAATTGGGGTTAAGTGACTTGCCCAGGGTCACACAGCCAGGAAATGTTAAGTGTCTGAGATCACATTTGAACTCGGGTCCTCCTGACTTCAGGGCTGGTGCTCTATCCACTGTGCCACCTGGCTGCCCCTATCTCTTCTCCTTTTAAAGGTATGGGGGACATCTCAAGTTTTTCCTCATTTTTCCTTTTTTTTAAAAAATTCTCCTTTCATCCCTCCCTTCAATATCCAAGATTGTTTTACTTATGACTATTCATTTACTTATCTTGCTCTCCCTTTTAAATCTCTCTTTATAAAAATCCTTTGTTCCTGTCCCCTTCTATTTTTCTTTTGAGTTTAATTTATGTCTGTATTGAGATGGAGGGGAAAAAGGAGGGAATAAGGGTTGTAAACTAGTGAGGTCAATTCCAAAGGATTTAGGATGAAACATGCTTTGCACTCCTGATAAAGAGCTGATGGAATCAGTGGGTGTCATGAAGATCAATCAGGAAGTGTTGAAATTTACTCATCAGCTTCAGATGTGCTTTTCCCTCTGCTCAAACTGCTCCCGTAGCTTGCCTAGAACAGGATCTATTTAGGAAGGGAATAAGAATTTATTAAGCACCAGGCACTGTGCAAAATCCTTTTTATAAATATTGTCTAATTGGATCCTCACAACAACCCGGTAAGGTTTTTATAATTGAGGAAATTGAGGCAAATAAAGTAGGGATTTGCCCAGAGCTACAAAGCTTATGTGGCTGAGGTCAGCTTTGAACTTTGGTCTTAATTCTGAGTCTAGCACTCCATCCACTATGCTACTAAATGCTTTTGTGAATTCCTAGACTGGATGGGTTCAGAGTCTAAGCCCTGATAAAAGTGTTGTCTGGGGAATCTGTGATCCTTTGTGTCCTAGCAGGTCAACATTTTTCTATAATCCTCTGTCAGAAGTTTTGGTCTCATGTCTCTTCCCAGAGCTCTCTTAAAGATGCCATAGGATCCAGTACAAATTGCTTCTTTCAGATCTTTTGTTTCTGGTTCCAAGAACACATATATCCACAGGCTTTGACAGGCTTTGCAATGATGGAATTAGTTTTTCATGAATCTATGAAAATAACCTCTTAATTTCCTGATAACTCTTCAGACATGGCAAGGTGTCAAGTGCTTTTATCTTCCCAGGGTTATCCCTCTAGAATTCACTCCCTGCTGAGATACTACTTGACAGAGGCTTGGTGAGACTGGTCCTTGTCAATTGACAGCTTTAGGTCAGCAGCCTTTAGTAGATACAAGGTCTTTTATAGTTTCTTTTCTTTCTCTTCAGATATCTCTGAAAATGCCATGAGCTCATTCAGATAAAGTAAGATCTATAAGTAGTTCATGTCACCCAATAGCTTTAAAAATATGTTTTATTGCTGCCTTTTGTCTTTCTATCTCCTCCTCTAGAAAGAACTCTCCCGGGGCAGCTAGATGGTGCAGTGGATAGAGCACCAGCCCTGAATTCAGGAGGACCCGAGTTCAAATCTGGTCTCAGACACTTAACACTTCCTAGCTGTGTGACCCTGGGCAAGTCACTTAACCCCAGCCTTCAAAAAAAAAAAAAAAAAAAAAAAAACTCTCCTTTGTGAGAAAGAAAAATGATTAAACAAAATCATCTACTCCAGAAGAGTTATTGATGTCTATAATATTCTGTTTTATTTAGGTTTTATTACCTAATGGCAGGGACCTGGAAGTCATGGAATTGCCACTCATATTGTAGACTCCAAGAACTTGGAACAGTGCCTGATACCTACTGATTGACTCCCAATAGACAGATGAAGACTGACTCCTCCTGATCTTCCTTTGTGATGGGGATCTGATAGTACTTGTTGCATAGATCCAACTAGAAAACTGATTACCAAACCAACCATTCAAAACTTCTTTCACTCATGGCATAGGGTACTTACTGAGTCATGTTAGTTTTCTCCTTTATTAGTTCTTAAGTTTCTCTATCTTCTTCATTATGGGTGAGATGTGTGGACCGTGGAACATGATACTATCTTTAATTTATACTTCTTTTCAGGGAGTACCCTAATTTCTTCATGGCTGAGAAAATTTTTTGGGAAAATGTTAGGGGTCCTCTCAAGGAAGCAAACTCAGCCCAACTTTTCTGCTCAATTTTTTCTTCTTGGTACTCTATTGAAAGTCCACGGTGTACAAAGAACTAACAATTCCAGAGACAAACAGATTGCTGACACACTGTTAAGTTTGGTTGGGTTTGGTCATGCTTGAGTCATGGTATATACCATTTTGTTACTATCTGTATCTTCAAAGGTTCAAGCTGGCTGTGACTATCTCCTATAGAAATACTCTCTCCCTTAGGAACAGGGCTAATGCAAGACTCAATGAGATAATGGATATAAAACATTTTACAACCTTAAGGTGCTATGTAAATGCTAATTTATTATTGTTACTATAATCATATAGTCACCAGTTCTCTAATCTGGTGATAACTTCATTCCCTGAACTTTCTCCTATTCTCCTCTTGAACTCAAAATAACATTTATAAAGCAATACAGGAGTGTGCTGAGAAATGTTTATCAAGCCAGCTCTCTAAGGAAAAAATATAGGAACGTACATTTTTAAATTCAATATGCACTTTCTCAAGTGTAGAAATCAACAAAATAATAAATCAAATTCAGATTTTTAGAAGATTTCTATCATATAAATAGTCATATTCAAAATTTAACATGCAGCGTTTGGCTCCTGCCCATTATTAGGAGTCCTTAAACTTGGAATATCACATATTATCTCAGGTACCTCCAGGTTCAGTCTATCATTGAAGATGAGTTCTGTTATAGAGAGGATGTGTCAATTTGAGGTCTTTGATTCATTGGTGGGTACCAATACTCAATTTCATCCTCATCATAATCATCATCTGTTGGACTATCAATAGGTGGTCAAGGTCTTCTTTTTAGAGGCTGAAGAATTAGCTATCCATCATTATTATCCACTGGTTCATCAATGATTCTGATTAATTCTCCATTAGGCAATAGATATTTTTGTTATATTGCCTTTGTAGGATCCTGATCATGCTTTGTAGATACTTTGTAAGCCTGTAAGTTGCTCAAATTCTCCAAGATTTGATAGAATGAGTTTTTCATTGATTTTTTTTGTGTATTCCTTTCACACCAAGATTTTTTAGCAGAATTCTGTCACTGGTATAGGGTATTCACAGTGGGCCCTGGCACTGTCCTATTGCTCATTATTTTCAGGGTCTTTCTGAGTAGAAGCCACTGCTAACCAATAAGCCTCCTTTCACTTATTTCTTATCTGAGTTATACTATATATGATTCTTTCCACTTTGCCTATGTTCTGAAATTCTAAAGCACAAGCCAATTAACAAATATAGCTTTCTTTCAAATATTAGCAACCATAGAGTAAAATCTGAGTCATCATTAATGACAGCAAATATGCATTCATTGAAAATGATATGTTCTGATTCCACTGAGATTTGTTGAGAAGAGTGCAGTTGAAATATTTAGATTACTCTACCTGGGGATGGCAAGATGTGGTTATAGATTACTTGATTCCTGCCATGGTGAACCATTGCTTTCAAAGTCACTACCTTGGTCAAGAGTGATTTGTGGCTGGAGAGTAATCTGCCAAGGAGAATTTTTCTTTTTCTTTTTTTCAAATTTTTTTGTTTTGCTTTATTGTTTCTTTTTTTTCCTTTTTTTAGAATTAATTTTATAATTATAACTTTTTTTGACAGTACATATGCATTGGTAATTTTTTACAACATTATCCCTTGCACTCACTTCTGTTCCAAATTTTCCCCTTCTTCTCTCCTCCCCCTCCCCTAGATGGCAGGCAGTCTTATACATGTTAGATATGTTATAGTATATCCTAGATACAATATATGTGTGCAGAATCGAATTTCTTGTTGCACAGGAAGAATTGGATTCAGAAGGTAAAGATAACCTGGGACAAAAAACAAAAATGCAAACACTTATTTCCCAGTGTTCCTTCTCTGGGTGTAGCTGATTCTGTTCATTATTGATCAATTGGAACTGAATTAGATCTTCTCTTTGTTGAAGATATCCACTTCCATCAGAATACATCCTCATATAGTATTGTTATTGAAGTGTATAATGATCTCCTGGTTCTGCTCATTTCACTCAGCATCAGTTCATGTAAGCCTCTCCAAGCCTCTCTGTATTCATCCTGCTGGTCATTTCTTACAGAACAATAATATTCCATAACATTCATATACCACAATTTACCCAACCATTCTCCAATTGATGGGCATTCAAGTTAGGATTTTTACTGATTGAAGAAAATCAAATTCATTTGAAATTGAGTTCATGAGTGAAGAACAGCAAAGAAACTATATTACTGCATTGAAGAGAATGTGAAAGGAAACAATAAATAAAAAGACTGCTAAGGCAGGAAGAGGCCAGGTTGTAAAGGTTCTTAAAAGTTAAACAAAAGCTGAATAACAAAAAATAAATGCTTGTTTCTCTTTTCTAATGAATTTTTTTGAAGTATCTTTCATAAAAAGATTAGAACACAATGGGCACATGGGAATCCACTGATCAGTACAGAAATATACTTCATATTTGCAGCCTATCATGTCTTATCTGTAAAATTTTATTTGATTCCAGGTGAAAGAAACCCATACAACAACTAGTATTGAGTTGAGCTTAACATTTTCAAACCCTGGCTCCATGTCCATTTGCTGACTCTAGTTCTTGGGACTTGAGCCTCTCTTGTATCAATGTGGCATTTCCTTTAGATGTACAAATCACACTAGTGTCTATCCAGGTCACAAATGAACTCTGTTCTCATTTGGTTTATGTTCTTGTATCACATAGTCATGACTTCCATCCCTTGACCTCTGACTTCTATATGTAATAAACCTGTCTGCTATTGCAATTCTCAGTTTGTTTGTTTTTTGGAAGTATTGACTCGAGCCTAGGTAATCAGAGGTGGCCTCTTAGTAGTTTGGCAGATAAGTTCCCAAATATTTTATATTATCAACAGTTATTTTAAATGGTTTCTTTCCTAGTTTCTGCAGCCTACAAACAGGAATATGTCCTGGACCTAGTTTAATCTGAGATCTTCTCAATCAGATTACTCTATGAAGGTTGGAAATCTTTCATAAATTGATTTACTTTGTCTAACAACTGATGATACTTTGACCACTTTCTTTTCTCCTTATATCAATTAGATACACTTGCAGAAGAGTCCACATCCTAACAAAACTTATAAAAAACATTCCATTGTCATTTCATCATATTTCTTAGTGAACACTTCATACCTCCTCAAAGTTTAAACTGCTTAAAGTTTAAAGTTTAAAATATTCTTAATATTCTTGCTTCTTAAGACCTGTTCAATTATTTAAATAAAGAGTCCTCCAATTGTTTCTAATTGCATTGCTATGCACTAGTTCTCTAATATCATAATATCTACAGCATTTATATAAATTTTCATACTTATAATACATTCAGAAATACAAGTGGTCTCAACACTTAAATAATCAGCTATGCTAAAGCTATTTCAGAAAGAACTGTACTTGTAAGGAAACATACCTCAAAGTTAGGATTCCAATTATAAATTTTTTTTTTTGTCTCGTGGTTTTTGAACAACTAAGGATAGTCCCAAGGATGGAAAATGCCATTGCCATTCAGCGAGAGAATTATGGAGACTGAATATGGATCAAAGCATAGTATTTTCACCTTTTTTTTTGGTCTGTTTTGTTTCTCATGTTTTCCCCCTTTTGGTTCAATTTTTCTTGCATAGCATAACAAATATAGAAATATATTTAAAAGAATTGCACATATTTAACCTTTTTCAGATTGCTTGCTTTGTTGGGAAAGGGAGAGAGGGAAGGGAGGGAGGGAGAAAATTTTTGAACACAAAATCTTGCAGAAATGAATGTTGAAAACTATCTTTGTATGTGTTTGGAAAAATAAAATCCCATTGAAAAAAATTTTAAGGTGGGGGAGTATGGAGCCAAGATGGCAGAGAATAGATGCATCTCTATCTGAGCTTCTTCGAGCTTCCCTCAAAACAACAGCAGATTAAACTTCTGAACTGGTTTTGGAGTCATAGAACCCATAAATATTTGGAGTACAACAAATTTCCAGAAGGTACTTTACAAGAACTTCAGAAAAGGTCTGTTTCAATCAGGCAGGGGGAGAGACTTTTGAGCCCAGACTGCAGCACAGGGAGACAGGGACAATGAGGTGGGGTGGGGGAGCCAGCGTGTTACAATGTCCATTGAAGAAATGGAAATAAATGAAACATCAAAAATCAGTGAAACAAAACAAAACAAAACAAAAAAACAAATTAAAAAATAGAAGAAAATGTAAAATACCTCATTGGAAAAATAACTTATTTGGAAAATAGATCCAGGAGAGACAATCTAAGGATTATATAAGGATATATTATTATGAAAACTATGTTTAAAAAAACAGCCTCAACATCATCTTTCAGGAAATCATCAAGTGAAACTGCCCTGATGTCCTAGAACCAGAAAGTAAAATAGCTATCGAAAGAATTCACCAATCACCTCTTGAAAGAGATCCCAAAATGAAAACTTCAAGGAATATCATAGCTAAATTTCAGAATTATTGGATCAAGGAAAAAATATTGCAAGCAGCCAGAAAGAAACAATTCAAATATTGAGGAGCCACAATCAGGATTACCTAGGACCTAGCACCTTCCACCTTAAAAGATTGAAAGTCCCAGAATATGATATTCTGAAAGGCAAAAGAACTTGGATTGCAGCCAAGAATCAACTATCCTGCTAAATTGATCATTATTTTTCAAGGAAGAAGATGGACATTCAATGATACAGGGGAATTTCATTAATTTCTGATGAAAAGAACAGAGCTGAACAAAAATTTTGATCTCCAAATACAGAACTCAAGAGAAGCATAAAAAAGATAAAAAGGAAAGAACTCTTGAGAACTATATCTCTATTATGGGTATACTTAGAGAGTGTGGATATTATTTAATTTTATAGTGATAATATGAAAAAGAAAATAGAGGTGGAAAGGGGATTGTAGTGGAAAAAGAGGAAAATGGAGGTAAAATGAGGGAAATTACATCTCATGAAGAGGCAAAGAAGACCTATTATACTTGAGGGAAAGAAGGGAGGGAGATGAACATTGTGTAAATCTTACTTTCATCAGATTTGGCTGAAAGAGAGAATAATTAGACATATTTGGTCTCACAGAAAACCTTGTTTCACCTTTTAGGAAAGTGGGAGGGAAAAGGTAAAAGGAAAGAGGGAGGCTAATAGAAGGGAAAACAGAAATAATAGGAGAAGGGTCATAAAAAAAGGGGAAGGAGCTGAAAGGGGGAGGGCTGTTTGACGGAGGTGGTGGTCAGAAGCAAAATACTGAGGAAGAGAGAAAGGGGCAAAGGAAAGAAAAAAAGCATAATTTATGGGAAAATAACATGGCAGGAAATACAGAATTAGTCATTTTAACTGTGAATGTGAATGGGGTGAACTCTCTCATAAAACAGATGCTAATAGCAGACTGGATTAAAAGCCAGAATCCAACAATATGTTGTTTGTAAGAAATACGTTTAAAGCAGAGTGATACATACAGAGTGGAGGTAAAGGGCTGGAAAGAATCTATTATGTTTCAGGTGAGGTAAAAAAAGCAGGGGTTAGCAATTATGATCTAGATCAAGCAAAAGCAAAAATAGAACTAATTAAAAGAGATAAAGAAGGAAACTATATCTTGCTAAAAGGTACTATAGATAATGAAGTAATATCAATACTAAGCATATATGCACCAAGTGGTATAGCATCCAAATTCCTACAGGAGAAGTTGAGAGCTACAAGAAGAAATAGACAGCAAAACTACTAGTGGGGGATCTCAACCTTGCTTTCTCAGAACTAAATAAATTGAACCATAAAATAAATAAGAAAGAAGTTAAGGAGGTAAATTGAATTTTAGAAAAATTAGGTATGATAGTCTTTGGAGAAAATTTAATGGAGACAGAAAGAAGTATATTTTTTTTCTCAGCAGTATATGGAACCTATACAAAAATTGACCCTGTTATTAGGCCATAAAACCTTAAAATCAAATCCAGAAAAGCAGAAGTAGTAAATGCATTTTGTTTCAGATCATGATGCAATAAGAACTGCATGCAATAAAGGGAAAATAGATGAAAAATTAATTGGAAACTAAATACTCTAATCCTAAAGTATGAATGGATGAAACAACAAATCATAGACACAATCGATAACTTCATCAAAGAGAATGACAATAATGAGACAACATACCAAAATTTGTGGGATGCAGTCAAAATAGTTATTAGGGGAAGGTTTATATCTTAGATGATTACTTGCATAAAAAAGAGAAAGAGAAGGGCTTTACAACTAAAAAAGCTAGAAAAAGAACAAATTAAAAATCCCTAATTAAATACCAAATTTGAAACTCTGAAAATAAAAAGAGAGGTTAATAAAATTGAAAGTAGGAAAACCATTGAATTAATAAATAAAACTAAGAGTTGGTTTTATAAAAAAACAAAATAGATAAACCTTTAGTTAATTTGATTAGAAAAAGTAAAGAAACAAATCAAATTATTAGCCTCAAAAACAAAAAGGGAGAACTTTCCAACAAAGAAGAGGAATTAGAGCAATTATTAGGAGTTATTTTGCCCAACTACATGTCAATAAATCTGATAGTCTAAGTGAAATGGAATAATACCTACAAAAATAAAGATTGTCCAGATTAAACAGAAAAGGAAATACATTACTTAAATAGTCCCATGTTAGTAAAAGAAATTGAACAAGCTATTAATCACCTCCCTAAGAAAAAAATCTCCAAGACCAGATGGATTTACATGTGAATTCTACCAAATATTTAAAGAACAATTAATTCCAATATTATGCAAACTATTTGAAAAAATAAAGAAATGAGGAGTCCTACCAAATTCCTTTTATGACACAGATATAGTGCTGATACCTAAACTGGGTAAGGTGAAAACAGAAAGAAAATTATAGACCAATTTCCTTAATGAATATTGATGCAAAAATCTTAAATAAAATATTAGCAAAGAGATTAGCAAAGAAAATCATACTCAGGATGACCAACACCATGACCAACTAGGATTTATACCAAGAATGCAGGGCTGGTTCAATATTAGGAAAACTATTAGCATAATTGATTATATCAATAACAAAACTAACAAAAATCAAAATCATATGATTATCTCAATAGATGCAAAAAAAGCTTTTAATAAAATCCAACACCCATTTCTATTAAAAATACTAGAGAGTATAAGAATAAATGGAGTTTTCCTTAAAATGATCAGGAGCATCAATTTAAAACCATCAGCAAGCATCATATGTAATGGGAACAAGTTAGAACCATTCTCTATAAGATCAGGGGTAAAACAAGGTTGCCCACTATCACCATTACTATTCAATATTGTATTAGAAATGTTAGTTTTGGCAATAAGAGAAGAAAAAGAGATTAAAGAAATTAAAGTAGGTATAGAGGAAACCAAATTATCACTCTTTGCATATGATATCATGGTGTACTTAGAGAACCCTAAAGAATCAAGTAAAAAACCACTATCTTTAGCATATCTTTAGCAAAGTTGTAGGATACAAAATAAATCCACATAAATTATTAGCTTTTTTATATATTATTGTAGAGAGCCAGAACTTTGGAGAAGTATACTTGAAGGAAGTATACTTGAAACTCAGAAATTTATGAGACAATGGTTATGTAGTTTACATATATTTAGTACTTCAAATGGTGATGTAGTAGTTCTCTAGTTCAGTATACTGTAATGATGTAATTGTAACAGGGTATATAAGAACTGGGGACAGGAAGTTAGGCCAAAGTTAGACTGGGAGACTGGCAGACTGCTGGAGGAGAGTGGGTCAGACTATGACAGATATAGACCTCCAGAAAGCTAGCCCCAAACATTACATTTTGGTGTCCTACATGGGGCATAAGGAATTACACTCAGCAGTTTGACTGACACAATCTTGAGTTCAGTGGAGTAGTCTCTGTGACCCAGAGTGAGTACAAAAGTAGACAAGCAGGAAACTTTAGTAAGGGCTAAACTACTGTTTCAGCTGAAATGGGACAAATGCTTAGAAAAGACCCTTCCCCACCCTAAGGGAAATGTATAGAATGCATAGTTAAGTTAATAAAAAACCAAGGTTTAATTGTAACTTGGAAGCAGATCATTGGACTCTTAGAAACATTAGAGTCCTTGGCTCTCTAAGGAAAAAAAATTAGAGCCAGATAAGTAGAAACTAGTGGGAGAGCAACTAATTGAATATTACAGTGATAATGTCCCTGATTCAAATCCTGAAGAAACATTCTATATATATGGCATAATACAATTGGCTTTAAGAAATTACATAAGTTTTAGAATAAGGAAAAAGAAGAAAGAGGAGGAGGGGCATGGTACCCACAATAGCTGAAAACATGAAGAATTAGACAAGAAAGGAGTTAAGTACAGTGCTGCTGAAATTAAGAAGTGTGGTACTTCACAGCAGGAGCCATGAGGGCATCCCCCTTCTCATGACCCTCTCCCCTCAATTTCCCCTGTGTGGGTGGAGGGGTGGGGAAGAGTAGTGACGCCATCAGCATCACCCATGAAGCAGCTTTGTCCACCTCCTATGACACAATTACAAAGGGCACTAATTAAAGCTAAAAATGAAGGACATGATATATCTGATTTAAAAATAGAAGTATATCCTGTGATTGAAGAGTTTGGCTCTTCAGGTCAAGAAAAAAAAAATAAACTCCATTATGTTAAGATGTTATTAGAGAATTTGGTTTTTGAATTTTTAGCCCCTAATAATTGGAAATCTATAGCAAGGATATGTTTAGAACCTGGACAAAACTTGTTGTGACATTCTGAGTATAATGAACTCTGTAGAATACAAACCCAATGAAATAGAAACCTGGAGTTAATATACCCGTCACCTTTGAACAGCTAGCAGGTTTAGGTCTTTATGCAGACATTTTAGCATAGATTAATTATGCTATAGCAGCATATGAGCAAATTACTGCTGCTGCTATCAAAGCATGGGGCATCCTCCCAGGAAGACAAGATAGAGAGGAAGCCTTCAGGAAAACAGCACAAGGTCCAAATGAACCCTTTGCTGATTTCATGGGACGTCTGCAGACAGCTGTCATACAAACTATTGGTGAAAATGAAGCAATAGAAATTATGACAAGACAACTTGCTAGAGAAAATGCTAATGAGGTTTGTAGAAGAATTAGATTGGGACTACACAAGGATGCTCCTTTCAAGGAGATCAAAAGATGCTGTGCCACAGTGGGCACAAATACCTTTTATACCCAGGCTATGATGCAGACTTCCCAAGATCTGAACATGGAAAGACAGGGTCCCTTTTGGCAAAGGACTTCCAGAGAGACTTGTCAATGCTTTCACTGTGGAAAAGTAGGGCACCTGAAAGCTCAATGTTGGCATAGAAGACAGGATGGGAGAACAAGACCCAAAAATATATGTCCAAAATGCAACAGAGGCTTCCATTGGATATCAGAATGTAGACTGAATCAGGAAAATGGGAAGCGGGGCTCAGCTCCAGGGCCCCAAGCAAAAAACATTTGGGGCATGATGGTAGCCAATGTTACGCCCAGAGAGTCTTTAGAAGTTCAGTACTCCAACATGATCAATCATCTGAGAAGCAATTCAATGAGAGAAAGGGGGATTACAGTTGGGGAGACTAGAATTGTATGCATCTGGGGACTACTGAGATATCCCCTGGAGAGATGAAATATGTCCCTGTATGGCCTATGGATCCTTTGCCTCCAGGCACAGTAGGCATGACCATTTCACCTCCTGAAGGAACTTACAAAACAGTGTTCATCCATATACTGATGTGGGAAACAGGAGAATGTGTAAATAATATCCCAGTCACTAATACAGGTAGACAATATGTGATTTATCAACAAGGAGAAGTAATATTATTAGGTTTATTGATACAGATTCCTAATAGGCAATCTGGTGATAGTTGCCCAGATTCTGATTCCAAGCAACAGAATCCAAGAATATTCTAGACTGCAGCAGTTACAGCTGACCATCCTATGCTCACTATCTATATAAATGGCATACCATTTATAAAGAAGGATTGGTAGTCACAGATGCAGATCACACAGTTATTAGAGGTGCCAACTGGCCCAGTCACTGGCCAAAAATTAAGGCAGACACCTACATGTCTGGCATAGGAGGATCAATAGCAGCTGAAGTTAGTGTTACCCCTTTAAGATGGACTTTTGAGGCAAAACAGGACTTTTTTCTCCTTTTATAGTTGAAAAAATCCCCATCAATCTGTGGGGAAGAGACATTTTACAACAATTAGGATTAAAAATGAGTACTTTGTTTTTTTAGGCAGGGCTGCTGTTGAAGGCCTGCTAACACATTCACCTGTTCCTATCCAGTGGAAAACTGATACACCAGTGTGGATAGAACAGTGGCCCTTAGCTAGTGATAAAATTCAGGCCTTATTAGATATAGTACAGGAGCAACTTGACCAACGACACTTACAACCTTCTCTAAGTCCTTGGAATTCCCCAGTATTTGTTGTAAGAAAGAAATCTGGAAAATGGAGGATGTTGACTGATTTAGAAAAGGTAAATGAACAGATGGAAACTATGGAAACTCTTCAACCTGGACTTCCATCTCCTACTCAATTGCCTAGAGAATGGCCTTTTTGGGTTATAGACATTAAGTATTGTTTCTATTCTATCCCTCTAGATAAGGAGGATATGAAAAGATTTGCCTTTTCAGTGCCCAGTGTTAACTTAACTGAGCCTTATAAAAGATATGAATGGACAGCCCTTCTGTGTGTCAAATGTATGTTGTTGCTGCTCTTAACTCCAGTAAGAAAAGCAGTTCCAAAAGTAATGTTATTACATTACATGGATGATATATTGGGATGTGCACCTGAGGAATGAATGTTCCATGTTACAAAAGACCATAGAAACACTAAGGAACTACAAATTGCACATAGCTCCAGAAAAAATTCAAAGACATGCTCCTTTTCAATATTTAGGATATGAAGTATACCCTAAGGTTCTTACAGTATAAAAACTTTCCTTAAGAACAGAGAAGCTAAACATCTTAAATGACTTTTAGAAATTGATAGGAGATATCCAATGGATGCATCCAATGTTAGGCTTGACTACCTATCAATTGCAACTATTATATGATATTTTAAGAGGAGACAGTGCTTTAAACTCACCACATCAGCTTACAAAAGAAGCTCAAGAGACTTTGAGAGAAGTTGAACTGGTTTTATCCAATTTGGTTGAAAGAGTCACTCAAAAACCCTTGGAAATATTAGTTTTTGCCACACAAGAGGCACCCACAGTAGTCTTTAATCAAGGAGACAGTGTGATAAAGTGGGTGAACCTCCCAGCACAACCAGAACAAAGCCTTACTCCTTACCCAGTGATTGGGGTATTTTATTAAAGGCCATTAAGCGAGTAGTACAGTTATCTGGGATAAGACCTGACAAGATATACACTTTTTGCACCAATGCATAAATTAATGTATGCTGTGAAACCATCCCAGAGTGGCAAATTTTATACCCACATCTCCAAATCTTACACACAGGTCTCCATTAAAGATAACCAGAGGATTACATAATTGGCCATGGATTCTTGAAGAAAAAGTTTCCAGTCACTGGACAAAGATTAAGATAGACACCTATATATCTGGCGTAGGAGGATCAATAGTAGCTGAAATTAGGGCTACTGCTTTGAGATGAATATTTGAAGGCAAAACAGGAGTTTTTACTCCTTTTATAATTGAAAAAATCCCCATCAATCTGTAGGGAAGAGCTATCTTACAACAGTTAGAATTACAAATGAGTACTTTGGTTTTTTAGGCAGGGCTGCTGTTGAAGGCCTGCCAACACTCACCTGATACACCAGTGTGGATAGAACAGTGGCCCTTAGCTAGCAATAAAATTCAGGCCTTATTAGATATAGTACAGGAGCAATGTGACCAAGAACACTTACAACCTTCTCTAAGTCCTTGGAATTCCCCTCTATTTGTTGTAAAAAAAGAAAACTGGAAAATAGAGGATGTTGACTGATTTAAGAAAAGTAAACTCTTCAGCCTGGACTTCCATCTCCTACTCAGTTGCCTAGAGAATGGCCTCTTTAGGTTATAGACATTAAGGATTATTTCTATTCTATCCCTCTAGATAAGGAGGATAAGAAAAGATTTGCTTTTTCAGTGTTGTGTTAATTTAGCTGAGCCATATAAAAGATATGAATGGACAGTTTTGCCACAGGGAATGAAAAAAAAAATAGTCCTAATACGTGCCAAACGTATGTTGCTGCTGCTCTTACTCCAGTAAGAAAATCATTTCCATAAGTTATGTTATTACATTAAATGGATGATATCTTGAATTGTGAACTTGAGGAGCAAATGTTAGAAGCATGTCTACAAAAGGCCATAGAAACACTAAGGAACTACAAATTACATATAGCTCCAGAAAAAAATGCACGGACAGACTCCTTTTCAATATTTAGGATATGAAATATATCCTAAGGTGCTTACAGTACAAAAGCTTTTTTTAAGAACAGAGAAGTTGAACACCTTAAATGACTTTCAGAAATTTATGGGACACATCCAAAGGATGCGTCCATTGTTAGGCTTAACTACCTGCTAATCACAACCATTATATGACATTTAAACTCACCATGCCAGCTTACAAAAGAAGCTCTCAAGAGGCTTTGAGAGAAATTGAACTGGCTTTATCCAATGTGGTTGAAAGAGTCACTCAGAAACCCTGGGAAATAACAGTTTTTGCTACAAAAGAGGCACCCACAGCAGTCCTTCATCAAGGAGACAGTGTGATAGTGTAGGTGAACCTCCCAGTACAACAAAAACAAAGCCTAACTCTTGTGGCTAGAATTTTATTAAAAGGCCATTAAGCGAGTAGTACAGTTATCTGGGATAAGACCTGACAAGATATACACTTTTTGCACCAATGCATAAATTAATGTATGCTGTGAAATTATCCCAGAGTGGCAAATTTTATTGGCCACAGCTCCAAATTTTACACACGGGTTTCCATCAAAGATAACCTGCCTATTACATAATTGGCAATGGATTTTTGAAGAAAAGATTTCTAAGATTCCTCTTAAAGGACCAACTATTTTTACAGATGCATCCAAACATAATATTTGTGCTATATACTCTCATTACTTAACTATAAAGAGAATAGTCAGAACTCCTTTTCAATCCACTCAGCAGGATGAATTATAGGCAATTATGCTGGTTCTTACTTATCCAGGAGATGTAAATATAATATCTGATTCAGCTTATTCAGTAGATGTGGTACAAAGAATTCCCACAGCCCAAATAAAATTTATAGTTTTCTAATATATATCAGCTCTTTAAAGAACTTCAAGAGCAATTGAGAAAGCATACAAGATTTATATCTCGCATGTCCACTTTTCAGGTCCTATTTTTTATGGAAATTCAAAGGCATTATAAGATAGTCTTCTAACCATGTTAGCCAATACTCCTTTATTTTAGGCAGCTCAAGAATCTCATTCTAAATATCATCAGGCTGCTTGAGGTTTATGCTTGCAATTTGGGATAACAAGAAAAGAAGCTAGGAGCATAGTAAAAGCCTGTACAGCTTGTCTTCCTTTGTGATCCATTATAAATGTTTTGGTTATTTGTCTTTTATCCATGTTGTAGTAGACACCTTTTCAGGATTCACTTTCGCAATACCAGCAGCAAAAGAGACAGTTTGTGTCGTCACTGAATTCCTTATACAAGCTTTTGCAATTATGGGTGAGCCACAAGCAATAAAAACAGATAATGAATCTGCATATACTACTAAATATTTTGCACACTTTTGTGCACAGTATAAGATTTTATACACTACTGGCATACCTTTTAATCCTCCAAGAGCAGGCGATAGTAGAGAGGAGAAACAGAGACATTAAGATGCTCCTCCAAAAACAAAAGAAAGGGGGAGCCACCGGTAACCCTAGAGAACTTTTACATTTAGCTCTTTACACTATTAATTTTTTGATTTTTGATAAAAATGCACTTGCTCCGGCAGACTGGTTTGATAACCACCAGAAGGTCAGTATCCAGTTTGAGCAGCTCCTCTATCTTTAGATAATCGCCAGGTGATGTGAAGAGATGTAGAAAGTGGTGAATGGAAGGGACAAGATAGATTAACTGCTTGGGGGAGAGGGTTTGCTTGAATTACTACAGATGAAGAAGGAATCAGATGGGTGCCAATGAGCCATAATCTTCTTGTCTGTCAGAGAGAGACAGAAAAAGAGAAGATCCTGAAGAAAAGAAGACCCATAAAACATCAGATGGCATTTGACTCATGAACATCAAAAATTGTTGATAAGACTACTACAGGACTTCAAAATCTGCAGGAATCATTGGATTCCCTGACACATGAAGTAATGGACAATAGATTGGTTTTGGACTATTACTAGGATTTATGGACATGTGTAATTCCTCATGTTGATTCATGTTGTTTGTTACATCGCTACTAGCCTGTGTTACATTACTATGTGCTTGTGTAATGCCTTCCATGCTGATGGATTTATGTATACCTGTTTCAATTAAGATCCTTCAGTCCAGAGGAAGCCTGCTAACAATATCTGGTTTGGTGTTCTCACCTCCCTGAGAAGGAGGGCATGATCACTTCCTTTTTGGTGTTTTCACCTCTCTTCCTGAGAAGTCAGGGAAGGCATGACTACCTATGTTCTAAAACAAAAGAAAGCAGGAGAGAGCCAAAATTCTGGAGAAGTATACTTGAAACAAGGTGTTAACTCAGAGTAATTGATGAAACAATGGTTATATAGTGTACATATACTTAATAATTATTAATAGTTCTCTAGTTCACAACATATTCAGTAATAATTGTTAATAGGGTAGATAAGAATTCAGGACAGGAAGTCAGATCAAAGGCAGACTGGCAGACTGGCAGACTGCTGGAGTAGACTATGTATGTCAGTATGTAATATGTCAGACTATGACATATTACCAACAAAGTCTAGTAGCAAGAGATATAAAGAGAAATTCCATTTAAAATAACTGTGAATAACATAATTATTTGGAAGTCTATCTGCCAAGGCAAAGTAAAAAACTCTACACAATTACAAAATACTTTCCACACAAAATCAGATCTAATCAAATGGAAAAATATCAAGTGCTCATGGGTAGGCTGAGAGAATATAATAAAAATGAAATACTACCTAAATTAATCTACTTATTTAATGCCATACCAATCAAACTCCCATAATAATTTCTCCCAAGAAATTAATTTATAGATCTAGAAAAAATAAAAACAAAGTTCTTATGAAAGAACAAAAGATCAAGAATTTCAAGGGAATTAATGGAAAAAAATGCAAATGAAGTGGCCTAGCTGTGCCAGATCTAAAACTTTATTATAAAGCAGTAGTCATCAAAATCATTTGGTTCTAGCTAAGAAATAGAGTAGGAGATCAGTGGAATAGGCTAGGTTCACAGGACAAAATAGCCAATGACTATAGCAATCTAATGTTTGACAAACCCAAAGACACCAGATTTTGGGATAAGAACTCACTATTTGACAAAAACTTCTGGGAAAATTGGAAACTAGTATGGCAGAAACTGCATTTCCTACACCTAACACCGTATACTAAGATAAGGTCGAAATGGGTTCATGATTTAGACACAGTGATATTATAAGCAAATTAGAAGAATATAGGATAGTTTATCTCTCAGATATGTGGAGGAGGAAGGAATTTGTGACCAAAGAAGAACTGGAGATTGATCACAAAATAGATAATTTTGATTATATTAAGTTAAAAAGTTTTTGTACAAATAAAACTAATGCAGATAAGATTAGAAGGGAAGCAATAAAATGGGAAAACATTTTTACATTCAATAGTTCTCTAGTTGAATATAAGATGTTTCTTTTCTACAACTTTAAGGCACAAATGAGTGTTGGCTATTGTAGGTAGACTGACTATGGTGGGCACCATCTTTATACCATCTTTGATGTTTCTTGTGCTTTTTTGAAAGCTTCAAGTGATTTAAAAGGGACTCATGGCCCTACTTATTAGGAGATGGGTTTATAAGAGTTAAAAAAGTGAATCTCAAAGATAGTGTTTACTCCCAACTTCTAAAAGACTTAGGGGTGTGTGTGTGTGTGTATGGGGTCATGTGAGGGATCAAAGCATGAGTTGTGTATGTTACCCGTGTTAGCAGAAGGCTTCTGTGCTGGAATGGGAGAGATTTATTTGTTATTTCCTTTGTCTTATCAAATGCTTTTGATTTATACAAGTAACTCATTGGGAGGTGTTGGTTGTATGTGAGCCACATCAAAGAAAATTAAAATTTAATTTCTTTAACTGGGTTTGAGACAAGTGGGTGAGCAATATTGCTGCTTTGGAAATCATGCCTAGGTCAGTATTGTTAACATACAAACAAGCTCTAAGGCATATTTGATTTGGAGATCTCATTCCATAAAAGCTATGATATGATCTAAGTAAGAAGCAGTAGAGGCAATAAATAGCAACATGGACAATAGGTGGCTTTGAGGATCTTGTAAAAGTATCAATAATGATAAAGTCCTCAGAAACATCAGAAACCGGGAGAGAGGCATTAGTGTAAAGGAAAGAAGCACTGGAACCAGGTTGCAAATGTGAGCTGGCTATAGTAGCATTACTAAGAAATCCCTAAACAAGCAGAGTTCTTGTTCTAAGCAGAGAGTTATTTGGCTTAAGCTGAGAGCGTAAGGAATCAGAACTAAGGAGTAGTGAGATACACAAGTATAATGTAAAGAAGCAAATCTGGATCTTGTCCTTCACTGATACGATGAGTTTAGGGGACTTTGCAGGTCTAGGGGAGAGAGATAGACTACTTAAAGGACTTGAGTTATTTCTCTATGGGCTGGGGAGGTGGAGGGGGAAGAAATTTCAATCCTGGGGTAATACTACAAGCCTAAATCAACTATGTAGATATCTGGAGAAATAGATCCTGACAAAGGGGAAAGTTTTCTTCATACTTTTAGGACTTTCTATAGTTTTTACTATAGCACTTATTGGCTAGAATGCCAGACCTGGAGTCAAGAAGAACAGAGTTCAGATAAGATACTGACCCTGAGCAAGTCACCTGAAGCAACAAACTGTCTCAGTTTCCTCATATATAAAATAAGTTGGAGGGGAAAATGGCAAATCACTCCAGTATCTTTAACCAAGAAAACCTCAAATGGGGTCACAAAGAGTCAGACTAACTGGAATGACTGAACAACAAATATTCTTTGTTGTGTAATAAAATTATTGTATATTTTATGCCTCCTTATCTAGAAGCATGAAAGATAACTGAAGAGATCTAGAAATGACTCAAATTTAGATGTTCCCAGGATACTGTGAGTGGGGACACAATCTAAAGAATATTAATTATTAAGAAGCTTCCAAGATTGAATCTGAGTTCATGTGAGTCTGAAGAGTTGGTAGGGGCAGCTAGGTGGCGCAGTGGATAAAGCACCAGCCCTAAATTCAGGAGGACCGGAGTTCAAATCTGGTCTCAGACACTTAACACTTCGCAGCTGTGTGACCCTGGGCAAGTCACTTAACCCCAGCCTCAGGGGGAAAAAAAAAAAAAAGAAAGAGTTGGTAATGGGCCCTTGTAGAGGCTCCAAATTGCCTTCTTTCTTATTCTCATTGAAGTATTGTTTCCTTGGTCTTTTTTTTTTTTTTCCTTAAGTTGAAGCTATGTCTCTCTAGGGGCCATGTTATGAAATAACTTTGGCCTCTTTTTTTCCTTACTTTCCTATGTCACCATTTTATCATCTTACTCTCATGCTGGCTCTTTGGTTCATGTACTTCCCTGCTGGGCCTAGGTGGATTAGATGGACTCTTACAAGGACTATGGATAGCCTAATATCTCTTGTCTTCTCTCCTGTATGTTCCCATTTATATTTAGAAGCAGTCTTGAGAGTCCCTGCTATTTGAGAGAAGAAGGGACTTCTCTATCTTACAGTTATTTTTATAAGGCAAGAATTGGCTTTTAAAACTTCATTTATTTTTTTCATTACTCTAAGCCCATTGAGGGACATGGAGAAGCTCAACATGTACTTATTCTATTTAACTAGAAAGTAATATATATGAAATAATATGGGAAAATGGGGTGATGTTTTACATTTTGTCCTTCCATTTTGCTGCTCTGATCAGATTCTAAAGAATGTTCCTGGGAACTAGGCATACCAGATGATAGGAAAAGGTCTTTTAGAGTGTAAGAGACAGGATGAAGCTTTATACTTGAGAATAAGGATAGAACCAAAGCAATCCCAATGGACTTTGGACAGAAAATACCATCTGTATACAGAAAAAGAACTATGGAGATTGAATGTAAATCAACACATGCTATGTTCACTTTTTTTTTTTTTCATTTTTCCCCCCTCTTCCATGGTTTTTCCCTTTTGCTCTGATTTTTCTGTCCCAACATAATTCTTTTTTTATTATAGCTTTTTATTTTTCAAAACATATGCTTGGACAATTCTTCAATATTAGCCCTTGCAAAACCTTGAATTCCAATTTCCTCCATGCCCTCCCCTAGATGACAAGTAATCTAATACATGTTAAACATGGTAGAAATAGATATTAAATACAATATATGCATACATATTTATATAATTATTTTGCTGTATAAGAAAAATCCAATCAAAGCAGTTAAAAAATGGAGAAGCAAAATAAAATGCAAGCAAACAGCAACAAAAAGAGTGAAAACGTTATATTGTGAACCACACTCAGTTCCCACAGTCCTCTCTCTGGGTGTAGATGGCTCTCATCATCACAAGATCACTGGAACTGGCCTGAATCATCTCACTGTTGAAGAGAGCTATGTCCATCAGAATTAATCATCACATAATCTTGTTGTTGCCATGTATAATGATTTCCTGGTTCTGCTCCATTTCACTTAGCATCAGTTCATGTCTCTTCAGGCCTCTCTGAAATCATGAAATCATCCTGCTGGTCATTTCTTACAGAATAATAATATTCCATAACAAACATGTACCATAAATCTATTTAGCCATTTTCCAACTGATGGGCATCCACTCAGTTTCCAGTTTCTTGCCACTACAAAGAGGGGTGCCACAAACATTTTTGCACATGTGGGTCCCTTCCCCTCTTTTAAGATCTCTTTGGAATATAAGCCCAGTAGAAACACTGCTGGATCAAAGGCTATGCATAGTTTGATAACTTTTTGAGCACATTTCCAAATTGTTCTCCAGGATGGTTGGATCTGTTCATAGTTCAATCAACAATATATTAGTGTCCCAATCTTCCCACATCCTCTCCAACATTCATCATCTTTTCCTATAATCTTAGCCAATCTGAGAGGTGTGTAGTGGTGTCTTAGAGTTGTCTTAATTTGCATTTCTCTGATCACTTTTTCATATGACTAGATATAGTTTCAATTTCTTCATCAGAAAATTGTCTATTCAAATCCTTTGACATCAATCCTTTGACATATCAATTGGAGAATGGCTTGAATTCTTATAAGTTTGAGTCAATTCTCTATTTTAGAAATGAAGCCTTTATCAGAACTCTTGAATGTAAAAATGTTTTCCCAATTTATTATTTCCCTTCTAATCTTGTCTGCATTAGTTTTGTTTGTACAAAAACTTTTTATCTTAATATAATCAAAATTATCTATTTTGTGATCAGTAATGATCTCCAGTTATTCTTTAGTCACAAATTCCTTCCTCCTCCACAAATCTGAGAGGCAAACTATTCTATGTTCTTCTACTTTGCTTATAACATCATGATTATAGATCATGAACCCATTTCGACCTTATCTTGGTATACGAAGTTAGGTATGGATCAATGCCTAATTTCTGCCATACTAGTTTCCAATTTTCCCAGAAGTTTTTGTCAAATAGTGAGTTCTTATCCCAAAGACTGGGGTTCTTTGGGTTTGTCAAACATTAGATTACTATAATAATTGACTATTTTGTCCTGTGAACCTAACCTATTCCACTAATCTACTACTCTATTTCTTAGCCAGTACCAAATGGTTTTGAAGACCACTGCACTGTAATATAGCTTTAGATCTGGTATAGTAGGCTACCTTTATTTGCATTTTTCCATTAATTCCCTTGAAATTCTTGACCTTTTGTTCTTCCACCAACATAATTCATAAAGCAATGTGTATTAAAAATAAATGATTTTTTTTAAAAAGAGAGAATAAAGATAGAAAGGAAAGATAGATTGTTTCACTTATGTGATTCTTTGTGACATCTTTTGAGGTTTGAGCACTCCAAAAAAATTGCCATTTCTTTCTCCAGTTTATTTTACAGATGAGGAAATTAAGGCAGTGACTAGGACCATACAGCTAATAAATGCCTGAAAAGCCAGATTTGAACTAATGAAGAGTCTTCCAGATTCCATGCCAGTGCTCTATACACCTACATGCTCTCAGGAAAAAGATAAGAGAGAAATAATGGGGTAGAAAATAAAGGGGTGGATATGGAGGTACAGGTTGAATAATTACAATGTAATAGGTTTCAAAAAATAAAGAATGTCAGAGGTAGACACAGCACCTTAGAGATCATTTAATTAAAAACTATCATTTTATGGATGAAGTAACTAAGGCTGAGGGAAACAAGGACTTTGGCAAGATAATTCAGATGGCAAAGTAGAGAAGAAAACACAGACAATCTGATTTCAAGCTCAGTGCCTTTTCCAGAACTTTGGTGGCCACAATCTAGCCTTTCTAGCTTTCTACCAGGGTTTTCTACCAAGAAACCAGGAATTCTTGGATCCAATCACACTGACTTACTTGCCCTTCTACACACATGACACTTAAGACATTTGTACCTGTTGTCCCCAAGAACCAGAATGTTCTTCCAGCTCTCTTGAATTCCTTCCACATCTTTTGTAGAAGGCTTTTCATGGGGATCACCCTTTCCTTACCCCTTCCCTCCCAGATTGTTTAGTCATGTCAGAGACCTGTGATCTTGTGGACCATAGCACACCAATGCTGTCCATGGATTTTCTTAACAAAAGATACTGGACTGGTTTGCCAATTCCTTTTCTGGTTCATTTTACAGATAAGGAAATTGAGGCAAACAGGGTTGAGTGACTAGACTAGGGCCACACAGCTAGTAAGTGTCTTAGGCCAGATTTTAACTCAGGCATTCCTAACTCCAGGTTTGGTGCTCTATCCACTGAGCCATCTAGGGGCTTCCAAGGTTACCTTCCATATTTATTTGGATATTTTCTCCTCTGTTAGAATATGAACTTCTTAAGAGCAGGACCCTATTTTTGCCTTTCTTTGCATCCCAAGTGAGATGCAAAGTGTCTGACACATTACCAAAAATGTTTGTTGACTGACTAATTGATTGACTAGAATGAAGGTAGTAAGCCTTGTCAATTAGCTTTAATAGGTGAGAATCCATGCAGAAGGGAAGAGGACTGGGACAAATTAATAGAAGAAGGGTTAAAAAAGATACAAATAGAGTTTAATTCATATTAGGAAAAGAGTTTTACCAAGGGGAAATGAATAAATCTCTGACATAAGTATTTATCTGCTTCTAGAGATAGTTCTGCTATCTAGGAGTAGTCTGATTGTTGCATACATATGTATGTAACATATTACATATATGTTGCATACACTCCAGTTATTGTTACTGGAATCTTAGGATTTAGAGATAAATTTGCTCAGTTCCTCCCTAATTTGCCCAAGGGGCATAGGTAGCATAGCTAATATAAACTGAGGAGTACACTGGGGGCAGGAGCTAGGATAACAATTTAGGTAGGAATTCAATAAGGCCAGTTAAAGGCAGCTGGGGAGTAAATGAACAGACATGGATTTCAAGGAGAGGAGCCAAAATCTCATATTTCCTCCAGATCAATAGTCCCCATGGTGGTCCCTCCCATTACTCCCACCCTCTCCCCCAAAGTTATTTGGCTTTTTCTCCCTCCTGCACAAATCCCAGGCAATGACCCAGGCATCAGAGATTCCCTCCCCGAACTAAGTTTTCCCATCAGTGGTCATGAGGCATACAATCTTTGGGGGACAGCAGCTGGTGAGTTGGGAGGAATTTGTGTGTTCAGCAAACAGCCTGGGCACTCAGAAGCCACCTTCTTTCATCAATCACTTGCTGCCAAATGTTTCTCTATTCCCACCACCAGGAGGGGACCGGGGGACTGGTCCTAAGGGGAGTGGGGTTTGTAGGGGTAAATGGGAAGAACCGGGTCAGGGGAAGGATGGGGGTAGCATTTAGTTGTCTAGTCTCATGCCTTTCCCCCTTTTCCTTGGGCCCCTGAGGTTTCAGTACCATAGGATGACTCAGCCCTGGCCCCCTCTACCCTGGGACATAAGCAACAAATCACCTGTGGGGGTTCCTGGTGGGGGGGTAGGGGAAGGCGAGGGATGTCAGGGCAGCAGAAGAATCTATTTTGGTTCCCACGGACCAGCTTAAGGCACAGTCCTCATGAAGGCTGCTGGCACAAGGAAGATCCCTGGCCTCCTCCCTGTGGTGTCCAGCCCCCTCTCCCCCCAAACTGGCCTCTCCCTCCCTCGTTAGCTATTCTGGGAAGAAGATATAGGTATCCCACTCCTCAGCTTCATCTCTCTCTAACCCTTCCCCACCTTCTCCTTTACTTAGACATCGGACATCTAGCCCTTTAACCTTTATCCCTCCCCAACTTCCCCTTCTATTTTAGGGATCCAGGCGTCTTACTCCTAAGCTTTGGCTCTTCCCCTCCACAGTCACTATTCCCCTCAGGAACCCAGGCGTCCTGCCCACTTGCTTCACCATAACAACGAGTCTTTTCCAGTTGCTTAGGACTTTAATATAATTTCATTAAGTCAACAAGTCTGAGGAAGGGTGGTGGTGGGGAAATAGAGGGAGGGATAGAGGGGCCACCTCTCGGCAGGGAGATGACTGAGAAATCAAATATTGACAATGAAAGTACAGAGCTTATTAAATGGCAGGGGGTGTAGGGGGTGAGTGGAATCTGTGGGAATGATAGGTCCTGGAGGAGAGTGAGTTAGGGGAGGAGTTAAGACCCTACGGCTAGTAGGGCACACCAGAATAGGGGATCCTGGGAAGGGAATTTCTTCCCTGCTAATGGTATCACCTATGCAATCTTTGGGCCTTGACTCTCCAGCCTGCAACTCAAGAATTTTGCTCTTCTAGTTGTCACCTGCCTCACCTGTACCGTTAGCTACAGAGATGGTCCCCTATTCCAGCTGTAAATTTCCCTCCTTTCATCTCTCTTTTTCTTTCATTCTTTCTCATCCTTCCTACTTTCCCTCTCTTCCTATACATCTTTCTATTTCCCATTCTCTCCCTTCTTTCTCTCCTTTTCCCTTTTTTCAACTCCCCTACATTTTGCCCTCAACTTTCCCTCCTCCCTTTCCTCTCTCTCACTATCTCCACCCCAATTCCATCTCTGCTGATGAGCTTCTGCAGCTTTTAATGGATTGCATGGTAATTAACAAAGAGAGATGCCTGATTAGCTAGTTAGCATAATGTGTGTGTGTGTGTGTGTGTGTGTGTGTGTGTGTGTGTAGGGGGGTTGGGAAGCTTAGGAAAAAGCAGAAAAGAGCCAGGCAAATGGAGTTCAGGACTCACTCAGGCTTTGTTTCCATTAGGGACTCAAATGTGCAGCCTATCCAATTCAAAACTCTTCATGACTTAACTCCCCCTCCTTTCTACTCTCCCTACTCCCTAAATTCACTCTCCCCTCATGGAGCTTTTCTCTCCTCACAGACCAGAGATATCTGCCAGATTCTCCTCTCCTACTTCCACTAATCATATAACTGGAATTTCAGAAGGTTCCACCTCCAATTTTTTTTTTTTTTTTTTTGGCTTGTAGAGGTGGCTCGGGGGGTGAGACCAAATCTACTTCAATGACGACAGTACCTTCTTTCTCCATTACAATTTCCACCAGAAATCAATTATACTTATGGTAGAGACATTATGAAAGAGGGAGAGAATGTCAGTGTTGAGAACAATGTCCAAGATTAAAAATGTGAGTATGCCACTTGTGTCAGCAATCCAGATCTGACCTGGTGTCTCAGATGCTGCTTTCCTTAATACGACTTTAGGAAGACAGTCAGTTCACTGTATTAATTATCCAGCAAAGGAGTGTAATATCTGAGATGCACACTAGGTGACACTCTATTTGAACCACTAGCCCAATGTCAATTTTTCTGGTATACAAATGGCATCCTCCCTAAAAGCTTGCAGTATTCCCACTGGACAGCAGAGGGTGCTTAGCCTACAAATATTTAAATTGCTCCTTCCTCTTTCTACCCTGGAAATCCTTCCCAGGGCCTTCAATGGCAATTTGATTCAACCGTTCTGAATGTGTCTGGAATTACATTTAGAGTATGAAATGGACTATTACTCAAAATATTAAATCTATTGTCCATACGTGTACATTTTATTCAGAAGGGGTTCCTCTTCTTTAGCTCATGATCCCCCACATTCATGGCTTAACATGATTACATGATTTGTGGTATATAAAATGAAGTTAAAAGAAACCAATCAAATGCTTGCTTGACATATATTCGGCTCCAGCCACTTCCTAAACCTCATCCCATTTGCCCAGATGAATGGCCAGGGTATTGACTAATGAAATGATGTGCCTGTACTCTATTTTGAGAACATGGACAAATGAATTCTGAGACAGTGATGGAAATCAGTCTCATCCTCCCAGTTCACCAGTCCAATGAGAATCACAGGAATTGTTGGTCTCAACAACTTGGGATGCTCTTTTTTTGAATTCCTATCTCCTTCCTTGCTCTAGGATTAGGGTCTCTCCTACAAATCTGATCTCCAATACGCTTACTTTTTCATTGGATGTTTGAGTCTGATTGAACAGAAGTAATGATAGTACTTATAGCCACGGGCTGGGTCACTCCTATCTAAATAGAAGCCTGGGAGTGTAAAAACCAACTCTAGATACAAATCTCATCCCTTTCCTCTTATCATGTATCATTCTGTCTCAGAGTATGCTTGGATAGTATAATTTCTGCTGTGTCCTAGAGAGAATTTCCATTGAGTGGGGAATGTTACAAATTCTCCTTCATCTCTCTCCCTTTGTAGAAATTTCCTAGGCCTTGGATCCCCATGGAGATGAAAAGGAACACTGACAGACAGACTGTATGAGGAATTCAATTCAATCCAAACAATTATATAATCAATCAATGAACTCTTATTAAGCATTTACTGTATGGCCAGATACTTACTTGATGATAGGGATAAAGAGACAAAATGAAAAGGTTTCTACTCTCAAGGAGCTCAGATTCTATCTGGGGAGACAATGTACATATATGTATTGTATATTAGAGGCATTCTAGGCATTGGTAAATTGAATCAAGGAGACCAATTAGAAGGCTGCTTCGAAACTCTAGGGGAAAAGAGATTCAAGCCAGAACTAGGGTGATAGCTGAGTAGATAGACGTTGGGAAAGTAGAAACAATTGATTGAATATGTGATGGAAGTGATAGTGAAGGATCAAGGCTGATAGCAGGGTGGCAAATCTGGGTGACTGGAAGGCTGTGATGCCTTGACATATAGGGTGGGTTTTAGAGGAACAGTAAGTCTGTTTTGGGTATATTGAATTTGAAAACTCTGTAGGATGCCAACTATAAAATGTCCAATAACTGGAGATGCCAGATTTGAATTCATTAGATGACAAGATAAAAAAATCTGGGAGTTGTCTACATAGAGATGAAAATTAAAACCATGGGAGCTGATGATGCCAACAATTAAGACAATGTAGAGAGAGAAAAGAGCTTAGGACAGAGCCTCCAGCAAACAGGATTGAGAAGGAATGGTCACACAAGTAACCAAGGTGGATGAAGAGGAAGCAATGTCACTAGAGAGAAGAGTTATCAACAGAATCATGCAAAAGAGATGACAAGAAGGATGGTGATTGAAAGAAGGTAATCAAATTTGGCAATTAAAAACTCACTAGTAACTTTAAATTTCAGTTGAATGATAGATATGATCAGAAGCCAGATTGCAAAAGATTGAGAAGCAAGCGTTAGAAGAGGAAGTAGAAGCTATGAGTATACATATTTTCCCCCCAGGAGTTTGGTTGTGAAAGAGGAAAAATATAGTATGATCGACTGTAGTAGCGTCTACTGAAGATTTTTTTTTTTTTTTTTTTTTTTTTTTTTTTAAGGATGAGAGTTTGAAGGCAACAGGGAAGGAACTAGAAGATTAGAGAGAGGGGGCATTAGTGAGAACAATCTGCAAGAAAAGATGGGAAGGGATAATATCAAGTGTATATATAGAGGGGAAGGGCCACTTCAGAGACTGGAATTAAGAAAGATGATAAGGTATGTGAAGAGGTCTTGAGAATTATTGCCTACTGTGTACTAGAACCTGGATCCATAAAGATAAAAACAGTCTATACCCTCAAGAATCTTACTATACTGGGGGATGCAATATGAGAACATTAGCAACTATATATTTTCCTATAGTAGGAATCTGAATCAAATTTTAAAGAAATCAAGGACCTGAAGTGTGAGGGATAGCACTAAGCAGGAAAGGGAATGTCAAATTAGAGGAGTAGCTAGTTTGGATGAAATATAGTAAGCTCAAAAGGAAGTAATAAAAATAAGTCTGGAAAGGTGGGTGGAAACCAGGTTTCAGAAGGCTTTAAATGCCAGCCTATAGATTTGCATTTTATCTTGGAGGCTATTAGGGGCAGGCCAGAAACAGAAAACAGCATCAGAAAAATTGTGTTACTCCTTTGTAACAAAAGAAGATTTACTTTGCCCTAAAACACATCTGCGAGAAGAATATAGTGGTACGGTACTTCTAATGGTGAGGCTTTCCCTCTCCTTTTATAGAAACAGGTCTCATCAGGGGAGGATGTGGTGATTTCTTCATATATTTATTGAGTTAGAGGGGCTTTAGATAAAAGCAGGTAAAATTTTTATTCTTTTTAAGTGACCAGCAAATTTTGTTAAGGAATGCAGTGACTAATTAGATCCCCAGGACAGCTTTGTTGTCTTTTAGGTAAGATTAATCCTTTATGGGGAACCCTATCACAGAAGTGATCAAGAATCAATGAAGGTTTTCGAGCAGGAGAGTAACCTTGATCTAAACTAGGTTTCAGCAATTTTAATCTGTCAGTTCCTTGGAAGATAGATTAGAAAGGACAAAGACTGGTGTCAGGAAGTACAATTAAAAGACTGTTACAATAGTCCAGAGAAGTCATAAGGGCCTGATTAAAAGGCAGAATGCTACAGTTATAAGATTAATAATGCATTTGAAGAGGACCTGGATTTGAATTTCATTCATGTGTATGTTACTTGTGTGATGTTGAACAACATCTTTAACTTCTCTGGGTTTCAGTGCTTCATCTGTAAAATAAAGGAGTTTGACTAGATGGCCTTTAAATCGATAATTCTGTGAATTAGGGTGAACTAGGATAGTGGCTATGGGATTCAAAATGAAGAAATAAAATGGGAGATATGCTCAACATGAGAATCAACATGAGTAGTAATGAGACCAAAAATAGACAAGGCTGACTCTGTAGCTTTGAAGATGGGTGACCAGAAGGATGGCATTATAATTGACTAAGGAAGTTTGAAGGAAGAGGCTTGGAGGGAAAGATATTGAGTTCCATTTTGGACATGCTGAGTTTGAAGATACTCAGGAGGAAATAATCAGCAGGCAATATAGTAATAAGGGACTGGAATTCAGAAGAAAGATTTCATCTGGATATACAGATTCAGGACATATCTATAGAGAGGTCAGTTAGATGGTGCAGTGGATAAAGCATCCGGCCTGGAGTCAGGAAGACCTGAGTTCAAATCCTGCTTCAACCAGTGACTAGCTATGTGGCCCTAGGCCAATCACTTCATCTTCGCCTCAGTTTTCTCATATATAAAATGAGCTGGAGAAGGAAATGACAAATCACTCTAGCATCTTTGCCAAGAAAACCCCAAATAAGGTCATGAAGAGTGAGAACTTAAAATTACTGGACAATGAAATATAAAGATAATTAAATCCGTGGGAATAGATGAAACTATCAAGGGAGAGAGTATAGTGAGAAAAGAGGGCCCAAGACAGAAACTTGAGAGATACTCACGCTCAATAAATGGGAGATGGAAGGTGATCCAAGAAAGGAGAATGAAAAAAATTTGTTGGGTACAGTACACTGAAATGAAAGACTAGTGTCTTAGGAGCAGAAAAAGGCAAGTGTCTAGGAGGACAGTGTGGTCAATATTGATGAAAACTACAGAGAAGTGAAGTAGGATGAGGATTGAGAAAAAGATCATCAGATTTAGCAGTTGAGAGATCAAGCTTGTGTAGTAACCATAGAGAGAGCAGTTTTATTGGGGAGGAAAGGTCAAAAGCTAGATTGTAAGAAGTGAGTAGGCAGTGAAATGAAGGCAGTATGCTTTTTAAAATTCAATTTTATTTTCAGTTCTTTCCCTTTCCCGCTTCCCTGATTATTCTGAAAGTGAAAAAAATTTTTAAACATTTTTTGGATTCAAATTCTCTTCCTCTCCTTCTTTGAGAAAACAATGTGATATCCAAGACAAGAAAAACAAAACCCACTACAAATATGTATAGTCATGAAAAACAAATTTTAGCATTAGCCATATTCCTCTATCCCAATCCCCCAAAAAAGAAAAAAAGAAAAAATTTCAATCTTCACTTGAGTTCAAATAGTTCTGTGTCTAGAAGTAAGCACCATGTTTTAATCGTGAACCCTGATTGATCAATTGTGATTGATCAATATGTTTATCAGAGTTAACTAAGTTTGTTTTTGTTTTTGTTTTTGACAACTGGTTATCTTTTACAATGTTGGTATTAGTGTGTAAATTGTTTATTTGGTTCTGCTTACTTCATTTTGCATCAGTTCATTCAAGTCTTCAAATCTCATAGTACAAAGTACTCCATTGTTCTCATTTGTTTAGTCATTCCCCAGTTAATGGGCATTCTTTTAATTTCCAATCCTTTGCCAACACAAAAAAAGAACTGTTAACTTTTTTGTACATTTAGGTCCTTTTCTTCTTTCATGTCTTTGGGTTGTAGACCTAGTAGCAGTATGATTGGTTCAAAGTATATATATATAGTTTAATAGCATTTAATTAAAAACTTCCAGATTGCTTTTCAGAATGGTTGGGCAAGTTTACAGCTTCACAAACAGTGCATTAATGTACCTATTTTCCCATAACCCTTCCAACATTGTTTCCATTTTTTGTCATTTTAATCAATGGATGTGAAGTTATTTCAGAATTGTTTTAATTTGCATTTTTCTAATTAGTGATTTAGAACATTTTTTCATTTGATATTCATTGATAACTTTGATTTCTTCTGAAAACTGCTTATGCATATCCTTTGACCATTTATCAGTTGAAGAATTTCTTTTATTTTTGTAAATTTAACTCAACTCCCTATATATTTTAAAAATGAGACCTTTATCAAGACAACTTGCAATGATTTTTCCCGTTTCCTGCTTTTCTCAGTTTTTGCTGCATTGATTTTGTTTGTGCAATACATTTTTAGTTTTATGTAATAAAAATTTTCCATTTTACCTCCTGTGAGCCTCTCTGTCTCTTCTTTAGTCATGAACTCTTCCCTTAGTCAGGTGATTTCCATGGCCCACTTGTTTGCTTGTATCACCCTTTCATAAACTGTTTTTGAGTATATTTTAGGGCAATATATGGACCAGGAGTTCAGTTGTGGAAGGAAGAACAGATACAGCTATGATCAAGGGAAGATTTTTTTTAAAGTTGGAAAAAATCTGAATATGTTTGAAATCAGTAGGGAAGGAGTCAGTTGATAATGAGAGGTTGAAGACTGAAGAATAGAGCTTAGAAAGGGGAAAGCTCTAGAATAGGGATTCTTATGTGAAGTCTATGGACCTGGACTCAGAATAATGATTTTAAATGGACAAAATAAGCAGGATTACAAAAGAAACAAATCATATTGAAATAGTTATTAAAATATATATTTTAAAAGTTCAGAAACCCCAAGTCCTTAACTCTAGGAGACAGGAAGGATGAGATCTAAAGCACAAGTAAAAGATATCATCTCTTTTTCAGAGACTGGATCCAAGGAAAAGAGAATGGAAGATTTGAGTTGTGGAGTAGATGTTTTAGGGTGCTCATTGACAGATGGCATGGTGAGTGTGAGAAGCATACAGAACTTGCTCATATTTATTTTCTTCATTAAGAAGAGTTCCCCTGCTAAGGAGGGGACTGACAAGGTCTAAGGTTCTCCAGAAGCTGATTTCAAATAGGGTGAGGCACAAAATGCAGTTTCCTCCCACTTCGGGTTTTTGCCCGGGTCGGTTGTTTGATGGCAGACTTTGGCATAAGGAGAATCTGAGAGCCTGCCGGGAGTGAAAAGCAGCCCCCATGACGCTGGCACTAGAGAAAGGGAAGCTGAAATGCCAGCTCCTCACTAACCCACCTCCCATCCAGTAAAGAGAATGCCATCAGCTTAGCTCCTCATGGAAATGTAATCAGTGGGTTTGCAGCAGTCTTTGTCTTAATTAGGCACTATTGATGGGAAGCCAGAGAAGCATGGTCATCTCTCCTCCTCTATCCCTCCCAGAGCTCCTTACTAGCCCCAACCTTCTGTCAGTGATTTCCCCTAGGGCTTTGTTCCCTCCCCGCCCCCAAGCAAAAAATAAATCTGCACCCCCACCCTCCTCTCCTTATTTCTAGTGGATATAACGCCCTTCTAAAAGTCATCCCTGGGGAGGAGGTCCTTAACGGAGTTGGTCACCCTTCTCAAATCCAAGTGTTGTTCCATTTGGGGGAAAGAGGATAGAGACTCGGGCCTACCTTTCCACTAGAGTCCAATTTTCCCTCGTCCACCCTGCCACTCCATTCCCCTTCCCCCTCCCCCCATAAAACGCACTTTGGTTTTCTAGCCCCATATATACATTCTTTCCAAACTGAGCCCCTAAACTCAGAATCCAACCCGTATTCCATCCCAGGAATCCAGTTACCCTCGTTCTTCCTCCCTCCCCAACCTCCCCAAGCTCCCTGAATCTTAGACTCCCGTCCGGAAAAAAAAAAAAAAAAAAAAAAAAAGGTAGGAAGGAAGAAAAAGGAACGGCTTGACGAGCTTCAGCTCCGAGTTTTCCTTCAGACCCAGAGGGAGCCTGGGCCGCTTGGAAATCCCGGGCAAAGGGAACAAGGCAAGATTTGGGTCTTGTAGCCTTGCAGGTCTCCAGGAGCCTAGGCGCCATCTGCAGTCAGCTTCGCCTCCGACAGCCGCCAGCCCAGTGGGCCGGCGCCCCGGTTCCCCACACTCATTCCTACAAGCTCCAGGGGGGAGGAAGAGAGTTTCATTGTTCTTCTGGGCCCATACTCTTCCCTCCTCACAACAACTGCCCGCACCACCCCAAAGTGAAACGGCTGGGAGGGGGAGTGTTGGGGGGAAGGGAAATTGGAGGGGGAACTACAGCTGGAGAACGCTCCACCCCCATCTTTCTTCTAGATCCAGGGTCGTTGAATGCTCGCGTTGTGGCCCCGCCCTACTCCCCGGGCCAACTCGCTCCAGCCTCCCGGCGGGCGGTTGCCATGGCGACGCGTGGGGTGCTCGAGCTGTGGCTGTGACCACGCAGGGCTAACTCCGAATTGGAGCTACGCTGTCTACCGGTGAAAGGGTGGGAAGGGAAATAGTTTTCAAAGGGTGAAGGTAATTGTGGACGGGAGCTGGGGGGCACTTGTCCTAACAAGTCATTCTGAAAGTGAGAATTCTGGAGCGGGACGGGGAAGGAAGTTAAAGGGGACGAGGTGGCGGAGTGAGGGGGTGGGGACGGTGTGGTTAAAAGGGAATGACTTTTCTTCTTTGAAGCGGTCCGTTTGGAAGAAAGAACATTAAGTCATAAAAACAACAGAAATTGTCATTGACTTCGATTTGCAGATGTAATCTGATCTTAGGTCTTCAGTCGGGAATGGAGTGAAACACTTAGAAAGAGCTTTAAGAGAAGAACTTAAAAAACTCTCAGTCGGAACTAATCATTGGGTCCAGAATCGTGGAGGAGGATAATGCTAGATAACTTGAGTTGGTTTTTATTGATAGATTTAACAGATTGCTTCTAATTGGAGCACTGCCCAAATCAATTAAAAACCTAGGACCAGTGCCCCCTAGAGACCCCCTGAGGAAAGAGTAAGGAAGCAACAGGTGGCTCTGTGAGGGTGAATGGAAATACTGAAGCCAAGTTACTCAGTAGGTATTCAAGGAACGCATAGATTTAGGAGGAGAAAGAGAATCCCCCCTCCCTTTTTTTTTTTTTTTTTAACTCCACTGATGCCATAGTTTCTGAATATTTCAGTGGAAACTCAGAGAAATTATGGAGAAATCTAAGAGCCTCTCATTCTGAGAGAAAAGATGTTATAATCATTTCAGTATTAGAAAGACCCTGATCACCAACCTTTATCCTTCTAGCTGTTGTTAATAGCCTTTGAGTCTATTTTCAGGGCAAATAATCATTCTTTTTCTTATTTATAACGACTATCTGGCCAACTGCAAACAGGAATTATAAACTAAAGGGCCAATTCATTTTCTCAGAGTCTTTTTGGCTTTTCTTTGTCCATTTTGTGTAGAGAAATTGGAGACTTTGGGGTGAAGATAATTATCCTACCAATCTTTAGTCTTAAAATAGAAATGGAAATAACTTGATGTAAAAAGTGAGTCTATAGATAGCTAAATATGGGGAAATACCTTAAATTTTTAACTCAGTTATTTGATATAGTGGGGACTGATTAAAAGGAGTGGGCAGCTCCTGATTTCTCTTCTCCTTTCAGCTTTTATTCATTTTTTCTCAACTGTGGCAAATGAAGTGGAGAGGTCATAGGCAACCATATTATCCAACTGGTTATTCTTGCCTGTACATTCCCTATTCTTAGTACCTCTGATCAAGCCTATGGAATTCATAGAAAGGAGACACCACTACCTAACCCATCCCTTTAATAGATCATAGTGTCTTCAATAGACATGCAGTCAAGGCTAACTTTAATCATTAACCTCTCTGGATGAAGTATCTTCAAGAAAAGAGAAGATCTGGCATGGCACAAAATTGTTTGAACTGATTGGTGTTCCCCAGCTAAAATTGTAAACAGAATGTCGTAGTGGCATAGTTTTTATTTGTTAACAACAGAATTATGTTGGAAAACTGAGTTTTGAGGAGGGACCAGGAAGCCACGTATAACTTGTAGCATCTCTCCAGGTCTTGTCTGCACCATGGCATCCAAACCTAGCACTGTTAAGAAGCGGAGGTTAACTTCCAGGGCATCAGTCCAACCTGCTGTAAGTCCTCAGGCAATGTCAGTGCCAGAACCAGAGTCTCCTAAGGAGGAACCTCCCATAGCAATCGGTATGTTTATATTTTTGGGAGGGCCATGTTACATCTTTAGGAGAGAATATTAGTAAGATAATTAGGCGCTTGGGAGAATGAGGAGATAGCTACTTGAAAGTAGAGTGTTTGAGTTTAGGAGGAATAGGAACAAACCCTTTTTGGTTTGAGGAATATGAAAAACGAAAAAAAAGCCTGAACATAATGGGTGATTGGGTCCTGACTTCAGCAGAGTTCTAGTCATACCGAATCCTGTATAATTACCTTTTGGGTAACCTTATGCTCTGTCTCCCTTAGTTTTCCTTTTAGTGTGCTAAAAACTCACCAGTTATATCTTTCTTTGAGGGGTTCCCGTCCTTTTATTCCCAAGCATTTTCTCCACTGAAGACAGCCCGGCCTTTTTTCCTTTTTTTCATTTTATTCCATTTCCATCTTTAGTGGCAAAACAAATAGTGTTTCTTTTCTTCCATTAAACCTGCTACCATGGAAACCCAGCCTGCTTTGTTCCCTGTCCCCTTCCCTCCTCTCCCCTCCCTCCCATCTTGAGATGTTGAGCAGCTTTTTTTTTTTTTTTTGTTCTAGGCTCTGCTATCTTTCAGCCCCCTTTTTTGTCAGGAACATAGAAATAGGGACAGGAGGAAGCAGGGAAAGCCACACCATCAGCTTAGAGTGGAGAAGAGAAGGAAGATGGGGGCTGTCTGAGATTACCTCCTGATTTCTTTCTTGGACTTGGGAGGCAGCAATGTGACTAGCAGAGTAACACATTACTGAATTTAGAGTTTCTGCATGGACTTGTACGTGCTAAAATGCAGTGGGTTCTGTGTTACAGGGTGTAACATTCTGAGGGTGTAAGCCAGTATGGCATGGCATAGCACCGAGCTAAGTCCAGATGAGTATTTGGTTTTAAGATTAGGGCCTTAAAATATGCAAGAATATCTTTTTCATTTTTATTCTGTTTGCTCAAATGGAAACAGCTTAAAGTGTCCTTGTTCCCTGAAGTTCACAATTTCAGGAATAAATAAAACTGAAGGTCTTAAAATGAAGGGGACAGTCAGAGATATAGTCCTGCCTCAGGAGTCTTTAGGAATAACTCTATTAGGGAACATATATAAAATAATAGAAGGAAGGGGGGTGGGAGGAGTAAAGGTTAGACTGAAGGTATCTTAAGCTACTAAATATGAAAAGCTAGAAATCTCTAAAACTGCTCTAGAATTACCTGTTTTTGCCTAGCTTCAGACCTGGAGAGGTCCAGTCTAGTTCACAGAACAGAATAAAACATCTTCTTTTACTTCTCTTTTCATTGACTCTGTTCACTCCATGTAGAATTTCAGTTCATAAATTATTGAGGTGGTTTTTGTCTCCCTTTCATTCTTCCCTATTTCAGTTCCACATTATTCTTTCTGTAATGCACTTCTGATTCTCAAGAGTTACATCACTTAATTGTATATCTTAACATTAGCTGCCTAATATGACTTGTCAAGTCTTTTAGTTGTTTTCACCAGCTTGGAAAATAATTTCCTGTCCAGTTGAAAACTTTCTGATTCTTCTTTACTTTTGGACAGGCAATTTATGCCTCTGTCTAATTCAACAAGTAGCAGGAACTTCATTTGGTTTTCCTCTGTGAACTCAAAAGGGAAAGAAGCAGAAATCTTTGATTTTGACAACCAAGAGAGTAAATATAAGTGAGATGGGACTGCGTGGGTCTTGGAGTAGAACCATTTCCCAAGGCAGGACTTCTGGGGCCCATGGAACTAGGTTCATGGATTAATGGAAGGTGAGAAGCTGGATGCTTATAACTCCAGTGTTAATTGGAAAATAAAGGAGAAGGATGTCTCCTCATACTTTTTTGGTTTCCCTCAGACACAGGTAGTGATGACCAAGAAGAAATGGTAGTAAAAGAAGAAGAAGAAGGAAGAGGAGAAGAAGAAGAAGAAAGAGAAGATATATTTGAGGAAGAGATAGATTTGGTAAGCAGAAGGACTCCACTGAGTTTAGCATTCCACTTCTATCTGAAGAAATAGAAAGATTGCAACAAGTATTACAAGTTGGGAACCTCCCCCCCCCTTTTAAATTTTTATTTCTTTTTCTTTTTTTTTCCTGAGGCTGGGGTTAAGTGACTTGCTCAAGGTCACACAGCTAGGAAGTGTTAAGTGTCTGAGACCAAATTTGAACTCAGGTCCTCCTGAATTCAGGGCTGGTGCTCTATCCACTGCGCCACCTAGCTGCCCCCCCCCTTTAAAAAAATTAAATGTTCATTGTCTTTTTAGAAATCTTTTAGTCTAACCTCAACAGTTCTCTTTTCCTTGGATTGACTCCCAAATCTCCCTAGCTGGGTTATGCTTAAGGGTATGATAGCCAGATGATTCCTTGAATGATTTCCAGCTTTATTTCCTTTTTTCAAAAAATAGTATTTTTTTTTTTCCAAATACATGTAGAGATCGCTTTTAATATTCATCTCTGCAAAGTTCTGTGTTCCAAATTTTTCTCCTTTTCTTTTCCCCTTCCCCTTTCCCCTAGACAGTAAGTAATCTGATTTAGGTTAAGCATGTGCAGTTCTTCTAAACATATTTCCATATTTGGCATACTGCACAAAAAAAAAAAATCAAAAGATCAAAAACCAAGTAAATAACAACAAAAAGGTGAAAATATGCTTTGATCCACGTTCAGCCTCCATAGTTCTCTCTCTGGATGTTGTTGGCATTTTCCATCCCAAGTTTATTGGAATTGCCTAGAATCACCTCATTGTTGAAAAGAGCCAAGTCCCTCAGAATTAATCATTACCTAATCTTATTATTGTACACAATTTTTTCTTGGTTCTGCTCACTTCATTCAGCATCAGTTCACTAGTTTTTCCAGACTTTTTTGAAATCAGCCTTATACAACAATGATATTCTATTACATTCATATACCATAACTTATTCAGCCATTTTCCAACTGATGGACATCCACTCAATTTCCAGTTTTTTGCCACTACAAAAAGGGCCAATACAAATATTTTTGCACTTCGGGGTCCTTTCCTTTCGGTTATGATCTCTTTGGAATACAGGCTCAGTAGAGTTGCTGCTGGATCAAAGGGTATGCACAGTTTAATAGCCCTTTGGCCATAGTTCCAAAGTGCCCTCTGGAATGGTCAGCTCATCTCCATCAACAATCATTTCCAATTGATAATATCTTAACTCTAGAAATAAGATAATTCAAGTTTGTCACTTTTCTGCAGGATCTTTTGGATTTCTGATCTATCACTGCAACAAAAGCTCAAATGATATTTTTGTTCATGGCTAGGCAGTTTGAAATGTGCCCTTTGTAATTTGAACTAGGAAATGTTCCCCAAAATGTGGAATTTTAGGGCTCTATCCCACATTTAGAATCTCCTTTTTCAGATAGCAGTGCCTACATTCATAGGAGATAGGCATTTAATTTATTTCTATCATGGCCACATGGTATATAAAAATATTAAATGCTCTTAAGTATAGCCCTCATCTTCTTGATTATCTTTCATGTTTTCAGCTATATCTGGGCAGTTCCTGATTCGTGCTTGGTGTGGAGAGAGAATAACCAGAGAGAGCTCTTAAGTCTAGGACCATTACCTAGAGTAATGAGGGAGGAGGTAGTGTGAGAAAGGATATTGTTGTCCCATGTCTAGACTTACCAGTCCAGTGGAATTTATAATATGTAATTTTTGTGATCTGGTTACTATCAGACTTTCTGCCACCACTATTTAGCACTTTCCAAATTCAGATGCAGTTGCCAAAAATGCCCACACAACAAATAGGAAATAATGAGTTTAACCTAAGCAGTTCTCTCTGATTCTAGGTAGTTGTCCCATCTTCTCATGGGATCCTAGTTCTTCTCACTTCACTTTACATCTGTACATGTAAGTCATTCCAGGTTATCTGGACAGGGTTATTGTAATGTGCTGTTGTCTCCAGAAACTGCCAATTGCTCTCTGGATGGAGAGCTGATGTCACAACTGCCACCAACTCTGACCTCGTGTAGAGACTCCTTAATCTCTCGAGTGCTGCCCTCTTTTATCCTCCCAGAGAATGGGCGTGGGATAACGTTCAACCAATGAACTTGCTCCTCCTAAGCATGCAAGCTCCTCCCCAGAAGTTCGAAAGGGTAAAACTCCCAGTAAAGGCCTGAACTAGAGAACTGTTAAATACAGATTTAGCACTTAGTAAGAACCTAACAGTTTATCTTAGGGTTTTTTGTTCTTTTCCTTTGACAGAAGTTGTTCTTCCGAAGCCGAATGGTGTTGACAGGCCTAGCAGATTCTATATGGACAGAGGAGCATAATCAGATCCTGGATGAGTTTATAATGGAGCCTGGAGAGCCCATTCTCACAGTATTCATTGACCCCTGTGCAGGACTTAAGCTAGAACTGGGGATGCCCATTCAGGTATACATATAGATTGTCTGAACTAGAAGGAACTTCAGAATCAGCTGACCAGATTTCATGTTTATAAGATGAAGAAACTGAGACCCAGAAAGGATTCCTGGCTTGCTTAAATCAGCTGCTCTCAGAATCTTTACTTAGCTTTTTTCTTTATTATTCCATGACCATAAAACTCAGTGCCCCACTCGTCCCCATTTCATCTATTCTGAATTGTAATCATAAGTTGTTCATTAATGATTATTAATGATCATATGGAAAATGATTGTATAGAAAATTTAAAATGTGCCAAATTTAGGATTAAGAGAGACCTGGTTTTGAATCTGAGGCTCTGATACTTAACTAACTCCATTACCCTACAAAAGTCATTTAACTTCTCAGAGCCTCAGTTTCCTCATTTATATAATGGAAATAATAATATTTGCATTACCTCCCATCTCACAAAGTTATCTGGAAAAGTATTGAAAATGCTAAAGCATTATATAGTAACAATGTAACTTCAAAATATTTCCATTTTTATTGTATAGCTACCACATGTACTTTTTTTTTTTCTTCCCCTGTTCTCTATCAGAAGATCTTCCCATTTAAAGCTGGTATACTACCTATTTATTCTCCATAAATTCTGGAAATTTGGCCTAGTGCTTTAATCCTACCCTGAAAATTCCTAGGATAACAGTAGGTCACACATATGCAGACTGTTAGCTGATGATGCAGGTCATATGTGGGAAAGCCAAGGTCTAACCTGTTCCTTCTCCTACAGACTCAGAACCAGCTTAACTACTTCATTCGACAGTTGCCTGTCCCCATCACCCCTGAGAACTTTGAGGTGACTGTGCAGTTTGGGACAGTTCGAGGTTCCCATATCCCAGCTCTACTTCGTCTACTCAATGGCATCTATGCCCCACAGATTTTTGGCAATGTCACTTGGCCTGAGAGCATCCGAAACCAGTTTTCCTCCCATCTTCACAAGTTCTTGGCCTGCCTGACAGGTAAGGGACATGGGAGAGGTGGAGATGCCTCATCTACAAAATGGGAATAGTACCATTTGCACACTGGACTGCTTGGGATTTTTGTAAACCTTAAAAGAGTTGGCTGAATAAAAGTGTCATAAGTGGGGTAAGAAGAATAGATGCCTTGGGTTAGTTTGGAGTGGAACACAGAGCATGTCCCTTGACCTAGCTGTTTCCTGCCAATGAAGATGCTTTATTTTGTTGGCTCTCCCCTGAGAGAGAGCCAGGTGGGTCAGTGGTTAGAATGCTGGGCCTGTAGTTGGAAGATCTGGTTTTAAATAAAGTCTCAGATATCTAAAAGCTGTGTGACTGTGGGCAAGTCACTTTGCCTTGTTTGCCTTAGTTTTCCTCATTTGCAAAGTGAACTAAAGAAGGAAATGGCAAATCGCTCAGTAGTTTTGCCAAGAAAACCCCAAATGGCGATCACAAAGAGTCAATTACAACTGAAGAATGACTGAACAATAACAAAAAGCTATGAAGCGATAATGAGTGATTTGTACATGTCTGGGCCAAGGAGAGTATAAGGCTCTAATGTAATTCTTTGAATTTATCCTATGAGGAAAAATAATGCTAGTCATTCATCTGTGAATCTTCCTTTCTCCAGATCTCCTTGCCTTGCTAGCCCTGCCGCAGAATTTTAAAATATGTTCACTTGAGGTTTTAACTTCTAATCCTTTTTAATGTAATAGTTTGCATCTGTCCACCTTCTCTCCCCCCAACTTCCAACATTAGATAGGGACTGAAGCCAAAAAAGTTTTGTTCCATTCTATGAACCTCTGTTATCTCTCCAGATACTCGTATATAGCTGGAGGGACACAGATCTGTCCTTTACATTCCCATGGAAGCCATGAACATGAGTCCAGAAGTAGTAGTGAAGGACAAGAAGCTGTACAACGATTAGAGAGTAAGAACTTCATTCTGATGCTGTGTGTGTGTGTGTGTGTGTGTGTGTGTGTATCCTAGAAGCCCAAGAAATAAGAAAAGACCAAATTGGAATGGTTGATGATAAAGTATAAGAAAAAGAGGGATGTATTTGGTGGGAGTTTGGGGATGATATTAGGAGGATGTAGGTCACCACTTAGGATAGAATGGATAGAGTGCCTGCCCTAAGGAGAGTTCAAAATAGGCTTCATACATTTAGTTGTGTGACCCCCGGGCAGTCACTTAACCCTGTTTTACCCCAGTTTCCTTAGCTATAAAATTGTCCTTACCAAGAAAATCCCATGTGGAGTCATGATGATTCAGACCACCACTGAAATGAGTGAAATTAGGGAGAAAAAGAAAGGTAGTAGAAAAGGGGAAGAGGTTGAGTGGAGGCTACTGGCATCCCCTTTTACAGTACATTTTCTCCTTTAGCTTCCATGGTGCATTGGACTCGACAGATAAAGGAGGTACTCAGTGCTCAGGAAGCAGTAGACACTGGTGAAAACTTGGGCCCTCTGGAGGAAATCGAGTTCTGGCTCAACCGGTGCATGGACTTGTCTGGAATTAGTACACAACTGGTCAAGAAAGGAGTAAAGCACATTGAGTCAATCCTACGTCTTGCCAAGTCTTCTTATTTGACTCCTTTTCTGAAGTTGGCTCGACAGATCCAGGTTTGGGAATAGGTCAAAGTGACTGGGAGGGTAGAGGCAGAATGAGAGGGATGTCTAATGTGAGAGTGTAGCTAATAGAGTTGGAGAAGAATAAGCCACACTTCCACAGGATGGATTCAGTTCAATTAAACACTCATTTATTAAATATCTACTATGTGCACAGTGCTGTACTAGGGAGGTACATTGGGGATACAAAGAAAAAAATGAGCTTGCCTTTAGAAAGCATATATTTTAGGACAGATACTGAGAAGCAAAGATATGGATAGTTATTAGCCTATGTGAATTTATGGAGAGATGGATGTTCACTTTGGGACTGACTGGTTGAATATGACAGAAACAGAAATATGAGAAGCTGAGTAATATGAAATAAGACTGGAAAAGTAGGTAGGGTAATAGTGTAGAAAACTTAAAATTGCAAGTTCAAGAGTTTTTCTATTTTACTCTGGAGGCATTTTGTGGAGGTAGAATCATAGAAGAGATTTTTAAGGGTGGGTTAAACCTGAACATGATTTTTGTTACTGGGAAAACAACTGACAGATTGGGAGGACTTAAAGGTGATAATGAGATGAAAGAGGGAACAATTGATTCCCTCTTAAAAGGGAATGATATCAAGGATACAAGTATTGTCTAATCTATATCAAATTGCTTGCCTTCTTAAGGAGTAGGGTGTGGAAGGAGGGAGGGAGAGAATTTGGAACTCAACAAAAAATAAATGTTAAAATTTTTAAATTGTAATTGGAAAAAATTAATTTTTTAAAAGATATTTTAAAAGATATTGGCAAAGGACACAAGTAGAGTAGGAGAAGCACCACCATTTCCTTAGAAACAGAAATAGAAGAGGATTAGACGAGTAAAAATGTAGAGCAGTTTTGAGATGTGGAGTAAGATAGAAGGAGAAGCTCCTGAAAGATGCACTCTTTTCTTCTCAGTATGACAATTGACTGCTTGGTGACAACCCAAAGACTCTTAACCCTGCTTTAGATTCTCCTAGGAAGCAGTAGCAGCAGAAACATAGCTTTGATTAACCCCTCACTAGATAGGTCTGAAATTAATTAGAGGATGAAATGGAATATTACTCAAGGTTTTAAATTTCTATTCCCAGCTCAGAATTTCTACCCTTTTTGTGGCTTTTCTTTTCACACTGGGAATGTGAATGTCCCTTCCTAGATTCACACTTAAGTATATTGTGGTTAATATTTTTTATTTTTACATTTTTATTCTGTTTTTATGATATATTCATTTTTGACTATTACACCCTATTCCTGACTTGTAACAAAGAAAAATAGTTGAGCAGAACCATTTGACTAATCAATTTTGTCTGATTATGTGAAATTGTTTTTTGAAACAGGTATATTATTTCAATCTTCACTTTGCCTTATCCAGGCAGTTTTCGTTTTTTGTAAATATAGTAGGTCAGTTTTTTTGTCACAGTTTCTAGAAGTCCAATGAGCCTTAAGTTATCCGTTCTTGATTTGTTTTGCAGGCTACTTTGTTGATATCAAGTATCTTATATTTTCTTCTATTTTTTCCAATCTTTTGATTTTGTTGTGATATTTCTTGCTGTCTCATGGAGTTTCTGATTTTTGTTTAGTTTATTTTAGCTTTCAGGCAATCTATAATGTGGATAAGGTTTACCACTTTTTGTTCTAAACTACTTGTTCTCCTTCTAGTTCTTTCCTTTAATGTTTTTAATTTCCTTTTTAAAAATTTGTTCATTTCATTTTTTTCTAAGTATTTCTGTAGTTCTTGAGAAAAATATTTTTTCCTTGGTCTCATTGTTTACAGTTACTATAAAATTATTCTCTCCTTCTTTGAAGGCGATCTCTAAGCCATAATAATTAAAAAAAATTTTTTTATTAAAGCTTTTTATTTTTCAAAACATTTGCATGGATAATTCTGCAACATTAGCCCTTGCAAAATCTTGTGTTCCAGTTCCCCCTCCTTCTCACACCCTCTCCCTTAGATGGCAAATAGTTCGATATATGTTAAACATAGTAGAAATATATGTAGAAATCCAATATATGCATATATATTTATGTAATTATCTTGCTGTACAAGAAAAATAAAATCAAATCAGAAAAGAAAATGAAGAAAATAAAATGCAAACAAACAATAACAGAAAGAGTGAGAATGCTATGTTGTGAACCACACTTAGTTCCCACAGTCCTTTCTTTTTTTTTTTTTTTTTTTAAATTTTTTTATTCATTTTTCCAAATTATCCCCTCCCTCCCTCCACTCCCTCCCCCCGATGGCAGGTAATCCCATACATTTTACATGTGTTACAATATAACCTAGATACAATATATGTGTGCAAATACCATTTTCTTGTTGCACATTAAGTATTAGCTTGCGAAGGTATAAGTAACCTGGGTAGATAGACAGTAGTGCTAACAATTTACATTCGCTTCCCAGTGTTCCTTTTCTGAGTATAGTTATTTTTGTCCATCATTGATCAACTGGAAGTGAGTTGGATCTTCTTTATGTTGAAGATTTCCACTTCCATCAGAATATATCCTCATACAGTATTGTTGTTGAAGTGTATAGTGATCTTCTGGTTCTGCTCATTTCACTCAGCAACAGTTGATTTAAGTCTCTCCAAGCCTCTCTGTATTCCTCCTGCTGGTCATTTCTTACAGAGCAATAATATTCCATAACCTTCATATACCACAATTTACCCAACCATTCTCCAATTGATGGACATCCATTCATCTTCCAGCTTCTAGCTACAACAAAAAGAGCTGCCACAAACATTTTGGCACATACAGGTCCCTTTCCGCTCTTTAGTATTTCTTTGGGATATAAGCCCAATAACAGCAATGCTGGGTCAAAGGGTATGCACAGTTTGACAACTTTTTGGGCATAGTTCCAAATTGCTCTCCAGAATGGCTGGATTCTTTCACAACTCCACCAACAATGCATCAGTGTCCCAGTTTTCCCACATCCCCTCCAACATTCATCATTATTTGTTCCTGTCATTTTAGCCAATCTGACAGGTGTGTACCCACAGTCCTTTCTTTGGGTATAGATGGCTCTTTTGATCACAAGATCATTGAAACTGGTTTGAATCTCATTGTTGAAGAGAGCCACGTCCATCAGAATTGATCATTGTAAAATATTGCTGTTGCTGTGTACAGTAATCTCCTGGTTCTTCTTATTTCACTTAGTATCAGTTCATGACTTCAGCCCTCTCTGAAATTATCCTATTTATTGTTTCTTATAGAACAATAATATTCCATAACATCCATATACCATAACTTATTCAGCCACTCTCCAGTTGATGGGCATCCACTCAGTTTCTAGTTTCTTGCCACTACAAAGAGGGCTGCCACAAACATTTTTGCACATGTGGGTCCCTTTCCCTCCTTTAAGATTTCTTTAGGTTATAAGCCTAGTAGAGACACTGCTGGATCAAAAGGTATGCACAGTTTGATAACCCTTTGGGCATAGTTCTAAATTGTTCTTCAGAATGGTTGGATCCATTCATAATTCCACCAACAATATATTAGTGTCCCAGTTTTTCCACATCCCCTCTAACATTCATCATTATCTTTTCCTGTCTTCTTAGCCAATCTGAGAGGTATGTATTGATATCTCAGAGTTGCCTTATTTTGCATTTCTCTGCTCAATAGTGATTTAGAGCATCTTTTCATAGGACTAGAGATGGTTTCAACTTCTTTATCTGAAAATTGTCTGTTCATATCCTTTGACCATTTATCAATTGGAGATGAATTGGCTTGAAGTCTTATAAATTTTATTTTATTATTTTATTTTAGAAATGAGGCCTTTATCAGATCCTTTGGCTGTGAAAATGTTTTCCCAGTTTATTGCTTCCCTCCTAATTTTGTCTGCATTAGTTTTGTTTGTACAAAAACTTTTTAACTTAATATAATCAAAATTATCTGTTTTGTGAACAATAATGATCTCCAGTCACAAATTTCTTCTTCATAGATCTATCCTATGTTCTTTTAATTTGTTTATGATATCATTCTTTATATCTAGATCATGAACCCATTTCGATCTTATCTTGATATATAGTGTTAAGTATAACACTAACTTCTGCCATACTAATAACTTTTTTAAGGCTGGTTGTTTTGTTGTTGTTTTATTTTGTTTTAATTTTTCTAGATTTAGTTAATTGTGTCAAGACCAGGATCTGCCTCTTGTGACACTTTGGGATGTGACAGTTAGCCCTGTTGGATCTCTCTTTGGACCCCCTGGGTTACTGTGCTCATTTCTATATCCCATGATTAAGCATATCTTGTAATAGGAAGCTTAGATTGCTGGATCTTCAGGGCTAATGTCCAAGACAAAGTACTAGCTCATACTAGTCTGATCACTGCCATACCTCCATGTTCTCTGAAGCTCTAAGATGCTTTTGGATCTCTCTGAGGCTCTCTCAGAGGCTCCTGTAAGGTGTCTTTAGACAGAGTCTTATGAGCTACATGTGTCTCTGACATGTCACTGATGCACTGAAAGTTTGGCCTCTTTTGCCTGTACTGCTGTCAGCTGTTGCTAGTAGCTTCTTTTTGTATTACTGGTAATTGTCAATTGTAATTGACTTTTTTGGGGGGGGGGGCGGGGTGTGAAGTTCTGGAGTGGAAGGAATCACTTATAATTTCTTATTAGATTTCATAGTCATCATTTAATCTGGCATAAATTTCAAGATTTTGCTAAAGTAGGTGTGTGGGAACTGGATGGTCTGTCTCCATACAGGTAGTTACCTTGGCTAAAAGTGATTCTCTCCTCTTGTCTGCTTCTTTATAGGCTGCTAGGATGGTTAGGGTGTTCAGGTACTTCGTTCCACTTTGCAATATCCTGCAGAACCTTAATTAGACAGCAGTTGATTCTTTTAAGAAAAAAAATTATCTTTTGTTTTTATATAACCTTCATTTCTGAAAGTTATATATATGTATATGTATATATATATTTTTCATTCCACCTATCCAGCAAAGCATTACTTGTTACAAAGAAGTTTTTTATTTTTTTCCTGGTTATACGTGCATATTAACTTTTAAAAAATATATATTTCTTTATGAATAATGTTAGAAGAGAAAAATCAAAACAAAAGGAAAAAATCACAAGAGAGGGAAAAAAAAACAGAAAAAAGGAGTGAACATAGAATGTGTTGATTTACATTCAATCTCCATAGTTTTCTTTCTGGATTCTGATGGTGTTTTCTCTCCAGAGTTTATTGAGTTTGACTTGGATCACTGAAGCACTGAGAAGGACCAAACCTTTCATAGTTGATCATTGCATAATCTTGCTAGTACAATATTTCTGGTTCTGCTTGTTTTGCTCAGCATTAGTTCATGTAAATCTTTCCAGATCTAAGAAAGAGTTTTTAAAAAAAGAAAAAAACAAAATCAACTAATCTGTCAATCATGTTTGACATTATATTCACTATGCTGGAGTCAATTCTAATCAGGGATGTCTATTGGCTGGCTCTGGACCAAAGACCAACTTTTCTGTCGACACCAACAATTTCCTTAGCAAACTTCAGATATATTCCAAACATGAATAGTCCTTGTCCCTCAGTCTAGTCTTGTCAAAGGTCATGCGAATAATTTTCCTCAATATTTCATAGAATGAGTAGGATGTAGTGTAACACTCCATGTTTTCAATCTTGACCATTACTTCTTCATAATTCCTATGAGTGCAGGTAGAACAGGATCTGTAAACAACTGTTTGTGAAATCAATCTTAATGTTTGGGGCATCCAAAATGAGCTCTGTGCCTGACTACATTTCTGTTCCCTCAAACTTTATAGAAGATGGATTTCTTGCTCCCCTGATCCTTTCTTTTTATTAGTGGAATATTTTGTAGAAGATGGAGAAAAACTCAAAGGCTACTGAATTCACCAGCACTGCAACAGTCTCTAAAAAGCCAAGATTTAGTCACTCTCTTCTGTGTTGTCTTAACAACTTGCCACTGTACTATCTTTGAAGCTTTTCTCCTATATATTTTTCTAGAAAGATTGTCCAACCCAGTTGAAGAACCACGGGATCATCTCAGATTTACTACATCATCCCAAAGCAACAAACTTACCAGCATTATGGTTCATATTTCACTGGAATTGACCAGGATATAGGCTCAGCATGGGATATTTACATGGAATATGCTCTAGTCTACTCCCCCTCCCCTCCTTACACTTAGTTTAACTACTCTTTGCAAAGTTAGTTTATTCCTCAATTTTATATGTTTGTGTCTTTTTTTAAAATTGTATTTAAATTTAACTTAAATAATGTTTTTAGCAACTGCTCATAATGAAATTTTTTTTTCCTTCTTTACCAGCCATGAGATGTACTGTTTGTTCACTGTAGTTTCATAAACATTTGCTCACTTTTTCCAGACTGACCTTCTCTATTTCCTCAGCTTCTATAGTTGATTAGCCTCTGATATGGCAAAATTAGCATGTACTCTCTTGTGCTGAAATGATATTCTTAAAGTTGAGTTCAGAATTTTCTAACCTCAGATTTCACATAAATGTAAGAGCTGGGCCTTTGATTTCCCTTAGATTACCTATTTTTTCCCATCTCAGTTGCTTGCCAATGCCATTGTGTTGCAGTTGCATAATTAATTCTATGTGCCCAGGCACATAAACAGATTCTTTCTTGAGAAAATCTCTACTTGGATTGATTTGTATTTTGCTATCAATTTAAATCCATAGCTGAAGTATCTTTTCCTGGCTAGTTTTTCCCTGTATGAGTTTGTGTTTACTGCATATTTCCCATTTAGAGCTCATTTCTTTAGAAAAAGAATTATATCTTGAACATTTTCATATATAAAAAAACAGAAAAGGAGTAATACATACAAACCCATTACTCAAAGCTTGCTTTTCACATGTTTACATTACATTAAGAATATTCCAAACACTATTTTTTTCTATTTCTCTCTGAATCAACTTCTGTTTTTGCTTTCTAAAAATGCTTCATTACTGATCTTTTCTCTTTTTTTGACATCACTATCACTAATTCTCCTTTCTTTGACAATTTCCCCTCTCTAAAATCTCCCCCTCATACCTTATAACAGACAGCTAAGTGCTACAGTGGATAGTGGTAACCCTAACCCTTTTGGGTTTGTCTGCCTCATGGTATCTTTCTCATTGTTATAGATTTTTTAGGATGGTAAATCTTTTTTAGGCAGTTAATGGCATACTCCCATCTCATGGTGTATTCCCTTTTCCCTTTTTAATTGTGAATTTCCCTAGAGAACTTGTCTTTTCCATTGTTAATTTTTAAAAACCCTTTCCTTGCTAGCTATATGCTCTTCTAATTCTATTTCATATTTACCACCCCTGGTGTCTATTTTATCTTTTCATTTTGCATGTAACCTCTTCTTACCTATTTTTTACTAAAAAGAAAGGCCATTGTGAATTATTCACATGATTATTTCGAACTAGGAACTGCTACCCAGACTACATGAAAATATGACCTAAATGACTCAACCATGTATCAAGTTTGTATAGTCATGTAAAACATTGGCCAAATCCAAAAAAAGTGTTTTTTATTAATATTTTTCCTATTTCTGTTTACTTCAGTGAAATTGTCTTTGAGAACTTCCTTTTAACTTTTAAAAAATGTTTTTATTGGGGCAGCTAGATGGCTCAGTGAATAGAGTGCCAGCCCTGAAGTCAGGAGAACCAGGAGTTCAAATCTAACCTCAGACACTTAATATTTATCAGTTGTGTGACCCTAGGCAATTCACTTACTCCCAATTGCCTCAGGAAAAAAAAATTTTATTGATATTTTCTCTTTCTCAATATCATCATAGTTATCCTCAGTATTCCTAGAGTTATCCTATATAAGAGGTATTTTTGTAGAGAAAAAAAATCAGCATAACTATGATCAATATATTGAAAAAAATCTGAAAATGTGTAATGTGAATATAATGTGAATGTAATGTGTAATATTGGTGAAATCATCTTCACAAAAGGACAGGTTAGAATGTCCTTCATTAAAATCATTCTTGATCTTTTTAATTTTGTTATATTTATTTTTGATATTTTAAAATGCTTTTTTGTACTTTTTGTTTACATTGTTCTAGTCATTATGCAGTAATGGATAGCATTATATTATTTTATATAAATATTTTATATTATTATTATATAATATATTATAATATATAATTATATGATATATAATAATATAAAATATTATTACATAATATTTTATATTATATTAATGGATAGTAGCAGTGGATAGAGTGCTGAATCTGGAGTCCAGAATGCTGATTTTCCTGAGCTCATATCTGACTTCACATTCTAACTCCATGACTCTGGCAAGTCTCTTAATCCTGTTGGATTTCCATTAAAATGAGCTGGAAAAGGAAATGACAAACCACTCCAGTATGCCACTAAAACCCTAAATGGGGGTCACAAAGAGTTAGACACGATTGAGAAGTCATTGTGTATATTGCTTTCTTGTCTTAACTTTCTTCACTCTGCATCAGTTCATACAGATCTTTCTGTGCTTTCTTATATTCTTCACACATATTGTTTCTTAATAGTATAATATTATGCCATTATAGTTATGTACCACATTTCTTTTAACCATCCTCCAATTGTTGGACTTATACTTTGTTTCCAATTCTTTGGTATCACAAAAAAGGGCTATTATAAATATTTTGGTGTATATGAGGACTTTTCTTTCTAGGGATATGTCTTCATATTCAGTAACAGAATATCTAGTTAAAAGGATATAGAACTTTTAGACTTTTAGCCACTTTTCATAATTCCAAATTGTTTTCCAAAACAGTTGTATCATTTCATAGCTCCACCAACAATGTATTAGTGTGTTTATAATTCCATAACCCCTCCAACATTGACTATTATTATTTTTACTGTTTCAGTATGTGAAGTAAAAGCTCAAAGTGTTGTTTTGATTTTTTTTTTTTTTTCTTAGTAGTAGTACTGTGGAGAGTTCTTACATGTGGCTGTGAATACTTTGCAATTCTTCTTTTGAAAATTGTTTTTTTCATATCCTTTGATCACTTATCTAAATAGGACATTTTGTGTATATATATATATATATATATATATATATATATATATATATATATATACATACATATATATATGTGTGTTATGGGCCAGAACTCTGTACTTGAAACAAGAATTTTTACAAGGTGCTAACTCAGTGGAACTGATAAGAAAATGGATATCTAGTTTAGCATGGAGATTAATAGTTCTCTAGTTCAGTACATGTACTTAGTGCTTAATATTGTTCCACTAGATTCACACCTATGATAATGTAATTATAATAGAGTATATGGCAGCCAGTAAGGACTGGACAAGATTCATTACATTTTCGGTCAGGCTCTTGGTGGCTCTCCTGAGGAACCGAGATGCTTGGAGACAGAACTGGAGAAGACAAGAGGACTGGAGGTGGGAGTTCAAGCTCTTGGAACCAAGGAGAGACAGATTCATTCACTTCATCTCACACCATCGTGGTGGCTGGTCTCCTGCACTTCCCCCACTGAGACCAAGGCTGGTCTGAAAGGCTTTCTAGAAAGCTGCCCAGTTCTAGGCAAGGAGACAATAAAGAATTTGGACTTAAACACCTGGCTATTCTCCTGGTGATTACTCAACTGAACCAAAGGCTCATCCAGAGACTTCCAGAAAACCAACAAGAACCTTACATTTTGACACCCAACGTGGGGCTGACACAATCCTGAATTCAGTGGAAAAGCCTCCGATCCTGATTTCAGTGGGAAAGTCTCTGATCCTGAGTTCAGTGAAAAAGTCTCTGTGACCCAGAAATTAGGGTAAGTACAAAAATAGACAAGAAAGAAACTTTGTTAAGGGCTAAAGTAGTGTTTCAGCTGAAATATGGGACAAATGTTTAAAAAGGAGACTTCTCTACCACAAGGAAAATGTGTCAAAAGCATGGTTAGACTGATAAAAAAATCAAGGTTTGATTGTAACTTAGATGAAGGTCATTGAACTCTTCGAAATATTAAAATATACATCTCTCTGGTTCTCAAAGGAAAAAGAATTAGATCCAGATGAATGGAAATTAGTAGGAGAGCAACTATGTGAATATTACAATGATAATGGTCCTAATTCAATTCCTAAAGAGATACTCTCTTTATATAACTTAATACAATTAGCTTTATGGAATTACATAAGTATGAGAATAAAAAAAAAAAAAGAAGAGCAGGAGGGAGAGGATACTGACAAACTAGATTAAAAGGATGAAGAATTAGACAAGAATGGAGCTAAGTACAATTCTGATGAAATTAAGGAGTGTGGTGCTTCACAGCAGGAGCCATTAGGGCATTACCCATCTTATGACCCTCTCCCCTCAATTCACCCTTCATGGGTGGAGGAAGAAGGAGGAGGGGGAGGAGCAGTGACATAATCAGCACCACCTATAAAACAGGCAATGACAAGATTACAAAAGACACTAGTTAAAGCTAAAAAAGAAGAATGGGATATATCTAAATTAATAGACGCATACCCTGTGATTGAAAAAGGTTGCATTCTTTATGAGGCTACTTTGTCTTAAGATAGCATTATAGAGAATTTGGATTATGAAATTTTAACCCCTAATGATTAGAAATCTACAGTAAGGACATGTTTAGAATCTGGACAAAACTTGTTGTGGCTTTCAGAGTATAGTGAACTATGTAGTATGCAAGCCTAATGAAATAAGCAAACTGAGTTAATATACAAGTCATCTTTGATCATCTAGCAGGTAAAAGTCAATATGCAGAAGCTCCAGCACAGATTAATTACCCTTTGATAGCATATGAGCAAATTGTTGCTGCTGCTATCAAAGCATGGGGCATCCTCCTGGGACAAGATAGAGGGGAAGCCTTCACGAAAATAAAGCAAGGTCCAAATGAACCCTTTCCTGATTTTGTGGGACATCTGCAAACAGCTGTGCCATATGAATGATTGGAAAAAATGCAGCTACAGGAATTATGATAATACAACTGGCTAAGGAAAATGCTAATGAGATTTGTAAAATAATTATATACTAGGACTACACAAGGGTGCTCCTTTAGAGGAGATCATAAGACACTGTGCCACAGTGTCTTTTATGCCCAAGCTATGATGCAGAACATGCGAAGGCAGAGTCTCTCTTGGCAAGGGACTTCCAGAGAGATTTGTTGATGCTTTCAATGTAGTAAAGTAGGGCATCTGAGAGCTCAATGTAGGCAAAGAGATAGAGTGGGAGGACAAGATGGGAGAACAAGACCCAAAACTCTATCTCCAAAATGCAATAAGGGCTTCCATTGGTCCTCAGAATGTAGATTGACCCAGGGAACTGAGAGGCAGGGTCCATCTCCAAGACCTCAAATAAAAAACAGGTGGGGCATGATGGCAGCCAAGGTTACACCCAGAGAGTCTTTAGAAGTTCAATACTCTGATATGATCAACTAGCCAAAAAGCAATCAGATGGGAGAAAGGGATTACATGATCAATCAGCAGAGAAGCAATAAGATGGGAAAAAGGGATTACAACTGGGGAGAATATAGGCTTTTTAACCCAACAGAAGAGCAGTGTCCAGTGCAAGCAGTTACAATGTAATTGCCAGGAGATAAGGAGAAATCCAGAAAGTGGTGAATGGAAGGGACTAGATAAATTAACTGCTTGGGACAAAGGGTTTGCTTGTCTTTTTACAGATGGAGAAGGAATCAGATGGGTGCCAACAAGCACCTTGAGAGATACCGAAAAAGAAAAAAACAACCTTGAAACAAAAGAGAAGACCTAAGAAACATCTGACACCGAAAGAACATGGCTGATGAGACTGTTACAGAACTTCAGAACCCACAGGAATCATTGGATTCTCTGAGACATGATAAGACTGATACAGGACTTAAAAATCTGCAGGATTCATTGGATTTTCTGATACATGAGACTATTATAGGACTCCAAAATTTGCAGGAATTATTGGATTCCTAACACATGAAATAAGGGACAATAGATTGGTTTTGGACTATTTCTAGGACTTACGGACATGTATAATTCCTCTTGTTGATCCATGTTGTTTGTTAAATGACTACTAGCCTGTGCTATATTGCTATGTGCTTATGTAATAACTCCCATGTTGATAGATTTATGTATACCTGTTTAAAGTGAGATCCTTCAGAAACCCACTAATCTGGTTTGATTCCCCATTTTCTTTTGGTTTTCATCTCCCTTCCTAAGACATCAGGGAGGGCATGATCACCTGCTTTTTTGGTGTTTTTACCCCTTTTTTGAGAAGTCAGGGAAGATGTGATCACCTCCTTTTGGGGTTCTCACCTCCCTGAGAAGCCAGGGATGGCATGACTACCTATGTTCTAAAACAAAAGAAAGCAGGAGATGTTACGGGCTAGAACTCTGTATTTGAAACAAGGATTCTTACAAGGTGCTAAGTGGAATTGATAAGACAATGGTTATTTAGTTTAGCATGGTGATTAATAGTTCTCTAGTTCAGTACATGTACTTAGTACTTAATATAGTTCCACAAGATTCAGATGCTGGAGAAGACAAGAGGACTGGAGGCAGGAGTGTGAAGTACAGGCTAGCTCTCTGGAGGGTTTCAGGGTCAGCCAGAATCAGGATAAATCAAAGTCCTTGGTCTTTAGGGGGAGAAGTAAAGAGGCAGCCAAGCAGAATCCTGGATCCTCGAATCCAGAGCCATCAGCCTGCCTCCCTCCTCATCCTGTTCAGCCATCTTCTTATCCTTGCCTACTATTATCTTAACACCAAACATTGAGCCAGTGTCAATTGTGAGAAAAGCCATATGCTAATAGAGTCATTGTCTCATATGAATCAAATAGGTAATTAGCCTTAAGTGCTCAGTTGTCTGATTCAAGTACACCTATTCAGAGTTTCAGCCTTCTACATCTCTGGCTTTCTTTTGTTTTAGAACATAGGTGGTCTGGCTCTCTCTGACTTCATAGGAAAGGGGGTGAAAGTACTAAAAAGGAGGTGATCATGCCCTCCCTGACTTCTCAGGAAAAGAGATGAAAAACACCAAAGGGAAGAGGGGAGTCAAGCCCAGATATTATTAGCGGGTTTCTGGGTTGAAGGGTCTTATTAGAAATAGGTATGCACAAACCAGGTATGCATGGGAGGTATTACAAAAGCATATAGCAATAAAGCACAGGCTAATAGTGATGACTAGTGATGACTCTTCCCCACAGCAGGCACAGACTTAATATGGTGTAACAAACATGGATTATACATTCAAGTAGTGATATGACAAACAATATGAATCAACATGGTTTTGTAAAAGATTTCCAGAAGTCCTAGAAGGAGGATATGTAAATAACAATCACACATATGCCTCCTTCCACAATCAAGAGATAGTCCAAAACCAATCTATTGTCCATTACTTCATGTGTCAGGGAATCCAATGATTCCCTACAGATTTTGAAGTCCTGCAACAGTCTCATCATGTCTCAGGGATTTCAATGATTCCTGAGGGTTTTGAAGTCTTGCATCAGTCTCATTAATAATTTTTGATGTCCATGAGTCAATTGCCATAACTACCATGCTATTTCAGTGGTGGACATAATCAGTAATGGAACCACCCAATGTTTCTTGGGGTCTTCTCCTTTGTTTCAAGGGTCTTCTCAGTCTCTTTCTGATGGACAAGGCAGATAAGGCTCATTGGCACCCATCTGAGTCTGTAGAGATACAAGCAAACCCTCTTCCCCAAGCAGTTAACCTATTTGGTCCCTTCCATTCCCCACTTTCTGGATTTCTTTACATCACCTGGCAATTATCTAAAGATAGTGGAGTTGCTCGCACTGGACACTGCCCTTCCGGTGGATTATAAAACCTGTCTGCTGGAACCAGTACATCTTTGTCAAAAATAAAAAAGTTAATAATTGTATAAAGAACTAAATTTAGAAAATTTCTAGGGTTATCTGTAGCTCCCCCTTTCTTTTGTTTTTGGAGGAGTATCTTGATGTCTCTGTTTCTCCTCTCTACTATTGCCTGTCCTTGAGGATTAAAGGGTATGCCAGGGGTGTGTAAAAATGCACACAAAAGTGTGCAAAATGTTTAGAAGTATATGCAGGTCCATTATCTGTTTTTATTGTTTGTGGCACACCCACAATTGCAAAAGCTTATATAAGGAATTCAGTGACTACACAAACTGTCTCTTTTGTTGCTGGTATTGCAAAAGTGAATCCTAAAAAGGTGTCTACCACAATATGGATAAAAGACAGACGACCAAAAGATTTATAATGGATCACATCCATTTGCCAAATTTCATTAGGTCTCAAACCAGGAGGATTCTTCCCTGGAGGGAGTGTAGAAGCATGGAAAGGAAGGCAAGCTATACAGGCTTTTACTATGCTCCTAGCTTCCTCTCTTGTTATTCCAAATTGTAAACATAAAGCTCGAGCAACCTGATGATATTTAGAATGAGATTCTTGGGCTGCCTGAAATAAAGGAGTATTGGCTAACATGGCTAGAAGACTATCTTATAATACCTTTGAATTTCCATAAAAAATAGGACCTGGAAAGTGAACAAGCAAGATATAAATCTTACCTGGATGCTTTCTCACTTGCTCTTGGAATTCCTTAAAGAGCTGATATATATTAGAGACTACAAATTTTATTTGGGCTATGGCAATTCTTTGTATCACACCTACTGAATAGGCCGAATCAGATATTATATTTGTATCTCCTGGATAATAACTAAGACCTAGAATGATTGCATATAATTCATTCTGCTGAGTAGACTGAAAAGGAGTTCTGACTACTTTCTTTATAGTTAAGTCACGAGAGTATATAGCACAAATATTATGTTTGGATGCATGTGTAAAGATAGTTGGTCCTTTAAGAGGAACTTTAAAAACTTTTTCTTCAAGAATCCATGGCCAATTATGTAATAGTCTGGTTATCTTTAATGGAGACCTGTGTGTAAGATTTGGAGCTGTGGATATAAAATTTGCCACTCTGGGATGGTTTCACAGCATACATTAATTTATGCATTGGTGCAAAAAGTGTATATCTTGTCAGGTCTTATCCCAGATAACTGTACTACTCGCTTAATGGCCTTTAATAAAATTCTAGCCACAATCACTGGATAAGGACTAAGGCTTTGTTCTGGTTGTGCTGGGAGGTTCACCCACTTTATCACACTGTCTCCTTGATGAAGGACTTCTGTGGATACCTCTTGTGTAGCAAAAACTGATATTTCCAAGGGTTTTTGAGTGACTCTTTCAACCAAATTGGATAAAGCCAGTTCAACTTCTCTCAAATCCTCTTGAGCTTCCTTTGTAAGCTGGTGTGGTGAGTTTAAAGCACTGTCTCCCCTTAAAATGTCATATAATGGTTGCAACTGACTGGTAGTCAAGCCTAACATGGGATACATCCATTGGATATCTCCTATCAATTTCTGGAAGTCATTTAAGGTGTTTAGCTTCTCTGTTCTTAAGGAAAGTTTTTATACTGTAAGAACCTTAGGGTATACTTCATATCCTAAATATTGAAAAGGAGCATGTCTTTGAATTTTTTCTGGAGCTATGTGCAATTTGTAGTTCCTTAGTGTTTCTATGGTCTTTTGTAGACATGCTTCTAACATTTGTTCCTCAGGTGCACATCCCAATAAATCATCCATGTAATGTAATAACATTACTTTTGGAAATACTTTTCTTACTGGAGTAAGAGCAGCAACAACATACATTTGACACACAGAAGGGCTGTTTTTCATTCCCTGTGTCCATTCATATCTTTTATATGGCTCAGTTAACACTGCACACTGAAAAGGCAAATCTTTTCATATCCTCCTTATCTAGAGGGATAGAATACAAACAATGTCTATAACCCAAAGAGTCATTCTCTAGATAATTGAGTAGGAGATGGAAGTCCAGGCTGAAGAGTTCCCATAGTTTCCATCTGTTCATTTACCTTTCTTAAATCAAGTCAACATTCTCCATTTTCCAGATTTCTTTCTTACAGCAAATACAGGGGAATTCCAAGGACTTAGAGAAGGTTATAAGAGTCCTTTGTCAAGTTGCTCCTGTACTGTGCTGTACTGTACTGTATTGTAAAGCCTGAATTTTATCGCTAGCTTAAGGACCACTATTCTTCCCACACTGGTGTATCGGTTTTCCATTGAATAGGAATAGGTGAGAATGTTGGCAAGCCTTCAACAGCAGCCCTGTCTAAAAAAATCGAAGTACTAATTTGTAATCCTAACTGTTGTAAGATATCTCTTCCCCACAGATTGATGGGGATTTTTTCAATTATAAAAGGAGTAAAAACTCCTGTTTCACCTTCAAATGTCCATTTCAAAGGGGTACACTGACTTCAGCTGCTATTGATCCTCCTACTCCAGATATATAGGTGTCTATCTTAATCTTTGTCCAGTGACTGGGCCAGTTGGCACCTCTAATGATTGTATGATCTACATCTGTGTCTACCATCCTTCCATATAAATGGCATGCCATTTATATAGATAGTGAGCATAGAATGATCAACTGTAACTGCTGCAGTTTACAATATTCCTGGATTCTGTTGCTTGGAGTCAGAATCTGGGCAACTATCACCAGATTGAGTATTTGGAATCCGTATCAGTAAACCTGATTGATAAGTCACACATTGTCTATCTGTGTTAGTGATTGGGATATTATCTACATATTCCTCAATTTCCAACATCAGTGTATGGATGAACACTCTTTTGTAAGTACCCTCAGGAGGTGAAATGATCAAGCCTACTGTGCCTAGAGGCAAAGGATCCATAGGTTGTATACGAATAGATTTTACCTCTCCAGGGAATATCTCAGTAGTCACAGCTGCATACAACTCTATTCTCCCCAAGTGTAATCCCTTTCTGATTGATTATGTAATCCCATTCTCCCATCAGATTGCTTCTTGACTGATTGATCATGCCTGAGTATTGAAGTTATAAAGACTCTGTGGGTGTAGCATTGGCTGCCATCATGGTCCAAGTATTTTTTGTTTTGGTCCCTGGGGCTGGGCCCCTCATCCTGTTTTCCTGAATCAGTCTACATTCTGATGCCCAATGGAAGCTTCTATTGCATTTTGGACATGGGGTTTTGGGTCTTGTTCCCTCACTCTGTTTTCTTATTCTGTCTCTATGCCAACATTGAGCTTTCAGATGCCCTACTTTACCAGATAGAAAGCATTGACAAGTCTCTCTGGAAGTCCCTTGCCAAAAGGGACCCTGTCTTCCCATGTTCTCATCTTGGGAATTCTGCATCATAGCCTGGGTATAAAAGGTTTTTGTGCCCACTGTGGCACAGTGTCTTATGATCTCCTCTAAAGGAGCATCCTTGTATAGTCCTAGTATAATTATTTTACAAACCTCATCAGCATTTTCTTTGGAAAGTTGCCTTATCATAATTTCTGTTGCTGCATTTTCACCAATAGTTCGTATGACAACTTTCTGCAGACATCCAATCAGTAAAGGGTTCATTTGGCCCTTGTGCTATTTTTGTGAAGGCCTCTCCTCTGTCCTGTTTACCTGGGAGAAAAGCCCATGCTTTGATAGCAGCAGAAGCAATTTGCTCATATGCTGTTATGGGGTAGTTAATCTGTGCTGAAGGGTCTGCATAAGGACCTACACCTGTTAGTTGGTCACAGGTGATTGGAGGATTAACTCCAGTTTGCCTCTTTTGTTGGGCTTGTATCCTACAAAGTTCACTATATTCAGAGAGTCACAACAAGTTTTGTCCAGGTTCTAAACATGTCCTTGCTATAGATTTCCAGTCACTAGGGGTTAAAATTTCATAAGCCAAATTCTGTAATAACATCTTAATATAAGATGATGTAGCCCCATAAAGAGTTCAGGCTTTTTCAGGTCTTTGATGATTTCTAGATTAAAAGGAGTGTATCTTCTTCTTTCTTGACCTGAAAAGTTAAACTGTTCAATCACAGGATACATTTCTATTGTCAAATCAGCTGTATTCTGTCCTTCCTCTTTGGCTTTAAGTAGTGCCTTTTGCAATCAAGTCATAGGAGGGGGTGATTGTTGCGGTGGGGAGGTGTTAGTGATATCACTGCTGCTCCTACTCCTCCTCCATCCACCCAGGAAGGTGAGATTGATGAGGGAGGGTCAAGAACCTGCTTGGATGTAAGTGGAGTTGAAGCTGGACTGTGAGAGTGAGAAGTTCTTTAAGTTCCCCATGCCCTCCAGTGAGATTTCCATTATTCTCTCCCTTCTCTTCCTCTTTTCCTCACACTTTTTCATCTGGCTGTTCTTAAAACTTTACTTTTTTTTCTAGAACTTGTGGAATTCTTTAAGGCCAAATTTTTAAAGTTGTACATATAGAATGTTTCCTTAGAAATTGAATTGAGACCTTTATCATTGTAATATTCACATAGTTGATCTCTTACTAGTTTCCAATTATCTGCCTCTATTTCTTCTTCCTTGAAGAACTAAGGGGATATGCATCCTAATGAATCCACAAATCCATCAATCTGCTCCCAAGTTACAAGCAAACCTTACCTCTTTATTAGTCTGAGTATGCTTTCTATAGAGCTCCTTTGGGATGGGGGTGGGTCTGGGGTGGGGGAGAATCTTTTCTAATATCTGCCCCATTTCAGCTAAAAAAATGAAAGTTACTAGTTTAGCTCTTAATAAAGTAAGTTCCCTGTTTGTCTATTAAAAATACTCATCCTATTTCCTGGTCACCAGGACTTCTTCAGTGAAATTAGGGTCCTTGGTCCACATTGGGCACCAATTGTGAAGTATAGGCTAGCTCTCTGGAGGGCTTCAGGGTCAGCTAGAATCAGAATAAATTAAAGTCCTTGGTCTTTAAAGGAAGAAGTGAAAGAGGCAGCCAAGCAGAATCTTGGAGTCCAGAGCCACTAGCCTCCCTTCTCCTCATCTTGCTGCAAAGTGACTCTGGCCTCTCTCACTCTTATCCTTGCTTACCAGTATCTTAACACCAAACATTCAGCCAGCATCACCTGTGAGAAGAGCCATTTATCCAAACATATGCTAATAGAATCATTGTCTCATATGAATCAAATAGGTAATTAGCCTTAAGTGCTCAGTTGTCTGATTCAAGTACACATATTCAGAGTTTCAGCCCTCTACAAGGGAGCTCAAGCTCTTGGAGCCAAGGAGAGAGATTCATTCACTTCATCTCACACCACAGTGGTGGCTGGCCTACTGCACCCTTCAGACAAGGCCAGTCTGAAAGACTCTCCAGTAAGCTGCCCAGGCCCAGGCCCAGAGACAATAAAGAACTTGGACTTTAACACCTGGCTATTCTTGTGGTGAGAACGCTGCTCCAGAGACCTCCAGAAAACCAACAAGAACCTTACATATATGTATGTATGTATTGTTCATATATCTTGGATACCAAACTCAATAGTGAAATTTGATACAATTTTTTTTTCCTATTCAACTATTTCCCTTAAACTAGGTGCCTTAATTTTGTCTATACAGAAACTTTTTAGTTTCATATAATCAAAGTTATCTATTTTATCTTTTGTAATTGCTTCTATCCCTTGCTTGGTTAAGACTATATTTCCTTATCAAATTTGAATCTGGATCCAGAAATACTTAGTGCGTTTAAAGTAAAAGTACATATTTTAAATAAAGGAAGAAATAATGTACATTAAGAAAAAATTATATTTCTTGGGACAGGTAGATGGCACAGTGGATAGAACACTGGTTTTGGAATCAGGAGGATTTGAGTTCAAATCTTGCCTCAATTAATACTTCCTAGCTGTGTGACCTTGGTCAAGTCACTTAACCCCAATTACCTAGCCAAAAAAACAAACAAACAAACAAACAAAAAAAAAACAACAACCACCAAAAAAACAGGACAAAAGATTATATTTCTTTCTTATCCATAGCTGTAAGAAGTATATGATCTATTTCTCTTCTATTTTTTATATTATGATCCTTAAGATTAAGGCCATATATTCATTTAGAATGTATTGTAGAATATGGTGCTAAGTATTGTTTTCTGCCAGACTGTTTTCCCATCTGTTTTTATCAAACAAGGAGATTTTTTTCTAGGTAATTTATGTTTTCTACTTTATCAAACACTGCTTTATAGAGTTCCATTTTTTTCTGATTCTTCCTTGTCTAATTTGTTCCATTGATCTATTTTTTAACCTACTGTTAACTACTATTAACCTACAGATAACTACTGTTTTATAATGTAGTTTGTGGCCTAGGAGTGCTAGTTTTTCATCCCTACTTTTTTCATAATTTCTCTGGCTATTTTAGATCTTTTGTCTTTGCAAATGAATTTTGTTAAGTTTGTCAAGTCTGATAAAGTATACCCTTGGAATCTGATTATATAGCATTAAAAGTATTAATTTATTTTGATAGTGTTGTCATTTTTATTATATTAGCATGGCCTAGCCATGAACACTGAATAGTTCTCCAGCTATTTAAGATTTTTTTTTATTTCTTTAAGTTTGTAATTGAATCTATACAAGTCTTTTGTGTACTTTGATAGGTCAGTTCCTGAATATTTTGTAGTTATTTGAGTATCTTTGCTGATTCTCTAGGTTTTTTTGTTGTTGTTTAGTATACCATTATATTATCAGCAAATAGGGATAATTTTGTTGCCTCTTTACCTATCTTTCTGACTTTAATTTCTGTTTCTTGTCTTATTGCTCTTAATAGTAGCAGCGATACTACTATACTAATCTTGCCTCAGACACTTAACACTTCCTACCTGTATGACCCTGGGCAAGTCACTTAATCCCAATTGCCTCAGCAAATAAATTTTAAAAAAATAAATAAATAAATAAACAAACAAATAAATAAATAAAATAATAATAATAAAATAAACACTTTAGTTTGATTGCTATAGTATTAAATAAGTTAAACTAATTTAGACAGTATTGTCTAGGTTTTTTTTTTTTTTTATTATAGTAGTAAGGACCAGCAATATCTCTCCAATTAAGTCCAATTAAATTTAATGACATTTTATGTATAAATCTTGTGCGTATCTTGTGTAATTCATGGTGTACATGCAGAACCAAATTACTGTTACTTTTGCTAAGTAGTTCTGTGGAAATACTAATTAGATGTATACTTCTCCATGGTAGCAATCAAACTTTGTTAATCAATATGTAGAAAAATTAATTTATATTATGTTAGACAGTATAAACACCATCAATCTGATTTCCTAGGAAGTAATTGATCAACCTAATTTATTGTGAAGTAAGCATATGTTGTACCAATACTTGATGACAAGGTTTGTTCTCTGTTCAATTGATGGTTGTGTGTTTTCCTCCAGGGTGGTTGACTGGCAAGCCAAATTTCCATTGTTTTATCAATAATGCCTTCAAGTGAACATAGCAGATACTTTAGTCTTAATTGAAAAGTGTAGAAGGATATAGGAAGCAACCTCAGTTTTAACCTAAGATTGGGGATCTCTGATAGGCTTCTTAAAGTTCTAACTACAGGCATTAGCTGGTGATAATCAAGTTCTGGTTGGTGATTGATTATCTGATGTTATGTTGAAATGAATTATCAAAGATAGATGGTTCTCAGTTTTTTACCACATTTGGAGGACAGATCATTAGCAATTGTTTACAAAATCTGAGAGACACTCCAATCATTGGTAATTGGTTACCAAATCTGGTGTCACTGCTAAACTATAACACTCAAATCCTTATTATAGAAAAATAATTTATATAACAATTATTCATTCACAAAATAGAACCGTAAAACATTTTATTCTCACTACATCTTGGTAGGTGAATCCTAAATATTTTATACATTGTATAATTATTTTAAATGGAATTTCTCTGTCTCTTCTTGTTGGAGTTTGTGGTTAAAATACAGAAAGGCTAATGGTTTTTGTGAACTTAATTTTTATCTTGCTACTTTGCTGAAGTTTTTTATTGTTTCAATTAATTTTTAGTTGAATCTCTAGGATTCTCTAAGTAGATATCATCTGCAAAAAGTGATAATTTTGTTTCTTTTTTGTCTATATGAGCCAAATGACATAGAGAAATTAAGTGAATCTCAAGGGAGAAGACGTTGATAAGTGATGGTGGCAGAGGGAATATTAGGAAGTAAGGAATATATTAATATATAACATTAATTATATAATATATAATAATATATTAATTAGGGAATAGGAAGTAAGAAGCAACTGGCATTACAGTATGTGACTAGTGATAATCTTTGGGAGAGATCCAGATTACAGTGAGTGAAAGATGGAAAGTGTATGAAAAGAAGAGGTAGAAATTAAAGGGAAGTTTCTTAATGATCAGAATGGCATTTCAGGAACAGTAATGGAAAAGGAAAAAAGAGATTGAGGAGTAATAGGATTTAGCTGAATAGGTAAAAGAGTATGGGGAAAGGTAGCATGGGAAGACAATTTTTACCCTGGAAAAAAACATCCCTCAAATTTTCTACTATTACTTCTATGACTACGACTACTAGGACTACTACCACCATTACTAACTACTACTACTATTACTACCACTACCACTACTATGATTATGATTACAACTATGACTACTACTACCACCAGCACCACCACCACCACCACTACTACTACTATGACTACCACTACTGCTACTACTGCTACTGCTATTATTATTATCACTACCACTACTACAACTACTATACTACTACTACTTCTACTACCACTATTCTACTATGACTGCTACTACTACTACTACCACCACCACTACTATTACACTACTACTATGACTACCACTACTATTACACTACTATCACTACTACTACTATGACTACCACTACTACTACTATACCACTACTGCAATGTTCTGTTGTCTCACAATTATAATCCTCTGGGAGGAGGTTTCTTTTCTATAAATCCTTTTCTCTGGGAGCAGGTTTCTTGGGAGGCTTCTGGAGCCTCCAACCAGAGTGAAGGTAGATGTGGGAATGAATCAGACTCTGCCTCCAAGAATGTGGGATTGTGGGTTTCCCAGAAGTCAATCCTAGTTGTGAATCTCCATGAGCAGCCTTTCTTTTCCTTTAGTTCTTTTGAATCTGCTCTTGTCCAAGTGTCCCCAGTCAGCACCACAGTAGAATCTCCAATCTTCCTCTTCCTGAATCCTGGCTCTGAATCTCCTCCAGCTTCCTTGAAGTTCTCCTGGGAAGACTGGGAAGACTGGGAAGACTGTCCTGACTGCCTTCCAGACTCAATGTTGGCTCCTTATATTCTCCCAGAGAATGGGTTTGTGGGTACTCCCAGGGGCTTGTGGGAACTCCTTTACAACCAGTGAGCAAGCTCCTTTAAAAGTGTAAACTCCTTTAAAGTTTTGAACTAAGGTGTGAACTCTGAGCTAGAGAATTATTAAGTACCAACTTAGCACCTAGTAAGGACCCTAACATACTACTACTATTACTACTACTACTACTATGACTACTACTATTACTACTACCACTACTACTACTACAACTACAACTACTATTACCACCACCACCACCACCACTACACTACTACTACTATGACTACCACTACTACTATTACGATTACTACCACTACTACAACTACAACTACTACTATGGACTACCACTACCACCACCACTATTATATTACTACCACTACTACCACTATTACAACTATGACAACCACTATTACTACTATCACTACCACTACTACTACTATCCTACTACTACTATTACCACTACGACTACTACAACTACAACTGCTATTACTACCACCACCACCACCACCACTACTACACTACTACTACTATTACTACCACTACTACAACTACAACTACTATTATTACCACCACCACCACTACTACACTACTACTACTACTATGACTACCACTACTAATACTATTACTATTACTACCACTACTAGAACTACAACCACTATTACTACCACCACCACCACTACTACACTACTACTACTACTACTATTACTATGACTACCACTACTACTACTATTACTATGACTACCACTACTACTACTATTACTACCACCACCACCACTACTATTATACTACTACCACTACTACAATTACAACTACTATTACCACCACCACTACTACTATTACCACTACTACTACTACTATGACTACCATTACTATTACTACCACCACTACTACTACTCTACTACTATTATTACCACTGCTACTATCACTAACACCACTACTACTACCACCATTACTATAATAATTACCACTATTACTACTACCACTACCACTACTACAACTACTACTACTACTACTACTACTACTACTACTACTACTATATGACTACCACTACCACCACTACCACTACTACTACCAGTACTATGACTACTACTACCACCACTACTGCCACCACCACTACTATTACACTACTACTACTATGACTACCATTACTATTACTACCACTACCACCACTACTACCACTACTACTACTATCACTACTACTACTACTACTACTATTACTACTACTACTTTAGAATTATGTGGTATAGAGTAAAGGACTATTCTGAGAAGAGAGAGGCAGAGTTAGTTCTAGAAATCTTCCTAGTGAATTTTGAATAAAGTTTTGAATCAAGTTTTGGAAGTGAATCATACCATTTACCGGAGAAACCTATAGAACTATGAGAAAACGAACTGGAAAAAAGATGGCTATTATATATGTATATACACATACATGTGTATGTGCATATATACATATACGTATATATATATATGTATATGTGTATATATATACGTATATGTGTATATATATATATATATAAACATATACCCCCCCACATACATATATATATCCTGTCTTGACAGAATTCCAGGATCCCAGATAAGCAGCCAACCATACCATGAAGCTTAAGAAATCATATTGCTTGGGTCTCAATTGTAGATATTATATAAGCTATTATACTTTTATCTCATAGTATGTATATATATATGTGTGTGTATATATATATATATATGTATATATGTATATATTGAGAGAGAGAGATTGTTGAGCAAAATGTATTTGGAATTGGATAGTTAGTATTAAGACTGCTGTTTTCAGAGTCTTGCACAGAGAGGAAATAGAAATACATACTCTTCTTAGGGTACTTGGAGATTATAGGATACATACTCATGAAAAAAAGATGTTATACTCCCAGAGTAACATATAAACTAGGGAAAATACAGTTCAAGCAATGGGCAGAAATTCTGAGGAGCAATAGTATTATGGAATAGCTGATAGTGGGTCAGGTAGTTTGAAAAAGATAATATGGAGATAGCAAATTAAAATAGGGCCCCAGTGAAATTAAGAGTCCTATTTCTAATATGTTCTCTGATGACTAACTCAGCATTTTTTCACCTGTAGGATGGTTCCCGGCAAGCACAGTCAAACCTGACCTTCTTGTCAATCCTGAAGGAGCCCTATCAGGAACTGGCAGTTCTGCAGCCTAAGGACATACCCAGTAAATTCCCTTTACTGCTCAGTCTCATCCGCATTATCTGGGTCAACTCCCCATACTATAACACTCGTGAGAGGCTCACCTCCCTCTTCCGAAAGGTCTGTGTGATGAAAATGGGTTTATTGTTTCTCAAGGTTTTGAAGACTTGTGCACTAAGTTCATTCAGCCAGATATCATCTGGGAATCACAGGGACCTTAAAGGTACTGAAGAATAGTTAGAAAAGCAAGCATTCCTACTTTTAAGAAGCTTGCATTTTAGTAAGAGTAAACAACACATATAGAAAATTTTAGCCCCACTACTCCATAGGATACAGTAGCAAAGCAGATGGTGATGTATCATTTTCATTGATAAACTCAAGTCATTTCCGATGATAAACTGTTTGATGGTGCCAAAGATTTGGTACCTAGAAATTTTTCTTTTTCTTTTGCATCTTTAGTAGTGATATCTTCTGACAAAGTGGAAGCCACAGCACCTCCAATTTGTATCTTCACAAGAGTTATTCCATCATTTTGGAAGCAAGGCCTATAATCTGGGTAGATGGGTGTGCTGCTATTTCCAGGGTTCTCAGGCTTATATATCATATTAAGGAATATTGTGGATAGAATGCTGGACTGGGATCAAGGATACCTTAGATACTTACTAGTTTTGTTGAACAAGGCAAGTCATTTAATCTCTGTCTCAGTGTTTTCAACTGTAAAGTAGGGATAATAATATTACCAACTTCTTAAAGTTGTTGTGAAGATATCTGAAAAGTATGAGGCCCAACAGAACATTTAAGTTTTCCAAAATTATTCTTTGCTTCAGACCCTAAATAGGGTAGATACTTGAGCTGAATTTTTTTGTATCTGAAGGAATGGAGTCTTAGGAAGCAGAATTTTCAGACTGGAAATTCTGGTAGGAAGGATTAGGATTACAGAAGACCTGCTGTCTTCTTTTTTCCTTGTGTTGGGATTTAATTCAACAAACATTTAGCATTCCCTGAAAATATGATTCTATTCTATCCACTAAAGCAAGAAGGATTTAAGAATGAAACATGGACAAGGCTTGGACAAAACCATTTCCCTCAAAGTTGTAGAATCCCTAAAGGGAGCCAACAAGTTAGAAAGGAAGCATCTGGATAGTGGGTATGGATGAGGCTAACAGGAGTGTGGGGGTGAATTTGGGAGTTTTATTTAAATACACTCAATGCAATTAATTGCATTAAGTGATTTCTCTCTGTAGGTATTGAAGTAACAAAATAGTTCTTGCTCTTAAAGGTGCTTCCATTCTCTTAGGAAGTACAACATGTCAACAGAGAAGTATAACACAAAGCCTGAGTGAACTCAGCTCTTTAGACACATTTGAAGCACAAGAGGCCATTAATATTTGGAGAGGGGGTATAATCCAGAAATGTTACAAAAGGTAGCATCTGAACTAAGCCTTGAAAGAAGGTGGAGTCTTTGAAAGATGAAGATGAGAAAGGATTGTAAGCCAAGGCTGAGCATTGGAGGGCTGGAGGCACAAAGATAGAGAAATTTGGGGAATGGCTTATTAGCCCAGTTTGATAGACACATAGAATACATAAATAAGTCTTATGAAATGAGGTTAGGAAGGCAGGTGGAGATAGAGTCTGAAAGTTCTTGTGGTAAAGTCTTTTAACATTTTATTCTAAAGGCAATAAAGAGCCATTGCAGATTTTTGTATGTAAGATGAGCATTAACCTTAAAAAAGATCATTTTGAGAGATGCATTAAAAATGGATTAGAGTGTCAGCTAGGTGGCGGAGTGGGTAGAGCACCAGCCCTGAAGTTCAAATCTGACCTCAGACACTTAATACTTCCTAACTATGACTCTGAGCAAGTCACTTACCCTAATTGCCTCAGCATAAAAATAAAAAAAATAAAAATAAAAAATCGATAGGAGAGAAACTAGAATGAGGGATACTAGTTAGGAAGCTACAGTCTTAGTGAGAGGTGATTATGTGGTTAGAGACAAGGACCCACCTGAGCCAAAGTGTGAAGGTTCATAACCCAGATATACAGTACACCTGGGAGTGGTTAGAGGCAAAGAAAACCATGAGTAAAGGAGTAGACTTGGGGAGGCAGTCAAAGCGACTCAAAGAAAGGATTGGGATATTGGATATTAGACTGGAAGACTATAGTAAATCAATTTATCCTTGTAGATGAGCAACGAGATCATACGTTTGTGCTGCCATAATATTTCCCTGGACCGAATATTTGAAGGCTATGTCAATTCTAGCAAAGAGAGTCTGCGCAGCTGTATAGCATGCTGTCAGGCATGGAAGGACCACTACATGCAGGCTGTACAATTGCATACCCAGTAGGTTATATCACTTTTTCCCTGAACCCTTCCCAATCCCCAAAAGAGCAGAATTTGTTTCCTGAATCAATGTTTTACTTTTGAGTTCTCATAGTCACAGATTTCATGTCCCTATTTAGTCCTTCTCTTTGGGCGCAAATCCAACTACTTCCCATCTCTCTCTAATAAACCCATATCTGTTCCCAAGACCCTCCCTTTTCTCCCTTTCCTTCCACAAATGGATCACAGAATTTTGATTTCATCATGTCTAGAACCTAGATGTATCATTCCCTGTCTCTGGTTCTTCCCATTATAAACCCTTAGAATTAACCTTTTTGCTAAAGACTCCTGTGAATTCAGTACTAATTTAGTATTGTATCTCCTGCCAATGGATCTAAAACTATCATACCTGTGTTTTCTACTTCCCAACTCAGGTTCTCCAACCGGGGCTGGGTTTTGGACCAAACAAGCATATTTGCCCAGGTTGATGCCTTTGTACAGCGTTGCAAGGATCTTATTGAGGTGTGGAAACTTTGGTTAAGGTGGGGAACCAAAGCCAATGGCAGAACCTTGTTTAGGAGCCTGAGGAGATGGGGGAATAGGGACTAATCAAGCAAAAAGCAATTTATTAAGTGACTACTAAATGCCAGGTACTTTGTAGTGGCTCTACTCTTTCCCTCTTTAGTCTATTTACAGATTCTGCCTCCATCATTATCATTGCTAGACCTAGTTCTTTAGCCTTAATTCGATTTCAATATATTATGCCTCTTACTGACCCTATTTATTAGATGAAGTATGATCACTTCTAGCTGGAAACTTCTAGGCTAAGAAGGAGAAGCAGGAGACCAAATGTGCAATCTCTTCTAGGTTTGTGACTGCCAATATCACTTCGCTCGTTGGGTGGATGGCAAGCAGGAAGACATACCCTGTTTCTTTGGTGCTGAAGGGCCCCAAATAGCACGTAATTTGCTGGAGATTGAGGACATCTTTCACAAGAATCTACTCATGCTACGGGCTGTTCATGGGGGCATCCTAGATGTCAAGAACACATCTTGGCATGAGGATTATAATAGGTAGGGAGTATCATAGGGTGAAGCCAAGGAAGGGGGCAGAAGGAGGACTGAGTAGAAAAAGAAAAGTGAATAGAAAAGGAAAAGTTTTCAAGATCAAGAAAAATAAAGGGACTTGTCTGATGCATGTCTTTTAAGAATAAGCTTTGGACTGGGAAAAACGCAAAAAATTGGCAGGGAAATCTCAAAAGAGATGAGACAATGGTTATTTGGCATCTAGATGCCCTCAATTGAGTACAAGACTCTTAAAAAACTATATTCTGTCTTATTGAAAGCACAAGTGATTGCTGATCTGCCATCAGTGATCTTTGAAAGATGTTGGAGAATGGGAGAAGTGTCACAAGATTGGATAATAGCATATATGCATTTTCAAATAAGAGGGTAAAAGAACACATAATTAAAGAGACAGTTTATAAATACTTAGAAAGGAAATTAGAAATCACTGAAAGCCTATCTTCAAGACCAGGATATGCCACATTAACCTCATGTCTTTTTCTGGCAGGGTAATAAGACCAGTAGATTAGAAACATATTATAGATATCTATTTGCCAGAGTTTCTCATTCTGGCCTTATATACAGGATGGATAAATATCAGCTAGGTAATAGGTGAGATTGGAACTGTTTTTGGTTGAATCCGACTAAGAATAATCATTCTAGGTTGATGTCACTTGTTATGACATCTCTAGCGTAGTATTCTAGAGAATGTGTCCTTGGTCTTATGTTATTCAGTTTTTTAATTAATGGCTTATTAACTTTCCAGGTAGTATGAAACTGAGAGAATTAAGTAGATTCTGGAGTCAGAATCATCAAGATCTTTGACAGTTAGATTGTTGGGTTGAGTTTAATAAAATGAAATTTAATAAGGAGAAACAAAATCCCACACTTGAGTTCAAAACATCAATTTCACAAGTAGGGGATAAGGATGATTATAACCATTTAATAATTCTGGGGAAAAGGATATGGCAACCTTGTGTATTCACTTCAAAGTAATAGTGTCATATGGCAGCCAAAAAACGTAATATCTTCCCGTGCAACAAAAAAATTAGGTTCTGCACACATATATTGTATCTAGGATATTCTATAACATATTTAACATGTATGGGAATGCCTGCCATCTAGGGGAGGGGGTGGAGGTAAGGAGGAGAAAATTGGGAACAGTACAGAGTACAAAGGATAATGTTGTAAATAATTACCCATGCATATGTGCTGTCAAAAAAAAAGTTATAATTATAAAATTAATTTTAAAAAAGCTAATACTATTCTAGAGTGCATTTAGGGAGGCATAGTATCTAGAAGTAGGGAAGTAATGATTTCATCATACTCTGAAATGGTCAAACTATAACATATAACTGAACTCTGTTGAGTTTTAGGCAACTTTTTAGGAAGGAAATAGGCAAATTGAATTATATATAGAAGAAAGACAGGATAGTATTTAAGACTGGAGAAACGTAATATGAAGATTGGTTGAAGGAACTGGGATATTTAGCTCAGAAGAGAAAATTTTATAAGGAAATGTGATTCAAGAATTTATAGGCTTGTCATGTGGAAAAGGAATCTGATTTATTCTGTTTAGCCTCAGATGTGCCCAACCCTTCTTCTAGGAGTAATGAGTCTAAGTTTCAGGCAAATAAAGGTTTGCTATAGAAAGCAATACAAAAACAAACATTGTAATAGAAATGTCCAAAAGTAAAATGGGCCACTTTAATAGATAGTAGGTTTTGCTTTACTGGATGTCATCAAAGACTAGATAACAATTAGAGATATTGTAGACAGGATGCTTGGTCAGGAATGGGTTGTGCCAGATATGGGGGACCTATGCCTGTGATGCCTGCTGTCAGGGAGGTTGATGGAGACTCACAGAACTTTTTGAGTTTGGGAGTTACTAACTGTAATGGGCTGAGTCAATTGGGTGTCTGTAGAAAGTCTAATTAATGTGATGAGCTCCAAGGACTGTGGGTGAGAGTTCATTGAGTAAACATACCAGGTTATCCAAGGAGTGATGCACCAGCTCAGAAATAAGTCAGAGCTACCATGGCAATCAAAGCCTCTGCACATCTAGTCTGGGCTAGCTAGAGAGAACCAGTTTTTAGAAAAGTAAAGTGATGGAGCCTCTGAGGTCCCTCCTAACTCTTAAGATTCTATGATTTTGTAAAGGGAGTTAAAGGATTTCAGGTGGGGATTGGGCAGAGGCCAGGAATGAGGGGTCATTCATCTCAACATGTAATGTTTTGCAACTATTATAGGTTCCGGGCAGGAATTAAAGATCTGGAGGTGATGACACAAAACCTGATTACTGCAGCCTTTGAGACAATTCGAGATGTAGAACATGGAGTATTGCTACTGGATACCTTTCATAGACTTGCAAGCCGCGAGGTGCCCACTTCTTCATGCATCCTTGAAAGCCCTCACTATCTTTAAATCTACCTGGTCTCTCCTCACCCAGAGACTACCCCAACCCATTTTTATCCCATATCCACCTCACACCAAATCATCAATACTTTATCAGTGCTCTCAAGATCACCCAAGGATGTAAAAATCTAGCAACATCCTCCATAGAGTAACTCTAACACTCTGGAATTACTAAAAGAGAGGAGCCTCCTTGTACATTAGTTCTCAAGAATCCAAGGAACTTCTTTCCCAAGCTCCTTCTATCTTATTTTTAGGCTATAAAGCGAACATTTGACAAGAAGGCAGTGGATCTATACATGATGTTCAATGGGGAACTGACTCTGGTGAACAGGGAACTGAGCAAGAAATGGCCCTATATACCTCCATATATGGGCCAGTATTCTGGTCATGCCTTTTGGGTGCGCACCTTGCGTCGTCGCCTTGATCGTTCCATGAATGTAAGTGTTCTAGTATCTTCTAGTATCTTACCCTTTCATATCTCAACTCTGGTGCTTGGCACTCATTCTGCACTTTGTGTATTTCTCTTTTAGTAAGACCCTAGTTCTTGCTGTCTCTTTTTTTATCTCCTTTTTCTTTTTCAATGTAATGTCTTCTCTGTTCTATAACATCTTCTTCAATCTTTTTCTTTTATAACATCTTCAATCTTTTTCTTTTGACCCACTCTATTGATCAGATCATTTATGTAAATCTTTCTTTTACATTTTCATTTTTTTCTTAAACATTTTCTTATTTATTTTTAACATGCTGTTAAAAACACTTGAGTTCCAAATTCTTTTCTTTCCTCTAGCCCCTCTCCCATTTCTTGAGAAGTCAAACAATATGATACCCATTATACATATGCAGTCATGTAAAATATTTCCATATTAGCCATGTTGTAAAGACAAAGTCAAGAAAAAGAAAGTGAGAAAATTATACTTCAATTGCACTTGAAATAAATCAATCCTCTCTCTGAAAGTATCTTCTCTTCTAGTAGATAGTATTTTCAATCTTTCAACTAAACTTTCTATAGCCTCCAGGTAAAAGTCTTTGGACCAAATTAGGTATTAACATGTTAAAAATATAGCCTGCTTATACATTTTTTCCCACCTGAATTTTTAGTGCCTCTCATCTGCCCATTTTCTGCCCCACATTGGCACTGGAGAGGAGAGTGTCCACACATACCAGCAGCTGACCCAGGCTATGGATGAACTGGTTCGAAAGACTTTTCAAGATTGGACACAGACTGTGGAAAAGGACAGCATCCGGAGACTAGACACCCCACTGCTGGGGATCAGTACGGAGAAGCCAGGAATGCTGGATGTCAATTTTGACAAGTAGGGGATCCATCTTCTCTGTCCCTCTTCCCTGACTCTTCTCACAATTTTGTCTTTGTGCCTTGGTTCCTATTTCCATCAGTCTCTCTGGTTCTATAATTTGTGCTCTACCATATTTGCTTTTACTTTATAACTTGAATTTTACATTTTAATTTTTTAAAAGAATTATCAACACCCTCAAAAAGGAGCCAATGATTAAGTTATACTGCCACCTGGTGTTTTGTTCCCTGATCAAAACCATGTGGTATATGGCAGGAGGGAAGTCTCTGAGCAAATCCCTCCTTGTAAATTTATAACCATTATTTTTTGGTTTTGGAAAATTTTGAACAATAACTGTCAAAGAAATATACAATACAAGGGACATTTTACATAAACCCACCAGGCTTTAACAAGGCAGAACCAAAAAAACTAAGTTAGCAAGCAAATAAGATGGTTTTGTTCCATGTGCCTTTCTAGGCTATGTCCCCTTCATTCTTTGCTTATCAAGCAAGCATTTAATAAACCCTTACTATTTGCCAGGTACTATGCTAAACCCTACGAATACAAAGAGAGCATACATTCAATAGAAAAACAATATGTATACGGAAATACAAAATACATAAAGAGCAGATGGAAGGTAAGGTAGAAAAAATGGCATTAGTGTTAAGGGGACTCTGAGATAGGCCTCTTGAGGAAGATGGGATTTGAGCTGATTCTTAAAGGAAGTCAGAGATTCTAAGAGTTGGAGATCAGGAGCAAGAGTATTGTAGGCCTGGGGGCAACCAGTGCAAAATCACAGAGATGAGAGATGGAGAAGTATATATAAAGAAGGGTTAGTATGTCAGCAGGGCTTGACTATAGAATGCATGTTGGAAAGTATAGCCAAGAAGACTAAAAAAATAGAAAGAGGCCAGTTTGTTCCTAGAGGTAAGAGGAGCTGCTAGAAGTATATTGAAATAGGTCCCTATGGTTAAAACTATGCTTTAGGAAAATCACTTTGGCAGTTGTGCCAAAAGATGGATTAGAGAGGGCAGAGGTGAGATTAACCAGTTAAAAGACTATTGCAATTGTCCTGCAAGATGTGATAAAGACCTGAACTAGGGAGGTAGTTGTGTGGGTAGAGAGAAGACATATATGAAATATGTTGTGGAGAAAGATGACTGGGATGAATGAGTCAGTTTGAGGATGACACTAAGATTAAGGTCCGAGGTGAATGGGAGGATGATAGTGCCCTAAATAGTAATAGGGAAATTGAAAAGAGGAGTGTGTTTGGGGATAAATATAATGAATTTTGTTTTGGATATGTTAAAGGTGACTCTGGGACATCCAGTTTGAAATATCCAAATTAGTACTTGGTGAAGCTTAGGAAATAGTGACTGAAAATAAATCCATCAATGCATCTTCTGACTCCAGAAGGATTCTACTAATCCCTGTCTTTAGATTTTTCTGACCTCATAATTGGAACATTAAAAAATGACTGGGATTTGCTCACTTAGATTGGTGACATTTAGCTCCCTTTTTCTAACTCAGTTTAAAGCTTCACAGCTCCGTAGCATCTGCAAACCATCCAGAACTAGTCGGTTGCTTGAACGAGCTAGTTGCCTTGGACTTAGCTAGATCTATATGGAGTTTCACCTTTCTCGGTGAATCAGTAATTTAGCTAGTTATTATAAAAAATAAGATTTATGTCTGATCCATTTGTTCTTTGATACAAATTGCCTTCTAAAGAGGCCCTATCTCATTTTATTTATAACTGTTTAAAGACATTGAAATGTGCTTTTGGGAAGATGTAAAGAAATTAAAGAGTAATTTTGACTGGATGAAGCCAGCTTTCATATAAACTGTTATGTTATCATAGTCTCAGAAAAATTTGTATTTTAAATTTTCACATCGATATTCATTAGTGAAAAGGGTTGATATTTCTCTTTTCTGTTTTGTTTCATCTCATTTTGGGTATCGGGATCATATTTGTCTCAGAAAAGTGGTTTTTATAGAGTGAAGAATTTCTGTATTATTTAGAACAATTTTTAAGCATAGGATTATTCCTTTTTACAGAAAAGTATATCTTTCGAAAAATCTGTTCTTTTGGGGTACATATAAATTTTTTTGTCTTTTGGAATACATCATATTCTAATTCTCTTATTTCTTATAATTAAGGAGTAGTATTGAGTTTTTATATTCAGTTCAGAGAATCTTGAATTTTATATCATCTATACCGTATGAGTGAGGATCAGCTTAAGGAAGTGGGAATATTTAATTTAGATGGCAAAAAATCATCAGGATTTATTCTTTGCAAAGGAATGAGATAGGGCTGTTTTTCATTTCTCATTTTTTGCACCAGGCTTACTTGTAATTTTACAATATTCACTATCAGTTATTTATAGTCATGTATTGGAGCAACTAGGTAGCATAGCAGATAAGAGTCCTGGATCAGGAGTCAGGAAAACTCACCTTCTTGAGTTCAAATCTGACCTAGACTTTTACTAGCTGAGTGACCTTGGGCAAGTCACTTAACCTTTTTGCCTCAATTTCATCATCTGTAAAATGAGCTAGAGAAGGAAATAATAAGTCAATTCAATATTATCTTTGCCAAGAAAACCCCTAAATGGGGTCATAATGAGTTGGATGTGATTGAAAATGATAGAACAATAACAGTCATGTATTGTTTACATTGCACTGCTAACTTTATTTTGCATATGACTGTATAAATCTTTCTATTCCTCTTATAGCAGAGTAATATTCTGTTGTATTCATGTATTAGAATACCCAGTTGATAGGCATTTACCTTGTTTCCAATTTTGGGTTAATATAAAAAAGTGTTGCTATAGATATTTTGGTAGATATAGGGACTTTCTTTTTAACAATGGACTGTTTAGAATATAAGCCTTGTAATGGAATCTATAGACATTAAAGGATATGTATATTTTAGTCACTTTATTTCATTATTAAAACTGCTTTCCAAAATGATTGTATCAATTCACAGTTTTACCAACAATGCACTAGTATACTTATCTTTCCACAATCCCTTCAAAATTGACTTCTTCCATCTTTTGTCATCTTTGCCAATTTAATGGGTATGAAAACTCAGTGTTGTTTTTACTTTCATTGCTTTTATCCTTAGTGATTTGGAACATTCTTTTTTATTTTAAAAATATTTTTAAATAACAATTTGTGCTTCTTTGGAGAATTTGTTCATATTTTTTGGTCACTTATCTATTGGGGAATGATTTTTTTTTTGGTTTATTTAAATACATGTAAGTATATACACACCTCTCTCTCTTTCTCTCTCTCTCTGTATATATATATATATATATACATATATATAATATATATGTAATATATATATGTAAAATCTATCAGTTATATATTTTGGATACCAAACCCTCATACAATTACAGTTAACTTTTATCTTTTATAATTTCCTATTAGTTTGGTTAAAACTACAACTTCTACCCATAGCTGTGAGAGGTATATGATGAGCTTCTCTTTAACTTTTTAAATAATCTTTAATATTAAAGTTATTTATCAATTTAAAATTCATTATGGGATATGGTTTTATATATTTGGCAAAGCATAATTTCTGCCAGACTGTTTCTAGTTTTCCCAGTATTTTTTTTTAATCAAATGGGGGTGGGTCTTTGTCAATCTGCATTCAGTTTCCATAGTTCTCTCTCTGGATGCACATGTCATTTTCTAGGCCAAGTCTATTGGAATTGTCTTAGATCACCACATTGCTGAGATGAACTAAGTCCAACATAGTTTATCATCACACAATCTTGCTGTTACTGAGTACAATGTTCTTTTGGTTCTGCTCACATTACTTAGCATCAGTTCATGTCTTTCCAGGCTTTTCTGAAATCAGTTTGCTCATCATTTCTTAAAGAACAATAATATTCTGTTATCTTCATATACCATAACTTAGTCAGCCATTCTACAATTGATGGACATCTACTCAATTTTTAATTCCTTGCCACCACAAAAAGAGCTACTATAAATATTCTTGCATATGTGGGTCCTTTTCCCTCTTTTATGATCTCTTTGGAATATAGACCCAGTAGTGACACTGCTGGATCAAAGTGTATGTACAGTTTTGTAGCCCTTTGGTTAATTCCAAATTGTTCTCCAAAATGGCTAGATCAATTCACAACTCACCAACAATGAATTAGTGTTCCAGTTTTCCCATATCCTGTTCAACATGCATAATTATCTTTTCCTATCATCTTAGACAATTTAATATCTTTCAGGTATCTCAGAGAAGTCTGAAGTATGTCAGAGTTGTCTTAATTTGCATTTCTCTATAATCAGTAGTGATTTAGAGTTGTTTTTTATATGATTATAGATGGCCTTAGTTTCTTCATCTGAAAATTGCCTGTTCATATCCTCTAATTATCAATTGGGCTCCAATTGTATTCTTGTATTCTTATAAATTTGAAGCTTTCATCAGAAACACTGGCTGTAAAAATTGTTTCTCAGATTTCTGCTTCCCTGTAATCTTGGCTATGTTGATTTTGTTTGTGCAAAACCTTTTTAATTTAATGTACTCACAATTATCCATTTTGTATTTTACAATGTTTTCTAGTTCTTCTTTGGCCATAAATTCCTCCCTTCTCCAAAGATCTGACTATCCATTGCTCTCCTAATTTGTTTATAGTATCACACTTTATTTTTAAATAAATGCCACTGTAGGATTTATTCCTGTAGAGATGAACCACTAATTAAATAAACAACTGGTTCTAGGAAGTACATTTAAAAACGATTGCACTTCTAGATTTCTAGACTTAAAATTTTAAAATTCTTTTGCTAAAAATCTTAGTGTTGACCAGACCTTGTAACTTTTAAAAACTTCAAAATGGGGAAATAGGAATAGGAGCAAAGACCTCCCCTGTGAAATATTGATAATAATACCTGCCTAGCTCATAAAAATATGTTAATATTAAAATTAAATAATCATATGTAGGATATTTATTCAGAACTTAGATGGTGGCTCTCGTGAGGGTTCCTAGATTGAAATGTGTGATGAGGAGTCAATTTGGTTGGCCTCTTCTCTACATCTATTGATTTTGATCTGTGTCATGACTACTAAGTATTTAATACTATCACTATTAGTGCTGATCTCTAAATTTCAAATGGTCATATAATCAATATCAATCTTAAGCTCTTCAAGACCTACAATTTGATTTTATTAAGAAGATAATAAGTGGAAGACTGCTTTCCAAATGCCCTTTGGACATTTTTAGTGTTATGGTTCCTATTTTGAGAATGTACTCTCTCTTTGCAGTTCTTTTTTTGCCCATGGCAAAATCAGAGAGTTAAGAGGAAGTAACTCAAGAATTAAAATTGTAGGCATTGTGATATAGTGTGCTGAATGTGATACTTTATATGATCGACTGTGTCCTAGCTACTGCTGTTCTGGTACTGCTTCACCTAGAGATGTGGAGACAGTGAGTCCCACTACCTAAGGAACAGCCAGATCCCACTATCATGAGATGGGGTTTATTTTAAATGGTAGTTGACTTCTAATCCCTCTTAAGCATCTATCTCTCTATGGAGTCAAAGCCAAGCCTATTGGGAATCTGGTGGGTAGATAAACAAAATGTGTTAGAAAGTAACTAGAGAAGAAGGGAAAGGACAGAAACAATGTCCTCCTAGCCAGAGTTTTCCAGACAGACTCAGGAGGATTCTGGAGTTATATAGGTTCTGCTAGAAATCATTAGACACATCCACAAGCATTGAAGTAGAGCCAATCTTTGAGTCATAGGTGAGACTTTTCTTCTACCTCTGACTATAATATTGGGAGGTGGGAAGGAGGAACATATAACCTGTTGGATAGTTGATCAATAAAAAAAAAAAATTCAGATCAGTGAGTGCTGCTTGAGATTCACAATACAAACCTATTATCTTTTGATTTATACCTAAATATAATTTCAATGTATTTTCAGTGAGGGTCTGTTATTATTTTTTTTTTGTTTGTTTGTTTTGGTTTGGGTTTTTTTTTGCTATATGTGAAATAAGCATCATCATCTTCCTAAATACTATTCTCAAGATCTCATAGACCATTGTCTGTTAGGCCTACTCTCGCTTAACTAATGCTAATTGGTCATTATTCCTAGGCCTATCAGAGAGAAACTGGTAAATATAATATCACTCTTATCTCTGCTTTGAGGTCCCCAGAATCCTCCGGGGATTGCTGCTATGGCATAGGGAAGCAGTTTTTAAGCATAACAGAGCACCCAAGAGTTTTGGCAAACAAGCTTAGTCTTTATTCACATGGTTCACATCTACTCTATGACCTCCTTCATCTATCTTGGTACTTGTTCCTCCAGGCCAAACTCTAGATAGTAAAGAGAGAGAGTTCTTCCTGCCCAGAGCCTATATAGGGTCTATGAGATCACAGACATAAGCCAATCGATGATGAAGGTTACATCCTGAACTTGACCGAGATTTCAGTGAGACTTTAGGTTCCCACCAATGGCTGGAGGTCCCACCCACGAAGGAAGTCCCTAGTACTCAATTCCAATTACATCTGGGGACTTCAGAGATCACTGGCCCACTTACATCTCAATTGCGCTTGCCTGACCTTTCTAGGACCCTTACAATTGTCATTCTACACTTGGATGATAATCTGATTTTTCCTATAAACCTACCTACACAGTCAGTCAGGCAAAAACAAGTATTTATTAAATGGCTACTCTATACCAGGCACTGGATTAGATGCTGTGAATACAAAGACAAAAATGAAATTGCAAGAGAGATGTATGTATTGTAAGTATGTTCACAATATATATAAAATAAATATAGGTAATTTTAGAAAGGGGAATGAGCAGCAGTGGGGATCAGGGAAAGAAAGTGGTAATTAAGAAGAATATTGAAGGAAAAAAATAAATTCTTAAGAATCAGAGGTGAGGAAATGTGCAAAGACACAGAGATGGGAGATTGTATTGTGTGTGAGACAGAAAGTATTATGGCATTTAAATTAATCAGAACAAAGTAAAATAATTATATTAACATGCAATAAACCTTATAACTTTTTACATCTTAAAAACATTTTCATTTAATATTTTTAATTTTTTCCCAATTATGTAAAAATAATTTTTTAACATTCATTTTTCAAAATTTTGAATTCCAAATTCTCTCCCTCCCTCTCTTCCCTGGCCCATCCCTGAGAATTTGATGCAGGTCATACATGTGCAGTCATGAAAAACATGTAGACCAAAAATGTTTATGAGAAAAATAAGGAAAGTTTTAAATCAATCAGACTCCATCAGTTCTTTCTCTGAAGATGAATAACATTTTAGAATTGTCTTGGTTCATTGTGTTGCTGAGAATAGCTAAGTCATTCACAATTGATCATTGTACATAATATTACTATTGTTGTATATAGTATTCTCCTGGTTCTACTCATTTCCCTTTGCATCAGTTCATATGTGTTTTTAGATTTTTCTGAGATCATATATTTCAGCAGTATTCCTTCACAATCACATACCAACAACCTGTCCAGCTATTCCTCAATTGATGGGTATTCCTTTTACTTCCAATTCTTTGCCACTACAGAAAGAGCTGCTATAGATATTTTTGTATATATAGGTCCCTTTCTTTTTTGTTTTTTATCTCTCTTTTTAGATACAGGCCTAGTAGTCCTTTGGACATAGTTTCAAATTGCTTTCTAGAATGTTTGGAATAGTTCACAATTCCTCCAACAATGCATTAGTATTTTAATTTTCCCGTATCCCCTCCAGCATTTGCCATTTTCTTTTTTTTTTTCATATTAACTAATATGATAGTCCTGTAGTGGTATCTAGGTTGTTTTGATTTGCATTTCTCTAATCAGTAATGATTTAAAATATTTTTAAAAACTCAAACAACCTTAATGTACAATATGTATATTTGTTTCATCAATTTTTTTTTACATAACTGGCATTGAGTTCATAAGATTTTGACATATTCTTTAATTGCTTCTCATGAAACCTGATCCCATTGAATATGAAATATACATTGACAAATAGACCTTCCTCCCTGTCCATGTCTTCATTTTGATTAAAACTCACAATTTTTTAAAAATTGGGATGAAAGCAGGCAGGTTTCCAGAGCACTGAAACATGTTTATCTCCCTATCTTAGATAAATTTACTTTGTGATGTGTGGAATGTTTCAGGGACTTGTGTTTCAGTATTTCATTCCCCCTGGGAATTTCTTTAATCCTAGAACAATTTTGCTTCTCAATATATCAAAATAAAATTATTTTATTTTTCCCTAAATTGGGACAAAACTTTCAGGTTTGAAATTTTAACAATTTAATAGAAAGTAAAAAAAAAAAAAATCCCCAAACAGTTCTTTGGGTAGATAGTTTACCTGAAAAAGTAGATGTTATAAATATTTCTAGATCTTACAGACTCATGTAGACTTCTGAAAAAGGTTTGGAATTAGCCCTCACTGAAAATGTAAGTTTCAGCAGTAATAATTATATTTTTTTAATCTTGAGTATCCCAGTTTTTTATTGTTTTGTCCATAGTGAGTGGTTTTTCTTCATAGCAGTAGTCAAAAGCTTTAAAAAAAATTTAAATTAGACTTTTTGTCGTTCTTCCACAACTAAGGAGTCTCTGTAGAGGAGTCAGTAACAACATTTCTAATTGCTTTCAGATGTCTTTTATTTTTTTCCTAAGAATTAGTTCAGTTTTCTACTTTGTTTGATACATATGATTCTGTTTCATTATGAAATAAATGCTTGTCTTCCCCACACCAACTGTTGCAATATCTAACAATACTTGAATTATATATTCCTTAAGAATTATGATTTTTAGAGTAATTTCTTTAGAGTAATCTCAATTTTAAAAATCATTGAATTAAAATGTAACAAAAATGAGCAATAAAATACATATGTGGAGTTTGAAATCCATGCACAACTGATAGAGAACTAATTCCAGATGGGGAAACCTGTTGAATCTGGTTTCATCTGGTCAAAGTCACATGTTCTGAGTTAGCTTAGTAACAGCAGAACACTCACATGACCATTGCTGCCATGAAATAAAACTATATCAAAATGATTTTTTGGTCCATATAATTTGCACCATTGTAGACCAATAGGACTGGACTTGAAAGTGCATGGAAGGGAGTAATGTGTATTCTTGTAAGTCTTCTCTGAACTGCATAGTGTATGACAAAACTAGAAAGATAAGAAGTTATAGACTAGTTAATGGACTAAACCATAGTAACCAAGTTATGGACTAAAATAAATAAGAGTAGTATGGATGAAAGGAGAGTCTGCTAATGGTGGCAAATAGACAGACTAAAAAATGGCACTAGAAAAGAAAAAGTATTCTACCTCCTCTTAATAGTCTAGCATGGCATGGACATGAGAAAAGGAGCAATTAGTATCATAGGATGGCCAGGTATGAGGTATCATTTGGAGAAAATCAAGAGGAAGTGTCAAAAGGAGATGTCTTCTATGAAGAGGAGTTTGTTAACATTAGAGCTTTGTTGTTGTTCAGTTATTTATTTTTTAAAATTTTTTTATTTTATAATTATAACATTTTTTGATAGTACATATGCATAGGTAATTTTTTACAACATTATCCCTTGTACTCCCTTCTGTGCCAAATTTTCCCCTCCTTCCCTCCACCCCCTCCCCAGATGGCAGGCATTCCCATACATATTAAATATCTTATAGTATATCCTAGGTACAATATATATGTGCAGAACCGAATTTTGTTGTTGTTGTTGCAAAGGAAGAATTGGATTTGGAAGGTAAAAATAACCTGGGGAGAAAAACAAAAAATGCTAACAGTTTACACTCATTTCCCAATGTTCCTTCTCTGGGTGTAGCTGATTCTGTCCATCATTGATCAATTGGAATTGGATTAGCTCTTCTCTATGTTAAAGATATCCACTTCCATCAGAATACATCCTCATACAGTATCGTTGTTGAAGTGTATAATGATCTCCTAGTTTTGCTCATTTCACTCAGCATCAGTTGATGTAAGTCTCTTCAAGCCTCTCTGTATTCATCCTGCTGATCATTTCTTACAGAACAATAATATTCCATAACATTCATATACCATAATTTACCCAACCATTCTCCAATTGATGAACATCCATTCGTTTTCCAGTTTCTGGCCACGTTGTTCAGTTATTTCCATTGTATTTGACTCTTTCTGACCCTATTTGAAGCTTTCTTGACAAAGAAACTGGAGTGGTTTGCCATTTCCTTCTCTAGCTCATTTTTTACAGAGGCAAGAATTGAAGTAAACAGGGTTAGGTGACTTGCCTAGGATCACACAACTAGTAAGTATCTGTGATTAGATTTGAACCCAGAGATGAGTCTTCCTGATTTCCTGACTTTCAGGTCTGGCTCTCTATTCATTTCTCTACCCCAACAACAAAGCAGGAGAGGTTAAAAGTAAGAAACGTTTTATGAAACTAATAGCATTGTTGTTAGTAAAAAAAAAAAAAAATTCAGTGAAAAATTGATACTACGTATACAATTAAGTATCATAATACTCAGTGATTTTAATGCAAAGATAGCTGGATTTGGCAAAACATATATTGAAAATATGGTCTAGGAATAAGAAAAGAAAAAAGCCAGAGGTTGTAAAATACATAGCTATGGAGAGCTAATGATTGGCAGAGCCTTTCATCCACATGACCTCAGGAGCAAAGGCAACCACCTACCTCAAGTGAAGACTGAAATTGAATAGGATAGACAAGCAGTCCCTAGAGAAAGAAACACATCATCCCAAATAAGAGGTAGTTCTGAGCAATGACACCTTTGATGACTTAAATCCAGCCTCTTAGAGAGGAGGAACAAATTTGGACAGTGTTGAGTTCCTGAACCAAGCCCTTAGCAGCAGAAGAAGTAGGACTAGCAGATACACAGGGGAACTGACTCACAATTCAGAGAAGCAAACTTCACTCTTACTTCCTGACTTTTCTCTTGTTTCTCAAGAAACCCCAAGTATAAGATTCCATTTTAGGGGCCCTCCCAATATCTTAAAGTACTTCCCTCAGACTGAAGAGGTCCCTATAAGAAGTGTATTATTCACCAGCACTTGAGTTGTTGACTCATTTGCAATCCCAAGCTCAGACTGTATTAGTATCAAATTTCAGGAGAGAAAGTGAGGCTAATTGGAGAGATATTTATTATAGATTTATTATATTTATTATAGATAATAGCCCATTTCTCCCACAATATATTCCCTCTCCCATATGCTTATTTCCTTTCCTATATAATGAGGGTAGTTTCTTAATTGTTCTCCTTAATTATTCCAATGCTGAATCCTTCTGGAATTATTGTTTAAAATTGTTTAGGGTATGCTCTATTATAAATACATGATGTAGTATGGTAAGAACACTGACTTTTGGTTCCAGCTCTGACATTTATTAGGGGAAGATATGATTTCCTGTGGATGATTAACATTTGCACAGCCAATCTCACAGACCATAGCAATGGTGCTCTTATTTTTTAAAACACTATCAGATTTTTGTCCTGTTTCCTTTTTTATTTCTGACAACTAGAGGGAGATGTTGTTTCTATTTCTTCCTTTAGCCCCATTTGGTTCACCGAGAAGTGTGAATCCCTTTGGAGATTTTTTTTTTTTTTAAATCTCAGAGGAGGAAGCCTCTTAACAGAGTCAGGTCAAGGCTCTGTGTATGAGGCAAAATCTGAAATTTATTTCCTTCATGTTAATGATCACCAGATGCTTTTATTCTTCACTGTAACATATGCAGCTTGACTTATTACAAAATAAATGCTGATATACCATGGAGAATAGAATTTCTGGCATTAAAAATATGTACAGTTACCAAAAAACAGCTTAAAAAACAGGGATGTGTTGGAGCTAAGATCTTACCAGCTCTGATGATTAAATTTTTTACGGTGAGCAATTACATCTCAGAAATTGACAAGACCTCCTGAGCCGTTATCCTATATGGTCTCTAAGATCAATTAAGCAATAGAACTCTAAAAGTTTCTAGATAAAGGTACTTACAGAGAAAGGAGAACAACAACAGGAATTATAAAACACCCCCCCCCCCAGCCTATGCATCCCCGGGGGTTACATCCTCCCCTTGCACACCCAAGATTCCTAGGAAGAAAATGCTCAGACATGAGGCACATGTGCTAAGAACATGTACAACCAAGATGTCCTTCTCAAATCCTGAATCTAAGTCCCTTTTTTTCTCTTAATGGAATCCTTATGAGGTTTCCTTAGGTTTCATTTTCTGGCTTGGTGAATAAGTGACTTTATTAGTCTGTAGTTAATATATCTGTGTCTTATGAGGAGTCACAGTCCAAAACTGCCACAGGCACTTTCCATATCCATCCATCTATGCCCCTGCTACTACCTTCAGTAGACTCTCTCATTCTGATTGCTGAGGACTTCAGATAGATTTTTCAACCTTTCAAGTTCTCCAAATACTGGTTCACCTAAGATCAGGAAATTATACACACACAAAAAACAAATGGACATATGGCAGCTGGGTGGGAGATAAGGAAGCAGCTTCTGCCCCACCCTCCCTTAATTTGCCCAAGTAACAATTCTTGCCTCATTCACCATTAGTAAGAAAAAGAGCAAAAAGGCCTAAAGAAAGGGCCTATTTGATCTCTTTCAATGGGAATTCAGTTTCCTGACTCCTAAGTCATCAAAAGTCTGTTTGTCATTGTGCAACATTATCCCTGCCCAGAGACCCATGGTCCCAAATAAGATTATCAAGTTTTCGTATGTAATTACATTGGAAATAATCTGAGAAATATATGTACATGATTTATATAAACCACCAGGAAGAGAAAATCTGAGCAGTAGTCATTAGAGAGGCTTCTGTGTTTCTCCATTACAAATAATGGTAGCTTTTGGTTTAGTATTACTAAGAAAATGTTCATTTAAATGTTTTAATAGAAATGGGTATCATATTTCATCAAAAATTTTTCCTTTATTTATCGTGGTTTTTATTGTTTTTGTTATCAGTATTGTCTAATATATTAATTTTCCTAACATTGAGCCAAACCTGCATGTTTTAGCATGTTTCTGTAACCTCTATGCTAATATTTTATTTTATATTTAATATTTTATTCAATATTTTTCATCAGTGTTCATTAGAGAGATTGGCATATCATTTTCCTTCTCTACTTTCTCTCTCCATATTTTAGATATCAATGCCATATTTGTCCCATAGAAAGACTTTGTTAGGGTACCTTCCTTCCTTTTTTGGGGGGAAATAAATAATTTATGTTAGGAGTTAATTGGCTTTTGAATATTTGTTAGAATGTACTTTTAAATCATCTGGTCTTGGAGTTATACTTTGGGCGTTTCTTTTTGCCTTATTCATTTTTTTTTTTTCTGAGATTGGATTTTTAAATTTCTTTGGTTTTTGTTCTGTAAATTCCCAAATTTTGTATTTTTGTAAATTTTTATCTCTATTATTTAAAAGATCAGGTGTTGGGGGGCATAATGACTGGGCAATGTCAATTTTAACCATTTCCTTTATTCATCTCTTTTACATTCTTATTTTTCACTTAAGTTATTTGGTTTTCCTTTTTTTAAAAAAAAAAGTAAAAAAAATACCTTTTTGTTTTCATATCATATTTACTTCATGTGTATCATTCTTTCTATCTCTTTCCTGAGAGACTTCCCTTATAACAGAGAATTCTTTTAAGGTGGGAAAAAGGAAAAAATCAGCAAGACTGATCAACACAAAAAATATTTGATATTTTAAGCAGTATTCCATACCTATGGACAAAAGGACAGAGAAAGATAGGGAAGGGAGGATGTTTCTTCTTATATCTCTTCATTGGAGACAATTTTGTTCTTTATATTTTCTCAATATTCTGTTTCAGTTTTTTAATGTATAGTTGTTTTTAGCATTTATATTGTTGTAGTCGTTGTACCTGTTTTTTTTCCTAGCTCTGGTTTTCACTTTACATCTGTTTATGGATGTCTTCCCATGATTAGGACCCTGCTGATACTCTTTGTGGAGATTCATTTTTGGGAGAGGTTGCTGTTTGAGACTCCTCATTATGTAGTGAATGTAGCTGAGCGTGCTGAGGACTTGCGAGTCCTGCGTGAAAATTTGTTGCTTGTTGCCCGAGATTATAACAGGTTGGTCTCCAATTTTACTTTGTCTCTTTAACTCTGTTTTTGTGTCTTTAACTCTGTTCTGCTCTGGATTTTGTTCCTTCTTGATACTTTTGTCTTTCCAAAATCTTAGCTCTTCCCTAGGGTTCAAAATGCTCAAATTCTGTCCTTCATATTTGGTTCCACAAACTTTGATTTAAAGGATAAAATCAAACTAACTCCCTGAATGCCATGGATCTAGGCTATACTTTCTGAGATTAATCCAGGAGGAAACTCAGTTCACAAAGCTAGACAAACTTCTGATTGGGACTTGAGTCAGTCTATCAGTGAGCAAAGTAGCATTAAGTGAACTGCTTTTATCTCCATATTGATCCTGAATTTCTTCATAGTCTTTTTTTAGAATGAGGGCATCATGGCAGAACTGAATTCTTTCTCTGTTTTTGAAGCCTTTTTTTTTACCTAGTTAGGTTGAGGGGACCTGGGAGTGGAGGCTTCATTTCAGTATTATTTCATAAACACTCTTCATTCCTACCTTAAAGTACCCTGAAGTCTTTCAGTTCATCTCAGTGATTATGAGAGAAATATCTAGAACTCTGCTTCTCCTGATTCATTTTCTCCATTTGTTCCCTGGCCCCTCTTTTCATAAATAGGATCATTGCAATGCTGTCCCCAGATGAGAGGGCCCTGTTCAAAGAACGAATCCGTTTCTTAGACAAGAAGATCCATCCTGGACTCAAGAAACTGCATTGGATCCTGAAAGGAGCAAGCACTTTCTTCATCAATGAGTGTCGTATACATGCCAGCAAGGTGGGTCTTGGTACAGAGGCAGGATTACACAGGTAAGTTTCTGGGTTCCTAGAGTGTTCCTGGTTCCCATCTATTTGGGATGGGGGACTGAGGGAATCAGTGCCCTGCCCATGGAGTGGGACTTGGTTTTAAAGAGACCTAAATGTAGAAAGTTAGAACTCTGAAAAGGTGTATTTGAATCTCAAGACAGCAGAGCACTTAAGGCTAATTATCTACTCAGATAATGGGGTCTATGAGCATATACTTAGATGATATGGTAATATGATGGCTCGCCTCAAAATTGGCATTTGCTGAATGTGTGGTGGTGAGATAATCATAGGCAAGGATTGAAGGGCAGAGGGAGAGAGATCAGAGTCTCTCTGCCGAAACACGTTGAGGAGAGTCCAGGCTCCAAACTTGAGAGTCCAGGATTCATCTTTAATGAACTGAGTGGCAACTTGCCTCCTTCTGTTCTGCTCCTAAAGACTAAGGACTTTGGACTGATCCTGACTCTGACTGATCCTGAAGCCCTCCAGAGAGTTAGCCCGAACATTATACCTGAATCCTAGTGAAATTTTATTTTCGCCCCTGAGAAATGGAATAGATTTCCTTTCTGTAGAATTATGTCACAAAAGTCAGTTTAAGGTTTATGATTAGTATTAGAAGCAGAGAACCTTCACCCAGAACTCAAATCCTCATGATTATGTGTCTTAATATATCCAACCAGGTTCAGATGATTGTGAATGATTTTAAAGCAGCCACACTGACAGTTGGCTGGAGGGCACAGGAAATATCTGAAACTCTATTGGTTCGCATTACTGGCAAGAAGGTTTACCAAGATCTAGAATTTGAGGAGGACCAAAAGGAGCATCGAAGTGTAGTCCTGCAAAAATTGATGTCTCTATATGAGGAAGTGGTGGATATCATGAGTGAAACCTTTGAAGTCTTCAAGAATGATGGTGCTGAGGTAGGAAATTTAGTAGCTAGTGCTATCTAGCAGGGCAAACAAATCTTATTTCCACTTTGAACTGCTTAACACCCAGCTCTGCCCTTTCCAGTTGTTACCTCATCTTTTCCAATTCCTGCAATTCCAGTATCCTTTTTATAGCCACAAGCTCATTTTTCTTTTACTCCTTCACTCTCAGCATCTTAAAGAGTATCTTCTTCAATTCCAGCTATTGTTCACCTCTTGAGAAGAAAGCTTCTAATTGCTCAGCTCCTAACTTTCTCCTCTTAGTACTCTGACTATATCCCTTTGAGGGCTACATTTCTCTTTGCCCAACCTCTTTCCACCAGATTCAGCAGCAGTGGTTGCTATACACATTGCAATTGAATCATATGATGGAAGAAGCTTTGCGTCTCAATGTCAAATGGTCACTGCTAGAATTGTCCAAAGCTATCAATGGAGATGGCAAGTCCACTCCCAACCCACTTTTCCGAGTCCTTGTCATATTGCAGAATGATGGCCCTGGAGGTGTGGCTCAGGTAGGAATTCCAACAAAGATGGGAGGCATTTCTCCTTCCTCCCTCCCCCCAACCTTATTCTCCACCCTTGCTACCCCAACTGTCCTGTAGCCCTTGCCCCTCTCCAGGGTTTACAGATCTTCCCCTCTGTTTCCTTTTCCTCTTTCCTAAACACTTTCCTCCTATCACAGCCAGATGCTAAATATCTTCTACTCTCTTCCCCACATAGGTGGAGTTCTCACCCACTTTGCAAACCCTGGCCAATGTGGTCAACAGTATTGGCAGCCACCTCATCAACACAATCTCTGTCTTCCGCCACCTTCCTGAAATTCTTCTTAATCGAAAGATCAGTCGTGACCCCATCTATGTGATAGTGGGTGAGTCAAAGATAGCAGAAAGGCACTGAGGGCAAGATATGGCAATGGAGGAAAGAGGATGACCTATGAAAGAGGGTGTACATGTATAGGATGACTATGCGTAGAAAAGCCAACTCTTGGAGCAGTAGGAAATGTACTACTGTTTTAAAATATAGTGTTTAAGAATGGGATTTGAATTTTTTGACCACTACTTAAAATAGAGGAAGGATCCTTGGCCAGGGATTGAATAGTCTTTAAAAGGAATGACTTGGAGCCTGAAAAGGAAAAAAGAGAGAAAAAACTGCCTAATATATTCACCAAGTTATATACCATAGGAAGTAGCTATAAAATAGGAAGAGCAGAAGTAGGATTAATAGGAGACAGAATTCAAGAAAGAAGCCAACAGCAAAATCCATTCAGTAAAAACCTATTCACAAATGCACAAAGTATGAATAATAAAGTGATCTAAAGGCCATATGTCTAACTCCTTCATATTATATAGGAGGAAAACAAGGGCCAGTAAGGTAAGTTTACAAGGTCCTCACTGCAATCTTCCCTTCATGAAACTTCAAAAGTTATTATCCTAAAGTACAGGTGTGGCCATGGCACTCTTAAGAAACTCTAGTGGCTCCCTCTAATTTATAGATAATCACACCAGTCCCTCTATTCTTAATATAATTCTTGGCATATAGTAAGCATTTGATAAATGCTTGTATTATTAGTAATAATAATTAGAAATTGCAAAGAGGCAGATTTAAGCCTGATGTAAAGGAAAAATTTTCCAACAATTAGAATTAAACAGGGGCAGCTAGGTGGCACAGTGGATAGAGCACCAGCCCTGAATTCAGGAGGACCCGAATTCAAATCTGGTCTCAGACACTTAACACTTCCTAGCTGTGTGACCCTGGGCAAGTCACTTAACCCCAGCCTCAGAAAAAGAAAAAAAAAAAGAATTAAACAAAAGTGGAATGGGCTACTTCTGAAGGGTGTTCTAGTGCTAAGGTTACATATTTCTGGGATTCAAAGCCACATCTCCATCCTTAACATTTATTAAGCACTTACTATGTACCACATATTGTGTTAAGCAGTGAGGAAACAAAAAGAGGCCACAGCTTAATGGGGGAAACAACAAGCTATATACCAATAAATTATATGTGTATATATATATATATATATGTATATATATATACATATATACATATATATATAATATGCATATATAATACATAATAGGAAAAATGTAATTAATTAGAATTAAAGGATTTGGGGAAGATTTCCTTTAGAAGATGGGATTTTAGTTGGGACTTAAAAGAAGTCCAGGAAGCCACGAAGTAGAAATGACGAGGGAAAGCATTCCAGAAGAACAGTCAGAAATGCCTGGATCCAAAAAATGGAGTATCTTATTGGAGGCACAGCTAGAAAGCCCATAACACTGTATTGAAGAGTATATGACAAAGAGTAAGGTGTAAAAAAGACTAGAAAGGCAAGAGGGAGCTAGGTTATAAAGGGCTTTGAATGCTAAACCATATTTTGTATTTTATTTCAAGGCAATAGAGAGACATTGGAGTTTATTGAATTAGGGGGATGACATGCTTGGACTTGTGTTTTAGGAAATTACTTTGGTGGCTGAATGGAGAAGGAAATGGAGTAAAGAGAGGCAGATTCACCAGCAGACTATTGTGATAATCAAGGCATAAAGTAATAAGAATCTGATGATGAAGGCCTGATCTGGTTGACACTGTTGTTCAGTCATGACTTAGTATCAAGGAGAAGAGGATGATTAATAGTGTCAGAGCCTACAAAAAGGTCAAAACGATTGAGCACTGAGAAAAGATTAATAGATCTGGCAATTAAGAGATCATTGATAACTTTGGAAACAGAAGTTTTGGTGAAATCATGAGGTCAGGAACCAGATCACATGGGGTTAAAAAGTGTATGTGAGAGAGAGAAATTGGAGACACCTATTGTAGATCAAAAAGCATTTGGTCATAAAGAACAAAAGATATATAGGATGATAGTTACTAGAAATAAAGGATCATCCCCTAGGAGACAGAGCTTGATTTTTAAAAATAATTTTACTTAGGAACTAAGAGAAAGAAGGTAATATAAATCTGACTTACATGCTACAGAATTAGCTATTACAGACCACTGAAATCATAGTCTAAGGTATCCCCAAACTAATCATATATGCCTAATGCAATTTTCTGGTCTAATTGCTCCATTTTAATCTAAGTAGCCCGTAGTTTTATTGTCAATCCTCAGTGCTCCTCTTCTTCCTCCATAGAGCGAGATGAGGACATCAAGAAGATCCAAACACAAATCAGTGCAGGTATGACTACCAATGCAAGCTTGCTCCAGAACTACCTCAAGACCTGGGATACATACAAGGAAATTTGGGAGATCAACAAGGACTCCTTTATTCGACGTTACCAGCGCCTCAACCCACCTGTCTCCTCCTTTGATGCTGACATTGCCCGGTGAGTGTTGGGTACAAAAATACCTGAATCTTCAAAAGATTCAGGGCTTGGGAAGAGAACCCAGGGCCAAGATATGAGTTCTGAAATAGAGGAGAACTTTAGAGGAGAACAAGGAACTGGGAGATTGGATCCCTTAATTACCAAAAAGGAGTAAGAACTTAGAAAAATCTGGTGAAAAGGAGATAATCGTATAGGATTCTATAGTGTTCTGTCAGGGAACTGGGGACCTCAGCAGGGAAGGACCCATTATGTGGGAGAAGGATTGGAATAAAGACCTGCAAACTTAAGAGTAAAATGACTGAAAATTAATAGGTGAAAGTCTGAAAGACAGAACAGTACTTTTAAATTGGGTTCCAAGAAGAAAAATCAGAGAAAAGAAAAACTCTTAGTTCTGTTACCAATTCACTATATATAATCTTTGGGACACACATGTCCTTGCCCGATGTTTCTCTGTTTCAGCTCTTGTCCCTATTCTCTGATGTCTGATGTCCCTGTTTCCATTGTCTCAGAAGAGAAACACCTCATTTAAAATCTGTTATTCTGATTTCCCTGGCAGAGGTCTGTGGTTGCCTGGAGACAGCAACTGTTCTTTAGCCCTAGTCTAAACCCTAGAGGGGGCCATTGTCATTGCAATAGTGATTATGCTGGTGATGCTTAGAAAAGAATATTTTGAATTTCATGAAGGAAGGGAAGGGATAAGGGAGCATAGAGCCAGATCCAGGGTATGGGAAGTAAGTGAGCACGTGAGCACATGATGCTATAGCCATTATAAATGATAACAGTATCTTTTCAGCCACTTTGTCTCCACTTCTCTCTCACTTCTTCTGGCCCTAGCCTTTGAAAAGAAGACAGAGAAAAGAGAAGAGGGAGAGGGAGAAAGAGACAGAGAGACAGAGATGGGGGCGGGGAGGGGAGGAGAAGGAGGTGGGAAGAAGGGGGAGAGAGAACAACAGGAAAGGGGAGATAGGAATCAACAGGTGAACAGAGAGAACAGAAGAATGAAGGTAAGAAAGAGAAAGCAAGAAGAAATGAAAGAGAGAAAAGTATAGATAAGATATAAATGAGAATGACTAGAAAGATAACAAGATTGGGGAGAGAAACATGGTGGGGTAAAGATTAGCAAGGGCAAAAAGAGGATTGGGGTTGGAAGAGAGATCCATAGCAGGTCAGTGACAGAGGAGAAATCAGTGAAAGAGATGTGGAGGTTAGAACAGAGCAAGGAAGAGGGAAAAATGAAAGGGAGGGGGGCATTGGGAGTGCCCTAACGATGGCTTGGGATCCCCACAGATACACGGAGGTTGCCAATAATGTGCAAAAGGAAGACACAGTCCTCAACATCCAGTTTGTGCTTCTGGACTGTTCCCATCTCAAGTTCTCTTTGGTGCAACACTGTAATGAATGGCAGAACAAGTTCACTACACTGCTCAAAGAGATGGCTGCTGGGAGGCTTTTGGACCTGCACAATTATCTGAGTGAAAATTCTGAGAAGTAAGAGACAAGTTTCCTGGGATAAATAGGAAAATTCACTGGAAGAAGATTTGGGGTTGCATGGGCTGTCTCCATTCCATTTACCCAATCTTTCCTCTCTACCTTTCTTAGAATCAGTCGCCCACCTCAGACCCTGGAGGATCTTGGCATCAGCCTTCAGCTCATGGAGACTCTGCAGCATGATTTGGCCAATACAGAGAGCCAGATACCTCCTATTCATGAGCAGTTCACCATTTTGGAAAAGTATGAGGTTCAAGTACCAGAGAATGTAAGTTTGCAACAACATTGTTATCTCAACATTCATGAGAATATCTCTCCAGTGTCCCAGGCACAGTGTTTCAAAGGCCACATGGCAACTGCATCAGCTGAGTTCCATGCATATGCTTATAAGGAGTGGACTTATTCATTGTACAATTTTCTATTACACTCATACATGTACATCTCGGTCTCTTGCTGACTCTGTTAAGAGGGCTTCAGTTTACCATGATATCAGTGACAGTACATGTCACATGAGGCTTGACCTAAAGAACTTGAGATAATTAGTTTTGAGAAGATGATTTGGAGAGGAGCAAGCGACTCTTCTGAAGTATTTTGAGGTAGCCATACTGAAGAATAATTAGACTGTTCTAGGTCTTGGAGACAGAACAATGAGGTTACAAAGAGACAAAATTAAGGCTTGATGTAAAGAAAACCTTTTTTAACTAGAGCTTTCCAAAAGTGGAACAGCCTCTCAAATAGTGGGTTCCCTCTTCTAATTAGCTCTTTTTTTTTTTTTTTTTCTTTTGGCCTTAATTTTGATTTTTAATATACACGGGTCTTGACTGAACTTGGATCCCTATTGTGGAATTCAGATATACAATGAGAATTCTAGCACATTTTCATATACTCACAGGCATTCATGGCTTTAATCAAAAAAGAGTACCTTACTTCAATAAGAAATTAGTCTCAGTAACAGAAGCATAAAATAGGCCTATTTAATAATCTCTTAATTGCCTTTCTTTTTATAGTTTATTTTTTTTTAATTTCAAATAATTTTTAAATTTTAAATATTTTAAAATTAATCTGTTCCTCTTACTGCCCCCCTCCACCCACTGAACAAATTTAAAATTAAACCTGAAAAACAAAATTTTAAATACCATAGCTTCATAGTCCAGCAAAACAAAATTCCACATAATAATCATGATAGCTAACATTTTATAAATTCCATCAACTATGGTCTAGGCACTGTGCTAAGCACTTTATAATTATTATCTCATTTGATCCTCACAATACCACCAGGAGATATGCACTATTATTATTATTATTCCCATTTTACACTTGAAGAAACTTAAGGCAAAAAGAGATTCAGTTATTTTCCCAAGCTTATACAGCTAGTAAGTGTCTGAAGCCACATTTGAACTCAAATCTTCCTGACTACATGACCAACATTCTATTCATTGTGCCTCCTAGATTTCCATGTTAGCTATGTCTGAAAACATATGAAGATGTTTGATCTTCATTCTTTTGGATGTGTGGCTTATCATCGTTTTGAACAGAGTTCTAAAATTTTTAAAAATTAGTTTGTAATGTTATCATTGTTTAAATTGTTCTGTTCACTTTTCATCAGATTCCATAAAAGATCTTTCTGGTTTCCTCAGAGATTCTCCTTTTAATAATATCCTTATGCCACAATAACATTCCATTACATTGATATATCATAATTTATTTAGCCATTCTTCTGAAGGAGGATACATCTTAATTTCTAATATTTGGCTATCACAAAAAGAGTTCCTATAACTATAATTGCATATAAAGATCCTTTTCAAAGGGAATACAAAATCTGGTCGCTTTGTGGGCAGAATTTCAAATTGCCTTTCAGAATGTCTAGATCACTTCATAGCTCCACCAATTTTGCCTGTTTTCCCATAGGGCCTCTAACAATTGTCATTGTATTCTTTTTTTTTTTTTTTTTTTTTTTTTTTTTTCTGAGGCAATTTGGGTTATGTGACTTGCCCAGGATCACACAGCTAGGAGGTGTTAAATGTCTGAGGCCATATTTGAACTCAGGTTCTCCTGACTTTCAGTGCTCTATCCACTGTGCCACCTAGTCGCCTTGTCATTTGTACTCTTTTGTTATCTATTCCAATCTGATAGGTTGTGAGGAATATAAGTATTGGTGATTTAAGACTTTTTCTCCCCATATAGTTGTTGTTGGTTTAATTTCTTCTTTTGAAAACTCCTTATTCTTATCCTTTGATCATTTTTCCATCTATTCTCTGGTAGATAAATGGGATATGAACAGGCAGATTTCCAACTAACTCTCTATAGATTTGGGGAAATTTCTCTTTTCTCTAACGAATGACATTTCACAGGCAACAAGAAGCACAAAGCTGAACCTCCCTGACCCAGCTTGGTTAGGAATCAGTTTACATGTCTTCACTGTCTCTTTGAAGTAAATCTTTTTTTTTTTTTTTTTTTTTTTTAAAGAAAGCATATTGGTGGGGCAGCTAGGTGGCACAGTGGATAGAGCGCCAGCCCTGAAGTCAGGAGGACTTGAGTTCAAATCTGGCCTCAGACACTTAACATTTCCTATCTGTGTGACCCAGAGCAAGTAGCCACCCCAATTGCCTTAGCAAAAAAAGCAAAACAAATAAACAAACAAAAAGCTTATTGGTGTTAATTGATTAAACAGAACTGGGAGTTAGTGGTAGCCAAAACTGGGGTAGAACCTTACCAGGCTGGGTAGATTGAGCTAAAAGCATTAGAGAAGAGATAACTAGGGGCACTTCTTCCTCTGGAGAGTTAAACTACAATACTCACTATATCTTGTCCTTGGATGGGGAGGACCCAAGTCTTTCTTCCCTTGGAACACAAATATGTAGGAAGAAGTTACCTGAAGACTCCTTGCAGACTCCATCTCTTTTGCTAGCCAAACCAGTCAAAGAAATTAATTAATTATGTGGTTTGCAGACTCAATCCAGCTACTGAATACATGTTCCAAAGGCCACATGGCAACTGCATCAGCTGAGTTCCGTGCATATGCTTATAAGGATTGGACTTATTCATTGTATAATTTTCTATTACACTTATATATGTAGATCTCAGTCTCTTGCTGACTCTGGCTAAGAGGGCTTCAGTTTCCCATGATATCAGTGACAGTACATGTTATATGAGGCTTGACCTAAAGAACTGGAGATAATTAGTTTTGAGAAGAGGATTTGGAGAGAGGCAAGCGACTCTTCTGAAGTATTTTGAGGTAGCCATACTGAAGAATAATTAGACTGTTCTAGGTCTTGGAGACAGAAAAATGAGGTTACAAAGAAACAAAATTTAGGCTTGATATAAAGAAAAACTTCTTAACAGCTAGAGCTTTCCAAAAGTAGAACAGGCTCTCAAATAGCGGGTTCCCTCTTACAGGAGCCCTTATATATAAAGAGTAAGTTAGTCTCCCCCAACTCTCAGATTCTTTGAGTCTTTAAAATGAGAAGAGTAGATAAGAGCATTGAGTGAGTTGGTAAAACAAAATAAAACAGGATTATTGATGATGAGATATCCTTGCATTTGTATTGTCCACAGGTACTAGAAATGCTGGACAGCTTGAATGGTGAATGGGTTTCCTTCCAACAAATCTTGGTGGATAGTGACCAAATGTTGAAAAGGCATAAGGAGAAGTTCAAGACAGGCCTCATTCACTCAGCAGATGACTTCAAAAAGAAAGCCCATAATCTTCTGGAAGACTTCGATAGCAAAGGTGCCTTAGGATCCTGAGGGTCCACAATTTTAGCCTGTTCCCTTTCTTCCACCCTGAGATTTTTGGTTCAGATCCTAGGAGAAACAGAGAAAGATCAAACTGAGAAATTTGACATTTGAATCCTAGAAGAGGAATCAAGAATTATGAAGCGAGAACTGGGGAATTATAGATGGAGAAGGAGGTGCTTAAGTTTGATTCTCTTTTGGGAATGCAGTGTAAAAGTCAAGTCCCAAATAAGGAAAATTTTTAAAGAAAAGAGAAAAGCTTACAGTCTTTTCTACACACATTCTCCCATGCCTAAATATTGTATTTCTGTCTTATACAACTTCCACTGGTGAGTCTTCCTGTTTTCTAATCATCATCTTTATTGCAACAGATATCATCACATTCCTTCCTTCTCAGGAGCAGTCACTCTACTTTCAGGAGAGCCTGGTTTGGATGAGGAAGGTTGCATATCCTTGAACCTAGTACTCTTTCTCTTCCTCACAGGTCCCTTCACTAGCAGTGTGGGCTTTTCAGCAGCCTTGGACCAAATTGCAGCTGTGCGGGCAATGTTGGCTTCCATGAGAGCTGAAGAAAGTGCTCTCCATTCCAACCTGGGCATCTTCAAGATTGAACAACCTGCATCCAAGGACCTACAGAATCTGGAAAAGGTAAGATACTATCTTAGACCATTGGACATAAAGTAGGAGGAATATGGAAATAAGAACAAAATTCATTTTGAAAAGCTGGTATTAAAAGAATTTGGAGGAGCTTGTAAAAGAGCAGAGGAAGAGAAAAAGAGAAATGGAGATGTATTTATACTTGGAGAGGAGCAAAGGAAACAAGTTCAAAGGAAGCAAGATCAAAAAAGGACCAAGAGAACAAACTGCTCTTATTAAGTTTCTCTTTCTCTTTGGCCAAATAGGAGCTTGATGCCCTGCAGCAGATCTGGGAGATCACACGGGATTGGGAAGAGAACTGGAACCAGTGGAAGACTGGCCGATTCCTGACACTGCAGGCAGAGGCCATGGAAAGCATGGCTCATGGGCTGTATCGCCGCCTCACCAGGCTGGGGAAGGAATATAAGGTTTGTAGAGGGAAGCATGAGGGTGGTGGAGAAAAGGCAGGATTGTCTTTTGTAAGGGATATAAGATGAGAATATGAGTAAAAGAGAGAACTTGGGTCCTCTCTCTCAAGAATATAGTCTTATATGCTTGATTAACTTTGTTTCTGCTCAGGACCGAAACTGGGAGATCATTGAGACAACTCGATCAAAAATTGAGCAGTTCAAACGAACAATGCCCCTCATTTCAGACCTGCGTAACCCAGCTCTCAGAGAAAGGTAACATTACTGGTAGGGAGACTTGGAAGTTAACTTTTCTACCTGTGCCCTTCATCCTAGCCCTTCCCATCTTCTCTGGGACTTTTTTTTTTCTCTTTCTCTCTCTCTTAATAGTTCTTCCTCTCTCCTTTTTTCTGCCTAAAAATAAGTTCAAGTGTCTCCATATTGGGAAAAAAAACAAAACCTTCATTTTTTTCTTTACTATTTAGTTACTATCCTTTTTTCTCTATCACCCTTCCCTAAAATGTAATGTCAGTCAGCCAGTATTTATTGTCTCCTGTATGCCAGACACTGTGCAAGACTCTGGGATGGCCTTAAGGAGCTTTCAGCCTAATGAGGGAGATAATTTCAAAACATGCTATACATAGGACAAATAGGAAATAACGAGTAGAGAGGTATTGGAATTAAGAAGGGTTTCCTGTAGAAAATGAAGTTTTAGTTGGGAAGATAGAGAAATGATTAGTTAGAACAAAGCAGGGAGACTATGTAGACATGGCAGACAGTACTGGATGGTGCCCAGAGCTGAGATATTATAGTGTCTTCTTTATAGAATGTCCAGAAGGCCACTGATGAGTTAAATATAATGTGGTATGATATTCACTTGGAGTATTAGGGGATACTCAAGCAGATTATTCTTCTAGGTCTCCATGCCTGTTCACTAAATAGATGTCAGACACTGACAGAAAGAATGAGTTTAAATGGATTTCTTTGTGCTGCATGCAAATTTTTTTTCTTAGACCCTGTGTTCCAATTTAGTTAGATATGAAAATGTGATGTTAACTATTTGTAATTATAACTTATTTCTGTGCCTCACCTTCTCCTTTGAGGTATTTCTTTCAGCATCCATAGGTTCAGATACTTGGTAGACTATGACCATTGAACTTTAGTAGCTTGTAATTAAGATACAAAAGACTATAAACTTTCTCTGTCATGCCAGCTTTTTACTAAGTTTGGTGCAATGGGAATGTTTATGGAGTATGTACAAATGTGACTAATAAAAAAGGAATTGGGAAAGGGCTTTCATTTTCTATTTCAGGTTTATATATTAAAAGGAAGTGGAGGAAAAGGAAATTTTCTGCAGTTTACCAACCACAGGATTCACAATAGATCCTCAGGCACTGCAACTGATTATAACTGACATTGCTGGTGGTGAAGCATTTTTTTTCTTCAGTTCCCAGTTGTTTCTCCATGTTCTGAATTTGTCTCTAAACTCCTTGCACTCCCAGCCATCTTGCTTCTGGAGATCTGAATTTGAATGATAAAAGAGATGAAAAAAAGAGGAGAAAGAAAGTTCAAAAATTAGACATCATCCTTTTATTACTCTTGTGAGGATCTTGTACCTCTCCCCCCAAAAAAGATTGCTAATGCAAGATTTGTCATATCTCAAGGTTTGTCCTGCTGTGCTCCCCTTGTGAACCATTTCCCTTGACCCATAGGATCACTACAAGAATCAGAAAATGGGGCAGTTTCTTCCAGATTTCCTTTTATAGTCAGACTTTTAAAAGAGTAGTCCACAGATGTTGTCTTCATTTTTGTATCATCTTCTCACCTTTTTAGCCTGGCTTTTGCCTCCCCACATTACAAAAGATCTTTCTTAAAATTCACTTATGACCTCCTAATTAGTCCTCTAATGTCTAGTTCTCAGTCTTCATTCTTTTGACTTCTGAAACATTTGATATTCTTGTATTTCCCTTTTTTCTTCTTTTCTTTCATACTTTCTTTTTTCCTAACCCTTTCTTATTGAAATAACTTTGGAAAAATATCAAGGGAAATAGTAATACATGGTAATACAATACCTTTATGATCCTTCTTAATTTCTCTCTTCTCTGCCATTTAATGTGAGTATTTCCCAGTGGGCTGCCCTTGGTCTCCTTTTTCCTCTTTCTGTCTCTGTAGATGCTTTTTCTCCTCCACCCCCGAAACTTCAAATGTCATCTCTTATGCAATCTATTTCTCTAGTCCAGGTCTTTCTAATGAGCTCTAGCATCATATTTCCAACCACATATTGGGTATTTTCACCCAAAGTCCTAATGGCATCACAAATTCATGTATATAGCATCATATCAATATATATCCATCTCCTGTGACCAATTCTTAGTGATTTATATGATATGAAATTTATGTCTTTGTATTGGGATGTCTAGTTCCTCTTGACCCAAACTTTGGGCATTTGTGTTTAGACATTTGAAGTCATTCATTGGACAATGAAGACATTTATGACTCCTGGATCAAAAAAACTGATGAAGTTCATATTCTTTGGCTGGTCCTTGGATTGGCATTTAAAGGGAAACAAGGAAAACTCATCAAGAAAGAGAAAATTTTTCCTACCTTTCCCACTTTCTATAGATATAGAAGGTTTACAAAGAGAGACAGAGATCGATCCACCACAAAGAAACATTTTTTCTTGACAGTTTATGAATTTAGGTATGAGTCTTTGGGACTGTTAGGCTTTTGCTAAACTCTGGGGATAAAAAAAAAAAAATGTAAAAGACAGTCCTGGGACTCAAGCAGCTTCCAATTTAATTGGGGAGTGTAAAGCTCGTGGTAGCTCCCTGGAGGCCTCAGGGCAGCCCAGAGTCAGGATAAAAAGTCTTTAGAGGGAGAAGTAAAGGAGATGGACAAAACTGCCACAAGCTCTCCACCAACCTCCTTTCTCCTGGTCCTCCTCAAAGTGAGTCTGGCTTCTCTCACTCCACCCTCTAACTCCTACAAGGGAGCAAGGAATAGTGAAAAGGGCCATTTTTCCAAGCATATACTAATAGAGTATTGTCCAATAGGTTATTAGCTTTAAGCGCTCGGTTGTCTGAGTCCAGTGCACCTACGTGCAAACATATATGCAAAACAAGCTATATACAGGTGCTAGATAGAGCACTGGGGCTCGAATCAGAGAGACTCATCTTCTGAGTTCAAATCTGATCTCAGATACGATGTGTGATTAGGTATGTGACATTGGGCAAGCCATTTCATCTTACTTGCTTTAGTTTTCTCATCTGTAAAATAAGGTGGAGAAGGAAATAGCAAATCATTTCAGTTATTTTTGCCAAGAAAACCCAAATGGAATCATGAAGTCTCAGATACAACTGAAACAATTGGATAACAACAAAATTAGTCTTTTGCATTTGCTGTTGGGCTAAATAAAGCCTGTCCCATATTTAAATTCTTGTTACCTTGAGTGCTTGCAAAGACAGTTGAGGACCCTTTCCTCTCCTCTCCACTCCTCTCCTCTCCTGTTCTCTTCTGTCCTGTCCTTTTCTGTCCTGTCCTGTCCTCTCCTTTCTTTTCTTTTCCAAAATACAAAATAAATTCTGATGTTACTAGAGGAAACTATATTTGGGTTGGAAACATAGATTTGGAGCATAGAGCATAGATATGGTTACTTTTGTGGAGTCCTCAATATTGAACCTAAGCTACATAACAAAGTGAAGTCTGAAGGAAAAGGTTTTTGCTTTGAACAAGGAAAGGTTTCATGGAAAAAGTAATCTTGTTCAGGGCCATTTAGTAGTAGTGTAGGCATACCTCTGATATGGAGTATGTCATTATTTTTATATTTATTATAACTTTAAATTAAAAAATAGCCTCCTAATTGAGCTCTCTGTTTCTATTTCTTCCCCTCATAGTCTGTTTTGTCTGCTATAACAAAATTAATTTTCCTAAAGGATCACTTTACTCATTTGTTCCCATGGGCTTAATTATCAAGTAGGTGACTCCCAAATTTCTCTCTTAAATGATAATCTTTTCCCTGAACTCTAGTTATGCATTACTAACTGCCTGCTAGAAATTTTTACTTGGATGTCCTGCTGGCATCTCAAATGAAATATGTCCAAAATGACATTACTTATATTCTCCACTAAATCCACTTTTCCTCTAAACTTTTCAATTTTTTTTGAGAGGACCACTATCTTCCCAGGTTTCCACCTTTGACTTTTCCCTTTTCTTCATCTCCATCCAGTCAGTCACCAAGTCTTGTTTATGGCATGTCCATCAGTCCCCTTCTAATTTTCATGGCTTCTACCCTTATACAAGCCTTTATTACCTCTTGCCAAGTCTGTTCCAGTAGCCACCTAATCTCTCTCCCTGTTTCTAGTTTCTCTAGTTCATCTTCCATGTAATTGCCAGAATGATCTTCCACATCCCTTCTCAGCTTGAAAACTTTAAGGGACTTCTCATCACCTCTAGAATGAAATATAGTATTTTCTTTATGGTATTTAAGCCCTCTGTAAGCCTGTAATCAGGCTCCAACTGACTTTTCCAACATTATTTCACATTACCTGCCATTAATTATATACTCTATCCCTTTGATCAACTCATTGTTTCCAGAATTTGGTATTTTCCATCTTCCAACTTCCTGCCTTTGGACAGACCATCATCCCCTATAGTTGGAACATGCTCCAATCTTACTTCTTCCTCATCCAGGACACCTTCCCTGATCTTCTAGTTATTAAAACTTTCTCCCTCCTCCAATTACTTTTTGTTCATTTATCTGTATTTGTGTTGGTAGGGACTGAGTTTGTATCCTCAGTATTTAAAACACAGTGCCTTGTATCTAGTGTCTTCCCTCTATTGATTATTTCCCTTTTAAACTATATGTAGCTCTTTTTGTACTTGGTTGTTATGCATGTTTTCTCCTTTATTAGATTATGAACTCCCCAAGGGCAGACCCTGTATTTTGCCTCTTTGTATCCCCATTATTCAGCAAATTTAATAAATGACTATTGACTGACTGACTGATCACTATTGACTAGTGAGGAGTTACTAAATGTTTAAAGTTTTGATTGAATAAAAATAATACTACTTTGTATTTGTATGCAACTTTTGTAGTATTTAAAGCACTTTCACAAACATCTCATTTTATCTCTATAACAGTTCTTTGAAATAAGTAGGCTATATTGACATTCCCATTTTACAGATGAGAACATTGAGGCTTAAGACAAGTTAAATGACTTATCTAAGATCACTCAACCATTAAGGGGAATTGGACCTAAAACTAGTTTTTTTGAAACTAATTTAGAGGTTCTTTCCACTATTCCATGAATATGTAAGTCATGTCACTTCCTTGCTCAACAACATTTAGTGGTTCCCTTCTATATGTTAAATAAAGCCCAGACACCTTGGCCTGGCATCCAAAGTCTTCAGTTGTCTGTCCCCAGCCTGCTTCTCCTGCTGTATTTCTTACTCACTTCCATATACAACTCCTGCAGTTCAGCCAAATAGTTATCTATTCATCACTTCTCAAATGTGCTTTGCTACTCCAAATATTTTTATTCCCTTTATTTGGAACACCCCTCATCCCTACCTTTGGCCCATGGAATGCTGTTTGGTCTTCAGGGTCCAGATTTAATGTTAAAATTCCTCCAGCTAGAAATAGGCTTTCTCTCTTCTAAAGTTCTCTAGTACTTTGTTTATACCGCACAAATGATATCTTATTTTTCCTTGTATTATAGTTACTTAGTTTTTCTCTCAATCCCTCCACCAGATTGTAAATTCCTTGAGGGCATTAATTATGCCTTCCCCAGATTTTCTCTTTCATAGAAATTTACAGTACATATACTCCTCATTGAATCAATGTTTGTTGAATTAAAAAAAAAAAAAAACCTTTTATCTCTTGGGAAGATAGAAATGTGAGCAATCCTAAAAACTTCCCAGGAGAATGCTTTGTTGTTTGTGGCCCTAAGCTCTTTTCTCAGAACTCCCTACCTGTGTCTATAGGCACTGGGACCAAGTGAAGGATGAAGTGCAGAGGGCGTTTGACCAAGAATCAGATAGCTTCACCCTGGAACAGATTGTGGAGCTTGGGATGGATCAACATGTGGAAAAGATTGGGGAAATCTCTGCTTCAGCCACCAAAGAGTTGGCTATAGAAGTGGTATGGAACCTGGATATTTAACAACCCCCCCCATCTTCACTTTTCCCTATTACCACCTTCCTAGCTATTCTGTTTTCTTCCCCTCCTAGAAATCCAGGCATCTGGTTTCTTATTCCTTGTTTTGTCCTCTCAGTCACTATTCTCCTTAGCAACTTGGGACCTAGTTTTAAAGTCTTCCATTTTTCTCTATATAGGCATTACAAAATATTGCCAAGACCTGGGATGTGACCCAACTGGACATAGTGCCCTACAAAGACAAGGGCCACCACAGGCTCAGGTAGGATGGTACAAGAAGCCAGGAAGTAAAGTAGGGCCCTACAAGAATGTATTGAAAGCTAGCAACTGGGGATCAGGTTTAGATGTTTTGGAACCAAGGTGTGACAAATAGAAAAGGAACATATATGTCTTCTTCTATCCCAGAGGAACAGAAGACGTATTCCAAGCATTGGAAGATAACCAGGTAGCTCTGTCCACTATGAAAGCATCACGTTTTGTCAAAGCATTTGAAAAAGAAGTGGATCTCTGGGAACGTTGCCTTTCCCTCATCCTAGAGGTTATTGAGATGGTGCTCACTGTCCAGCGCCAGTGGCTGTACCTAGAGGTCAGAAACAAAGCATTCATCCCCATTTCTCTGTCTTCCCCTTTTCTCTTCTCCTCTTGGAATTTAGGTATCAGCTCCCACTCCTAATCCCAAGCCATTCATAAACACTGATATTTGCCCCAGGTCCCCTACCTGATTCTCCTCTTTATTCTCATTTCCATTCCCCTCCCCACACCAAGCTCAAGCTTAGATACTCCATCCCTTATAGAAATGAACCTTCGCTCTCCCAACTTTCTTCCATTCCTCCTCTCTCTCAAACCTGAGCAGAGATTTAAGAAGCAATGGGGATGGGAATATGACTCATTCTATTCCTGGTTTCCCTAGAACATTTTTCTAGGAGAAGACATCCGTAAGCAACTGCCCCAGGAATCAGCTGCTTTTGATGAAATTAACCAAAATTGGAAAATAATCATGGACCGGATGACCAAAGACAACAATGCTCTCCGTAGCACCCACCATCCAGGTACTCTATACACCTTTTGCCTCCAAAAGACCAGTAGTTTACTGTCCTTAAATTGGATATGCTCCATTTAAAAGTAAAATAGTGGCTATCTACACAGTGTAATTTATGAGGCATCAATCTTCCCTATCTGCCCAGAGATCACTAAATTACTAAATTGATCCCAGCTTCCATGAAATCTAAATAGGTTTCATTTCTTAGGGTTAGAATAAAAAGCAGTCAAGAAGTTTCTCAGAGCATCTAGTGACTAAAGAGTATAAATATCAGCAAAGAAACTTAAAGTGCTACCTATTCACATAGATAAATGTATGTGTATGTTTATACAAGAGAGTTGACAAAGATTATGTACTTCAATACTGGAGCAGCTTCAAACACTTATTAGCTGTGTAACCCTGAAGGGGGGGGGGGGAAACCTTATTTGCTTCAGTTTCCTCATCTATGAAATGGAGAAGGAAATAGCTATCTACTCCAGCATATTTGTCCAAAAAAACCCAAATGGTACACAAAGAGTTGAGTATAACTAAAATTTCTTTAGCATTTTTAAGCCTATGATACAAAATACTTCTTTTGTTGAAATGTATGAAGTTCTTCAGCCATCTCTCTATAATATTCAGCAATTCAAATAGTCTCTTAAAGGCCCTAGCTAACTAAACATTCTTGCTTCTCAAGACATCTCAGAATTTAATCCCATGGTTAGTTTATTTCAGCTCACACCTACCCTCATCTTTTTTAAAGAATGAAGATGAAGGAGATGAAAAAAACAATTTGAGGAGGACATTTTAACACTAACTCTGCTATTTTAGCAGCTCATTTACTATAATTTTGAAGACCTTTAAGGAATGATGAACATTGCAGTCTTTTCTTTTTTTTTTTTTTTTTTTTTTAATCACTGATGTGTGGGAATGAAGTTGGAGAAGGTTGCAGGGCACAGATTCCCTGTTACAGGCCTAGGGATGGACAGAATTTCTTGATTCTCACCAGGCTTTGGGATGATCCAAGGTGTTCAGCTGAATGAGAATTATTCCAAGGATTAATGTAGCCTTGAAGAAATTAGGGCAGAATGGGGAGGGGTGGGAAATGGTATCTTGGGGAGTGGAGACTATAGCTCCCAATTGTGGTGGCATCCATGATCTACAAAGACTTATGAGACTTACCTAAACTACTAATAGTGAAAGCCTTTGCTAAAGTGGGGAGAGTTGGGACTATCTATAAAGTAGATGCTACTCATTGATCTCTTCCCCAGGCCTCATGGATAAACTGGTGGAGATGAACACAAGCTTAGAAAATATACAGAAATCTTTGGATATGTACCTAGAAACCAAGCGCCATGTCTTCCCCCGCTTCTACTTTTTGTCCAATGATGACCTGCTGGAGATATTGGGTCAATCCCGAAACCCAGAAGCTGTGCAGCCCCACCTCAAAAAATGCTTTGACAACATTAAGTCACTACGAATGCAGAAGGTCAGCACCGAGGGCCAAATGAAGATGGGAGTAGGAAGGAACAAAAGCAGAAAAGCCTTAGGGATGAGGCAGCAAAAGAGTTTGCAATTGTTTAGATGCTCTTTAGGATAATCTGGCTTTAGAAGAAAGGGAAAGGTAAATGATGGTCTCTCTTTTTCACAGATGGGTGGAGTCAGCAGCAAATGGGAAGGTGTAGGAATGTTCTCAGGTGATGGAGAATATATTGATTTTCTTCACACAGTGCTTTTGGAAGGGCCTGTTGAGGTAAGGAAGGAAAGGCCTTGAGACCATGCTGATTCTTCTTCCTGCTCTGCCAGTCACTTGGCTTTTTTATTTTTTTAGAAGTAAAGCAACTTTGGAAAAGGAAGTAGCATTATTATATATATATATTTTTCCAATAGCTGGGTTCTTTTTTTGAGACATAAATATCCTATGTTCCCAGCCTCCATTTTCTTCACAGACCCAGGCTTACTGCTTTCTTTTTCTGTTCTGTTCATGGAGATGTCTTCAGGTTTTGGCTGTCTCCTCTCCTCCTGTCCCCAACGTCTATTCCCTTCCTAAGATCTAGGTATATTGTCCTCTAGATCTCTTCCTTATTTCCTCTTTAGCCTTTTGTACTTAAACTCCATTTTCTGTTCACTCCTTTGCCTAGGCTTGGCTCTGTGATGTCGAACGTGCTATGAGAAACACTCTTAGGGAATTGCTCCGGAATAGCCGCATTGCCCTCAAAAAGTTTCTTAACAAGAGAGACAAGTGGGTGAAGGATTGGCCTGGCCAGGTAAATTGGATTTAACTTCCAAATTCATTGAGAATGGAGGTGTGAGAGGGTGGAAGTTAAAATGAGGAAATAGGCCTCTGATCTCTTCCCACTATTCAAGTCTCTTGCTTTGTCTCCTTATTCACTGTTAACTTTCTCAAAACCCAGGCATCCAAACTATTCCTTCTAAGTAGCTATGTCTCACTTTTAAATAAGAGATTAGGAATATGCAAATTTATGTAGAAATAAGTCATTGAGAATCAAAAATTAGTGGTTTATCCCCAATCCCTTACACATGTACAAACATACTTATTTGATTGATAGAACATTAAAGTTGGAAGGATCATTGGAAATCATTCTAGTCCACCTTCCACATAGGAGAAAATTCAGGTCTGGGAAGAAGAAAAATAGCTTGCCTAAGGTTATAACAGTGATAGAGCCAGAATTAGAATTTAGATTGAACTGTCAGTCCAATAAGTCAATTTGCATTTATTAATACAAATATGAATTCAATCCCACTAGACCATAAAAGAGGTAGAATTTAGAAGTTTTAGAAGTAGGCTAGGTAGATTTTCTAAAAACAAGATTAAGGGCTTTTGACCCTTCCCATCCTGATGATTTCCAGATGGGGATCACTTCTAGTCAGATCCAGTGGACAACTGATGTTACCAAGTCCCTGCAGATAGCTAAAGAGCGCTCGGACAAGAAAGTCCTCAAAGTCATGAGAAAGAAGCAGGTAGGAAACTGAGTCAGACTTGGGGAATGGAGAACTGATAAATTGAGAGTTTGACTGGGAAATGGGTTAGAACTTGTAAGTAGATAGAATGTTGCTGAAAGTTCAGGATGGGCTGGGATTTTGTTTGACAGTAAACTGAAAAACTGGTGTTGAGATTGACATTGGCACATGATCAGAGTTAGAAATATAGACAGACAAAGTAGCTAGTTAGGGTGCAATAGGGAAGTAAACAGTGATACTTTTTAATATTACTTTTTATAAATGCACATAGTTAAATGTCATAGTGTGTAGTTACTTTGTGATGTGTCATATATAATAAGGGCTCAAAGATTAAAGTAGACAATAGCACATAAAAGGGTGTCTTTTAAGAATATATGTATGGGGGCTGCTAGGTGGTGCAATGGGAGAGCACCAGCCCTGAAATAAGGAGGACTTGAGTTTAAATCTGGCCTCAGACATTTAACACTTCCTAATTGTGTGACCCTGGGCAAGCCACTTAACCCCAATTGCCTCAGCTATATTTATTTATTTATTTTTACATTACTGAGATTTCTAAGGGGCATATTTTCAGACTTTGCCTAGACTACACCAACTTTTTTGTCCTGGAGTCCTGAGCAGGGTTGGAGTTAGATGGATGTGAGAATATGAAAGTATGTTTCAGCTTAGATTCAGTCACCTCCTTTCCTACCATCATTGCCTAATACATGTAGGTATCAATACTGAACAAGTACTCAGAGGCTATCCGGGGAAACCTGACCAAGATCCTCCGACTTAAGATTGTAGCATTGGTAACTATAGAGATTCATGCTCGTGATGTGATAGAGAAGCTCTATAAGAGTGGTCTTATGGATGTCAATGCCTTTGAATGGCTCAGCCAACTCCGCTTCTACTGGGAAAAGGTACTGTGATTTCAATTTGTTACTGACCTTTTATAATATAATCATATTCTAGTCCTCTAAACCAATTCTTAAGTTAAATTCACCTTTTAACGTTCTCAAAAATCTCCTAAATTAGCCCCAGGTTTTAGTAGTAATTTGTAATCTCTAATCTTTTCATCATAACTTCTTTCTCATTTTCTCTATTCCTATCTTTAGCTCTCTTCTAAGTCTAATCCTGCTCCTGCTCCTTTCTATGCCCAGTTCTGAATTTCTTCCTCTTCTTCATTTTATAACTGCCTCTGAATTAATCTCTACTTCTCTAGGATCTTGATGACTGTATAATACGACAGACCAACACACAGTTCCAGTATGGCTATGAGTACTTAGGTAACTCTGGTCGACTTGTCATCACTCCTCTGACAGACAGGTAGACCATCAGGGGCAGGGAGGGCAAGGCCGTAGGTGCTGAGGAGGGGCTTGATCTCATTCCCAAACCTGCCCCACAGGTGCTACATGACTCTGACAACTGCCCTTCACTTGCACCGTGGGGGCTCACCCAAAGGCCCAGCTGGTACTGGTAAGACAGAGACAACCAAGGACCTGGGCAAAGCCTTGGGCATGTATGTCATCGTAGTCAACTGTTCAGAAGGTCTTGACTATAAGTCCATGGGTCGAATGTACTCAGGACTGGCTCAGGTTAGAGTTTCCATGCCTCTTGTAGAAACCTTCTGTGTAGTTTTTCTCCTTCACTCCATCTTCAGACAAAGATGAGTAGTTTAACTGTTTTGCCTTGTTTGGTCCTAAGGTCCACATTCTGTGTTCTGTCCTACTCATTATTCAAAGACTTGCAATCCTTCTTTCCTTAAAGAATTCCCCTTAGCCTTATTCCTTTACCCTCAGAAATTCTTTTGTTATGTCATCTGCCCCAGAAAATATCTATATTTCCAGCATTAGAGTTGTCCAGTGTTGAGATTCTCACTCAGAAAAGTTTTATCCTTAAAGACCCTGGGTTCAGGCATCCCTATCTACTAAGGTATTGCTTTGGGAATACTTTAAACCAGGGAAGGTTTTGTCCCACCCCTGGTTACCTTTTAATTTTTTTTTCTCTCTCTCCCTCTTCTTTTTTAGGCTCTTCTTCCTAGTATAGGACATCTGTTCTTGGGCTTAATTCTTTTTCCTCCACTAAGATTTCTTTGTTTGGGGGGACTATTAAATTTCCTAATCCACCTTATTTCTGTCCTTTCCTACAGACAGGAGCTTGGGGATGCTTTGATGAGTTTAATCGAATAAACATAGAGGTGCTCTCTGTGGTAGCTCAGCAGATCCTCTCCATTCTTTCGGCTTTGGCAGCAGGTCTCACTCGATTCCTCTTTGAAGGTTTTGAAATCAATCTCGTCTGGTCCTGTGGGATCTTCATTACTATGAATCCTGGTGAGAGGGGAAATCAATCTGGTCCTGTGGGATCTTCATTACTATGAATTATGGTAGAGGGAGGTTAGGAATAGCACAGGCTTCCCTTAGAAGATTTAGCGATAGAGAGGAGGTAGGATTGCCCCCCCAAAAAGTTCAAGGACCTGGACAAAGCACCCATCTTTGAGCACATTTTCCCTACCCCTCATATATTTATATCCAGGTGAAATCAGTTTAAAGAGATGTTAAATGCATTCTTGGAGGAGAAAACATGCAATCTGATGGAAAAGGGGAATAGGTTCATTTTGCTTTGGTAGTAATGAAGAGTTTGTTAACAATTAAATATATACACATACTCATATTCATGTGTATGTGTATGTACATATATGTGCATGTACACACATATATATTCTCATGTTTTTTGTATGTACATATATGTGCATGTACACACATATATATTCTCATGTTTTTAGTATAAACTAAGAAACCACAGCTTCCACCAAGTCATAACCTAGCTTTAAGGCCCTGCAGCAGTATAGGGTCCCTCAAAACACAGGGCCCATCAAATGTGTACTCTAGGGATAGTCCTTGAAAAAGATCCTGGGAAAGAAAAAAATAGGAAAGCATTTAGGGATCAGAAGAGATAAATAGTTGGGATTGAAGTATATTTGGACTGTAGACAGAGATGAAAAATGGGTAATTGGGCTAGGATTATGAAATAAAGGCTTGGGGTTAAGATTAAAGTGAGGGATCACAGACAGTAGTGGAGGAAGAAGGGACAGAAATCATATTAAGAACAAAAGACAGATGGAAATGGAATCAGGGATGAGCCAGAGAAGGAAATAAAATTTGGGTGGTTATAATGTTAGGATTGGGGTAAGAGATGAGGCTGGATTGGGACCTACTCTGTTTCAGGTTATGCTGGTCGGACAGAGCTTCCTGACAACTTGAAGTCCATGTTCCGCCCTATATCCATGGTGGTCCCTGATTCCACTCTTATTGCAGAGATAATTCTATTTGGGGAAGGTTTTGGCAACTGCAAGGTATCTCTCTATTAACAGCACCCTTGACCTTGTAGTCTTGTGGTTGTGCCCTCCCCTTCAACTCTCATTCCATGGCAGCACCATTCCATAGGACAACTTGGTTTTGTGATCATCCCATCCCATGATGTTTGGGGGCATCAGATCACTATATGCACTTGGAACAAAGAGGACAACCTTACTCCCTAGGGGTACCAGGAGTGTTTAACAGGTCTGGCCTGGCCCCTCCTTTTATTATTCTGCCAACAAGTTACTCTTCAAGTTACTCTTCTGTTAAAGGTCTATGTCTCCCCATCCCTACCTCATCTTTTGGCTATCTCTCTTGCCTCCCCACCCAGATACTGGCTAAGAAAGTATACACACTTTACTCACTGGCTGTGCAGCAGCTTTCCAAGCAGGACCACTATGACTTTGGCCTTCGAGCCCTGACCTCTCTCTTACGATTTGCTGGCAAGAAGCGTCGACTGCAACCTGATCTGGCTGATGAAGAGGTAAGCCCAATGTGCAGACAGTTCTTAAGTCTTATGTTACTTAAAGTGTTTGTGACTTCCTCACTGCAGTATTACTCATTTTGTCCCTCTCCATTAAGAGATGCTCCATTGCCGTTGGCCTTTGGTCCCTTGTCTTCTACTTTCTTATTGCCCTAACAACCTTAACTTGGCTTTTACTCAATCTCTGTGATGTTCCCTGAATCCATACTCTTTACAGAGATCACCCTGAACTTTAGATAGCAATATTGAGGTTGGGAAGGGATCCCAAAAGGTGAGGATCACAGACCAGTGTCGTGAAGTATCTCAAAAACTTTGCAGACTTGAACCCATCAAGTCAAGAGGCAAAGCTTATTGCAATTATAACTCCAATTTAAGCAGTCTAAATTCCTTTTTAAAATTTTTTGAAATTAATTTTATAATTATAACATTTTTTGACAGTACATATGCATAGGTAATTTTTTACAACATTATCCCTTTTACTCCTTCTGTTCCGAATTTTCCCCTTCTTCCCTCCACCCCCTCCACCCCAGATGGCAGGCATTCCCATACATATTAAATATGTTATAGTATATCCTAGATACAATATATGTGTGCAGAACCGAATTTTTTTTTGTTGTTGTTGGTGTTGTAAAGGAAGAATTGGATTCGGAAGGTAAAAATAACCTGGGAAGAAAAACAAAAAAACAAACAAACAAACAAACAAAAAATGCAAACATTTTACACTCATTTCCCAGTGTTCCTTCTCTGGGTGTAGCTGTTTCTATCCATTGATCAACTAGAACTGGATTAATCTTCTCTATGTTGAAGATATCCACTTCCATCAGAATATATCTTCATACAGTATCATTGTTGAAGTGTATAATGATCTCCTAGTTTTGCTCATTTCACTCAGCATCAGTTCATGCAAGTCTCTCCAAGCCTCTCTGTATTCATCCTGTTGGTCATTTCTTACAGAACAATGATATTCCATAACATTCATCTACCACAATTTACCCAGCCATTCTCCAATTGATGTACGTCTATTCATTTTCCAGTTTCTAGCCACTACAAAAAGGGCTGCCACAAACATTTTGGCACATACAGGTCCCTTTCCCTTCCTTAGTATTTCCTTGGTCTATAATCCCAGTAAGCAGTCTAAATTCCAAGAGAATTTAGCAAAGAAACAAAAGCAAAGAGACATATACTAATTCTCCATGTTTAGATATGCTAATTTTATGGCCTAAGAGACTACAAGGAATAGTCTCAAGAATTTGGTTATCCAACAGACAGTAATGTTTGTAAGGCCAGAAGACTTGAAATCATTGACAAATTATTAGAACAATAGTCTCAGCATCACTAATATATCTTCCCTAAAGTCTAAGGGAAGAAATATTGTTATGTTCCTGTAATCATTAACTGTAGAACAGAGAGCCTCAGGATCATAGATTTCAAAGCACTGACTTATCATTAGAACAGAAGCACCCTAAAGTCAGGGGACCTTAAAATTATTGCTGTCTCCCCTAGAAGCTATATTATATCATCAGGATTTAGTGAGGTCTCAAATTTTTGCTTTCTAAGATCCATTTGCTCTTTTCTTCTAGGTGTTACTGCTTTCCATGAGGGACATGAACATTGCCAAGCTAACCTCAGTAGATGTACCATTGTTTAATGCAATTGTTCAGGACCTTTTCCCCAATATTGAGCTTCCTGTCATTGACTATGGCAAGGTATTTCTCCTTACACTTTCCTGGGTATGACTGGCTCTGCCCCACACTGGCCCACCAAGCCCCCCACTTTCGCCATACTCACCAGTACAACTACTAGAGGAAAATTCTTTCCCGATGTTAATAGCCTCATTATGTCTCTAAATATGGTGGCCTAAGTTTCAGTGGGTCTGTCATGATTAATAGCTCTGATTTCACACATATCCCATTGTTTTTCCTCAGCTTCGTGAGACAATTGAGCATGAACTTCAGGAGATGGGGCTACAGAACACACCATTCACCATGACCAAGGTTATTCAATTGTATGAAACCAAGAATTCACGTCACTCTTCTATGATTGTGGGCTGCACAAGCAGTGCCAAGACAGTTACCTGGCGTGTTCTGCAAGCAGCCCTGTCTGCTCTCTGCCGAGCTGGAGAGCCCAACTTCAACAATGTTAAGGTATGAAATTGGAAGAGTTGGGACCAAGGGCTAATATCTTAGGTAACAGGAAGACAATGCAACCTCAAAGAAGGCAAATACAGAAGGAAGTAGTTATGCATGGGTCTCAGCATGGGAAACAAGGTCTATGTAAGGAGAACTAAGGCCTAGGAATTAGGATGCCTGGGGATTGTTAATAAACTTGAATAAAAGTCAATAAATTCCTACTCTGCGTTAGGCCCTGTGGTAAGCAGAGGGAATACAAAGACAGGCAAAACACAATATTCTCAAGAGTTCACAGTATAGTAGAGGAGAGAATATGCAAACAATGATGTACAAATAAGCTATATATAGGATAAGATGGAAATAAGAGAGAGAAGAAAGCACCATATTTGAGAGATTGGGACAGGCTATCTTGTAGAGATTAGAATTTTAGTTAATATCTCCATCCAAGAGATGGAAACAATATGTTTAATAGGTAAGCTGAAAATGAAAGAGTATCTGAAAAAATCTTCACTACTTAAATGAACTCTTATTTTTCCCCAACTCCTCCTGATTTTTAGGATTTTCCTTTGAATCCTAAGGCAGTATCTCTAGGAGAGTTATATGGTGAATATGACCTCAACACTAATGAGTGGACAGATGGTGTCTTGTCCAGTGTAATGCGGACTGCCTGTGCTGGTAATTGAAGAACATGGGAGCTGAGTACTTTGGTCTCTAGAAGGCAGTGGTTTGGGGGCTTCCTACCTAGGTCAGGGAACAGATTGGAGGGGGAATGCTTGAAGCCAGGGAAGCATATGTTTGTGTCCTTGAAGGGAGTGAATGCTAAATGAAAGACTCCCATCTTCTCTCCCATACCAAGATGAAAAGCCAGATGAGAAGTGGATCCTTTTTGATGGTCCTGTGGATACATTATGGATTGAGAGCATGAACTCTGTCATGGACGACAACAAAGTGCTGACCCTTATCAATGGAGAGCGTATCTCCATGCCTGAGCAGGTATTTGGATAGAGTAAGATGTTTTGGGATGCCAAAGAATAGAACTTACTTAGAAATAAGCAGGAACTTGAAGGTAGAATCTGTGGATCCCAAGAGACAAAGGCTTAGACTTAGAGGCAGGATATTTAGATTTTAAAATAAAATACATTGAGCCCTGATATTAGAAACAGGAAGTAGAGTATTATGATGATTTGTTACATCCTTAGGTGTCCCTGCTGTTTGAAGTGGAGAACTTGGCTGTGGCTTCTCCAGCCACTGTATCTCGCTGTGGGATGGTGTACACTGATTACAACGACCTGGGATGGAAACCTTATGTTCAGTCCTGGCTAGAGAAAAGACCAAAGGTATGGAAAAAACTGAGGCAAAGAAAGAAGGGGGGGTGGAAAAGGCCACATGAAAAAAAGCAACATCAGAATCTCTTAATTATTTCCTCCAATTCTAGGGTGAAGTAGAGCCACTTCAACGGATGTTTGACAAATTTGTCAACAAAATGCTAACCTTTAAAAAGGAGAACTGCCAAGAATTGGTTGCTGTCCCTGAATACAGTGGCATCATTTCCCTTTGCAAACTCTTCTCAGCCCTAGCCACCCCAGAGAATGGGGTAAGAAGACAGATTACTCTATCTACCATGCCCACACTAGTAAGGATTTGTTAAGGAAAGCCTTGGGTGGGAACAAGAGTTTGGAGCCTAATTTGGAAAAGAAGGGAGAGTACTTTGGTAGAGAGAGGAGGAAAAGGCATTTGTGGTGAAAAAGAATGGCTTTTACAAAAAGAGAAAGACATGAATGAACAAGTCATATATGGAGAAGAGTGAAGAGATTAGTTTGGCTGGAGTAATGAAATCAGGAAATGGAAAATGTTAAAAGGTTAGTCTGTAATGGGAGACGAGGAAGCCAGACTAAGGAATTTATTGTGAATGTTGTTGGGGATCTGGCACTTGTCAAGACCACCTGAGATGGCCTCCGTTCAGTGCATGCGCAGACATGAGGCTGTTAGGATGGCCTCATCCCTATGGAGGATGCAAGAGACTGCATTCCAGGAGATCTGTGTGGACTGGAGCATGCCTAGGCGTTTTGTACTGGTCTGCCACCTAGTTGGAGGAGCTCTGTTTCCACTGGTGGTGTAGCCACAGCTTCTTGCATCTTCAAAATGGACTGAGTTGAATTAGTACCAGCTGGGGTTTTTGCTGCATTCAAGTTTGAGACATTGAGGTGACTCCTTTACTCAAAGTTATAGTAATACCATGTGGTTAGGGTAAAGTATCTTATAGCTTCCTTTCTCCTCCCTAGCAAGGCCGAATGGCCCCACAAAAAGGGTACTTATCAGCCATTTTGAAGATGTTGACAATTATAGCTATACAACCAGTAAAAATAGTTCTTCTCAACCACATAGTAGGTCAACAGAAAATGTCTTCACATGCTCTAGTCCTCATGATTCTCCCACATGCCTTCCACAAGGATGGTATCATCTAAGCAAATAATATCTGCACAGGTGCCAGACAGATGCTATTTCACATAATCTGAGCATGCACCAGACCCTCATTACACTAGGATCTATGGTCCCCATCTGCCTCTCTTCATATATTTTTCTATTCCTCCCCTTCTCCAGTCTCTACAAGAGATATTTTGGATGTTCTTACATTTTATGTTGTTTTGTTAGCACATTTCACATGGTTTCTTGAGTTAGATCCTTAGTGATAGCTGTTATCTCCTTTCATGTCAAACATTCCCCAATGGGTATTGTCAATTTATACATACACAGTTCTCTTGGCCCTAAGGCTAGGTTAGCAAGGTGTTCGCAGGTACTCTTTCTCAAAGAATTCTTAGAGCCCTTCTAAATCTGATGACCAGCTTTCTCAGTGGATTTCCCATTAGTCCTCACCATTATAGCCACAAGGGTTTACTTCCTATTTGCATTGTGTGAAAAAGTTCCATCCATACTCTCCAGAAGCTCTTTCTCCTTGCTTCCTCTCCTTGGTGTTAGTGAGTCGGTAAGCATTTATTAAGCACCTACTATGTTCTAGCACAGTGCTAAGTGCTAAGTATACACAGAAAGGCACAAAAAGGCCCTGTCTTCAAAGAGGTCACAGTCTATAATGTGGAAGAAAACAAGTAAATATTTACAAACAAGCTATACATGGGATAAATAGAAAATAATTAAAACAAATAAGAGGGATTGAAAAAGACTTCTTGTTGAAGGTAGGATTTTAGTTAAGACTTAAAGGAAGTCAGGGAAGCTGGGGACAGAGATATAGAACATTCCAGGCTTGGAGAAGAGCTAAGAGATAAAATGTTTTGTTGTGAAACAAAAAGAAAGCCAGTCATCTGGATTAAAGAGTAGATATGTTAGAGTGTAAAGTGTAAGAAGACTGGAAAAGTGGGGAATGATAGGGTGATAGATTATGAAGGACTTTAAATGCCGAACAGAAGATCTATTTGATCTTGGAGGTAATTGTGAGCCATTGCTCACAAGTCCAAGTCTGAAGTGATGAGGATGACATCAGGGTAGCAACAGTATCAAAGGAAAGAGGAGTTATATTTGAGAGATGTTGCAAAGGCTGTTCCAATCTACAATTGACAAGATTTAGCAGAAGATTGGATGTGGGAGTATGATTTTCTCCAACCCTATGCCCCCACCTTTCCAATATACATCCAGGTCACTTGTTTGGAAGGCAATGCTCATAACTATGCCATAGATGAGCCTATAGATACTTTGGGTAATGAGGAGTCATTAGAGCTTTCTGATTAGGGGAGTGAATGTATTTTAGCAGGTGAATAAAATTTCAAGCAAAATGAAATCTAAGATTGCAGATAGATTATAGATAAATATTCTCCATTCTGCCTAATGTTTTCTCTTATATATCCCCTGAATAATTTCATTTGTCTGGCTGGTTAGCTTAAATATATATGCATGCCTACATAGATATAAGTACTATCTACATGTATATACATATATATGCATAATCTACATATCCCTTGTCTGGCTGGTAACCTAAAAGACTAAATTGAGAGTTTTAATCTTGTCATCTTTAGTCCCTTGACCATTGACTATTCCTCCAATCCTGCCTAGTTAGCTATCTCACAGATCTTGAGTGAGAATGTGTTCACCTTTTTTGGCAAATCATATAAACACTATTCTAGTAGCTGAGTGGTTTAGTTTTAAGATATCTTGGAGACTTGTTAGCTAGTGACCACTCTAATCCTCTGTTTCATCATTTATAAAATAGAGATATTACTATTTGCACTTCTTTCTTTACAAGATTGTTGTGAAGGTTCACTTTGTGAACCTTAAAATAACATATAAACGTGGATTGTATTATTATGGATTAAAAGCATCCTATCTACATACAAAGGATATAGTTTATTCGTTGAACAGTATATTAGACAGGGGACTCAGCACCAAGATTTTGGTATTAGAGCATCTTCTCAGATGCAAAAGAAGTATTAGATTCATCAGTCTAGAATTCACACCCATTTAGTTTTACAAAAAGAACCTACAAAGAAAGAAATCTCTATATCTTTGTGACATATTCTTTTAGAGCTTATTAGTTAGACAAGTCCCCTAATATACCCCATATCTTTAACACCATTTGCTTCCTCCTAGGTGAACCCAGCTGATATTGAAAACTATAGCAACATGGTGGAGATGAACTTTATATTCAGTCTTATTTGGTCAGTGTGTGCATCTGTGGATGAGGAAAGCCGCAAGAAGATAGACAGTTTCCTCAGGGAGATTGAGGGATCCTTTCCCAACAAGGTCCATAAATCCAAGGCCTCAAATGTCCTATTTTAAAATATTCAGTTCTCCCTTCTCTGCACCCCATACAACTCCCTTACATAGGCCCTACTTATAAGACTGCTTGAGAAGCAAATGTGTGACCTCCCAGTACCTAACTTTTACCTCTCTTTTTCTTTGATCCCGTAGTCTTTAAATTAGAATATAAGCCCTAAAATTAAACATGGGAAAGCTGGGGAAAAGGTTTTAGACCTGAAGATAATCTTTTCTTGGTTTCTAGGACACAGTATATGAGTACTTTGTGGACCCCAAATTGAAGAATTGGATGTCATTTGAGGAAAAGTTGCCCAAGAGCTGGCGGTATCCCCCAAAGTAAGGGCAGGCTGTGGGATAGGGTGGGAAGAGCAAGGGCCTTGAAAGAAAGTGTGTTGACTAAAAGCAAAGAGAAGAGTGGTGATTCTAAGACAAGGAGGCACATCTTGAGATAGTAAATGGGCTATCTAGAGTGAAGACTTAATCCTGGGACTCTACTTGGGGATGAACTTAGTGGTGTTGGGGCTAAGCCTAGAAATGAGTGAAACAAAGTGAGGTAAAAAGGGAAATGGAATCAAAGTCTCCAACTAATTCCTTCTTTTCCAGTGCCCCCTTCTATAAGATCATGGTGCCCACTGTGGACACTATCCGATACAACTACTTAGTGAGTGCCCTCGTAGCCAGCCAAAACCCGATCCTGTTAGTTGGTCCAGTGGGCACAGGCAAGACATCCATTGCTCAAAGTGTCCTGCAGGCCCTGCCCACCAACCAGTGGGCTGTGCTCACTGTCAACATGTCTGCTCAGGTTAGTAGAAAACCCAGGCAGCCAGCTCATTCCAATGTAATTCAACAGACACTGTTTGCTTAATATGTTAGTGCCATTCTACCAGATATTGGGAATACAGGGCAGTCACTGTCCTCAAACCCAAAGTCTAAGAACTCATGTTAGAATGAGATAAATGCATAGGAAAGGTCCTTGAGATCTCCAGGGTCTTATTTTCTTCAGAGACTTAGGCCCATTAGTCCTTGGATCTCCACTACCCCAATGCCTTAGCTTTTTCCTTTATTTGGCCCCCAAGACCACATCCAACAATGTGCAGAGCATCATTGAAAGCCGTGTGGAGAAGCGAACAAAGGGAGTATATGTGCCATTTGGAGGCAAGAGCATGATCACTTTCATGGATGACCTGAACATGCCAGCCAAGGACACATTTGGCTCTCAGCCACCCTTGGAACTATTGCGCCTCTGGATTGACTATGGCTTCTGGTATGACCGGGGAAAACAGACCATTAAGCATATCAAAGTAAGTATCAAACCTCCTACTCTCTTCCATTTCTCCAATTTCTGCTCCATCTGCTCCAACTCTACTGTTTAGCTCTCATACCTGACTGTCCTTGCCTCAGGATATCTCTTTCTAGGATCTAAGTATCTTCCCCTTAAGCTATTAATTCTCTCTTCTCAGAAACCAAGGAATAATAATGTTCAGCTCCTCTCTTCCCAGTTCTTTTACTATGTTTCTTAAATCATCCTTCTCTTAGAATTATCTCCACCATTCCTGCCAATATCCAAGAGTCCTTTATCTTTGACTCGTCTTTTGCTCTGTTGGCTACTTCCTATCGCCCAGGTGGTCAACTCAAGGAAACAGACAGGATTATCCATTTGCTAACTAAACAAGAATGGACTTTCTCTTCAAAAGCCCAGGCATCTTACTTTCTGTTCCTCCTTTTCTCCCATAGTATTGATACTCAACTTCCTTTTTTTTTCTCTGACACAACATAAGAAAATTGGCTTCATCCCAGTTCTCTGGCATCTAGCTTCAAATATTTATATAATAGCTCCCCTTTCTTCTTTTTATTCTCCCATCATATTCTATTATTCTTTCATATTCCTGGTCTGTCTCTTCTTGTCCCTCCCTGACTTCTTCCCTTAACCACCCTTCCCCCTACCTTTTCTTTCTTCTCTTCTCCTTTCTTCCTTCTCCTGTTCCCAAAGTCTCTCTCACACTCTCCCTCTGCTTTCATCTTTCTTATACCAGGACATGTTCCTGATGGCTGCCATGGGACCTCCAGGAGGAGGAAGGACAGTCATCTCCTCGAGGCTTCAGAGTAGATTCCATCTCATCAACATGACTTTCCCCACAGTGAGGGAGTTTTTGGAGTCTTGGGGTGAAGGAGGGGAAGGGAACAGACCTGAGGTGGGGGAGATAAAGGGGAAGTGCTAAACCATCACAGCCTTTAGGGAAGAACTATCAGGAGAAGAGTCTTTAGCTTTGTTTTTAGTAGAGAATGAAAAACAGACCAAAAAGTAACTGAAAAATCTGGGAAGAGTTGCATTCTAGGACTTACAGTCTATGAGGATTTGGATTGTTGTCTTTTAGTCTGTAGCCCTAAAGCTATAAGAGTTTCCTGGTGGGAACTATTGGGATTTGTAGTCCCAGGAGGAAGGTCTCATTGAACTACCTGTCAGCACCAGGTTCAGAAATAAAGAGTTTGAAGGGATTCTAGAAGCCATTTAGTTTTACCCCATCATTTTGAGTGATATGGCTAAGGTTGCCAGGTAACATGTAGCAGATTTAGCTTTTGAAACCAGGTTTCCTGATTCCAGATCCAAAACTAAGGAAATCCACTATCTTATGATGAGATGTGGGATCCTAGGAATACTGGGTAAAGTAGGAAACAGGAAGACTGGGAACAAGAAGACCAGACAGTTGGGGAAAGGATAATCCAAGGGATCAATAATGTCTTTAGGAATCCCAGATTCTCCGTATCTTTGGTACCATGATCAACCAGAAGCTTCAGGACTTTGAAGAAGAGGTAAAGCCCATTGGAAATGTGGTGACTGCAGCCACCTTAGACATTTATAACACTGTGGTTCAACGTTTCCTTCCCACACCTGCCAAGATTCATTACCTCTTCAACCTTCGAGACATTTCTAAGGTGAAAATTAGCCTATCCCTCTTAAAATGTGACAAAATTGTCAACTTATAGAGCTCAAGCAGTGGGAGATTGTAGTACCTAGCTTTTGTGGGTTCTGTATGGCCCACAAAATAGACGTTCCTCCATCCCTGTACTATGAGCAGCTATAAGCATATTTGTAAAAATTCTTTGCAAATCTTAAACCCACTCCTGTCTATATTATGTTTCAATTCCCAATTGACTGTTTTTGAGACAGCTAGGTAGTGTAATACATTGAATATTAGTCCACAGGTCAGGAACACCTGATTTTAAATCTGGTCTCAGGTCAAATCACTTAATCTCTGTCTGTTCTCAACTGTAAAATGGGGATAACAGCAACTACCTACTAGGGTTATTCTAAGGATCAGATGAAATAATATGTTAAAAGTGCTTAGCGCAATGCCTGGCACATAGCAAGCATTTAATAAATGTTTGATCTATGTAATTCCCCATCTCACCAATAGGTATTCCAGGGCATGCTTAGAGCCAACAAGGCCTTCCATGATACCAAGACCAGCATCACCCGACTTTGGATCCATGAATGTTTCAGGTGAGATGCCCCACACCTAAACTCAGCCCAAGTCTTTTTCATCTCTAGCCCTGGTCCCCAATCCTAGCCTTATTCTTTCTATCACATCCTCTGTATCTTTCTCTAAATTCCTATTTCCTCATATCTTTACAACTTTATTCCTTTACCCATCCCTACTCTGTCACTATATCTTACTGTTCCCAGGTCTTGTTCTACCTTCCCTTGCTTTTATGCTATTGCACAGGACATCCTCAGGGCTTGAAATAGAACCCCTCTCCTATCTCTATCCTTTCCTTCAAGACTCAGGTCAGCTGCTTTTTTGAAACCTCCCCTGATCCTCCCTAGTTAGAGGTAATGCCTCTTTATATCTCTTAAGCTACAGAGTCTTTTCCATGCACTTTATTTCTAACTTAATTTTATAGTTATTTGTGTATATTTCATCTCTCCCTAAAAGATTCTAAACTCTTTGAGATATTTTTTAGCTTTTGTATTCCCAGCACCTAGCATAGTATCCTACAATTTAACTATCCCCCATTTCTATCTTATTCTTAACCCTCCATATTCTGACCCCTCCCCAATAGAGTGTTCTCTGACCGGCTGGTAGATGCGACAGACTCTGAAGCCTTTGTAATCATCCTGAATGAAAAACTTGGAAGTTTCTTTGACCTTGCTTTTCATAACCTTTGTCCTAACAAGCGCCCACCCATCTTTGGTGAGTTTGGAGTCTGTGGGTGCTGGAATTTTGAGAGGTTACAGTTGAAGACTAGATTCTTCAGTCTTAGAGTAGTAGCTGATGGGAGGGAAAAGGAAGACCAGGTATTGCAATTCTGCTTTCCCTTTGCTTAGGGGATTTCATGAGGGAGCCCAAAGTATATGAAGACTTGGTTGACTTGACATTACTAAAGACAGCCATGGAAACTGCATTGGCTGAGTACAACTTGTCTCCTGGTGTTGTGCAAATACAGCTGGTGCTGTTCCGTGAGGCTATTGAACACAGTGAGCTTTCCCTTTTCCATCTTCTTCAATGTAGGGGAAGGGGCTTTTATTCTTCTCATCCCCCTAACTACAGTTCATGAAACTTTCATATTTTTCCTGGCCATTGCTCTAGGGGTAGAAGTTAATTTTTTCATTGGAAGTAGGACCTGGTGAATATGGTAAACTTCTTTGTTGGTCAATAAAAGCATTTTTAGAAATGCTAAGAACTAGATGAGGAGACAACAATGGGGATTCGGGTCTCTGAAAATTCTACACATAGTTTTATCATATCTGGAGGATGGGTCCTTTCAGATTTGAACAAGACACCTTCTTTGCCCTGAGAGCTTATGGTCTTGCCTTAAGTCATTTGGTGGTCTTTACAACAGATTCAGACACCCCCCTTTCTAGGATAAAACACTGATAATTTAAGTTGTTGAATGTGTGGTCCTGCAATGTAGAATCTCTTTCAATATCGTCATAGTCACTCGGATAGTGCGAGTCATTGGACAGCCTCGAGGTAACATGCTATTGGTGGGAATTGGAGGCAGTGGACGCCAGAGCCTTGCCCGTTTGGCATCCTCCATCTGCGAGTATATTACCTTCCAGATTGAAGTTACCAAGCATTACCGAAAGCAGGAATTCCGAGATGGTGAGGCTTATGAGGCGTTGTTGTAGGAATAAGAAAAACCTCAGACTTGAGAGCCAGTTGCTTGGTTTTTTGAGGGCAACTTGGGGTTTGAGTGAGGGTTGTTGGGAAAAAGGGAAAGCGGTGATAACTTCAAACAGAATTAAGTAAGGGAAGAGTAATGAGAACCAGAAGCTTCTAGGAGAAGGGGGTAGAATTCTGGGTTCTAGAAAAGGAATAAGAGTAAATCCATTTTGTCTGTCCTTTAGTGATCTGTGATTTGGGGTCCTCTATTTCTAGATTCTCTTGTCACCCTAGATGTAAATCATGCTGGAAAACTGAGAATGCTGTAATTTCTCCCTTTTGCTTCTTTCTTCATGCATAGATATCAAGCGTCTCTACCGCCAGGCTGGGGTAGATCTGAAGGCCACCTCTTTCCTTTTTGTGGACACTCAGATTGCTGACCAGTCTTTCCTGGAAGATATTAACAATATTCTCAGTTCGGGTGAGGTCCCCAACCTCTATAAAAGTGATGAGTTTGAGGAGGTAGGTAGTGTTTCCTATCAGCCAAATCCACCTCCCCAATATACACCTGACCCTATAATAAATAAAGCCCCAACAATGCCATTATCTCTTTATCTGGTACAGTTAAGTGGTCATGATGTTCTTTTATCCCCTTTTTCTGAAAGAGACTTTGCTGGCCTCCCTATGGCTTTACTGGAATCCACATCTTGCTTTCCCCCTGACTTTCTTGATGCCTGTCCTTCTGACTCTACTATGTCTTCTCCTCCAGATTCAGAGACAGATCATAGACCAGGCAAAGGTAGACCAGGTGTCTGAGACCTCAGATAGTCTCTTTGCCTATCTCATTGAACGTGTGAGGAACAATCTACATATTGTGCTTTGCCTCAGCCCTGTGGGAGATCCTTTCAGGTGAGCCCTATTCACATCCTTTCTGGGAGTCTCATGCCCTCTCTCTGAAGCCCCTTCCTTGATTCCCTGCTTTTCTTTGAGACCTGCTTGTCTTGTTCCCTAGCTCTTCTGACAGTTTCCTTTCCCTCAAATAGACCTTATCACTTTTTAGGATCATTAAATTCTTAGGGGAGAGTTGAATGCAGGGCTGGGGGCCAAGATTGGTATGGGAGGGATGATTGAAGGTAATGTGGTTCTTGAAATAAGCAAAGATTAAGAAAGAAACACTAGAGACCTGACTTCATATAGACCAGAGAAATGACTACTTATATGTACATGTGTAAAGCCAGGGACTGGGAAAATAAACATGGGTTGGGGAAGCCAGGGTTGGACCTTTGAGTGGATCACACTGCCCCATACCCCTAGGAACTGGATTAGACAATATCCAGCCCTGGTGAACTGCACAACTATCAATTGGTTCTCTGAATGGCCCCGTGAGGCCTTGCTGGAGGTAGCTGAGAAGTACATCGTGGGTGTGGACCTTGGTCCTGAGGAAAATGTAAGAACTCTTTTCCTTATAATAGTATTCCTGGCAACCTCTGCCCCTTCTTCCACTTCTAGCCCCTGTTGTCTGAACTCTTCCTTCCTCCCTTAGTCTTCTTATCCTTCCTGCCCCCCTCACATCCTGCTCCTACTACCCTTAGATCCACAAGAAAGTTGCCCAGATTTTCGTCACTATGCACTGGTCAGTGGCCCGCTACTCCCAGAAGATGCTTTTGGAACTTCGAAGATACAATTATGTCACCCCCACCAACTACTTGGAACTCGTTTCTGGATACAAAAAGTATGAAAACATGGGGTAGTTAAAGAAATATGTATATGTGAGATAGAAAATTGTCAGAGATGATGTGAAAAGTACTGAGGAATAGAGAGTTTGGGAGATGGTGGATTATAGTGAATCGAGTGGGGATGTGGAAGGGAGGGCTTGTTTTTTTAACTCATGACAGAAAGAAAGAAAGCATAACTCATAATCTTCATTTGAAAAATTCATTCGTTTATATATATATACATGTATGTATATATATATATACATGTATGTATATATATATATATATATATATATATATATATACTAATTTTTTTTGGTTGAGGCAATTGGGGTTAGTGACTTACCCAGGGTCACACAGCTAGGAAGTATTACGTATCTGGGGTTCGGGTCCTCCTGATTTCAGGACTGGTGCTCTATCCACTGTGACACCTAGCTGCCCCTATCTACTTATTTTTAATATTTGACAAATTTGAGTTCTAAATTTTCTCCCCTTTCTTCATGTTGTAAAAAAAAAAAGGCAAGAAAAAAGAGTGAAAAAAGTATGCTTTACTCTTCTTCAGAGTTAATTTTCTCTCTGGAAGTGGATAGCATTTTTCATCAGCCCTCCTAATCTTCTAAATGTGCTTCTTAGTATTGACCACATTCTAACACTTGACTGGCTGTTTCTATCCTCTGGACCTGTTTCAGTTTCTTTGAGACCATGATAAACCTTCGAAAGTCAGAATTTATCCAGTCTCTTTCCCTCTCCTTATCCAACTGTCTGCTGGTGCAGCTATCTGCCAATCTTACTTCTTTTTCCAGCTGAATATATTGTATACATATTATGTCACAGCTGTGGCATGTAATAGTTGTATGACACCAGGCAAATCATCTATCCCCTATGAAATTGTTTTCTTATCTATATAATGAAGATACTATTTGCAATACCTAAATCATGAGGAAAGTATATTTTAAACCATGAAGTGCTACAGAAATGAGTTGTTATCCCACTTATTTAACATTTATTTATTGATCAGTACTATGTAATATCAAGTAAATACTATGCTTGATATTGAGGAAAATATTAAACATGGGCCCTGAACTTGAAGTAGTTACTATTTTGAGGAAACAAAACATATACATAATATATAATTTTCTTTTCAACTGAAAAAAAAGATAATATGTAGTATCACAGATTTGCAGAACTAGAAAGTCCCTCAGAAATCACCTAGTCCAATTTGTACCTTCACAGATTAGAGGACATTGACATTGTTCTCAGTTCCCCAACTGCCTCACTGGGATGATTTCCTTCCAACTTCCTTGCCTTACCTACGTTCTAACCCTAGCCTGGCTTCTTCCCCACTATCTCCAATAAATAGTCCTGTAGTTTCCTCTTGAAAACCATCATCAGGAACCATAATAAATTTCATTCTTGACATATCTCAATGCAATTTAATACTCTTGGTATTTTAGTACTTTTGTTTATAAAAACAGCTTTATGCACCTCTCAAAGAAGGCATGACTTTTTAACTTGTGTGTAAACTTGGAATAACTGTCAAGTAAGTTACAAAAACAGTAAAATGTGTTCTAAGAGTTCAGAAGAAGGAAAGATCACTGTGGATTGGAGTGGTATGTGGATGTAGGTTTCTTAGAGAAGGTGGGTAGGGTTCATAAGACTTGGAAAATAGAAGAAGAGAGAAAGAAGGATATTATGGGCAAGAACTATAGAGTGAACAAAGGGACAGTTAATTAGCCAGGGTAAAGCAGAGGCTTCTTGGTATGATCTGTAATCACTTTACTCTGGACTATAGTTTCTTCATCTGTGAAGTGAAGTTGGGGTCCCTCTATCTGTAATACTCCATGATTCTGCTAGGGAGCAGTAGAAGATAAAATTGGAGAGGAAGTTCAATTTCCAAATGTGTAGGGCCTTGGAATACTATGCTAAGCATTTAAGGCTATAATTAATAGATTTTTTTTTGAGCAAAGACTATATGGGACAAAAAATAGTATGCTAAGAAAATTAATCCAGGATACCTTGAAAAGTATAGATTGGAATTACATCATAATGTGATAATCCAATGAGTCTGAATTAATGAGATGGCAATAGGAATGGAAAGAAAGTTAAAAATTCAAGCAACATCCTCAACAAAGAATTGGTGGGACTTAATGGCTGATAGGCTGTAAAAAGAGATGGAAGAGTCAAGACAGGAAGATTTTGAGACTGAATGATGGATGCTATCAAAGGAAATAGATCCATATACTTCATGGTATCCTCATGTCTTTTTCTGCCATGTTTAACACTAGGTTTACTTCTCTCCCACATAAGGAGATCTTTAGTTTATCCCAGAGTAATTTGATGGGCTGCTGGGGAAATAATGCTTTGAATCCAATCATTTCTCTGAAATTCAGATTGATTGAAACCAAGGAATTCCTGGTTCCTTTTTTCTCTGGGATCTCCATCTCAGCCTGTCACCAGAGGATCAAGCTCTCTCTTATGATGATATCCCTACTCTGCTCCTTAGATTGCTGGCAGAGAAGAAGCAGGAACTATTAGACCAAACTAATAAGCTTCGGACTGGGCTATTTAAGATTGATGAAACTCGGGAGAAGGTGCAAGTGATGTCATTGGAACTTGAGGAGGCCAAACAAAAGGTGGCAGAGTTCCAGAAACAATGCGAAGAATACCTGGTTATCATTGTACAACAGAAGCGAGAAGCTGATGAACAGCAAAAGGTTTGGAAGAAGCAGTTGCCCCTGCCCCTGCCCCTCCAGTTCAGCTCAGGGCAATAGGTATGCATATTTGGAGCCATCTATTTACCTGAGTGCAAAGATAAATAAGATATATGATCTCAGTTCTTTTAAGGTAGGAAAAGTAGGATCATTCTATAATTAGTTGTATTCTGATATTATTAATGCATAAGAGAGGTACAGACTATAATAAAAGTCCAGTGAAGGGAAGCATTGCTTTTGATTGGAGAAGTCTTACTCCCAGGGAATTGTGATGAAAAGAAAAACTATTTCTTGGATTTGCATAGGCTTCACATTTTATGGTTCCTCTTCAAGAATTTGTAACATGGATAACTTGGCCTATAATAGGACCCATTTCTTGAAGCATGGGCTTAGTTTCAATGGTCCTTATAGAAGTTTGGTGGGATGAAGGTGGGAGAACTCATAATTTAAGGGTTTCCCCTATGTGATGGAGAATTCCCTTACTGTCTGCCTCAGAATTCTCCCAGAACCTCTATACTTTTTGAAACTCACAAACACTTTTATCTTGGGATGGAATCCCAATCCAGTCCCATCTTAGGTACCCCTGGAAAGAACAGACACAAAGAAGAAACCAAGCTATGTCCTTGTGTCCATGAAAGAGGCCAGGTGGGGACAGGGCAATTCTTCCTTAGTTACACATTCTCTCAAATTCTTTGCCCATTTTTCTATCTTAACAACTTGGAGAGGAGGGCAGAGCTGAGAGCCTTGTTTTTTCTCCACCCGTAGGCTGTTACAGCTCATAGTGAGAAGATTGCAGTGGAAGAAGTCAAGTGCAAAGCACTGGCAGAAAATGCCCAGAAGGACCTGGAGGAGGCATTGCCTGCACTGGAGGAGGCCATGAGGGTACCCAGGAGTGCTTTTGGGAGGAGAAAAAAAACTTGGGTTGGAGATGAGACAAAGGGTGGCTGTTGCTAATAATCTCTGTTAAAGAGCTCAGTAATGCTGCCCTAAATCTAATCCTTACTCAAGGATTGAGTAAGAGTAATGGAACCTTCAGCTAGGTCTTTCTTAATAAATTTACCTTCTTGCCTGCTGAGCTGATCTTTATCTCTTAGGCTCTAGAATCTCTGAATAAGAAGGATATTGGAGAGATCAAATCATATGGACGGCCACCCACCCAAGTGGAAACGGTGATGCAAGCTGTTATGATCCTTCGCGGAAATGAGCCCACCTGGGTAGAGGCCAAAAGGCAGCTAGGTAAAGGGGAAGGCCAAAAGTTGCTGAATGCCTAGTTTGGAATGTGAATTGCTTGAATAAGACCCCCATGATAATAGTCAATCAACTAGCATTTATTTATCGTCTACTATGTGCCAGGCATGGGAGACACATTAACAACTCTGTTCAACTGAGATATGTATAGGATAAATTGGAGATAATCAACAGAGGGAAGGCCCTAGAACTAAGGGGGATCAGGAAAGGCTTCTTAGAGAAGGTAGAACTTTAACCAAGACTTGAAAGAGCCAGCGAAGCTAGGAAGCAGAGATAATGAAGATGAGAGTACCAGGAATAGAGTACAGCCAGTGAAAATGGAGTGTTTTGTGCCAGGAGAAGCAAAGAGGCCACTGCCACTAGGTTGCAGAACATGTGTAGGGAATGAGGTGTAAAAAATTGGAAAGTAGGATGAAGCCAGATTATGGAGGGCTTTAATTTTATATTTGATTAATGGGAACAATAGAGAGCCACTGGACATGATCATTGTGCTTTAGGAAGATCAATTTAAAATCTGAATAGAACTTGAACAATAGTGGGGAGAGGTTTGTGGCAGAGAGGCAAAATTATTAGAGTAGTTCAGGTGTGAGGTGATAAAAGACCTGTACCATGATGGTGGCAGTGACAGAAGAGAAAAAGGAGCCCATAAGAGAGATGTGTGAGAGAAGGTAGAAACCATGAGACTTAGAACTAATTAGATATGGAGTGGGGGAAGAGGAAGAAGGGTCCCAAGAGTGACAGATACTGATCTCAGGGCAAAGGTCAGGGCAGATATCCAAGTTTTGGGTGTGGGGGGAGGAGAAAACACTAGACCAGATCCACTGGCCAAGATTCCTCCATCTCAAAGGGGATCCGAACTTCATCAAGTCACTGATCAACTTTGACAAAGACAACATCTCAGATAAAGTGCTGAAGAAGATTGGAGCTTTTTGCGCCCAGCCTGACTTTCAGCCTGACATCATTGGCCGAGTTGCTCTTGCTGCCAAATCTCTCTGTATGTGGGTCCGGGCCATGGAGGTAAAGTCAAGGCTGGGGAAAAGGAGAGGAAAAGAGGGAGACTTGGGAAAAGAAAGTAATGGAAAGGATTGAGGGAAGGGAAAAGTGGAAGAAAAGTCAGGGGAAGAAGATGAATAATCAAGGGGTGTGTAAGCAAAGATGTTTCTCAATTTCATTGCTTCCCTCAGCTATATGGGCGTCTCTACCGAGTGGTGGAGCCTAAGAGGGCCCGGATGAATGCTGCCCTGGCCCAACTGCAGGAGAAGCAAGCAGCATTAGCTGAAGCCCAGGAGAAGCTTCGGGAGGTCTGTCAGGCTTTCACTACAACTCTACTCAGCTTACCCCACAAAAATCTGTTTGTCCCCACCTAATTCCCCTTTGCTTCACAGCCTCTTCTTCCACACCCCTAGTTCAGATCCATTCCTAATTTAGGTTGTCCCAAGAAATAGCATTGGGATACTAAAAAGAGTCAAGAAGGAATCTCCTTTGATGGGGTTTCTGGAGATTAATTCAGGAGTTACCTGTGGGTAATCCAATAGATAATTATAATATCAAAATGTGAACATAAGAGCTGTGAATCCCCTTAGGAGTTATTTATTCTAAAGTAGGAGACTCTTAAGCAATCCTGGCAGTCAGATGCTTTGGCTTCCCCTCTTCCTAACAAATGTAGATCATGGAATGACTGGCGCTGGCAAAGACCTTATGTAGTACAACTCATTTTATGGATGACCAAATTGAAGCCCAGAGGTGAAGTGATTGCCAGAGGCCACAGGGTTATTTGTGTGCTTTATACTTCTGCCTTCAAAGCCAATGTTATTTTGATGATAACACAATAGTAGCTCAAAGGTTTCTTCCTATCCTTTACTATTCTGGATGCCTGGACTACTGGAAGAATGATGATCTTCACTCACATTCTGATCATGTGTTTGCTAATGGCCTCATTTAGGTCATTTGGGTAGAAATGAAAAGGATGAAAAAAATTGAGGTCATTCATCACCCTTCTTCACCCTTTTTATTGATCTCTAAATCCCTTGACATCATTTCCCTTTTTTCTTATCCTTTTCCCAATCTCTTATGACCAGTTTATCAACACGTACCTTTGACTCTATCCTTTGCTGTCTTAGCTAGCAAATTTCTTCTTCCATCACATATCTTCTCTCTCCTCTAATCTTACAAGTCCTTTGATCTACCAATTTCTTATCTGTTGCATTTAAATATGGCCAGTTTTTTCCATCCTTGAAAAATCTTCACTAGACTCCATCACACTTACCCATTGTCTAATATCTCTTCCCTTGACCAAATTCATAAAGATTGCCTTCACTTCTTCTCTTGTCACTCCCAACCTTATGCAAATTCACACAATTTTACCACTCTGTGCTAATGCTGCTTTTTCCAGTTACAATCTCTCTTTCTCCTTCCTTCCCTCTCTCCCTCCCTCCCTTCTTCTCTCCCTCCTTCTCTCTTCTTCCTTTCCTCCCCACCACACATTTAAAATATTGTATTTTCTCCAATTAATGTTAAAACAATTTTTAACATTAAAAAAGTTTAAATTCTATCCTTCCCTCCCTTCAGCCCCTTTCTGAAAAAGCAAGCAATCTGCCAACAATCTCTTAGTGGACAAAACTGTTGGCCTTTTCTCAGTCTTTATCCTTCTTGACACCTCTAGTGTATTTGTCCTCTTGTTTCCTGTTTCTCTTCGTACTCAGCTCAACACTCCTCGCTCTCCTTTGCTGGCTTGTCATTCATATTATGTTTTTTAAATGTGTATGTCCACTAAGGCCACATTTCCAGGGTCCTCTTTACTTCTCCATAGATTCTTGCTAACTTCTTCAGCTCCCATGAGTTGAATTATCATCTCTAAGAAAGTGAATTACAGATCTATGTATCTAATCTCACTCTGTACCTTGAGCCTTAGGTGTACATCACTAATTGTCTATTGGACATTTCAAACTGGATGTCCTGAAGATACCCCAAACTCAAAATGTCTAAAACAGAACTCACTTGCTTCCCCCCCTCCCAAAAAAATTACTCCTTTCCTAAATTTTCCTGTTACTGTTGAACTATTCTTCCAGTCTCTCAGTTTTGTGACTTCAACTCCTAATTCCCCCTTACCCCAGGGCTAAGTGGTATAATGGATAGAGCACTGGACCCAGAGTGAGGAAGATCTCAGTACCAATCCAGTCTCAGAATGTGACCCTGGTCAAATCACTTGATCTCTTTTGGCTTCAGTTTCCTTGTGCATAAAATGGGTATAGTAAAAGCATCTACCTCATAGGTTGGGAGGATCAAATGAGATATTTGTCAAGGGCTTAGCCAAGTATCTGGCACATAGAGGGACTACTTAAATACTTATTCCCTTTCTTTCCCCTTCTGCTTAACTACTTTGTATTTATTCTCTTTATATTCAGTATTTAATGAAATATTCAGAATGTGATATAAATAGAATATAAGAGCTAGATATGTTTGTATATTAACTTGTAGCTCCACTGCCTAGTATAATGCCTGAAACCTTGTAGGTACATATGTTTCTTGACCTGTGTGTCCTCAAGGTTACAAATCACAATACAATTTCCCATAGAATTTCTTTTTTTTTTTTTTTCCCCCCTGAGGTTGGGGTTAAGTGACTTGGCCAGGGTCACACAGCTAGGAGGTATTAAGTGTCTAAGACTAGATTTGAACTCCGGTTTTCCTGAATTCAGGGCTGGTGCTCTATCCACTGCACCACCTACCTGCCCCTTCCCATAGAATTTCAAAAGACTGTTGACTATATTGACTATGATCACTAGAGGCTTTTCTCTGTCAGGTTAATTTCCACCTTCTAACTCCTCCCCTCTCCCCAAATACACACAAAACTAAGGGAGGGAAGCCAAGGAGGGAAAGGAGGAGGGAGAAAAAAGAATCTTAAAGGATCTTGCTTGGATCTTCATATCATTATGGCTCATGTTTATACATCTGCTTATCCCTTTGTTCTGTGCCTCCCCCAGGTGGCTGAAAAGCTGGAAATGCTAAAGAAACAATACGATGAAAAACTGGCACAAAAGGAAGAGCTCCGGAAGAAGTCAGAGGAGATGGAGTTGAAACTGGAACGGGCTGGGATGCTGGTGTCTGGGCTGTCAGGCGAGAAAGCCCGATGGGAGGAAAATGTAAAGGTGAGGTTGTTGGGTTGATATGTTCCCTCCTATTTCTTCAGCAGTGACCACAGGGATTTCCACTATGGCAGCCAGAGTTTTGAATTTAGAAAAATCCTTACATTAGGATGAGGATGGAGTAGGAAAAGTCTATCTCCTTTGGGTTAAGAGTTGGGGGAGATTTATGGATGAGAACACTTATGTTTAAAAAATTGCCTTAGGTTTGTGGAACGATGTACTAATCAAGGTGTACTAACATATGTTCCATGTACAGAATATTCTAGACTGAATGCTGATATGAGTAGGAAAAAAGAGACATTCCATCCCAAACAATTCGTTAAACTCTTATTAGATATCTACTCTCTGCAAAGCACTTGATTGTAGAGATACAAAGTTTAAAAATTACATAATTCTTGATCTCAAGAAGCTTAAAACCTACTAGAGGGGATAAAGCACACTCAAAAAATGTAAGGTTTTTGCTTTTCATATTCATAAATGCTTATTGAAATATGCAGTATAAAATCCCATTTATTAAGCATCTTCTGGGTGCTGTTATAGAATACTAAAGCTTGGTGCTGAGGGAGATACAAAGTTCAGTTAAGACATATTGTATCTCCTCAAGTAGATTACAGTCTAATACAGGAGAATTATAATAATAACTATGATACTATCATATGACAAGTGACCCAAACAAAGTACTTTAAGAAAATTGAAAAGGAAGGAGAAATCATTGTCTTTGCCTTCCATTAGCTTTTAGTTTAATAGGAGAGACAAAACTTTCAGAATATAAACACAAAAATATGGAGGGGCATTTCTAAATTAGTGTTGGTAAGTATTGTATATTGTGATTGAATAGTTATAGAGTGATTGGATAAAGGCTTTGAGAAGGCTTTGAGAAGATGGGGAAACATTAAATAATTTTAATTATTTAATATTTAATATTTAATATTTAAAATTTAATTAAATAAATAAAAACATTTTCTTTTTGTTCTTTTTGACAACTTGGAGTGGGAAAACAAGATGGTTCACAACATTTTCTATAAATAAACACATATTATATATTATTGTTAACTAATATTAATATATATTAATGAGGTAGGCCTTTTAAGAAGACTCTTTCTGACCTAGACAGTTTGCAGAGAATTTTTTAATGCCTTTAATGCTTCTTCATGTTTTCCAAAGGGTCTAGAGGAGGACCTGGGCTACCTTGTAGGAGATTGTCTCTTGGCAGCTGCTTTTCTGTCCTACATGGGTCCTTTCCTGACCAATTATCGTGATGAGATTGTTTCCCAAATATGGGTCAAAAAGGTGAGCAGGGTGTTTTTAGAAATAAAGGTTCAAGAAATGATTAATTGAAATCTTTGAGCTCCAACTGTGAGGATGGGTATATAAAAGGAGACAGAAAAGACTATGGGGGACTATGGATTTGAATCTGGTGATTGAGATATCAGGGTATCCCTTGAACAGATCCGGGAGCTGCAAGTCCCCTGTTCACCTGGATTTACCTTCGACAGCTTCCTTTCCAACCCCACCAAGGTCCGAGACTGGAACATCCAAGGGTTGCCCTCTGATAATTTTTCCACTGAGAATGGCATTATTGTCACTCGTGGTAACAGGTAAGGGGAATTGGTGAGGTAAGGAGAAGGTACAGAAACTCTTTCAGGGCTTGCTTCAACTCAGCTAAATTGAGTGTATCTTCCTTCTCCAGGTGGGCATTGATGATTGATCCCCAAGGTCAGGCCCTGAAGTGGATCAAGAATATGGAAGGCAGCCAGGTAGATACTGCCCACATCTTTTCAGTTCTGGTTGACCTCAATTACTTAAGTCCTTTAAATCAATAGTGTCAAACTCAAATGTAAAAGAAAAAAAAAACCACCAAAAATTAGCATTATCTATATTTTATTGTATTTTTAGTGATTTTGTTAAACATTTCCCAATTATATTTTAATTAGTTCAAGAACTTGACACCTCAGCTCTAAATGAAAATTTCCTTTTTCGACAAGCTCTATTCCCTTTCCTGAAGCCTTATCCTAATTTAGTCTACTGTCTGCCTTTTGTGATGCAGCACTGTTCCCTCTTATATCTACCTTATTTTCAGGGCTTGAAGGTCATTGATCTACAAATGACTGATTATCTTCGTATCCTAGAAGGGTCCATCCAGCATGGGAATCCAGTACTATTGCAGAATGTTCAGGAATACTTGGATCCCACACTGTCTCCTGTTCTCAACAAGTCTGTCACCCGAATTGGTTAGGCCCAGGATAAGGAGTAGAGTGGTAGGGTTGGAATCAAGAGGGAGAAGAAGCTGATTTCCTTACTTTCTTCTTTTATCTCTTCAGTTAGTCGTGGTTGGGATTGACTATGAAGTCTCACAGGTTTCCTATGCTTTTCTTTTTGTTGGTGGGCCATCAGGGAGTGGGTCTGTCACTTCCAGGGGAAGCTGGAGCTCAGGGTTAATCTTCCTGTGGGTTCAGGGGGCAGGCTGCTGATGCGTCTGGGAGAAAAAGAGGTGGACTACAACCCTGATTTTCGCTTCTATATCACCACTAAACTGTCCAACCCCCACTACAGTCCAGAGACCTCAGCCAAAACTACCATTGTCAATTTTGCTGTCAAGGAACAGGTAAGGCTTGGGTCTAGAAGAAGACAATTCCTTGACTGAGGGGAAGAGAAGGAGACTGGGAGGTGTACCCTTAGAGATTGAGGAAAGATGAAAAGTGAAATGGAGAGAATCTGTGAAGGAATGTTCAAGTGGTATACCTGTCTTAAATCTATGTGCTCCCAGGGCCTTGAAGCTCAGCTACTGGGCATTGTGGTGAGGAAGGAACGACCTGAGCTTGAGGAACAGAAAGATTCATTGGTTATCAATATTGCTGCTGGCAAGAGGAAAATCAAAGAACTAGAGGATGAGATTCTCAGGTGAGACTTCTAAAACCATCCTGATACAAGAGACACTCATATCTATCCATCTTGTGTTCAACCTTCTGGGGATAGATAAACCAGCTACCTCAAAAAATGGCTGAACATTTCAGTCTCCTTTCCCATTCTTCCACTTATCTTCCTCTCCTCAGTCCTTGATTGGAGATTCCTACAAAGGTAGCTCTCATCAGCTTCAGGGTTTGGAGCTATTTGTTTGCTGCCAGGAAAGCTGATCCTTCTGGAAGCTGCTGGAAGTTTGTGGCAGAGGGAAATGAATGGGGCTCAAAGGCCCTCACTGTCCAGCTATTGTCATCAGACCCCTTCTTCCCCTTCTCCCATGTATACTTTGGTCTCCTCTGCAGGCTGCTGAATGAAGCCACAGGATCTCTGTTAGATGATGTACAGCTGGTCAACACCCTACAGACTTCCAAGGTGACAGCCATTGAAGTGACCGAGCAGCTGGAGACCAGTGAGACTACAGAGATCAATATTGACTTAGCCCGTGAGGTGTGCAAAATGCCCCAAAAGGCAGGAGGCCAGAACTCTCTAGTCCAGGCTTTGTAACTATTTGTCTGATCTTGAGCAACTCCCTTCTCTTCTCTGACTCATTTTCTCATCTACAAAATGTGAGGTTTCGAATGAACTGTTTTCTAGCTTTATACTCTATGATTCTTGAGCTCCCTAGCTCAACTGCTGACTATTAGGATGTTTGCCTTCAGCACTCCCCCTCCCTCATCTCCATCTCTTTGCTCCTTTCTTTCTATGTAACCCTGATGCTTTCCCTATAGGCATATCGTCCCTGTGCCCAGCGTGCTTCAGTACTATTCTTTGTGCTCAATGATATGGGTCGAATTGACCCAATGTATCAGTTCTCTTTGGACGCCTACATCAGCCTCTTCATCCTCAGCATTGATAAGAGCCACCGAAGCAACAAACTTGAGGATCGCATTGACTACCTTAATGAATACCACACCTATGCTGTCTACAGGTCTGCTAGATCTCTAGTTAGTCTCTCAGTTGGGAGTTAGGGGGCAGCTAGATGGTGTAATGCATAGAGTACTGGCTCTGGATGCTTAACACTTATTAGCTGTGTGACCTTGGGCAAGTCACTTAACCTCAATTGCCTTGCAAAAGAACCCAAGCAATGAATTTTTGTTTTTTCTTCTCAGGTTATTTTTATGTTCTTTCTAAATCTGATCTTTCTTATGCAGCAAGACAACTGTATAAACATGTAAACATATATTGTATTTAACATAACTTTAACATATTTAACATGTATGGGACTACCTGTCATCTAGGGGAGGGGGTAGAGGGAAGGGGGGAAAAAATCGAAACAGAAGTTTTTGCAAGGGTCAATGTTGAACCCATGCATATGTTTTGTATATAAAAAGCTATAATGAAACTGTATATATTTTTTTAAAAAGCAAACAAAAAACTCCAAATGGGAAGTTAGAAAAACTGGGTTCTAAGTCTCAATACTTTCATTAGCTGATGGAATGACCTTGGGCAAATGTTCTCTGTGAAAAGTTCATCTGTGAAATGAAGGGGCTCTATTAAACGTTTTAAAGGTACTGTCCCATCTTGGGAATTTTGAGATTTTATTTGTTCAGGTATTGAACTTCCACTTAATCACCTATTCTGATTTTTAATCTTTTTCCTCCTTACAACTTCAGCCTCTCCTTCCTATTTCTTCACAGATACACCTCTAGAACACTCTTTGAGCGTCACAAGTTGCTCTTCAGCTTTCAAATGTGTGCCAAAATCCTAGAGACTTCTGGGAAACTCAACATGGATGAGTACAACTTTTTTCTACGAGGAGGTGTGGTGAGTGTGACAGATGTGTAGGCAGAGTGTAGGGTCAGTATAGGGTGTCTACACTAGGAGGTATAGTTAGAAAGATAGAGCCAGAGCTTTAGAGACTTGGCTAGGAGGGAAATGTTGGTGGGCCTGTGTTTTGATGAGCAAGAGTGGACACTTAACACAAGATTTATGAACCACTAAGTGCCGTACCCTCTTTTTGTCATTGGAAAATTGGCATACAGTTTTTTTCACTTATGTCTTCGGCTTGCTTTCACCCACTTGTTTAACTATAACCCAACTGCTTGTTGGGGATTTTTTTGAAGGGGAAGGCCTGGGGTAGGGTCAGGATTTGGACTAGACTTGTGACCTTATTGGTATAGGCAACTGATGATAAACAGACTCTATCAAATCAGTGTTGTGTCTTACAATTCTGTAATCCTGGTTGAGCAATTTGCCCAGGATTATAAAGCCAGCACAAACACTTTTGTGAAGTATTGATTCATTTCATTTGATTAAGCAGGATACAAATATAAAACTAACAGTGTCTGCCCTACTAAGGGACATACAGCCTTGACCAAGATGCTCAGGAGAAAGCAAGAACTGTCCTTGGGTGATCACCAGAGGGTGCTTGGCCTTCTGATGCTTAATTTAAACTGTGCTGTCCCCATGTACCACTAGAGAATTCTAGAACCTTATATTCCTCAACTAAATTTATTGTTAACTCTTCCAGTGTTCTAGGGGAAGTTGTCTCAACAGAATGCTGGGACCTTCATCTCAACCCTGAGAAATTAATTTTTTACTTACTGTTAACCATCCCTCCACAGTTGTTCTTTTCAATCTTCTTCTCAGGTCTTGGATAGGGAAGATCAGATGGACAATCCTTGTACCAGCTGGTTGGCTGATGCCAACTGGGACAACATTACTGAGTTGGACAAACTGGCTAACTTTCATGGGCTTATGAATTCCTTTGAGCAATATCCTCGTGACTGGAACCTATGGTATACCCACTCAGCACCCGAGAAGGCGATGCTTCCTGGTATAAGAACCATGGCCCTTTAGTCTCCTTGCTCACCTCCTTTTCTTTTCACATGACCCTTATTTTTGTATCTGGCCTTATATTACCTATATAAACATTTATGCTTCAGCTACATGTTCATCTTCTTAACCTCTGCACTGTTCTGCTCAAACTCCTAGGTGAGTGGGAAAATGCCTGCAATGAGATGCAGCGGATGCTAATTGTTCGATCCCTTCGCCAGGACCGAGTGGCTTTCTGTGTTACATCTTTCATTGTCTCCAATCTAGGTTCCCGATTCATTGAGCCTCCTGTGTTAAATATGAAATCGGTCAGTGGTTCCAATCTCTTTTCCCCCTTTCTGGACCAGATGATGCTCTGCACTCTCTCTTTAGCTTAACCATTACCTGAAGTTCTACTTTACATTCTGGGTAGGTAATGGAAGATTCAACACCACGTACACCACTCATCTTTATCCTGTCCCCGGGAGTGGATCCTACTAGTGCTCTGCTACAACTGGCAGAACAGATAGGGATGGGCCAGCGTTTCCATGCCTTGTCTCTGGGTCAGGGCCAAGCTCCCATTGCTGCTCGACTCATCCGTGATGGTGTACAACAAGGTCAGTGATATTCCATTATCCTCCAGTTGCCAAGCAAAGCTCTCCTCTTCCCTTTTCCATCTCAGAATTTTTGAACCAGACCCAGTTCTTACCTTTGTCATATCCCATATCATTCATATTATTAGCAACCTTAGACCCTTCCCTCCTAGACTGAATCTTGGCTGTGGCCCAGATATTTTAACTCTATTAAGTGTGAAGTATAAAAATAGTAAGATCCACCAAAAGAGAGATTTGAACCTGGCATCTGGTCTGCAGGGCACTGGGTATTCCTGGCCAATTGCCACCTGTCACTTTCTTGGATGCCACAACTGGATAAGCTTGTGGAGCAACTGCAGGTGGAGGAGCCACACTCAGCTTTTCGCTTGTGGCTCAGTTCCAGCCCCCATCCTGACTTTCCCATCTCCATCCTGCAAGTCAGCATCAAGATGACTACTGAGCCGCCCAAAGTATGTTTTGTGTGTATTGAAGGAGTCAGGAGAGTGGGAGCAGTGATTTGGGGGGGAGGGAGATAGAGGTGGGAAAGGAAAGTCCAGTACTTGCATAATTACTGACATTCTTTCCTTCCCAGAAGAATAGGCATACTTTTTTCTCCCATCTTTAGATAATAGGAATGAATGAATGGAAAGTAAGTACTTACTATATGTTAACTAAGCTCTGGTGACAGATAGACAAAGCTAGACAGTCCAATGCTCTCAACATCTCTTGACCCAATCTTTTCCCCATCTCCCAAGGGATCATGATTCTCAAATAGATTCCCATTTATCTTAAGCACTGTCAATGTTTTAATCCCTTTTGATTTATTAATATTTCTCTGGGCTCATTCTTCTGTTCCCTTAGATTGGGTCCCTAGAGGAAAACTTGAGTTAAATGGGTAACCCCGAGGGTTTTTTTTTTGGTTGCCCATGGTTCCCCATGTGGCATACTTCCCCTCTGCCATGGCAGTTAATCAGTTGATACTAAATAGCTTTTACAAAAGAATTTTTACTAAGTAGTAAAGCAAGGACAGAATATGACAAACAAATCTCTCCTCAAACTGGGGATACTCTCTCCCTTCTGTATCACTTACCCTGGGTAGAGTGGGTTCAAATTTGAAGTACAAAGATACTGGAGCACCCATGTAGGTAACACATGTTGGCAAGGGGTATCTCCTGGTCTTGACAATCTTTTTTTTTCTTTTTGTAGTTCCTATCAAATTCACTTCTAGGTGTAGTATAGCAGGTCAAAAAGTGTCTGGTTCAACTGGGCTAGCTACCTTCTTACAGGATTTGACAGTCAGCAGCTGGGTTAATGCAAGGCTGAACTGGGTCAAACAGATCATTCCTCAGCCCTGGCTTCTCCTGCTGTTATTCACTCTGGTTGTTAAGAGAATTTCAAATGTCTCTTTTGCCTTTCCAAGCTCATGAGATAGTAACATGGTTCATTCTTTGTCCAGGTACTGATTCATCTAAGATCATGAAAAAATAAACATAATAGAAACAGGAATCATGTTTTCTGGAGCACATGATATCTGGCTGGGGAGATAAGGCACAAGAACTGTTCTCTAGAAAGCTACCCCAAAAAAGTAGCCAAAGGAAGGAGCAAATTAATCCTTTTATATTATAGCTCAATTCTGGCTCCACATTCAGTCCTTATTTATGTCTCTGAACCCATTTAAAAAACTCTTCATCACCCCATACCACCCCCTCAGTCACTTTTGGCCAGAGGAAGATCATCAAGTCTTTTAAATATTGGATTTAAATAAGACATGGAAATATAGTGCATTCCCTGTAAAACCCAGGCAGGGCAAATCTGCACAAGCTCCAAGAACTGGGTCTTCATAAGTCAGCTCCCCATTATACTTTAAAACATGGTCTTCAATAAATCTACTACCCCTTTTGGGTATCACTTTGTTGTGTGGTCTAGAGAGGGGCAGGAATCATAATTTCAGATAAAACTAAACACAGACATGATAAAAAGATAAGCAGGGACCTACATCATTTAATTCAATAAACATTAATTGTCTACTGTGTTCTAAGTGCTGAGATTATGCATAAATTAATTATCTATGGAATAATCAATCAATATCAACACTTAATATACAAATATCAAATGGCATAGCACCTATTGGAAGGGAAATAATTAAACTATAATAGTGCATGACTTCATATCTCTTTCAGATGCAGACAAATGTAATCAAAAGATAAACAAAAAAAGGAAATTATCTGAATAGAACTTTTGAAAAATTAGCAATAATAGATCTTTCTAATGATTACTGAATGGGAATAAAGAAGAGTTTACCTAGTTCTCTGTTATACTTTTATAAAAATTGATCATGTTTTGATGCATAGAGACCTTAGCAAATTATGTAAAAATACAAAATATTAAACATATCATTTAAAAATCAGATTTAATGAAGGCCCTTTAAAGAATTTTAAAATAATAAAAAACTAAGAATTCTAAATAACTAGCCAGTCAAAAAATAAATTATAGAAATAATGGAATATTTCATCAAAGAAAATGACAGTAATAAAGCAGCATACCAAATTTATGGAATGCAGCTAAAGAAGTTCGGAAGGGAAAATATTTATCTATAAACAATTTCATCAATAACAACAACAAAAAAAGCCAAATCTTTGAATTTGGTGTACTTCAAAAGAACTCAAATAGCAACAAATCAATAATCTTTACCTCAGTATTGAAGTAGAAGTTATGGAAATTAAAGAAGACATTAATAAAATTATAAGCAAAAGACTATTATACTGATAAATAACACTAGAAGGGTTTTTTTTAAAGAAACTAATAAAATGTATAATTAGCTAATCTGATTTTTAAAAAGAAAATCAAAATATTCATATAAAAATGAAAAATAGAATTCAAAACAATTGAAGAATAAGGAAATTTTCAGAAACTTTTGCCAATTATGTGCTAACAAAACTTATAACTTAGAATAACTAGATGAATAATTACAAAAGTATAAAATATCTAGATTAACTAAAGAAGAAGTGGACTATTCAAATAACCTAATTATCAGAAAAAGAATTTGAATAAGGCAAAGTGGGTTCCCAAAGTGGGGGAATAACCAGGATCAGATGGATTTATAAGTGAATTCTATCAAACATTCAAAGATTAATTCCAATATCACTCTTTGCAATAACAGGATATTTCTAAGAAACAAATAGTGTCTTTATGCCTAAACCAGGGGAGAAAAAGGAGATAAAGAAAACTGTAAATCAGTATGTGCAAAGAACATTGATTCAGAACTTTAAATAAAATATTAATAAATCAGTTATAACAAAATATTAGTATGATTATCTACAGACTTAAATAATTTGAAAAATAATCATTGCTTGTGGATACGTCAGTGTAATAAAAATTATACTACCTAAGTTAATAATTGCATATAGTTAGAACAAATAACAAAGGAGGAACAAGTGATCTCAAGGATGATAATTTTTAAAAAAGATGGAAAGAAGGTAGGGGTGGTCTATCATAAGTACCAGATTTTAAACTGAGCAGTAGTCACCAATCAGTTTGCTTTTTGTTAAAAAGAAGAGAAGTTGACCAATGGAACACATTAAGAACATAGCATACAAAAACAAATTAAGGCAGTAGCATGTTTGATAAAACCAAAGACCTCAGTTACCGAAATAACGGCGCAGGCTTTGACAAAAATTGCTGGGAAAACCTTTGTAAAAGAAAAATGCAAAACATCTTTAAAAGTCAGCATTTCTGTTACTTTGCCATAATCTAACCAGTTCACAAATCTCTGTGTGGCACAAAAATTTTCATGGTCATTCCTCGTCTTATTACCAACTATTATAAATATTCTGCCATTTAAAAGTCTTGTTTTTATAACTTAACCGTATCAATGCTATCCTGTTACACTTTTTCCATCTCTTACTCCAGCTCCTTTATTCCAATGGCTTGGCTACAAATGATGCAGTAAATGAATTTCACATGTGGAGCTCTATGGGCCTTGCCTTTTATGCTATAGTAGCTGCTCCATCAGTCTGTATTATCATCAGTTTTCCCATTAATTCTTTTTCATTTTTTAAAAAAGTCAATTACTGTTAAGAATAGCACTTATTGCTTCCTTTAGTAGCTCACAAAATAAAAAAAAAACCTAATATTTCATTATTAAAACAGATTCTAGCAAATCCTGTAGTTTGAAAAGTGTTAGAAACACCTGTCCTTTTATCCAACTGCATTAAGAAATCATCCCATATGGGATAATCCGTTCTAATGGTTATTTCAACAGAGCTTCAACAATGCTGGTTTTTGCTTCTTTCAATAGTCCTGAATGATAGAAAAAATGCAATTTAGTTTGTTGTCATACTGTTTTTCTGTATTATTGTATTATTCTGTAATACTGTATTATTTTGGCTGTCTTATCAAAGGAGGAAGACAAGTGTTTCTTCAATAATTTGTGGCTTTTTTTGGGGGGAGGGGTTGCTTTTAAGTAAGAAATCTCAAGAGATTTCTAAACATTTATCATTGATCAGTGAAATTTTGTAAAGTACTGGATTGAGAATCCTATAACACTACTTATAAAAATATTATGGAGATTTTTATTTATTGTTTAATTTTAAAACGATTCACTAACCATATTGGCTTTACCTAACTAATAACTCATGTCAAAAAGAAATATTTAGAATAAGATTCAGCATTAATGATGTAGACATAAATCTATATTTCAAATAATCTTTTTGATCATTTTTGCTTTCAGTATTAGTATTATCTTCAATTGGAAAGTTCTTTGTATTCTTTTGAAGCCATTTGTATAGATGTATGTGCAGTCTGGGTATGAAAGTGTTGTGTTAGCTTGGTTAAAAATAGATAATATAGTTTGTAAATTCACTTAACTAGGTACAAATAAGCTGCCATACATCAGAAGATATTGAAAGCTAAAAAAAAACTAATGGTGGTGATGTTAAACTGCCATTTTGTAAAACTGCCACTCTTCCCTTGCCTGCACTACTGAAAGTTCCAGTGTCAATTCATATATTAACTTTTTAGGCCTTCGGGCATCTTTCAGACTAAATTAGAGAAGAGTTGCCAATCTATATTTGTAGAAGGAGCTCTCTACAATCTAATTTAATCTGTAAAAGAGGTTTTAAATATTTCTGGATTAATTCAGTTGTAGCTGGACCAATTTTTGTACAAGTATTATGAAAGTCTATCTAAAAATGTCTGCTATTCAAAAATCTGTTTTTAAAATCTTAATTTTTCAAACATTTGGTTTGAATTTTTTTCTTTTGTTGGATTTGTTAAATTTTGGGAGCTACTAGAATTAATGTTCTGCAATCTAATTCTAGATAATATAAAATGATGGAATATAAACTGTTTTAAATTAGGAAATTTGTATCCTCAGCATTTGGGCAGTTATGTGGTGAAGTAGATGGAGTGCTGAAGTTAGAAGAAGACTCATCTTCTGAATTTAAATCTAGCCTCAGATACTTACTAATTGTGTGATCCTGGGCAAATCACTTAAACTTGTTTGCCTCAATTTCCTCATCTCTAAAATGGCAAATCATTCTAATATTTTTGCCAAGAAAACCCCACATGGAATTATGAAGAGTTGGATACAACTGAAATGATTGAACAACAATCCTCAGCTCTTAGTATAGTGTCTAACACATGAGTTGACATTTAATAAATATTTGATTGAACTCAAAGGAGTGGCTAAAAATACAATTTCATGAAGAACTTCAGAAGATTTCTGCCTTCTGCATCCTTGACAATCAGACTCTTTCCTTTAAGATCACTGTCACTCCTCTCCCCCATCTCAAAAAGATGTTCCTCATCACTACTACTTATATATTGATTTTTAATCTTCATTTAGGTCAGCCTCTTTGCTCTACTAGGTCTAACATCTCATAAGTCTATATATATATATATATATATATATGGGGTAAAAAAAATGGCAGAAGACTATTTTTGTTATGTATCTATATAAATATAAATATATATATATAAAGGTTCCACAATATACATGGCTCCTCAGAGGGGCCTCAAGTATGTACAATAAAGTGTGTTCTGTTTCTGACCTCTGACTTATTAGAATGTTTCTCTAACCCTTCTGTATGTATTTAATCTTCCTCTAAAGTCAAGTTCAAGGAAATGGATCCAGGTATATGAACTAAGCTATAAATAAGTTGAAAGCAAAAGCCTCATAGTAGTTTGTAGATATCTATATCATATTCAGAAGTGTTATTTTATTATTTATATACATGTCTTTTTCCTCCCAGGATATTGTAAATACTTTGAGGTCAAAGACCACCTTTTATTGGGTGGGTCCCCCCCCTCAGTACCTAGTACAATGGCATAGCAGTACCAAGCATGTACTTATTGAATGAATGTGGGTCTAAGAAGGGGCAGCAAAGTATGATGCCTGATGAAAATGGATATAAGAGGTGCAGAGAGCTAGGGTATCAATTGGTGCTCCAAACTGCCCTCCCCTTCATTTTGGGACTCCCTCTATTTTGACCCCAAATTTAGACCTTGCTTCCTTTCAGGGTCTGAAAGCCAACATGAAGCGGCTGTACCATTTGTTGACAGAAACACAGTTTTCCCGATGCAGCAAGCCAAACAAATACAAGAAACTACTTTTTGCACTTTGCTTCTTCCACTCGGTCCTGCTTGAACGTAAGAAGTTTCTACAGCTGGGATGGAACATCATTTATGGCTTCAATGACTCTGATTTTGAGGTCAGAGCCAAACCATTTCCTGATCATCCCCTACCCTTTATCTTCATCTAGACCCCCCACACCTCTCCTGTAACAATTTTGGTTGCCAAAGCCCCTATAATAACATCCCTTTCTGTTACTATAACTGGGTTGAGATGTGGCTTCAACCTTACAGGTATCTGAAAACCTTTTGAGCCTATACCTTGATGAGTATGAGGAGACACCATGGGATGCCCTCAAGTACCTAATTGCTGGTGTCAACTATGGAGGACATGTCACTGATGATTGGGATAGGCGCCTTCTCATTACCTACATCAATGATTATTTCTGTGAACAGAGCTTAAATACTCCCTTTTTCAGGTGAGGGTTTGATTGTGGCAATGGGAACAGAGATTGGGAGCAGAGTGATATTGATGCAGGGCCAGTGATGAAGATAAACTATGAAGTTTTGAACAGAACCATCTGGCTAAAGAGATCAGAAGACAAGATGGAACATTAGGAGCAGAAGTTGGTATCTCCCCGAGAAAGGGAAAAGAATACTGGTTTGGGGGTCAAAGGAGGTTCAATGGACTTTCAAATCATGCTGCTCCTTAGACTCTGATTTTATCCTCTATAAAATAAGGAGGTTGGGGTAGGTGACTCTAGGATGCCTTCTAGTTCTAAAACTTTTATAATTCTAAGTGTCTGATTGTATGGACAATAAATGATATGAATGTAAATAGGATCCTGCTTTATAAATAGGGGCAGTTAGTTGGATGGAGTACCAGGGCAGTTAGTTGGATGGAGTACCAGGGCTTGAGTCAGAAGAACTTTTCTGAGTTCAAATCTGGTCTCAGCCACTTACTAGCTGTGTGACCCTGGGAAAATCCCTTAACCCTATGTGTTTCAATTTCTTCATTTTAAAAATGAATTAGAGAAGGAAATAGCAAACCACTCCAGTATCTCTGCCAAGAAAATCTCCAACAACAAAGAAATGGAGAATGAGTCTGAAATCAAAAAGGGTTGAAGCTTACTTAGGTTTAGTGGCATTTCATCTGCCTAAAATTTGAGTTGTAACTCTTGTGCTGTTTTCCACCCTTTCCAGGCTTTCTGTACTGGACACTTACTGCATCCCCAAGGATGGGAATCTGGCCTCATATAAAGAGTATATCAGCATGCTTCCTGGCATGGACCCTCCTGAGGCCTTTGGCCAGCACCCCAATGCAGATGTAGCATCTCAGATCACTGAAGCACGTACTCTCTTTGAGACCCTGCTCTCCCTGCAGCCCCAAATCACACCCATTGGAACTGGGGCCCAGAGCCGGGAAGACAAGGTGAAGATAGAGACTATAGATGTGATATATATGTGGGTTGAGAACATTTAAAAAAACAAAACAAAACTTTGTATTGAAGAAATCTCTTGAACCCTGTCTCCTCAGGTCCTTGAGCTGGCAGCTGATGTGAAACAGAAGATACCTGAGACAATTGACTATGAAGGGACACGAAATCTTCTGGCACCAGACCCTTCCCCACTTAATGTGGTCCTACTACAAGAGATCCAGAGATACAACAAGCTTATGGAAACCATTTTGTAAGAAGGGGAAAGTCTCTTATACTCTTAGGGTAAAAAAAAAAAAAAATGGCAGACTATTTTTTGTGTTGTATATGTAAAGCCTATGAACATATTTTCAGGTTTTTCAGATGCATCAAATAAAATACATGGAATTACTAAGGAAACTATACTGAGATAGTTATTAGCATATAATATTTTTTTAAGTTCCCATATTCCAGGTTAAGATTTCCCACACTAACAACACTTCTGTCTAGGTTCTCACTCATAGAGCTGGAAAAGGGTATTCATGGTCTTGTTGTCATGTCCACCAGCCTGGAAGAGATTTTCAACAGCATTTTTGATGCACGGGTCCCCCATCTCTGGGAGAAGGTGAGGATTCTATCCTCCTAATCGAAGTTTTCCATTAGGTGCTCTATACTCAATTATAGTTGAGGAATAGAGTTGTTTTGGGACTGACTACCTGGGTTTAATCTACCTACCTTCTTCCCCAGGCCTATCCTTCTCAAAAGCCTCTAGCAGCTTGGACTCGGGACCTTGCTCTTCGAGTAGAACAGTTTGCAACGTGGGCTAGCAGAGCCCGACCTCCTGTGCTTTTCTGGTTGTCTGGGTTTACCTTTCCCACAGGCTTCCTGACTGCTGTGCTGCAAGCTTCTGCCCGTCAAAATAATGTGAGGTCCCTTAGAAAGGGCCCCCCCCCCCACCAGAAGGGATTGTTAGTGTGGGGGTGAGGGGTATGGGGAAGAGAGAGGATCATGTTGGGGGTGGGGAGTTGAGAATGAATGAACTCAGCTACTGAAAATAGATCATGAGGCTGCCTCTCTTTTAACTCTTCTCCAGGTCTCCATTGACAGCCTCTCTTGGGAATTCATTGTTTCCACTGTGGATGACAGCAACTTAGTATATCCACCCAAGGTAGAGATCAGATATGCTTGGGCTTAAGGGGGAGAGGGAATTGTAATTAGAACTAAATAGGGTGGGAAAGAAGAAATACGTTATTTAAGGAATTGGGAGGAGCTGGGCAAATGAGGTTGAGTATTTTTTTTAATTAAGGGAGTTCCTTTGATTTCTATCTAGGATGGTGTTTGGGTTCGTGGCCTTTTCTTGGAAGGTGCAGGTTGGGATAAGAAAAATTCATGTTTAGCAGAGGCAGAACCCATGCAACTTGTCTGCCCTATCCCTACCATACACTTCAAACCTACTGAGAGCCGAAAAAAGAGTGCCAAGGGTATGCATGCAAGCTCTCTGACCTAAACTTGCACTAAATCTCCGGGCCAACCATCCTGACCAACATTTCCTGCAATGCTCTTGTCCCTACCATCAGTTCTCCCCAAGCTGGCTCAACCCTGCCCCTGACACAGGTACCTAGGTACTTTAGTCTTTCTTTTTTTCCCTCAGGTATGTATTCCTGTCCCTGCTATTACTATCCTAACCGAGCAGGCTGTGCTGACCGCGCCTCCTTTGTAATTGGTATTGACCTTCGAGCTGGAAGCATGCCATCAGACCACTGGGTCAAGAGAGGAACTGCCTTGCTGATGAGCTTAGATAATTAAGGGCAGTACTTCCTCATCCTTGGAACTCGGAGGAAAGGAATCTTGGGTTTTTGAGGCTTAGCTTCTGAATCTGGAAAGGAGGGCCCTGAAGCCGAGCTTAGAGTGGAGGAGCCCCATTTCTTTGGTTTCCTTGCTCTAGAAAAACTCTGGAGCACAAGGCTTATTTATGAAGAGAGGAGCTAAAATCATCTCTTCATTCAATAAACACGTTTTAAATTTGTTTCTGGGTCCTTCAATAATGGAATGCCAAGGGGAAAAGAAGAGGGTGTATTAATATACATACACAGTAAGTAGTTGGGTTTAGAGTTAAGTGAAGGTGAGAGTCTCAACCCTGAAGAAAGGAGTGGGGGATAAAGGGGGCGGGGCGGGCCCCTAAACAGAAGCGAGGCTGCGGGGAGGGGCCTAAGCAGGAAGAGGCGGGGCTGGAGATGGAGAAGGTGGAGATAAGAGTTGGACGCGGTTAGGTACGAGGCTGGGGAAGGGCGGGTACGAAGCAGGGAGGGGCGGGGCCCGATCCGAGAGAGCTGAGCATAGGGGCTCGGGCCGCGACCGGGATGGGGCAGGGGCGGGGCGGGGCGGGGCCGTGGGCGGGCAAGGGCGGGTGTTTGTGTTGGAAAATCCAACTGCGCCACGGGGCGGAGCGGCCCCCCCAGCCCGGGTCCGGGTGGGGGGAGCCTCCCGACCCCCTGGGGGTCCACGGGGAGTCGGGACACCTGAAACTCCCAGAACCAGGTAATGGGGAGTCTATTTGGAACCTGGAGAGCGGGAAACCATCTCCACGCAGGGGGGCGGGGCGGACTGCGCTGCCGGATCCCGGGAACGGAGCAGCGGTGGCTCTAGGCACCTGTATCCCTCAGGGATGGTGCAGGCGCGCGCGGCATATGGTCTGGTCGCGGCTCCGGTCTCCCGGGATCCTGGGAGGTCGAACCAAGGAAGAAACTTGAGAAGTCGCTCAGTTCTCGGTGTTTGAGTGCGTGTCCCTGAGAGGGGGCGGGGCGCGGCCTCCGTGCGGTGGTTGAGGGTAGGTTGTCTAATGGAAAAAGTCTTGAGCCAATCGGGGTCTTAGAGGTCCCATCGGGAGTTGGTAATTCCGCTCGCCCACTGCCCTCAGGAATCCCGCTATCCTATTCCTTCCATCCTAAATCAGTTCCCACATCTCGGCCTTCTCTCCCCGGCCCCATGCTGGAGTTGGACCCTCCCCTGTTCAACCACCAGGGGGCGAGGGCGGTGCGCGTTCCTGTTTCTGGGAGGCGGGGCTGATTGACCGTGCTAGGCTGCCGGAGTCTTCTTGAGCTCTTTAGATCCCAAGTGTGTGGGCTCCTGGTGCTTGGGGGAAGGGGCTTAGTGTCAGTGGCGAGCCCACCTGAACAGTAAAAGGCGGAAGAGTGGAGGTGACGAAGTGGTACAAGGGGGCACAGCGCCCTCCACCCAAAACAATTAGGAGCGCGCTGTGTCAGGGCGTGAGAAAGGCAGCCTGCTTGTAATTAGCAAAGAAGACCAGCTTCTGGTCAAGAGTGGCTTTTGGTGGAGGTGGTTTGAAGAAGGGGTTAGAAAGAGCAGAAGCCAGAACCCTACGGAGAGACCCGAAAGCATGAAAACGGAGAAACGAAAAGGTCTGAGTGCCTGAGTGTTTTGTCTGGGAGGAGCAAACTATTCCTTCCGGGGGGGGCGGAGCCACAGCGAGGCTCCGGGCTCAGGACTGAGCTCTTGTCTTACTCTTCCACTACGGCTTGCATTGTTGCTAGAGTAACTGGAGGCAGAGTCGGGAGCCAGATTCTCAAGCTGTCCCAGCCGCCCAATCCGTTTAAGGACATTCTGGTGACATCACCGACAGACCGCCAATGGAGTGGAAGGGGGTTGCGGCCTGATGATAGTGGGGGTGGGGGAAGAAGGGATAGGGAAGAGAGAGTAGAGGGGGCTGGGGATTAGAGGGATCTCTGAGCAGCTGCTTCAGACCTGCACGTGCACTCCCACACGCTCACATCTTTCACTCCCCCTCTTAACCAACCTCCTACCCCCCGCACGCGTCTCATTACCGTTTTGCGCCTGCGCGGAGAGTTGACCGACATCCCGGCCCTGCTATGTATTAGCCAACCTTCTGGGGCTTTATTCCTGCTTCTGTCCCTTTGATTGCCCCCCCACCCCCAAGATCTAAGGCTTTCTAGTAAACACACCCTGAGGCTCCAGCTCTCTGAAAGTCTACGGTAGACTTTAATTGCAAGTCAGTAATCTCTACTTTGAAGTTGGCGGGATAGGGAGAAAGAACAAGCTGGGCTACCTGGGTTCCTATCCCAGCTGGCACCCTCCGATCCCAGGTGGTACTGGGTGGAGCTGTGGTTTCCTGCTTCATCTGTTAAGGAGGGAGTCTTGCTACTACTATTCCTTCCTCTGGGCCTCAAGAAGCCTTGGCTTTCTTCCCCGAGGGTGATTAGAATCTCCCTGGTTTTCACTGGCAGAATCAGAACTGAGGGAAAGAAAGCTGAAAATTAGAACATAGATATTGAAAGCTGTGAGCTAGATTTCCAGTAGCCCACTTAGAAGGCAAGAAGAACCTGTAAGAACTCAGTCTCGTCCTTCTCGCAGTTTTCCTCATTTGTATAAAGTTTTTAGCTTTTTTCTTCATTTTTTATAATCCAATGTCTCTCCCTTTTTAATGCTTCTTCAAATAGTCTTCCAGAATCTGTGTCATTCTATTTGTTTCCTAGTGTCTGTCTCTTTTCTTTCTGCTTCTCTTGATTATATAACTCTCCCTCTTGCCTTGTCCTGATTTCAACTCTGGAGACTCCGCCCTGGAATGGAGGAGGAGGGGGGAGTGTTAGGATGCCGGGGACAGCCAGGATAGTGATGGGGTTGTGGAAATCTTTCCCTGGTGGGGAAGAGACCCTACATGCTCACAGCCAGACTGACCCCTCCTCTCGACTTTAATCTCTGTCTCTTATTTCCTGTCCAAGATGAATCTCCTGAAAGAATAGGGAGAAAATTCAGCTTTAAGCGGGAAAACTAAGATCCTTTAGAGAAATAAGGGGATTTGAGGTTTAAGATTTGGGAATGAAGCTTGTTTGGACATGCTCTCCTACTAGACTTCCCAGAATTCCTAAGGTTATTTCTCTTTATGCTGGTTTACCACTTCCCCCCTGTAGCTAGGGGTCAGAGGTTGGTGTCAGAGGTGGCAGAGATGACGTCATTAGTGCACGTGCCTGGGGGTGGTTGCTAGGCAGTGTGGCCTCCTCTCCCACTTTTAGTCCTATGGAGATCCGTTGCCACCTCTTCCCCTTTCCTATCCTAGTATACGCAGGTGGGAAATCCTGGACTGGATTTGGGGGGGGGGGCGGCGTAGTGAAGTGTAGGGTGTGGTGAGTGGCCCAGAAATTTCACCCTACCTACTTAGATTTTGCTCCCATGAGTCTGCCATTCCCTTCCTCTTTTCCCTTTCTGCTGCTTCCTGAGGGAGCAACGTGGGAGACAGTATGGGTTGTGTGTGTGGTAGTGGGACATTACTCAAAAAAAGATATTTGTGGGGATTACATACTTTTCTACTTTCCCCTTCACTTAACAGCACTCTCCTCCCCCCTCCAGTCTCTATGGGATATATGCAGGAATAATATATGACTCAAACTTATGTCTTTAATTTTTGGGGGGCGGATCAGTTTTACATTTCACTTTTATGGGGAGGGACTGAGAGGACTTTGACAGCTGGAGGCTGCTGTTGGGCAGGTATTTATTTGCATCCTGGGTTGAAAAGTGGGGGAGGGGCAGGTTTAAAATTGGCTCATGCCATTATTCTGGTGGACAGACCAGCGTCCCCTTTCCCCAATAGCTTGGGAATGGGGGTGTCGGGTGGGAAGAGGGAGGAGGAGAGCTTGTATTAATTTGGTGGTGATGGTAATCTTCAGCAACTCTGGTTTCTTCATTTGATAGGGGGGTTTAGTTACAGTGTTAATGCTCTGCTTCTTTAGTCTTTTGCATTCTTCAGGAAGAAACAACTCGGACTATTTTATTTAAAAGGGAAGGCAATTGTATTGTAGCTCTCAGATTTTTCAGGGGATTTCTCGTTCATGTTTTCTGGAGCCCTTTAATTCTGTAAGGGGACTTCCATATTTTTTTCATTAGGGGAGGGGGAAGGGGGACGGGAACTGAAGGGTGTATAAAAGGTTGGGGGGGTGGGTGGAGAGGCAACAGCTAAAGGGGCGTGGGGGGGGGGCGGGGTTGCTGAAGGAAGAGACCGGAAGGGGAGGAGGAGGGAGCCTGGTGGGGAGGGAGGGAGAAGGGGGAGGAGGAGGAGGAGGAGGAGGAGGAGGAGGAGGGAGGGAGGGAGGGGAGGGAGGGGGGTTGGGGAGAGCCTGCTACAGTTCTTTGTTTGACTCCGGGACTCAGGGACTGGGAGGAGGAGGGAGGGAGGCAGAGGCCGCAAGAGCCGGGGACAGGCCCAGGAGGCAGAGGAGGGATCGTCTCCCCCGCCCCCCTTCAGTCCCCGCTTCCCCCCCCCTTCCGCTGCTCCCCCCTCCCTACCCGGACTCGGGGGCACCGCCGGGGGACAGACACCCAGCAGGTAACCCCCGGCCCGGCTCCCCAAACACCACCTATGGTTCCTATCTGATTCTTTCTGTCTGTCTGTCTGTCTCTCTCTCTCTCTCTCTCTCTCTCTCTCTCTCTCTCTCTCTCTCTCTCTCTCTCTCTCTCTTTCTGTCTCTGTCTCTCTGTCTCTCTGTCTCTCTCTCCCCCTCTCCCTTTTTCCCTCCCCCACCTTTTTCTGTCTCTTCTTTTACTCCAGTCTCTCCTTTTATCTCTCTATTTTGCCATGTCTTCCTCTTGTCTGCCTCTGGTGTCTCTTCTCCGTGTAGACTCCCCTTTCTCTTCTTCCCCCCCACCTCCCCATTGATTTCCTTGTGCTTAAACCTCCCCCTCCCCCACTTCACCTCTACCCGACTCTCGCCCAGGTTCCCGGTCTCTTCTCCAGCTTCCTTCTACCCATATCTCCCTCTCTAGGTTCTGTCGTCTCCACCTCTTGATGTTCCCTTAGGTGCCCATCTGTTCTTTCCTGTGGAAGAAACCCTTAGCCCTTTCCTCATTTTCTGAGGTTCCCAATCCCTCCAGCCCTGAACCCTTTTCTCCTGGCAGCTATTGGGGGAAGGAGGGAACCGGAATTGGGGAGGGGGCATTTAGAGGGGGTGGATGGGGGCTGTCTGTGGTTCTGGGGGTTGGTTTCAAAAAGTGATAGAGGGGGTGGGGAAGGCTCCATTAACATGAGTGTCTGTGGGGGTGGTTCCAGTATGATGTCCCTTTAAATAAGCTGAGAAGGGAAATAGCCCCAAATGTCTAGGGTTAGGGTGGTAATGTAAAAGGAATAGCATCAGGGTAGTTAGTCACTTCCACCTTTCATTGATTGAAGGGAACAGTGGTAGGATACAGCATAGTCTCAAGGGAGTCAGTCTAGGGTTGAAGGGGGTTGTTTTGGGGGATCTGGTGAAAGGGGATTGGCTAGCAAGGTAGAGAAGAATGCTCTGGTGAAACGGGGCCTGAGGAAGGAGGGGGGGGGCTATATCTCTGGCAGCCAGCCCAATCTAATAGGGGGGTTGTAGTTTGAGTTTTCTTCTTGTATTCCATATCCCAATCCCATATTCCCCTCACCTCAGAGTGTAGGGCCCACAGTGATGGTCACTGGAAACTTGAATTACAGATCAGGAGGTTGAGGAAAAAGAGCCTAGAAAGACATGGAAGTCTGTTTCTCTCCTGGGTTCACTACTTGGAGAAGATAAAGGAGTTCCTAGCCTTCCCCTTTTGTTCAGGGGCTAGGCACTAGAGAGCCTCAACCCCTCCCTTTGTCATCCCCCTCCCCATTCCGTACTACCTCTCCTCCCCCAGCCCAGCTGTTGGGCAGATGAATTACAGCCTCTAGTTCTGGGCCAGGGCTAATAAGAGATTAAGGTTGTGGTGCTGGATTTGGAATAAAGGTTTGAAAGTGCAGGGTATGTGGAGACCTGGATTTGAATCCTGCCTAAATCCTTCAACCTCAGTGCCTCAGTTTCCTCATTTGTGAAAGCTGGGATAATTATATTTTCATTACTGACTTTACAGGATTGAGTAAAATCTTTTGCAAGTTTTGTTATTAATATTTACTGACTCTTCTTTTCCTCTATTTTCAATCCCAACCTGACTCTCTTAACTTTGCTCTGACCCTTGCATCCTATTGCCCTTCTCAAGTGATGCTACCTACCTCCTAGTGAGGACCACCTGGATCCTTACTCAACCCTTATCAGTAAGGAAGTTTGCTTCCCCATCTCCTCAGCCCACTTGTCATAAGGGAGGACTGTTGGTGGGTCAGGAATAACAACTCCTTAGGAAGGAGTGTCATCAGCAGTCACTGTGGTTTACAGCAGATTGCATCATGAAGACTGGGGGGGGGGGGGCAGAGGCCTGGTTTCTGGAGGAAGGAACAAGAATGGGCAGGACATAGACATAGGTTTCTAATAGGAATGTGGAGAACTTATGTGAGAATTTGGGGTGCTGGTAGGTGATATAGGGGTCATAGATTCTTGAAGGAATTGAAATGGAACATGGCTTAAACATGATTCCTGGGAAGGATGGATCAGACACTTTGTAAAACAGTGCCCTGTCACCTTTCCTGTTCATTTTATTAGAGGAAGGAAGTGATGGGGAAACAGCATATGACCTTGAAGGGAATTCCTTCACCCATATTTTCCCTTTCTAACTCTTGAGCAGCGTACTGTATAAGGCCAAAGAAGCTCCTATATATACCTGGCAGAAAGGGGAGTCTTTGGCTCCTCCCTTTCTGGTCCCGTTCAGCCTGTCCAGTCACCTCTGTTTTAGCTGGGACCTGCCTGGCCTTGGGGGAAGAATAGGGGAGGAGAGGGTGCAGGGTGCAGGGTGCAGAGTCCAGAGGGTGGAGTTGGCCATCTGGTTGCTAGATAAGACTGGGTGGAGGCAATAGCTCGGGGGAGGGGCAAAATCCTGGGACATCCCAGTTTAGGCTCCTTGGACTAGGAAGGTTAGGTTGATTTGAGGAAAATAGAACCCTGGGAAGAAGGTCTCAGGATGGAATTGAACTTAGATTTCCTCAGATAGTATATGTTATCTGAGAACATTATACCCAGGACCCTGTTGTCACTCACCTCCTTCCCTTTCTTAGTCAGAACTGGTGTGAAAGAGTGTGTGTGTGTGTGTGTGTGTGTGTACTTACGTATTGGAGAGCAGAGGAATGGCTTTTTCTAGTTGCCATGGAAACAGATTCTTCCTGTTCCTTTACCCCAGCCGGTTCTGTGAGTGGCTGGGGAAAGTGGACAAAGGGAGGCTTTCTGGTTGGGACTCTCCCTTCCTAACATCCTTTTCTTTTCTACAGGTTCCCCCCCAAAACAAAACAAAATAAAAAAACACCATCACCATGACAGCTCCATAGTGCCACCCAACCCTCCCCTGCCTGCTATATCGCATTTACAGGGGCACTGGTGCCAATGAGAGAGAGGTGTACCAAGCTCCAGTTGGTAAGTCCTACCCCCATGGGTCCCTTCTTCCTATGTATGTATTTGTATGTTTACATATTTATATTATATATTTATAATATGTATTATCTTTATCCCTTAATCTGCTACTCTCCCCAGGTTTATATAATCTGGAGATTAATGGATCTAGTCTACTTGTCTACTTGCCCACTATACATAACATGAATGGTTCAGTCTTTTTAGTTCATTGTTTTTCTCCTGAGGTTCAGTTGATAGATACTTCCCAGCTTGCCTCCTGAGCTTATTCAATCCATTTTTATAGTTATTGGATAAATCCCCACATATACTTCCCTTGAATGGTGTGGCTTAATCTCCATTTTGCTAAAGCTGGCAAAATGATGGCATATGAGAGATATCATGAAAACTGGAGGTGTGGGGGAGGGGAGCATATTAAACCTTTTGCTCTATCCAGTTGTTTTTGGATAATTGACTTTGGGGAGAGGACTAAGCAGAGTTTATAAGGAGATAGGATCATTTAGACTAATCAAGGAGAGGAAATAACAGGATTTTTGCTGTGAACAACATATGGTTGCTATGACAATTCCAGGAATACCTTCCTGAATTCTCTTTTATTTCTCTCTTCTCTTTTTACGAACCCCTTTCTCCATCCAATTCCTAGAACTTCCTTAAGCCAAGTCTTCCTGATTAGTCCCTATTATCATCTCCTTCCTCACTTTCTTAGCTCTTGTTTTGAGGATTTGTCTTATTGTCCCTGCCTGTTCCCATTTATTATTACATTACAATTCTTAACAACCAGCTCCTAGACTCCTGTTTTCATTAAGGAATAGAAAGGAAGTATAGACAGCATGTTTAGCTCTGTTTGATAACTATACCAGGGTCATCTCCAAGGACACCCAGTACCAGTTTCCTAACTCATCCTCAAATTCTGCCTCTGATCCTTGACCAAAACCACATTCCTGTTCTGTAGAAGTGAAGGAAAGCTGAGATCTGCCATAGGGGCAATGAAATTTTGCCAGCATTTTAAAAGCACATACTGTATATATGTCTAGTAGGTATTCTGGTAGCCCTGAAGAAAAAACAAGAATGAAAAAGTATTTGCTCTTAGAGATTATGTTCTACTGAAGCAACAAGGTAGTGAAACAAAAGGGAAAGACAGATCCAATGAATTCTAATATTGAGAAGTTCAATCCCCTCATTTTATATATATATATATATATATATATAGACTGAGGCAACAAGCCTTCTAAGGTTCATATAGAGCATCATCATTAATATTCAGGATAGAAATGAGGAAAATAGTTTTGTCAGATATGTACTTTGCCTTGATGAATACAGAGATTCGAGATGAGAGTATGACAAAAGAGGTCAGGCATGTGCAGATGTAAGGAGAAAGTGAAAGCCTACACAGAATAAGACATGCAGAGACAATCCCACTAGCAGGGAGGAAAGAAGGAGTAATAACTAAAAACCAAATGTGTTTAGGGAGGCCCGACTCCCAGCAGAGCATTGGCATATGCAGGTGCATAAAGAAACAGAGACATTGTTAGAAACATGCCCCACCACAGATATCAGAGTCAGAGACTTACTGTGCCACTTACAGCTTGCCTGGGCCAGCTCTTGGTCACAGTCTTATTCTGATTTAGTCCTTCAGGTTCCCCCCTCCCCCTGTATCATGCAGGAATGGGGCAAACTGGAAGTAGAATCCTGGTAACCTTTAAATAAATCTTAGTATGGTTGGGTTGAATCACAGAAGAGCCCCAAGGGGTCATTCTTAAACACCCCACCTCCCTCATTTAGTCTTCCTTCTCCCCCACCCCTGCTGTGCTTTAACGTGGCCATGAGGGACTGAGAAAGTATGAAAGTAAATCAAAATGTATTTGGTAAGTTTTTATGCTTGTTTATATGTATGTGTATGTATATATGGTCCTATGAAACCTTGTCTTTATAGGGTTCTGTTTCTACTTGTCTGGGTGTGGGATATGTGTGTGTGTGTGTGTGTGTGTGTGTGTGTGTGTGTGTGTGTGTGTCTGTGTCTGTGTCTGTATGGGTATCAGCACTCAATTGCTCTGGAGCACTTGCTCATTCATGCACCCCGGATAATGATTGTGTATGAGTATACATCCTGTGGGGATGAGCTACTCCTGTAGTGTTGGGGATTCTTTCTCAATTTGCTTAAGCAGAGTAGTTGAGGTTTTGTTGGCTAATCTGATATTGTCTCCTTTTGGGGAAAGGGGAGTTAAAACTATCAAAAAGTCCAAGGCCCGGATGGAAAGGTGGAGCCTGGTTAGCCTGGGAAAACCCGGATGAAGAGGGCAGGGCCTAACCTAGGAAAGAATTAACCCTTTGAGAGGTACTCCTTTGTGATTTTCCTGACTTGGTCTGGAGTCTCCTGAATGCTGAGAGTGCCCAACACATAGATAAGTGTCTTTATCCATTAAAGATATGCCTTATACCTCCTTTTGTGTGCAGGTTACCATAGGTTCTAGATGATTGCTCATTCTTTCAGCTCTTATCTCTGTTGGACCTTGACACTTAATGGCTCAGAAAGCTACCTGGCTTTGTTCAGACAGTCATAACCTAGTTGGCTGCAGAATAAATGATATTTTCAGCCTTAGACACTTTAGAAGACCTTATATTAACTTATAGAGAAGGGTTGTAGCCTTCATCAAAGTTACCAGGTTTTTAAGGTATTGAAGTAGTAGTAGGGCTCTTTTCCAAAATTCAATTCAGCGAGCATTTATTAAAAAGGACCTTCTGTGTGTTCTGAGCAACACCAATATCAACAAAAAAAAAAACAAACTTAGATCCCTCTATATTACAGAGCATCCAGCAACTGACAGCTCAAGGGAGATAGCAGGAAATGGCTTGTGTAGGAAGGAAATAGAACATGAAGGAAGTTAGGAATTCTCCTAGGTGGAACTTTGAAGGGAAGACATTTCAGATCCAAATTTTGCTAACAGGCTGAGAATATGTAGAGGGAAGTAATAGGACTGAAAAATAATGGGAAATAGCCTTTCTTGGGAGGTCTTCAAAGGCCAATGTAAGAATTTTGTATTTTGTCTTAGTGGAAAGATATTTGAGTTGTAGAGTTAATGTGGTCAGATGTGTACTTTTAGGAAGATTATTTGGCTATTGTATCTAGTGAGACTGAAAGTAGGAAAGCCAATAAGAAGACTTTTTTAAATAGTCCAGGCAGGAACAGCTAGGTAGTACAGTAGATAGAGCACTGGCCCTGGAGTCAGAAGGACCCGAGTTCAAATTTTGCCTTAGATACTTGACATTTACTGTCTGTGTGACCCTGGGCAAGTTACTTTAACCCATTTCTTCCTCCAAAGAAAGAAATAGTTTAGACAAAAGATGTTGAAGATCTGAACTACTGAATGTAGAAAAAGGGATGAATGTTGTGGATATGTTATAGAGGTAGAATTAAGAAGATGGGGCAACTGAATAGTTATGGTGTAAGAGGCAAACCTCCAAGATAGAACAAACTTGTATAATAAGAAGTAGGGAAGACTTTTCCTTGCCCCAAAGGAGAAAATAGGGGCACAGTTGTATGCTTTTGGGAAGGAAATAGCTTGGGTGTATATTAATACAGTCTAGCAGGTGAGTGGGAGGGATTTTCTATGAGGAGTAAGAGAAGGGGATTTTCCATGGTACTAAATTGTGAGAGTGTGTGTAGGCTGAGAGGTTGTGTCTGTCTCTGACTTTGTGTATGTATGTCTTTGGGGAGGTATGGGGGCTGAGTCAGTGGGAATGTGGGGGAGGCTTTCTTAGTGACTCAGACTCCCCCCCACCTAAGCTTGAATCAGACATAGCAGGGAGGGTATCTGAAGAGAGGAAGAATTGAAGCACAAAACCCCTAAGTCCCAGTAAAAGAATAGAATTTAAAGTGGGGGTAAAGGGGAGGAGCTGGGAATCTGTGATTTTAGTCTATAGCACTGAGAGGAATAGCAGTGTGGGAGTATGAGAGAGATGACTGGTGAAACATGTTGCTTATTAGGGGAGAGCTGAGTCAGGCCTCAGTGGGAAAGGGGAAGTGGCTGAGAAGTGTCATCATCAGAAAAAGGGAAGCTACATTTCCTGGTAGCTAGCATAGCATTTCTAGGTTCCACTTCCCAGGTAGGGACTCTGGTTCCCCTTCCTTGCTTCTGTCACCCTTGGGAGTCCCCCAGTGGCTTAGCTCAAGTATATGTAACAGATGGGAGAGAAAGTAAGAGAGAAAGTTATCAGTTTGTTTATTCAAGGAAGGAGGAGCCTTTGAATACATTTAGTTAGTTCTTTAACATATTTCGAGCTTCTGTGAACTAATTCATTTCTCTGGTGGTGGTAGTAGCAGCAGCAGCAGCAGCAGCTTAATTTATATAATAGAAAATAGAGCTGGAAAGGAGTCTTTAAGAAGCAGTCCAATCTAAATCCTTTCATTTAAGTTAAGGAACATTACCACATTTGAGTCTCACTCAACTTTGGAATGAAGGAATTATTCCCATTTTATAGATTAGGAAACTGGTGCTTAGAAAGGTTAAGGAATTTATCCAGCAAGTGGATCTCCAGGGTTGGATTTGACCATTGTCCACTGGACCAGGCCTGAGAATTCTTAGATTTAGAAAGCATTGTTTCAGTGGGTGTTACTCTCACCCTTCTAATTAAGGCAGCTTTTCCTTTAGTCTGCCTTTCTCTGTAGAGATGAAGGTTCTTGTGTTATGATGTAGGTAAAGAAGGCTCTTGCCTTCTGCTTTGGGGAGAGGAGGGGGAGGGAGAAGAGGGACAGAGACTGAATTCACCAGAAGTCCCTGCTGGTCTCTGGACTGGGTTGGAAATTTCCCCGCTGTGCCGGCATATGCATAAAGATGAACTTTCCAACCACCCCCAGAACTTTACCCTGAACTCTCCCCCAGCTTCCTGCATTTCAGTAGCTAGCTTACTTTGCCCCTTTCCTCCCCTTCAGTGACTCCTGCCTTTGAAGGAGGTGATGAGACAAGACCGGAAAGGTCTGGAGGCTGGGAGCCTGGACGGGTTGGATATCCATTTCCCCCCAAGCCGAGTGAATGTTGCTTGGGAGACACAAGCGAGCCTGCTCCGATTTAAAGGAGGAAGTAAAATAAGCCCTCGGCTTCTTTAAGGAAGTGGGCGGGTTATGAGTGAGAGGGGGAGGATGATGTCACTGAGTACCAGCCCACTCTCTGCACCCCCCTCTTTTTTTTCTCCCCCCCCACCCCTTCCGCTGCGCAAGTAGCCACGTCACGGGCAACCCCCGAAATCCCCCTCCCCTCGTGTTGGGGGGTGGGGGCCACGTGGGCCGTGGGGAGCGCGTGGACCATACTGAGGAAGGGCACAGAGGATATTCGAGCTGTGAAAGAGGGGCCACTCTGGACCTGGGTGCGTGACTTTACTAGGATGGGGATTAGAAAGCAGGTTTGGAGACTAGGGATGAGATCAGTGCCCATTAAGGGTGAATACTGGATAGAAAAGAAAAGATTTAGGAAGTCAGTTAAGGGATTATTAAGGATTCAGGAGGTAAAAGACTGGAAGAGTTTATAATTACGATGTAGGAATTGGGACAGAGTTTCTGGGAGAGGAGGGAAATTTAGAAAATCACTGTTCACCGTCTGTGGTGTTGGTTGTCAACTGGCAAAGAATTAGGATTATTTTGGGATTTTTGTGTGCTTGGGAAATTTCTGTCTTAAGGTTGGTTTGGAAAAGAGACTGAAGGCTTGGGACGAGTTGAGACTATCCGGGAACTAGTTGTGTACAGTATTTCAAAGCCTGGGGTCCAGGCTGTTGCTACTCTGAGAGTGATGCTTGGGGGCAGGTTGTTTTTGTCTTGGAGTTGAGTTATATATTGTTCTTGGTTTCTGTCTCAGTTGAAGGAGGGGGGGGGACAGTTGCATAGGTGGGGGAAAGCTGCTAGTGCCATTGGTGTTAAGGTCTGCTCCACTGTGTTGATATGTCTGTATTCCTCTTTTCGGAGTCTCTCATTGGTTTGACCCAATCTCTTTGCCTGATCTGTTCTGGTATCTCCTCGTGCCTGAACAAGAGTAGCGAAGTCATAAAGGAATTGTGGGGAGCTCAGGATGAGGGTAGAGACACTCGTGGGTGTTCAATGGTAGGGACCCTTTGGTGGGAGAAACAGGGTCATGTAGGGGTCATCGTAACCACCACCCCGTCATCCCCCACCCCCACCCCCAGCTAAGCTTGTCTGACCAGCTTCCCTGATCTTCTCTCCCCTTTCTGCTTTAACCCAATCTCCATTGGCTACAATGCTCGCCCCCCTACCAAGCTAACGTCTTTCCATTGGTCCCTGGCAGGCTGTTACTGAGGCAGACAGACAACCAAGGCGATGATTCGCTCTCGGGGGAGGGAGTTAGCCCTGTGATTGGACAGATTCCTAGAGTGGAGAGCTCGGTAAGTAGGGAGGCGGGGGGGAGGGAGGGAGGTGGGAGGGGCTTGGGGCAGTAGTCGGGTCTTACTGCTCCTGATCCCAGATTTGAGCTTTTCCTCTTCTTTCTCTTCCCTTTCTCTCTCCTTTCCCCCCCTTTCTTTCCTTTTTCTTTCTTTCTCTACAGAATTACCTGGAAAACTGCCCCAGAACATACGGAGGGCTGTGGTCGTAGAGGCAGAAGCTAGAACGCTGCCTCTGAGGAGCTTTAGCCGGCTGGCAAGGGTGGGGGGCCAGCCCGATTTTAGGGGCTCCCGGGGCCACCGCTGACCTGGTGAGTGCTAAGAAGGTTGAGTTTGGGAGTTTATGGGGTGTTCCTAGACTTCCAGAGAAGATGTGTAGTTTTAGATAGAAATCTGTTCTCCTCCCCCTTAGGCTGGATGCATCGGGCAGTGGACCCTCCGGGGGCCCGAGCTGCACGGGAACCCTTCACCCTTGGGGGCCTGAGCTGTGCTGGGACCTGGAGTTCTTGTCCTCCCCACCCCCCTCCCCGGGCATGGCTGCCAGGGGGCAGGTAAGTGAAGCATGAGATCCTATCTTTCCCATTCCTTATTTAGTTTCCCCTACTGTGGACTTGTTATTTTTCTTTCCTCTTTCCTTCTCTTTTTCTCATAGCTCTTAGCCTCACTTTTCCCAATTTTGAACCTATATTTTAGTTATAAATCTTTTGTTTCTATCTTAATTTGGATGCAGTCCTCTTCATTTTTTTTTTTTTCTGCCCTTGATAAGCTTCAGTTGTTACTTGTCATCTTTTTTTCTCTCCCAAACAAGGGACACCCCAGCTACCCCACCCCCCAACCTTTGACTTATGTGACCCTACCAGGTGTTCTGCCAGCATTGGGCAGCCCCAACTCCCAGCTCACCTGCCCCCAGCCCATGGCAGTGGTATTGGATATCCCAGCAAGTCCTATTACCCTCCAGGGTAAGTGTAGAAGGGTGTAAGTTTTAGAGAATGGAACCTGTTGTTTGGAAGGAGATGAAGGATTGGAATGTGAGCTAGTGTGTCAATTCCCAAAAGGGGATGGTGGTAGGAAGTGTTAGAGAAAGAAAATTAATGCTTATCCATTGAAAAATAATTTGGAAAAAAAGAAAAGGGGAGGAGGGCTAGAAAGGGAAAGATGAAATCAGTATTTGGATTCTGAAAGGGAGAGGAAGTTGCTGGCAAAGAAAAAGTCAAACTTGAATTTAGAAAGAAGAATGAGGTTTAAAAGGGAGCAAAGTGACCAACATAACTGGACTTTGCCTCACTCTACAATGACACTTATATTCTTTTCTTCACTGCTCAAGGACTCCCAATCCTCGGCCTCTGCATGGGAAGCTGGAATCCCTGCATGGCTGGGTTCAGGCCTTGCTTCGAGACCCAGCCCAGCCAGGGCTATGGGAACAATTGGGGCAGCTTTATGAATCGGAACAAGACAGCGAGGAGGCCATGCGTTGTTACCACAGTGCAGCCCGATATGGGGGTGGTTATGCAGAACTAGGGCTCCGTATTGGCCGGCTTCAGCAGGTGAGGATTTCTTGGAGCCCAAGAATAGAAGGCTAAGGGCAAGTATAGGGATACAAGGGATATGTGGGTTTAAGGAGAACCAGCTGAATTCAGGACTTTGTGTAGCTTGGAGCCAGGATTATGTTGGGAAGGTTTTTTGGCATGGCTTTTTGCCTACTTTACTTTTGGGGTAAAGAATTGGACAGGGGAGGAGAAGTCACAAAGGGGTAGAGGGGTATTGTGAAGGGAAGGTTTTGAGTTTGTTTTTTTCCTTCTTGGGATCCTCCCATTTTCTGGTTTTCTTTTGTGACTAGGCCCAGATCTGGAATTTTCACACAGGCTCTTCTCAACATCGGACCAAGGTTCTGCCACCCCTTGAACAAGTGTGGAACCTTCTACATCTTGAGGTAGGAGAAAGAGAATAGCATGTTCAGGGGATGGAGGGAATCTGGCAGAATATAGAGTGAAGACAGGCAAAACAGACCTACACAGTAATGTACTACTGTGGGTGAAAGTTCTCCTTTTTCCCTTCTTTAAGCACAAGCGAAGCTATGGGACAAAGCGTGGGGGTCCCCCAGTGAAACGAGCAGCAGAAACTCCTGTGGTACAGCCTGTGCCTCCTGTGGCTCCTCCTGGCCCTGCTGATGAGAGCCTTAGCCCTGGAGGCAAACGTAGGAGGGGCTGTGGCCCTGATCAGGTACACCTTAGTATTAAGACTATAGGAAAACAGCACAGAATGCCTCTACAAGGCCTTAGGGTAAAGGGGGAAGCCTCTGGGCTGGGCCCTTAAATCCCCCTGATTTCCTTCTTATTCTCTCCAGACTGGTCCTCCTCCAGGGTTACCACCACTGCCTCCTCCATTGCCAGGCCTAGCTACAAATCCCCCCTTCCAGCTATCAAAGCCAGGGCTATGGAGCCCACTGCATGGAGAGGCCTGGGGTACTGAGTGCAAGGGTTCTGCCCCTCCAGAACGTCAGGTAATTGATCTGTTCACCATCTGGCTCTACTGCTAAGTCTCAGAAGCTGCAGAATCCTGTTAGACCCTGATCTTGGGGACTGTACTTGTATGGTTTCTTCACTGTCATCTTAGTTCAGTCTTAATTTTATTAATTTTAACTTTTCACCATTTCTGGATATTCTGTGAGTTTTCATATTGGTGCAACCCCATTTGCCTAACCATAAATCTCTGGGGGGGGGGGTCTTGTTTCTTTTTATGCTCAATGGTTCCAGTTCATGACCCTATTGCTGCCTAAATTGTCCCCTCACAAGTCATGCTTTTTTACTCTTCAACAGGAGCAGCGGCACTCAGTTCCCCTCCCATTTCCATACCCCACTCCTTCTTATGCTTCGCATCCCCCTGGCCACCGGTCAGTCCCTACGGCCCCTCTGGGCCCCCATCCCCCAGGAGCAGAGAGCCATGGCTGCCCACCTGTCCCCCATTCCCCTGGAAGTGACCTTAGAGAGAGCAGAGTTCAGAGGTCGCGGATGGACTCCAGCGTTTCACCAGCAGCAACCACCGCCTGCGTGCCTTATGCCCCTTCCCGGCCCCCTGGCGTCCCCGGCACCACTACCACCAGCAGTAGCAGCACCGGCCTCCGGGGCACAGAACAGAGCCCAGGCCTTGTAAGTGACAGAAAAAGAAGGGAAATGGAGCCTGAGGGAGGAGGAGAACTCTGAATGAATGTAAAGAAAATTTTTAAGAGTTGAAAAGACAAAATTGGAAGAGACGCTCAGAGCAGGAGATCAGATAGGAAAGGGAGCAGAGAGCTCTGGGAGTCTCTGAAAGCTTGGAGCTTGTTCTCTATTCCTCTGCTGTTTTCTTTTTGCAGGGCTCTGACTGTTATCAAACTCCAGGGCTAGAGGCTACTTCCCACGAGAGTCGCCTGGGGCCATCGGCACATAGCAGTCGGAAATCTTTCCCCCCTGCCCCCACCGCCGCTGCCCCACCCCTGCCTCTCCCACCGGGCCCACCCCTCCTGCCCGGCCCTGCCACCCCACCACCACCTTGTCCTCGTCTTCTCCACCCAGCACCCCCATCCTCATGGCTGGAGGGCCCTGCCTGCCAAGCAGGCAGAGGGGCTGGAGCTATGGGTCGAGAAGAAGGGGATCCTTTGGAGGAGCTCCTCTTTGGAGCGAAGGGCCCTTGCCCCACTCCACCTCCCCTACCTCCTCCTCCACTACCACTTCCCCTCCCCCACCACGAGGGCTTCTTGGGGACTCTCTCACCCCATTTCCCCGTGGGCACTCAGGATTCGCACACCAACCCCACCACCCCCACCACCATCACCACCAGCAACAGCAACAGCAGCCAAGTGGGGCCTGTGCCCTTCCCCCCTCCCCCATTCCTTTCCCGGGGTCTAGATACCCATCCTCCAAGCCCTTCTCTGAGCCCTCCAGCTCCTCCTGTCACTCCCTTGCCACTCCCAATTCCCCAGCCTACCACCCCACCCTGCCACCAAAATACCTCAGGAAGCTTCAGGCGCCCGGAGAGCCCCCGGCCCAGGGTCTCCTTCCCAAAGACCACAGAGGTGGGGCGGGGGCCACCTCCTGGGCCCCTGAGCAATGCCCAGCAGCCCCAACCCCCTGGAGGTGGTGGGGAGCTTCCCAGCCAGAGCCCTCGACTGTTCGACTTTCCTTCTACACCCCTGGAGGACCAATTTGAGGAGCCGGCAGAGTTTAAGATCCTGCCTGATGGGCTGGCCAATATTATGAAGATGCTAGATGAATCTATCCAAAAGGAGGAAGAGCAACAGCAGCAACAGCGAGAGGCCAGTGGGGGAGCTCTGGCACCCCTGAAGGAGCCCTTTGCTCCACTGCAGCCCTCTTTCCCCCACAAGGAAGAGAAGACGCCACCACCAGCGTTGCCCCCTCCTCCACCGCTAGCAAAATTCCCTCCACCCCTTCAACCGCTGCCACCGCCACCATCGACACAAGCTGGTCCAGCCACTTTGCTAAAATCTCTGGCCAATGTGCTGGATGGGCAGAAATACTCTTACCAAGGGGCTGGTGCAGGGGCTGCCCAGGCTGTGACCTCCCCCTCTCAGTATTCTCCCCCACCCCCATCAGGTGCTATCCCTACCCCACCTGCAATGGCAGCCACGAACCTCCTGTGCCCCCTGCAGCTGCAGGTCTCTTCATCATCTCAATTTTCTACCTCAAGCGGGCCCTGGGCCCAGGAGCAAGGAGGGGGTGAGGAGCCATCTGGGCCTCCCCCAGCCCAGTCACTCCCACCACCACCACCACGGCTAGGGGTTGTACTACCCCCACCCCGCTCTGAGTCAGAGGTACTAGAAGAGATCAGTCGGGCTTGTGAGACACTGGTGGAAAGGGTGGGCAGGGGCACAGGGGAGCCAGTGGAAAGTGGAGTGGAGCGACCACCACCACCATCACTACCAAGGCCCAAGGAAGAAAGTGGTGCTGGGCCTGGGTGTAGCAAGCGGAAAGAGAAGGAACATAGGCGGCACCGACGAGGATGCAAGGATGGTGGACGTCGGCATCGGGAGGGTAAGGTGCACAAGGAGAAGAACCGACAGGTGCTAGGAAACCTGGACCTACAAAGCAAGGAGATCCAAGGTCGGGAGAAAGCCAAACCTGAGGCTGGTGGCGCTGCCAAAGTCAAGCTGCCTACTCCTGTGCCCCCTTCTACAACTGCTCCCCCTCCCCTCCCACCCTCACCTGCCCCTACACCAGCACCAGTCCCTGGGGGTGAGACACGGCATAAAGCCCGGGAAGAGACTCCAGGCCCACCCAGTGTGAGTCCAGCTGACATGCTAAAGCTCCGGTCCCTGAGTGAGGGACCGCCCAAGGAGCTAAAGATTCGGCTTATCAAAGTGGAGAGTGGTGACAAGGAGACATTCATGGCCTCTGAGGTGGAAGAACGGCGGCTGAGTATGGCTGACCTTACCATTGGGCACTGTGCTGCTGATGTGGTACGGGCCAGCAAGTAAGTAACTCCCTAGCTCTGTCTTCAGAGAAGGAGCAGAGTAGACTCTTGTGTTGCTGATTTGCATTGGGCGGAGTGAGGGGATGGGTTTTCATGCATTGAGATATCAAGATTAAGTGTCATGAGGAGTGTTGTCTGCTTTTCTGGAAATGAAAATTTTTCTGGAAAAATTCTAATAATGTTGAAGAAAAAAGATCAATAGTAGCCCATTGTAGGGTCTGCCAGGTCTATCTCCCTTGCTCATGTGGAACAGGCAAGCTCTGTCCAGTTCATTTAGATTTTTAACAGCCGAAGCTTTAGAGACAACCTCAAATCCCTAAAATGATACATTGAGGGATCAGAATGTCATAAAATAATATGTGGAAGTGATCACATATAACGTACAGATTCACACACCAACACGAAATTACAAGAACTTTTATATTAGAATGTTTCACAACAGATCTCTCAAGAAGTGTTTATTATCCCATTATAACAAAGGCTCGTGTGACTTGATCACAATGGCATTATCATGACAGTTTCAGAGCAGACTCCAGTGGCTACCATAAATTTTCCCACTTTTATCACATTATAGTACTAATTGGTTTGGATATATAACAGAACATTGGTTCTTCTCAGCATGTAAATGGGATTTTGGTCTCCTTCAAAAGCTATAACCCAGGGGGTTCTGCCAGACTGATGCTTTTCATCACTGTGGATTTATTTACCATGCCACTTTTTTTTTTTTTTTTTCCTTTTCACAGGAATGCAAAGGTGAAAGGAAAGTTTCGAGAGTCCTACCTATCACCTGCCCAATCTGTAAAGCCTCAGATCAACTCTGAAGAGAAGCTGCCAAGGGAAAAACTCAACCCTCCCACACCCAGCATTTACGTATGTTTCTGTCTTTCCCAGCGAAAGTATTTATGGAGTGTAAGAGTAGAGAAGGGCCTACACCTAAATTGCTGTAACATTTAAAAAGATGGTATTTAATTCCAGGGATTGATGGGATTTTGTATGTCTTCACTTTCTCTTTTGTTAAAGATAATAGAAGTGGGAAAAACTTTTCTTGTCCCTATGGGTTCCCTTACAGAGGGTGATGGACTGAAGGTGACAGCCTTAATTTGGCTTAAATATTATGAATGGGAAATTTGCCTGAGTAGGGTAGTAAGCATTCTGCAAATAGTGGCATTGTATTAATTCTCTCCTTATGTTCCCCTTTCTCCTGTCTTCAGCTGGAGAGCAAACGGGATGCCTTCTCCCCAGTGCTGCTTCAGTTCTGCACAGATCCTAGGAATCCCATCACAGTGATCCGGGGCCTGGCTGGCTCCCTTCGGCTCAGTGAGTCATCATGGCAGGAGCTAGACTAGGCCAAGAGGAAGGAGAAAGAAAAGTAGGAGTCTTAGGGATTTTTGAGAAAGTAGGGGAAAGCTATATCTTACCATCTAGGTAAGCCATTTTACCATCTAGAGTGTGCACATCTGAGCTGAGCTGGCCTTAGTTTGGGGGGATATTTGGTGTGGATGAGGTTGTTCAAACTGTGGTTCTTGGGGGAGATGGCACTTATTTGGCATGGCTATGCATTCCATTCAATTTGCCATCTGGTTTTCTGTCATTTCTATCTGTCCAAATAGTTTAGAAGTAGGGAAAAGGCAATCTGTCTACCTCAATAGGCAGCTAATAATGCTTATTAGTTCTTTCATGATCAGAAATTAATTGAATATAGGTTGTAGAAGCTCCCCCAAGAGTACAAAAACACCAAATTTTTCACCAGAACTTTTCACAAGAACCCTAGTTTGATCTGAGTTTTATCTTTTACTTCTTCTACTCATTGAGAAACATTATAGTATAGTAGAGAGCTAAGTCAGCTTTGGAATCAGAAAGATCTGGGTTTAACTTGTTAACCTCTGACAGTATATTGCCTATGTGCCCCTGGGCAATCACTTAATTTCTTAGTGCTCCATATAATTCTCTTAGATTGTAAATTGGAACATCTTCATGAAATCAGGAGATCAGACTAGAAAAACAATCACACTATTGGGCTACCCTCTTAAAGAGGGTGTATGGCTGGGGAGGGATTTAGAGTCACTGAAAGTCAGTTCTACTTTTCTGCCTAAGTTTCTTAGAGACTTAGATCTGTCTTTTTTCACTTGACAGAGACCATAAGGGTCGGCTGCTTGTTGTTCTGCCTCTATTACTTCATCACTTTGGTTCCCTACTCATTATTTTCCACTGCAGATTTGGGCCTGTTTTCCACAAAGACCCTGGTGGAGGCAAGTGGTGAACATGCAGTGGAGGTAAGGACTCAGGTGCAGCAGCCATCAGATGAGAACTGGGACCTCTCAGGCACTCGACAGATCTGGCCCTGTGAGAGTAGTCGTTCTCACACTACGATTGCCAAATATGCACAGTACCAAGCCTCCTCCTTCCAGGAATCTTTACAGGTAACAAATGAACCGGGAGAAAGAAAGAGAAATATAGGGGGGAAGGACTGAGGAGAATAAAGAGGACAGAAAGAGAAGAATTAAATTTTGGGCTTGGTAGATGGGAGTGAATATTGAATTGAGGAATCATGAACAAGTGGAAGGCTAGGGTTTAGAGAGTACCTGATCTGAATATGATTGCCATCTTGGGGGGGTTGGGGAGCAGGAGGAAAAAGAGAGTGAAGATGAGACGGAAGAACCAGACAGCACCACTGAGACACCTTCCAGGTACTGACAAGCTTCTTGATTGATCTTGGACAAAAAACCTCCAGTTATCTTAAAAGTGTTTTTATATGAATTATACTTCAGTTGATCCTTACAATTGCTCTGTAAGATTAGAGTTTACATTTTTTTTCTTCTCCCATTCTTCATATTAATCTATATTTACCCCTCTTTTTTCCCCATTTCCTTTGCACTAGCAACAACCCAGATCAGAAAACCCATCACATCATCAAATTTGGCACCAATATTGATCTGTCAGATGCTAAACGGTGAGTAGAAATGTGATTGTAGAGTGGTGCTGATAGGTCTCAAAGATAGGTTAGAACTACCCTTGCTTTTATCTAATACCTCTAACAGACCAAAATGTTTGCGTTTCCAGGAAGGTAATTTTTAAAAATGGGAATACTCTTAGAATCCTTGAAATGTTATTCTTTCTATAGCCTCATTTTCTCAGGCCTTTGGCAATGTAGTACATAGGGATCAATGTCATGGTTTCTTCTTGAATCTTGACCCTTCGCATCTAAGAATGTCATTTACTGAGCCAAGAGCCTCTGAATCTCCCTCCTTCTCTTTTTCTTTCATTCTGTCATTTTCTTTCTCTGTTCCTTTCATTTTATATGGATAAAGCAGTGTGCTCTCCCAAACTGACCATCCAAAGTTTAGATGAGTTTTGTCCCCCATGAAACTCACAGTCTAATAGGGTTATAAGATATAAACAGATAAATATATAATATGTGCTAAATCAGCATTTGAGAATGTCAAACAAAAATATTATAGATCTGGAAAGATAGATTAAGGCTAGGTGTTAAAGGTCCTTAAATACCAGGCCTTCTAAACTTTGCCACTGTTGAACCCAGCATTACAAAGAAGTTTTTCTTGGACTTAATTAGGGTCTCTTCCTAGGTGGAAGCCCCAGTTGCAAGAGCTGCTGAAACTACCTGCCTTCATGCGGGTCACATCTACAGGAAATATGCTGAGCCATGTGGGCCATACAATCCTGGGCATGAACACAGTCCAGTTGTATATGAAGGTTCCAGGGAGCCGAACACCAGGTAACCTATCTCCCTGCGGGGTTGGCCAAGATCTTTGAAACTTCAGATAACTGAATGGCCCTCAGAGCTTGTCTAGTCCAGTTTGTTAACAAAAATGGCTCATCTAACATAACTTGTCTAGCTGCAAGGACCACCTCCAATTGAGGGGAAATACATTCCTTCCCATGGCTGCTAGTTTCGGTTTTGGATAATTGATAATTAGAAGTTTTTCTTAATCGTAATCCTGAAATTACCTTTGAAATAACCCTCTATTGCTTCTTATACTTCTTTGGAGCAAGCAAATTAAGGTTAATGTCTTTCCCCCATGGTTTAGAGATCTTAAGATAGCTGTCATGACCCCCTATTTCTGACATTCCTATTTCCTTCACTTTGAACTAATATGGCATGAGCTATCAACCTTGTCAATATTCTTCTCAAAATGTGACACTCTTAAGTGAAGGCAGTTTTCAGACATGGTCAGCCTGGGACAGAGTACAAGGGACTAGAGTTTCCCTAGCCTGGGGCCCTATGCCTAGCATTGCTCTGCTGCCATTTCAGGTTGCTGATTGGTATTGCATTTGTGGTCAACTGGAGGCGCAGGAGTTAGTCTGTTATGGAGAAAGGTCTAGATATAGGATGACCTCTGTTTGAATTTTGCCTCAGGTACTCAGACCTTGGGGCCCTAGAAAAGTCACTAAGCTTTTTGTGACCTTGTTTTCTCCTATAAAATGTGGGGATTGAACTCAAGGGAATTTGGAAGGTCTCTTTCAGCTCTAAATTTTGATTTGATGAACTAAAATCCCTAGATGTTTTTGAGACAATTTGTCATCTAGCTATGGATTCCTCATCTTGTTTTATGAAATCAGTTTTTTTCTCAAGTGTCAGACTTTACATGTTTCCATATTGAATTTTATATCCTTAAGCAAGTCATGGCAGTGTAATATTTTTTGATCCTTATTCTTATCATCTAGAATTTTCACTTTTCCTCTTAATTTGGTGTGAGAAATTTAATGTACCATTTATGCTTTTACACCTATAATTGCTTTATTCAGTTGGTGGGGGAGAGTGGTGCCTGGCAAAGGAAGTGATGAAAGGCACTTCTCCCCATACCCAGGGTGAGGAATTGGGCCCATCATTGGGGCCATCTTGCAGATATTGGGGTTGTGACCTGAATTAGAAACTGCTGGGGTATGAGGATAGGGGCGTGGTCACTGAAGAGATTGAAGCTCCAGGAATAAAGGAATTTTGTGCAAACTAAGCATTATAAGAAGCCTACATTGAATCTCCCAGGATTGCTTTCTCTATAAAATGAGAAGTTTGAATGAAGTGTTTTCCAAGACCCTTTCCAGGTCTAAATCTGAGAATTTTGTAGCTTCTTGACTTAGTGTTCTTAATGATCAATAGAAATAGTGAGCTCTTCTGAGGGTTGAAGGAGGCTATACTGTGGCCCTCCTACCTGCAAGTACAGTGACTGTTGTCCTTTGCTGCCCCCTAAAGGCCACCAGGAAAACAACAATTTCTGCTCTGTCAACATCAATATTGGTCCTGGAGACTGTGAATGGTTTGCGGTCCATGAGCACTACTGGGAGACCATCAGTGCCTTCTGTGACAGGTGCATTGTAGAACCAGAGAGCCTTCCTCTTTAGTCCCTTCTTCCTTCCCTGGTCTTCCATTATTCTTTCCCTCAGCTTTCCCTGTCTTACCATTCCCTGCAGTAGGGTGGACCTCTCTTCCTCCCCAACAGTCTGTGTATTCCTATAGGCACGGAGTGGACTACCTGACGGGCTCATGGTGGCCAATCCTGGATGACCTCTATGCCTCCAATATCCCGGTGTACCGCTTTGTTCAGCGGCCTGGGGACCTGGTGTGGATTAATGCAGGCACTGTGCACTGGGTGCAGGCCACAGGCTGGTGCAACAACATTGCCTGGAATGTGGGGCCTCTCACAGGTGAGAGCTGGGGGGCCAGGGAGATGAAGAACTGGAGTTCAGTGGGCCTGGCTCCTTGGGTCACCCCCTTCCCCTTCCCCTAGCCTATCAATACCAGCTGGCCTTGGAGCGCTATGAATGGAATGAGGTGAAGAATGTCAAATCTATTGTGCCCATGATCCATGTGTCCTGGAACGTTGCCCGTACCGTCAAAGTCAGTGATCCGGACCTGTTCAAGATGATCAAGTGAGAAGGGGACAGATTTGTTGTTATGGGGGTCTGGTGCTTGCCTGTACCTTATTTGTTGGTCTCTTGAGCATATGTGGGATAAATCAAATTCTGATGCTGTGCTCAAGAGGTTAGTTGTGGTAAGCTTTATCAAAGAGGCCCTGGTCACATGGACATGGAGAGTTCTAAAGAGAATAACTGGAATGCAGCAGAAAAAGAAGATTTCATGTAGGAGTTTTCTTTGGAGATGGCTCTGAAGGACTTGTCCCTATGCCTCCTGTCATTCTACCTTGCTTCCTGCCCCTAGATTCTGTCTGCTGCAGTCTATGAAGCATTGCCAGGTACAACGAGAGAGCCTGGTGAGGGCTGGGAAGAAGATTGCTTACCAGGGCCGAGTCAAGGATGAGCCTGCCTATTATTGTAATGAGTGTGATGTAAGTAGATTCCCCTTTCTCTCCTTGTGGCTTCTCTTCCATCTCCTTTAGCTCTTTGTGGCCACTGTGATATCATGCCTCTTTGCACACACAGGTAGAGGTATTCAATATCCTGTTTGTGACAAGTGAGAATGGGAGCCGAAACACATACCTGGTGCACTGCGAGAGCTGTGCTCGGAGACGCAGCGGAGGCCTACAAGGGGTCGTGGTGCTAGAGCAGTACAGGACAGAGGAGCTGGCTCAGGCCTATGATGCCTTCACCCTGGTAGGTACCTGGGACTGGAGCCTCCCAAACAATCTCCTGCCCTCTCCTCACTACATATTCTGCTTCATCTTTTTTTTTTTTCCCCCCACTATAGGCTGGATCCAGCAACTCTCGATGAGGCAGGACACCCCTTCCTAGGGCTAAGAAAATGTCAAAGCCCAGTTTCTGCCATCACAGCACAGCCCACATCCCATACCCTGGGGGTTGGGGTAGGGGCCTTCCCAGGGAGAGGGAGGAGCCAGAGCCTAGAGAGGGAGGGGGCAGGGCTGAATTCCTCTCCCACAGGCAGCTCCCCCTCCCTTACTTAATTTATTCAGAAAAGGTTTGGGGGGGGTCTTTTTTGTTTTTGTTTTGTTTTGTTTTTGTTTTTAAAAAAAACACCAATATGAGGGAAAAAAAAGAATTCTAAAAAAAGATAGGGGTGGGGACCAGAGGATCCTCCTCACCAGCCCCACTCCTCCACCCAGCCTTGGCCAGACCCCTTCTTTCCCCTACCAACATTGGCCTTTGTGATAATAGATAAAAGGAGTAATGGGGCTCTGGGGAGGATGATGGTGGAGGGGTCAGATACGGGTTCCAGTTCCCTCACTCCTGTCATGGTCCTCTGGGGTGGGGGTGGGGGATGTGCAGGGCAGAGTGGGTAAGGTTTTTAACAAGACTCTTTGTATGGGCTTTATCCCCATCCCACATCATCTAGGACTTCCCTTTTTGTACTTTGGTTGCTCCCTGTGACCCACCCTAGCCATGCGTGTCTGTCTCTTCTATTTGTTCACTTGGTTATGATTTATATTTTCTATTTTCATTTTTAATTTATAACAGTCTTACTCTATTTATTCAGTTTTGGGGAAACAGGATCTTCCCCTTGTCCCCTTTCTTACCACCTTCAGTGCCATCCTCCCTCCTTCTGGCAGTGGGTTTTTAGTAGACTGCTCTCTGCCCCATTTTTCCTATGTTCCCATCTCCCATTTCTGTCATCCTTATGTCCAGCTGTTCCACTTGTCTCTTTTCCCAATGCTCCATTTTCCCCCAGGCTCTGGCCTTATTATCATGGTGCTCAAACCCCATCCTTTTTTCCTATCAATCCCAGATTCCTGCACTTTCTTGGGCCAGGCCCCTTTTCCCCCTTCCATCATCCTTCCCTCCCTGGACCTTCAAGAGGGCAAGTGAGTGGCTCCTGTACTAAAGGAGTAGGTGTGGAAACAGAAATTTGTTATAGTACATGTAACAAAAAGAATGGAGGAAAAGGAAGATCTTTGGGCTATGCCCCCCTTCTGCACCCATTTTTAAACATGGATTTTAAAATGAAACAGCCGGGGGAAGTGAGGATGATGACCTCTGTGCGATTGTCTATCTGGAGTTTTGTTTTAATTTTGTTGGCTGTTCTTTTCTCCTCTGGGAGGGGGGCCCTCCCATCCCTCCTTGCCCTCCCCTCACTGCACTGCTGCTCTGCCCCAGGGCAGAGGCCTCTATTCCCTACCCCTACTTTTGGTGAATTTGTGTGAAAATATTATTAAAAATAAATGCAGAAAAAACCGTTTTGATAATGGGATTGTGTTAGTGTGCAATTTAAGCCCTGCGACTGGGGTTGGGAAAACTAGTCTACTTGGTGTTATAGTGGATGGGAGAAGTATAGCAGGAACAGATTTTGGAAAGGGGGGGAGGTGGGATCTGGGATCTGGATGGGGGGAAGGGAATGGAGTTGGGCAGAAGTACCCCCCTACACATACATCTTCCAGAAACATTTGTGGAATGTGCAGGGCTCCCAAATCCAACCTAAAAATGAGAGGGGGTGGAAGGAACTAAACCAGAGCCACATTCCAGGATAAGTAAGGTGGGAGTGTAAATGAAGAGAGGGTTGGGCCAGAGGGAGGGCAGGAAAGGGAGGATGACTGCTATATAATGGTTGGACACAGGAATCACGAAGCCAGGGTCTGATTGCAATGGCAGAAGGCCCTAGGGCTCATCACCCACCACCTTACAGTGGAGGTGGGGACTTTGAACCTCGAGACCCACTGGACTGCTGGGCCTGTGCTGTGCTAGTCACAGCCCAGAATCTGCTTGTGGCCACTTTCAACCTCTTGCTGCTGGGTGTGGTGTTAGGAACAATACTGCTGCCTGCCCTCCTCATGCTGGGCTTTGGCTTCCTCTGCCACTCAAAGGTAATTACAAGCTGTGTCTTAGCCTCTTTTCCTTCTTCCCCTGGATTTTGCCTTACCCCTTTCTTTTGCTTCTTTGGGAGACATGGGGGGGCGGGGGCGAGTGAGGAATGAAATGCAAAAGTAGTCCTCAGTTCACTCTAAAAGAAGCATCTAGCTAGATTCTAGAGGGCTAAATGCTGAGGTTCAGAGCAGGGATCTATTTAGGAGGATGAGGGTTCTCTTGGGCTCTCATTCCCTGATTTCTATTTCCAACTGAATTTACCTCAAGCTTAGAAATCTGATCTCATTGCAGCCTCTCACTACTCTGTTTCCCCCTCCCCCATACCAAGATTCAATCAATGTTTTTTGCTTTTGAGATTCTTGTGTGTTTGGGTCCCTCTTCTTATTCCACTTTTACTTCTTCCTAGTTCCTACACTCTCAGGCACTCCCTTGTACTGCCCACTTTCAAGACCCAGGATTCACAGTGCTGCTGGTGGTGGGTTTCCTGCTCCTGGTGCCTTTGCTGATTCTCGCATTAGCTGGTTACCGCCGCCTGTACTGCCATCTCCGCCTTGCTGACTGCCTGGTACCCTATAGCAGAGCCATTTACCAGAATGGGGGCCTCTCCCATTCTGCAACTCTAAGAGCTCCCAGAGCATCACAATCCCTTCCCACTGCCACTAGCAAAGTCTGGGTCTGAAAGGCCCATCCCTCCCTCCCCCAATTTAGTTAAAATAGTCCCTCCTAATTGCCAATTTAAACCTCTAGGAACCTGTGCCATCTATTAGATATATGGAAACAGGAAATGTTTAGATCGATGTTAATAGAAAATAATCTATTTGGACGAAACATGAAAAAATCTCCATCTTTGGAGAAATTCATTCTCTTTCATTGTGTACATCTGAAATATATTCCATGCTACATCTGAACATGGGGGCTAGATGTTGAGTTTTGGCGTATCTGAACAATCTCTGAAATAACCCTAAATTCAAATTGTTCCACGGGGACAGTAAAACAATGTTAAAAAGGATAAACTATCAGGGTTCATGAATAAAGGGTTAATGAATTTGCTTCAGATTCAAATTCTTAGCTACAAACATCACTTTTTCCCTAGGGGTCTAGAAAGTCTGCTAACTTTAAGTCTGAACAGAAGTGAATTGATTTGAAGAACTCTGGACAAGTAACCACTCCCTTTGCTGTTTGCAGAAGCTGGGAAAAATCACAGGCCACTAAACCTTCCACCCTTATCTTATCTGTAAGGTTTTCCTGGCCAGATCCTCCAGACAAGTCTCTGGGGTTCAACCTTCCTCATTCACTGCTGACTTAGGAGATGGAAACTCTACCTCTGGCTCCCAGCCCTTGCTCCCTTTGGGACCAAGGTGTCCCAGCCAAGAGTGTGGTCTATTCTCTGTCTCCAGTCCAGAGGAATTTTGTCTTGCCAGGCCGGGGCTAGAAACAATGAGACATCAAGTACAGGATGGAGGGTCCCCACACCCTCCCAATTGGGTCACCTTAAGGTCTTGGGTATGAGTGTGTGTACATATGGGAGAATGGGACAGCAGCCATAGAAGGCAGGTGTGTGCTTGGATTTTATTCTAGACAAACTTTCACAAGCAGGCTTTTTGGCAAACATACTGCCTGAAACTTCCCTTCCAAGGATCCTGTCCTACATCCTTCCCCATCACTCCACCCTTTTCCTGCCGAGACAACCTGGAGTCAGTGTGTGAAGAAACCAACTTCATTTAAAGGGTCCTGTGATGAAAAGTAGATTCATTCCCCTTCTCCTGCATAATTTGGTATAGCTAGCCACATCTCCTAGATGTTCAAGCCTAACATAAACTCAAAGTTGTTAATTCTATCATTTTACAGCAGAAGAAACTAAGGCCCAGAAAAGCTGGAGCTTGTCCATGGTCCCATAAGCAAATTGGTGACAGAGTAAGGACTATATATACTTTTTCTGTTCTTCCCAGTCAATTTTTGGCAGAAAGGGAGTCAGGAAGAGGCTTATCTCATTTCTCTGGTATCACTGGACAATATATTCTTTGTAAGGGGCTTCTTTCTCTGGGCACTTCAAAACTAGAAGTTGGTTTTTTCTTCTACAAGGCCCAGGAATAGGCTTAGGGAGTTGGCCTCCCAGCCACCCTCCCCACCCAAGCAGTACAAGGTCAATAGATCATAGGCTTTAATCAGAAGATGAATGAGGGAAGATGACGGTAAGACAGACAAATCACAGCTTCCCAGGCTGCCTTCCCTAGTGGGTGCTGAGGGCCAGGAATCACAGATAAGGAGAGGTCAGGCTCTCCCTTTGTACTTCAACAGAAACGATGTGGTGTCCAGGAACCATAGCCAACCCCAGGACACGGGGCTCCCCAGCAGAGAAGGAATCTGAAAAAGAAAGTTGGGGGGAATGTGAGGGAAGTGTCAAGGAATGTGCCAAGCTATACATTTAGTGCTTTCTGAATCAGTTATGGACTTTTACTGACAGCGTCCTAAAATGGCAATCAAGAAACTTGGTGTGACCTTAGACATCACCCATCATCTTTGTAAAATGTAATTAAAACCTACCCGATATAACAGTCACGGCCAACATTTCTCTAGTTTACCAAGCATTTTCCTTACAACCCTGCAAAATAGGTAATGCAGGAATTATCTCCATTTCTAGAAATAAGTAAATCGGGGCTTAGCAAAGTGATCCCCCCCCTCATATTCTAACCAAAACTAGAACCCAAATCTCAGGGGTCCTGTCCTCTGCACCCAGACTGCCTCAGCCGAGGCCAAGGGTCAGATGAAGACCTGAGGCATAACAGGGGCACCCTTAGTGAATGCCCAGGAGAAACCCAGATACGGGGGTACGAGCACGGGCACGCGCACGCGATCTGACCCGTGGGCTTGAGGAACTCCTGAGCGGAGCCCAGGATGACATTGCAGTCGCGATCCGTGCACAGGAAGCAGCCCACCAGAGTGCGCCCGTCAGTCATGCGAATGCGCATGTTCTTGTTGAGCAGGCCTTCCAAACGCCTGCGCGCACGAGCAGCCACCGCCGAGTCTTCGCGCTCTCCGTCAGAGTCCTGTAGCCCGGGGGGAGGGAGGACATAGTGTTCAGCTAGCCGAAGGATCCAGCGAAACTACTACTCCCAGGAGTCCCCATAGCCCAAGAGCACTGGAATGAGGAAAAGTTGCCCCAACGACTGCCGGGAGATTGTAGTTCTTGCCCTATCCTCCTCCCTACGCCTCTCCGCCCGTCGCTTTGCCCCCTCTCCCGATTCCGGTTGCCCCGCTGCTGACCCCAGCGCTGGAGCTGCTCTGGCGTCGGCTGCAGCAGCCGTTCTCCTCTCGCAGCAGTACGGTCGCCCCAGCTCCTGCCATCGGACTTCAGCGGTGGCTCTTCCTCTGGGGCCCCTCCTCGCTTTCTCCAGAAATACTTAATGCGCGCAGCCTAAAATCTCGCGGGACCTAGAGCAAACGGAGGGGAGGAGGGTGGGAAAGGCGTGTCTCGAAGAGAGCTTTGGTTCCAAGCTCTCTTCTTTCTCGCGATACCACTCAAACCAATAGCTCGAATGCTTCCGTCTCCTTGGCAACTTCTCGCTTTTGTAAAGCTCCGCCTGCTTCCTAGAAGTGTTAGCTCACTGAATAAAGACAGGCATCGGAGCCTCGACCCATCTTCTTTGGACTTCCAAATTATTAGGAGAAAACACTAATTTTGGCATATCTCACCTCCTTTCCCCCTATTTCATGAGATTTATAGTCCCAATATTCGCCGTATGCTGTGAATATGCTGTAGCAAACTAATGTTCATGTGTCCCGCTTACTTCGTATTCCCAAACTACGGTTCCCATGAAGCTGTGCAGCCGCACTGAAACATTTCCCACCCCCAACCTTTCCCAGAAAGGCAAAGATCTTCCTTTGCCTAGGGCCTGCCACTCCCGTGGACGGTGGCCCGCAAAGGACAATGGTTCCCATGTCAGCGGGAAACCGCGTTCCCCCTCCCCCATGGTAAGAGCGAGAAAAAGGAGAGCGCGGTGGTGGAGTAAGGTGTATAGTGAAACCCTGAAGGTGCACCTTGTAAGAGGTGTAGAGTAGAGTTTTCTGTCTTTAAGAAGGGGGTGGCCCCAGGAGTGGGGAGCAATGCTGGATGTGGAAGATAGTGAAATCTTTGAAAAGCCGACCCGGGGACTCGTGGCCGGCCCGAACTTGCGGTATTTTCGGCGTCGCTATTTCAATAAGGCCGAAGTGGCCAAGCACAATACGGCCGATGACCTGTGGGTAACCTACCTGGGCTCTGTGTACAACCTCACCTCTCTAGCCCAGGAGTACAAAGGTGAGGCATGGAGAGGGGGTGGGGATGGTGGAAGACGATCCCCGGGATGTAGAAAGGATCCGACATTGGGCTAATATCCCCCTTCTCCCATTTTCTCCCTTCCCCCGCCTCCCCACAGGGAGCGTGCTGATGAAACCCATTCTGGAGGCGGCAGGACAGGACATCAGCCACTGGTTTGACCCCAGTACCAGCGATGTGAGTACTAGAGCCCCTGGCTGGGGAGTGTGGGGCCGTGGGGAGAGATTTCAGTGTATGGACTAAGGTGGGGTTCATCTGTGCCTTTCCTTTTTGGAAGATCCAAACGCACATAGACCCGCTGACCGGCTGCCTGAAGTATTATACCCCCAGAGGGCGCTTCGTACACATCCCTCCGCAGCTGCCTCGCTCTGATTGGGCCAATGACTTTGGCCAGCCGTGGTGGAGGCAGTCCAAGTATGAGGTGGGACTGCTCTCCAGCAAGACCCGGCTCATTCGAATCATCAATACGCTCACTTCTCAGGAGCACACTCTGGAGGTGAGAAGTCCGGGTGGGGAAAGGGGAGGTGGGAACAAGCAGGAGAGAGTCCCCACCCCCAATAGGAAAGACAAATGGAATCTTCTCACCAGACCCCCCTAGACTAACTGACTGCCAATGGTTTTCTTGGAGCTTTTTTGCTGAAGATTCTGTGGAGGGTTGCATTTTTCACCTGGCATATCCTCCAAGGTTAGAAAATTTGGGGCAGGGTAAAATTATCCAAGATATTCCTAAAATTCTTCCAGTGTAAAGATAACTGGGATTGACGTCTTCTGTGGTCACTGTCAGGCACTGTTGGGAACTGTGGTTCCGTTTGCATAGAGGAAGCGGTAATCATTCTATAGAAATCTTTTTAGAAACAGGATTCGATTCTGGAAATGGTGCATTGAGGTTAATTGTTTATAGTTAAGAAAGATTATAACTGTGAGGGTCAGATTTAGGGTTCTGTATTTTATAATGTCTCTTAAGAATGTTGTATTCTAGGACTTCCAGACCTCTGAATCTGTTGCTTGATAAGAATTCTGACCTGTATCATCAGGCTTTATTTTGCCTTAGCTGTAGGATTGCTATTCTGAGATCCTTCCAGAGCTCTGATCCTTCATCTAGGTGGGGGAACTGGAATCCATGTGGGAAATCCTACATCGGTATCTACCCTACAATGCTCATGCTGCCAGCTACACTTGGAAATTTAATGGAGTCAATCTCGACATGGACAAGACTCTGGAGCAAAATGGAATTGTGGATGAGGATCATGACTTCGAACAACTTAACATGGACCCAGAGCTGTATACACCTGCCTTGTTACTATACTTCAATGATGACCTCACTGAACTATAAGGAGATACACATTTAATATGTAGACTAGAGAGAGAACAGGGTGTATGGCTCAGTCTCTGTGCCCTGGGGAGAAGCGGGAAGTTTAAATTTAGTTCTCCATCCCACTCTTGAGCTCTTAACTCTCAGTTCCTGATTTCCACCAAGGCTCCATATCCCTTGGAAACTCAGAAGAGCTTTTCTTAGCTCCCATTTTATATAGCACCCTGAGGAGATTGGGATTTTATTTTTTTTAATCAGGATCAAAGTGAGATTAAATTCATCCAAGCAGCTTCATTAACAAGGTGAGAGTACAATGAAAATTGGGGTCTTCTTTTTTCCTGTCCTGTGAAGAGATACTGAGACAAGCATTAGGGAAGTGGTAAAAGAATCTTGCCTCAAAGTGAAGGCAGAGAGGAAACAAGCAAGGACCTTAGGGTCTGTATTCAGATACAATAAGAATTTATTTTTCTTTTCTAGGATAATGGTAGGAAACTAAATTACTATGGAATTGGGGGAACTTCTTGAAGCACTTTGAAACTGTGGAATCAACAAACATTTTTTATGCACTTACTTTTTGAAATTCACACCAACACAGTCATAGGGTTACAGAAACAAAAATGAAACATCTTGCTCTTAACCACCTTATATTATTCCACTAAGGGTAAGAAAAATGTGTCTGCCATTATCCAGTGGGTGGGCTCATGCTCTGCTCAGCTAAAGGTCATGCAGAAGCACTTATCTATTCCACTTATTCTACCAGTCCATCAAATACTATATTCTCTCTGCCTTATACACTGAGTTTGGGCTTTTTTGCAAAGCTGGATGCTTTCTACGGCCATATCTGGAAGTGTAGTCAACCACCCTTCTTATTTGGAGTCACTATTAGGAAAAGGATGTCATTCAGAAAGCAGGGGGAACAAGAGAAAGGAAAAGTTTCAGCTAAGCAGTGGATGTAGAAAGGAAACAAATTCAGAAATCACCAGAAAAACCTGCAACTTTGTTCCCTTTTCATTTAGACTTTCCTCCAGGGACATGGTGAAGTGGAACTTTGGAGAAGAGCGGAAGGAATGTTGGAAATTTCATCATTTATAGAGAAATTTGAGGGACTGGCCTAGAAACTGGGAATGTGGTATTGGGAAGGAGAAATATTGGAAAATATACTTTAAAAATGAGAATGTGCCAGTGGTTGGGGAATTTAGAGGCTGTTTTTCCCATTGAAAACTTTACAGGATAGTTTAACATGTACAGAAAAGCCTTCTTTCTAGGCTCTTGAAGTTGGAGTCAAAGTAATTGAGATAAGGTGACTTCCTATGATGAACTATGCCCAGAATCAAGAATAGATGATAATTTAGTTGACCCAAAGAAGCTTCAGGATAAGATGAGAGGACTTCCTTCCAGAATGGGAAGTTAGTATCTTCTCTCTGTACTGGAAATTCCATTTGCATGAGACATGCAGGAGTTGATAGAGAAGCATAAGGAGAGCCGGTTCAGCTTCTATCAGCTTGGTAGTTTTCTTTTAAATATTTTTGAGAGGGGGGAGAAGCAGAGAGTAAATAAAGATGTCTGTATTGTCTTCAGCAACCTCTGATATTCATAGAATCTATTCAGTCAACAGCAACACCTAATCTGTACTACCCATTCTTTCACTTCATCAAATATAATCCTTACACAAGCATAATCCAAAAGTTTCAGCTAAGCAGTGGATGTAGAAAGGAAACAAATCCAGAAATCACCATCACTCATTTTGCATCCCATCTACCATCTAAAAGTTCTGAACACAGTATTGTGGGCTAGGCATGCTAGGTGCTACTCTTGTAATTTAAATATGAAATTTGGTCAAATTAATCACTCATGAAATCCATCTAAAAGTTAAAAAGATTTAACTATGGTTGGGAAAAGACATTTAAAGCATTAAAGACATTCTTCCTGAGGGGATGTTAAAGATATAATATTTGATTCAGCTAAGCAATGTGTCTGTTTATTTGATTATCCTTTAGTCAGACAACTCAAAGGAGGAGCTCCAAACTCTAGAATCCTGGCTGTTTTGTACTCAAACGTCCCAGGAATAATCAAGTCTTGGTGGTGGTCTTCAGTCATTGCTGATTCTGAGACCCTATTTGGGTTTTCTTGGTAAAAATAATTGATGTGGTTTCCATTTCCCTCTCCAGTTTATTTTACATATTTACTGAGCTGCCTCGGAAATCCAGGCAAACAGCATTAAGTAAATGATCCAGGGTCACCACAGCTAGTAAAATGGTTGAAGCCGGGTTTGAAATTGAATCTTCCTGACTCCAAGTCCAAGCTCTATCTACTTTACCACCTAGCTGCCTAAAGTCTTAGTACCCTGAGCCAAATCTAGATTTGGTACCATTTGTGTGTATGTGTGTGTGTGAGAGAGAGAGAGAGATAATTAGGGTTAAATGACTTGTCCAGGGTCACATAGTTGGAAGTGTTAAGTGACTGAGATCAGATTTGAACTCAGGTCCTCCTGACTTCAGGGCTGGTCGACTGTGCTATCTAGTTCCCCCAGGCCCCCATTCAGTACCTTTTAATGAAACATTAATTTAACTTGCTTAGAAAGTAGGGGTTTGAGTGAAACAAGGTTGCCCATTATCACCATTACTATTCAATATTGTATTAGAAATGCTAGCCTCGGCAATAAGAGTCCAAAAAGAGATTAAAGAATAAGAGTAGGTAATGAGGAAATCAAAACTGTCACTCTTTGCAGATGATATGATGGTATACTTAAAAAACCCCAGAGATTCTAATAAAAAATTAGAAATAATTCACAACTTGAGCAAAGTTGCTGGATACAAAATAAATCCACATAAATCCTCAGCATTTTTATACATTACCAACAAAATGCAACAGCAAGAGATACAAAGAGAAATTCCATTCCAAACAAATGTTGAGAGTATTAAATATTTGGGAATCCATCTACCAAAGAAAAGTCAGGAATTATATGAGCAAAATTATGAAACACTTGCCACAAAAATAGTCAGATTTAAATAATTGGAAAGACATTCAGTGCTCTTGGATAGGCCGAGCGAATATAATAAAGATGACAATACTCCCCAAACTAATCTATTTATTTAGTGCTATACCATCCCCAAACTAATCTATTTATTTAGTGCTATACCAATCAGACTCCCAAGAAACTATTTTAATGACCTAGAAAAAATAACAACTAAATTCATATGGAAGAATAAAAGGTCGGAAATTTCAAGGGAACTAATGAAAAAAAAGTCAGATGAAGGTGGTCTAGGTGTACCTGATCTAAAGCTATATTATATAGCAGTAGTCACCTTTTGGTATTGGCTAAGAAATAGACCAGTCAATCAGTGGAACAGATTAGGTACAAAGGACAAAAAAGGGTAATTTATAGCAATCTAGTGTTTGACAAACCCAAAGATACCAACATTTGGGATAAAAATTCATTATTTGAAAAAAACTGTTGGGAAAACTGGAAATTAGTATGGCAGAAATTGGATATGGATCCACACAACACCATATACCAAGATAAGATCAAAATGGGTCCATGATTTAGGCATAAAGAATGAAAGAGAGGAACAGAGAATAGTCTACCTCTCAGACCTGTGGAGGAGGAAGGAATTTATGACCAGAAGAGAACTAGAGATCATTATCGATCACAAAATAGAAGATTTTGATTACATCAAACTAAAAAGTTTCTGTACAAACAATACTAATGCAAACAAGATTAGAAGGGAAGTAACAAATTGGGAAAATATTTTTACAGTTAAAGGTTCTGATAAAGGTCTCATTTCCAAAATATATAGAGAACTGATTTATAAGAAATCAAACCATTCTCCAATTGATAAATGGTCAAAGGATATGAACAGACAATTCTCAGATGATGAAATTGAAATTATATCCACTCATATGAAAGAGTGTTCCAAATCACTACTGATCAGAGAAATGCAAATTAAGAAAATTCTGAGATACCACTACACACCTGTCAGATTGGCTAAGATGATGACAGGAACAAATAATGATGAATGTTGGAGGGGATGTGGGAAAACTAGGGCGCTAATACATTGTTGGTGGAGCTGTAAAAGAATCTGGCCATTCTGGAGAGCAATTTGGAACTATGCCCAAAAAGTTATCAAACTGTGCATACCCTTTGATCCAGCATTGCTGCTATTGGGCTTATATCCAAAGAAATGCTAAAGAGCGGAAAGGGACCTGTATGTGCCAAAGTGTTTGTGGCAGCTCTTTTTCTTGTAGATAGAAACTGGAAGATGAATGGATGTCCATCAATTGGAGAATGGTTGGGTAAATTATGGTATATGAAGATTATATGGAATACTATTGCTCTGTAAGAAATGACCAGCAGGATGAATTCAGAAAGGTTTGGAGAGACTTACATGAACTGATGCTGAGTGAAATGAACAGAACCAGAAGATCGCTGTACACTTCAACAACAATACTGTATGAAGATGTATTCTGATGGAAGTGGATATCTTCAACATAAAGAAGATCCAACTCATTTCCAGTTGATCAATGATGGACACCCAGAGAAGGAACACTGGGAAATGAATGTAAATTGTTAGCAGTACTGTCTTATCTACCCAGGTTACTTATACTTTCGGAATCTAATACTTAACGTGCAATAAGAAAATGGGATTTACACACATATTGTATCTAGGTTATATTGTAACACATCTAAAATGTATGGGATTGCCTGTCATCTAGGGGAGGGAGTAGAGGGAGGGAGGGGATAATTTGGAAAAATGAATACACGGGATAATGTTATAAAAAAAATTACTCATGCATATATACTGTCCAGAAATTTTTTATAATTATAAAATTAAAAAAAAGAAAGGGGTTTTAGAATATATTGCTCAATATGTGATTTCTAATAAATATTCATATATTCATATAAAATTATGAATTGGAAAAATGGAGATAATGAGGAATGGATCCTCTTTTCTTTTTTTTGTTTTTTGTTTTTAATCTGTCATGTTTATTTCTTTTTTTAATTTAATTTTAATTTTATTTTATAATTATAACTTTTTTTTGACAGTACATATGCATGGGTAATTTTTTACAACATTATCCCTTGCACTTACTTCTGTTCAGATTTTTTCCCTTCCTCCCCCAACCCCCTCCCCCAGATGGCAGGCAGTCTTATACATGTTAAATATATTACAATATATTCTAGATACAATATGTGTGTAGAACCGAATTTCTTGTTGCACAGGAAGAATTGGATTCAGAAGGTAAAAATAACAGTTTACACTCATTTCTCAGTGTTCCTTTTCTGGATGTAGCTGATTCTGTCCATCATTGATCAATTGGAATTGGATTAGCTCTTCTCTATGTTGAAGATATCCACTTCCATCAGAATACATGCTCATACAGTATCATTGTTGAAGTGTATAATGATCTTCTGGTTCTGCTCGTTTCACTCAGCATCAGTTGATGTAAGTCTCTCCAAGCCTCTCTGTATTTCTCCTGTTGGTCATTTCTTATAGAACAATAATATTCCATAACATTCATATACCATAGTTTACCCAACCATTCTCCAATTGATGGACATCCATTCATCTTCCAGCTTCTAGCCACTATGAAAAGGGCTGCCACAAACATTTTGGCACATACAAGACCCTTTCCCTTCTCTAGTAGTTCCTTGGGGTATAAGCCCAATAGTAGTATGGCTGGGTCAAAGGGTATGCACATTTTGATAACTTTTTGGGCATAATTCCAGATTGCTCTCCAGAATGGTTGGATTCTTTCACAACTCCACCAACAATGCATCAGTGTCCCAGTTTTCCCACAGCCCCTCCAACATTCATCATTATTTGTTCCTGTCATCTTAGCCAATCTGACAGGTGTGTAATGATATCTCAGAGTTGTCTTAATTTGCATTTCTCTGAACAATAGTGATTTGGAACACTCTTTCATATGAGTGGAAATAGTTTTAATTTCATCATCTGAAAATTGTCTGTTCATATCCTTTGACCATTTATCAATTGGAGAATGGCTTGATTTCTTATAAATTAAAGTCAATTCTCTGTATATTTTGGAGATGAGGCCTTTATCAGAACCTTTAACTGTAAAAATGTTTTCCCAATTTGTTACTTCCCTTCTAATCTTGTTTGCATTAGTTTTGTTTGTGCAGAAACTTTTTAATTTGGTGTAATCAAAATTTTCTATTTTGTGATCAATAATGGTCTCTAGTTCTCCCTTGGACACTCCTTCCTCCTCCACAAGTCTGAGAGGTAAACCATCCCATGTTCCTCCAATTTATTTATGATTTCGTTCTTTATGCCTAAATCTTGGACCCATTTTGATCTAATCTTAGTATGTGGTGTTAAATGTGGGTCCATGCCTAGTTTCTGCCATACTAATTTCCAGTTTTCCCAGCAGTTTTTGTCAAATAATGAATTCTTATCCCAAAATTTGGGATCTTTGGGTTTGTCAAACACTAGATTGCTATTTTTATTCACTATCTTGCCCTGTGAACCTAACCTATTCAACTGATCAATTAGTCTATTTCTTAGCCAATACCAAATGGTTTTGGTGACTGTTGCTTTATAATACAGTTCTAGATCAGGTACAGCTAGACCACCTTCACTTAATTTTTTTTTTCATTACTTCCCTTGAAATTCTCGACCTTTTCTTGTTCCATATGAATTCTGTTGTTATTTTTTCTAGGTTATTAAAATAGTTTCTTGGAAGTCTGATTGGTATAGCACTAAATAAATAGATTAGTTTAGGGAGTATTGTCATCTTAATTATATTCGCTTGGCCTATCCAAGAGCACTAAATGTCTTTCCAATTATTTAAATCTGACTTTATTTTTGTGGCAAGTGTTTTGTAATTTTGCTCATATAATTCCTGACTCTCCTTGGTAGATATATTCCCAAATATTTTATACTATCGACCGTTATTTTGAATGGAATTTCTCTTTGTATCTCTTGCTGTTGGATTGTGTTGGTAATGTATAAAAATGCTGAGGATTTATGTGGATTTATTTTGTATCCTGCAACTTTGCTAAAATTCTGAATTATTTCTAATGGATCCTCTTTTCAATGTACATTCCAATTTCTTTTGCTTATATATTTCTTTACCACTGACAGTGGTACTTTCCCCCAAAATAAAACAAACCATGGTTGAATCTCCTCTACAGTGAACTTCAAGGGCAACCTGCCTGTCATTGCCTTTCTATATCCACCAGATGGAGACTGTCCTCTGAGGATGGAGGAAGGAAAAAGAAAAAAAAAACCCTCTCAAGAACTCAGATGGGTAACTTAAAGGTTTGGAATACAAGGAGGAGAACATCAGAGAAGGAATGTGTGTGTTGGGGACTCAGAAAAGAAGTTTGGCCATGAAATCCAAGATACCAAGGTTTATAGGTAATAGAATTTAAAATGGATGCATTAGCTAAAAAAAAAAAAAAAAAAAAAAGAATGCCCAGTATGTACAGGGCATTGCACTAAAGAGTTATTAAAGATGAAGTAAAAGATTAAAAACCAACAGTCTCATTATGGGAAAACAAGATTATGTTCTAATGGAAAGGGCACTTAATTTCTGCCTTTGAATTACTTCACAGCCTCAGTTTCCTCATAGAAAATGAAGAAGCTGAAAGTCATAAGTTCTTCCAGAACAGGGAAAACATTCTATGAATAATGCCAATAAATCTCACCTATGAGGAAATAAACAAGCAGCAAATTGTTTTGTTAAATTGTTAAATGACAGATGAGCATTGTAAACTGAGTTTTCAAATTTAATTGTCATATCTCTAGTTAGCAAAGATCATTGTAGGGAGGTGAGGGTGAGGAGGGATATCAGCACCAGTGAACCTGCCACTAGGAGAATAGATGAGAAGACAAAATGAGATGCTTGGAAGTGCACACCAACAGCAACAAGTTAGTTGGAGAGTACACATTAGGAAGGTAAACTTGTGTATAAAGATTGTTTCATTCATCTCTAGTGTTTAGTAGTAGTAGCTTAATACTTGATTGATAGTTTTTAACATTTTACAATGGAGCTGTAAAAATGGGCTCCTCCCTTTTTATTCAATTGAGGGAACCCCTAGAAAAGGAAGAAAGTTTAAGATAAAGCTGCAGGTGGATTTATATCCCAAGGAAATACTAAAGAAGGGAAAGGGACTTGTATGTGCCAAAATGTTTGTGGCAGCCCTTTTCATAGTGGCTGGAAAATGAATGGATGTCCATCAATTGGAGAATGGTTGGGTAAATTATGGTATATGAATGTTATGGCATATTATTGTTCTGTAAGAAATGACCAACAGGAGAAATACAGAGAGTCTTGGAGAGAAGTACTTACATCAACTGATGCTAAGTGAAACGAGCAGAACCAGAAGATTATTATACACTTCAACAATGATACTGTATGAGGATGTATTCTGATGGAAGTGGATATCTTCAACATAGAGAAGAGCTAATCCAATTCCAATTGATCAATGATGGACAGAATCAGCTACATCCAGAAAAGGAACACTGAGAAATGAGTGTAAACTGTTATTTTTACCTTCTGAATCCAATTCTTCCTGTGCAACAAGAAATTCGGTTCTACACACATATATTGTATCTAGAATATATTGTAATATATTTAACATGTATAAGACTGCCTGCCATCTGGGGGAGGGGGTTGGGGGAGGAAGGGAAAAAAATCTGAACAGAAGTAAGTGCAAGGGATAATGTTGTAAAAAATTACCCATGCATATGTACTGTCAAAAAAATTATAATTATAAAATAAAAAAAAAAAACAAAAACAAAAATAATTAATTAAAAAATAAATGCAATATAAAAAATTACTCATGCATATATAATGCCAAAAAATTATAAATAAAATTTAAAAAAGAAAATTACTGAACTGTAAAAACCCTTTGACTCAACTATACTAGTTTAAGACCTATATCTTAAAGAAATCAAAGAAGAAGAAAAAAGTTCTAAATATACAAAATTCTTTATAGTAACTTTTTTGGTAGTAGCCAACTTGGAAACTAAGGGGCTATCCTACTGGAGTAGGACAAATCATGGCATATAAATGTGATAGAATATTATTGCCATAAGGAATGATGAATTGTACAATTTCAAAGAAACCTTGAAAGATCTCTATGAACTGATTAAAATCTAAGTGAGTAGAACTAGAAGAAACAACATTAAAAGGGAAAAAAAAAACTAACTCTGAAAAACTTTAGAACTCCATTCAATGCAAGGGTAAACCATGAGTTCAAAAGAATGAAGACCTCCTAGTAGGGAAGTTATGAAGTAAAAATCCATAGAGACAAACATTTCATATACTCATTTTGTATGTGGCTAATGATATATTTTGTTGGATTATGTAAATCTGTATTGAAAGAATGTATGTGTATGTGTTTCAATTTGCTCATTATAGAAAGGGGTTGTTGGAAGAATAGATTAAAAAAAACTTATCTGAAAAAAATTTTTTTTAAAATTAGCAACTTATTTTAGGCATAGGGGAGGGGAAGAATAGGCAATGGAATGGTAATGGGAGATAATTTAATTTGTTTTGTTGGTATAATAACAATAGCATTCATCTTAAACCCCTTTAAAATTTGTTCATTTTATTTTTAACTTCTGGAATAAAATAAACATTTCCATAACATTGAATGTAAAAAAGACGATTTCACATGATACTATAAATCTATTATGTATAATGTGTTATTCCTTTTAAATATATAATGAAGTTATCATGCAAAAAAAAAAAAAAAAAAAAAAAAAAAAGATAAAGCTGCAGGGATAACCCTAGCCAATTACAGATCTTTAGCCTTGTGGAATTTTTTTTTTTTTACTCTAAACACTAGTTGTCCATTAGTATGTTATAGAATCATAGATTAGGAGCTGGAAAGGTACCTTTGAAATCAACCATTGAACTCTTATAAGAGGTGAGAAAATTGAGGCCCAGAGAAACTGAATAATTTGTCTAAGGAGTCATAAGTGGTAAAGATCAGAAAAGATGAGACTAAGGCTTGTATAGAAATACTGATGAAGACTGAGTTGAAGGACAAATTTCTGGTGAGAGCCTCTGTCCAGTGATCATGTTTATGAGTAAAGGGTATTGGGAAACAGCATTTTTCTGTGAATTTTTGTTAAAGGAATTCAGTTTTTCTTTTGATCTCCATTATACAATGAGATGTCTTCTTCAATGGAAAATGTAATCTTTAGAATGCTAAAATGGGACAAGTTTTTAAAAATGTTTTAAAGGAAAACTAAAAACTAATATTCAAAATATTGATAATGCTGCACTGATGCTAATATGGTATTTCTATGAAGCTGTAATTTCATTAGTGTTGAGTGCTTTCAGCTATATAGCTCAAAACCCAACTACACCTACATATCTTGTGTGACTATTATTTTAAATAGAAAAGAGGACATAGTAGATATACTATTAAAAATAAATCACAAAATCAAAATATTTAAAAGAAAACAGTATCAGTAATTCTAACAATATATCTATCACCCTGACTTAAATGGCATATCTCCTTATTCACTCATTTCTATATGATATTCCTTTTACTATTTCTGGCTTGTCATTATTGAAAATGAGTTTCAGCTTACTTTCATTTTTCCATTGCCCTTTGAGTCATTGCTATTTTGATTCTTCATAAATACAGTTGTCCAAGATTCACAATCAGTCACAATAATTGCTGGGAGAATATCTGTACTAAATAGATATAAAAAGATATATCAACTGGTTGAAGTGAAGAAAGCAGAACCAAGAAAAAATTACATATAACAATGTAAATGAGACTTCCCCCCCATGATGAAACCAGATGCTATGTAATTATATCAAATGATCCCAGAAAAGAGACAAGAAAATGGACCTTTTTTTCTTTGCAGAGGTAGGGGACTAGGATATAGAACACTGTTGGACTTGGTGATGTGTTGATTTTGTTTGGGGTTGTTTTTTTTTTTTTTGCCCATACAGTTCTGATATATTTTCCTCTTCTGAGTTTGAATCTGGATCTTCCCATTCCTTTTTGTTTTTTGCTAATCTGTTTTGATCTTTTTCTGTTATTTTAAAATTGAGCTCTGCAGTATTACTACTGGGCTTATATCCTAAAGAGATCTTAAAGAAGGGAAAGGCCCCTGTATGTGCAAGAATGTTTGTGGCAGCCCTCTTTGTAGGGGCCAGAAACTGGAAACTGAGTGGATGCCTATCAATTGGAGAATGGCTGAATAAATTGTGGTATATGATTGTTATGGAATATTATTGTTCTGTAAGAAATGACCAGCAGGATGATTTCAGAAAGGCCTGGAGAGACTTACATTAACTGATGTTGAGTGAAATGAGCAGGACCAGGAGATCACTATGTACTTCAACAATAATACTTTATGATCATCAATTCTGATGGACGAGGCCCTCTTCAGCAATGAGATGAACCAAATCAGTTCCAATAGCAGTAATGAATTGAACCAGTTACACCCAGTGAAAGAACTTTGGGAAATAAGTATGAACCATTACATAGAATTCCAATCTCTCTATTTTTGTCCACCTGCATTTTTGATTTCCTTCACAGGTTAATTATGCACTATTTCAAAGTCCAATTCTTTTTGTGCAGCAAAATAACTGTATGGACATGTATACATATATTGTATTTAACATATACTTGAACATATTTAGCATACATTATAACTCATTAATCTCTATTTTGCCTCAGTTTCTCCGGCATTACATTTTGGAGGCTTCCCAGTAAGATATGAGAGCAGGATTAAAGATTAGAGACCTTCAGTCTCTGTGTTGTGCCTTGGGGTTGTTGAGGATCTGGGTTCTTGGCCTGGAGAAGCTGGCCCTCTGGATTTTTTTCCTGTCTTCGGGAAAAAGACACAGCCACCCCCAATGGTGGACACCTTCATTTTGGCCACAAGAGAGGATGTCTTAGGACACAATCTTATTTGTTTACCTGTTCTGTCTATTGAGCTAGTATCTGGATTCTCAGAATAATAAAATGCTGATGGGCATTAAATTCTGAGAATAGTATTCCAGGACACTGGATGATAACCTCTGTTTTGGGTGTCTTCTAAAACACATCTAGTCTAATTTGATTCTGAGCGCCTTTTTGGGCACTATCTGGTTATTTGTGTTAAATGTTTTGTTTAATGTTGTAACTGTGTAGTCTATGTCTGTGTGATTTGTGTTATGTGACTTGTGTTCTATGTGATTTGTCTGTTAAAAAAGCTCTGTTAAAGTTTTCAGAACAATGATTAAGAATTGGTTATTTCAATATTGCAACTGTACTTAGTATAAAAATTGCTTATAATTTCTAACTCCTTAACCTGTTGCACTGATCTGTAAGTAAAAGGAACAGAAAATCTTGGCTATTTTAAAATTGGCAGGCAGGTTTTTCCTTGAAGCAGTTTAAAATTCAGGCTGGGCTGGGCTGGGCTGGGCTGGGCTGGGCTGGGCTGGGCAGATAAGGCCACTGGAGGGCAAAGGAGTCTATGCCAATCGCTTTGAAACTTGGGGAAAAGTTTGGAGAACTAGTTTAAACCTAAGTCAAAACAAAACAAAACAAAACATATCCTTTTGGGCAGTTTTATAATAATATTACTGTTGTCTATGCAGGCTAGATTTGGTTATCTTGAGTTTAACAATGGCTTGTTAAAGCTAAATTCTGTTAACTTGCCCTCAAGGGGTCACATGCCTCTAATTAGGTAAAGTATGTTACTTCTGAAATACATTGAGTAATTTGTTAACATTATAAGTTATGCTTTAAATTTAAGAACTTCTTGGATTCTTTATGTGAAATTAAGATATTCTGTCTAAGTTTTGATTGACTTATCCTGAGGTTATTTAAAGAGCCTCTGAAAATAATAGTTTTTTTCTTTGTTCTTTTAAAAATGTTTCTGTTATGGACAATATGCAATTTGGAATTTTTTCTATGTATTGGGTATTTTAAAGCAAAATGATTTGTATAATGTTCAACTTATATATCTATTTGGGTATGAAAGATGTGAATTTACTGGAACAAATTTCTCACTGTTATCAATATAAGGTCATGGTAAATACTTGTTTAGGATTTTCTGAAACTTTGATTAATGGGATTTGTTATGGGAGGTAAAATTTCTTGGGCTTGTAGTTATTGGGAATTTCAAAGCTCCATTGAGACAATTATATGAAGTAAAACTGGGTTAAGGCTATTTTATCCTGTAGGAGTTTAGGGACCAGTTTTGGTTGCTTATATTATAGTCATATCCCTGCATTTTTTTTTCCTCCTGTGACTGATTTTTATAATCAGAGCAATGGTCAATAGAAACTGTTTGCTAGTGCAATTTAATTATGTCATACCTTGCTGTTTCCAGACTGCTTATATATAATCATTATATCCTAAATACTTGGGCAAATAAGTATTTAGCCTGGTCATCTATTACTGAATATTGTGTTTACAGATATTCAAGTTTTTTTAAAAAGTTTAAAAAAAAGTTTTTTAAAAGTTTCTAAATAATGAAAGGATGATTAGCACAGTGGTCTGAGATCTAACTGCTGTTTTTTTGGGGGGGAGTGGGGGGAGGAGGGAACTATAGCTGACAGCCCTTTGCCTATCCTGTGAGACAAGCATCTCTTCACATAGGAAGCTGTTGGCCAATCTGTTTTGGCCTCCCCACATCTTAGAGTAGTCTTGTGAACCAGTCTTTCTATTCTAGACTGTTCTAACCTTCATTTGTTAGATTTGTGTTTTTTTTCCTAGATCTTGGTCAATTACAGCTATATCTGGGGCCTAGATCAGCTTTGATGGTCAGCATGCCACATCACACCCATCTCCCTCCCTGGACTGAGCCTCTCTGCCCCATCCTCAGCACAAAGCAGTTTTTGAATGAGAGACCATGGCCACTGCTCCTAAGTGTACTTTTGACTGAAATGGGGGAATCTGGGAATGGTTGATGAATGACTGTTAAACCTTGACTGGATCATCTATTACTGTGTATTTAAGATTTGGGTTGAAAATTGTTACAATTGTGTAACTACTGCTGTTATGTTTGAGGGATTTTTAGGAAACCCTACTGTACTAGTTATGAATAGGAATTTTGATTCACTCTTGGGATTTATATGTGGGATGGCTATTTGATAATTCCTTTCCATAAGAAAAAAAGGGAGGAAGAGATAGGAAATTGGGAAAACTGGTGGATTTTTCTCAAAATACCTGAAAGAATGGGAAACTGAGGCAGGACAATAAAAGGGAACTGTAGCACAACACCACCAATCAAACTGCCAAAAAATTAATTTTATAAAGTGAGAAAACTAACAAAATGTCAAGCATATCAAGAGAACTAATGAAAAAATGCAAAGGAAGGTGGTTTATCAGCTCTAAACTATATTATAAAGTGACAGTCATCAAAACCATTTGATACTAGCTAAGAAATAAAGTAGAAATAAGTTAGGTACACAAGACACAAAGGTTAATTACTATAGTAATCTTGCGTCTGATAAACCCAAAGACTCTAGCTTCTGGGATAAGAACTCACTATTTGACAAAAATTGCTGGGAAAATTGAAAATAGTATGGCAGAAACTAGGCATTGATTCAACATCTCATACTTTATAACAAGATGAGGTTGAAATGGGTTCATGATTTAGACATAAAGGGTGATACTATAAGCAAATTAGGAGAGCAAAAGATAGTCTACCTGTCAGATTTTGTGGAGAAGAGAGGAATTTATGGCCAAAGAAAAACTAAAGAACATTATGAAATGCAAAGTGGATAATTCTGATTACATTAAAAGTTTTTACGCAAACAAAACCAATGTAGTCAAGTTCAAAAGGGAAGTAGAAAGTTGAGAAAAAATTTTTTTACACCCAGTGTTTCTGATTTTTTGCTACTTAGAGAATTGACTCAAATTTATAAGAATACAAGTCAAAAGGATAAGGACAATTTTCAGATGAAGAACTGAAACTGCCATAAGAGATGCCAGATCTCCAAATGTCTGATGGATAAAACATTACCACAGAGTTTAGTTTTACCATGTTTTTGAATTTGCCTTTCTAAGAATAGAAGGACAGAAGCAACCATTTCATCTTGTATATAGGATATATGGGAGGAAGTGACAAAAGTAGGCTCAAAAGATGCATGATTTCTTGGTGCCTTATTCCTGACTTTTATGAGTTGTTGTTGGGTAGTGGTAATCAGAATTCCTATAAGCACACGTCATAACTTATATGTATCAGGGTAGGAAGATGATGACTCTAAAATTAAAGAAAAGATATCCTACATGTGTAACAAGGTTGATCTAGGGTGTATATTTTCTTATTTACTGAAACTTCAAGATATCAATCAACTGAACTCAGAGTCTCCATCAATTTATTATTTTAAAACTCAAAAATGTCTTTTCCCAATAGGTCCTGTTAGACCCATCAATTCTAATCCATTTAGGGGAGGAATAGACACAGAGAAGTCTTCCCATAATCAGGCAAAGTGGCCAGTGATCATTTCTATCATTTACCACCCCATCATGTGTATTTTCTGTAAACAAAATCTGAAAGCTGCCTACATCTTTGTATGATTAATCTCTGAGTTAACAGAGTGGGGAAGAGGTTTTTACCTGATGCATGACATTCCTGATTCAATTAGCTGAGCCACAAGATAGGATATGCAACAATAACTAGCAAGAAAGAAAAGATCAAGCAAAGGTTTTATTGAAGATGGGAGAGAATATATAATACATATATATATATATATATATATATATATATATATGTATATATATATATATATATATATATATATATATGCACATATGTATATATAATAGGTAGTATGGAAGCAGAAAGAGATTTAAGATAACTAAGGGAATAGGGATGTAAGGTAAATTTCTGGAGGAGGTAGAATGAAAAAAAGATGACTTGTGCAGGTAGAAAAGTTTCTTAGCTAGGAGAGGGATTACATATTCAGGTGAGTCAGGGGTAAAAGAAGAGATAATAAAAGGTATCAGTGATAGGTGAGAAAAGTATAGTCTCAATTTCTTCAGTGAAATATGAAGCAAGGTTCTGAACTGGGTGGGGTTAAGGGAAATTATGGAAATTTTGAGAAGAGATTAAAAGATTTGCTAATGCAGAAGGGAAGAATAAATTGGGAAATCATTTTTATACTTAAGGGTTCTGATAAAGGCCTAATTTCTAAAATATATAATTGATTCAAATTTATATGAATCCAAGCCATTCTTCCATTGATAAATGGTCAAAGGACAAAAACAATTTTCAGATGAAATTAAATCTATTTCTAATATGAGATGCTCTAAATCACTATTGATCAGAGAAATGCAAATTAAGATAACTCTGAGATACCACTAGCTCTCAGATTGGCTAAGATGACAGGAAAAGATGACAAATGTTGTGATATGGGAAAATTGGGACACTAACATATATTGTTGGTGGAGTTGTGAATGGATCCAGACATTCTGGAGAGCAATTTGGAACTATATTCAAAAAATTATCAAACTATCCATATCCTTTGACCCAGCAGTGTTTCTATTGGGCCCATATCCCAAAGAGATCTTAAAGGAAGGAAAGAAACCCACATGGGCAAAAATGTTTGTGGCAGCCCTTTTCATAATGGTAAGAAACTGGAATTGAGTGGATGCTGGAAGAATTGCTGAATGAGTTATGATATATGAATGTTATGGAATATTATTGTTCTATAAGAAATGATCAGGACGATGATTTTAGAGAGGCCTGGAGAGACTTACATGAACTGATGCTAAGTTAAATGAGCAGAACTAGAGATCATTGTACAAGACAATATCATACAACAATCAATTTTGATGAACTGATTGTGACTCTTTCCAACAATGAGATAACTGATGCCAGTTCCAATGATCTTGTGATGAAGAGATAAGACTCTACACCCAGATAGAATGAAGAGGAAACTCCAAAACTCTGAAAAATCCTTAAAGGAGAAAACCTCCTTCAACTCTGCCTCAGGGAGGGGACTCCACCCCAAGCATAAAGTTTCATCTTTGTTATCTGGGTGGGGAAGTCTCAGTCCCCAAACCCATTGAATTCAATTCAAATTCTAACCCTGGCTGAAACCCAGCCAGGAGCCAACCTGGGACTCATTTCACAAGCCCCCTTCAGCTTGTAGCCAAAGTCCCCTATTATAAAAGAACCAGACTGGAGCCCTGTCTTTGCAGAGGTCCCAAACATGGTAGCCTTACGCCTGGCACCAAGGATCTCTGCCCACTGGAACACTGCTTCTGGCCTCTTATCTCTACAACTTTATTAACTAGAGTTTTTAACTTTACTTCCAAACCCCATAATAAATCTCTTTTGTCAATCTAGGTTTTCAGATGTATAAATTCCTTTACAGGGGACTCTTGTGCTGACACTAGACCTCATTTAACTCCATTTTCTTGCGCCAAATCCAAAGGGGTTGCAGGGGAGCTCTATTTGACTTCTTATACCCTGAACCTGCCACTAGACCTCAATTAAACCCTAATTTCATTTAGGTACCCCAATTCTAGACCTCATCAAGAAGACTGTAGGAACTGAATGTGGATCACAATATAACATTGTCACTGTTGTTATTCACTTTCATTTTGCTTTCTTATTTACTTTAGATCTGATTACTCTTGTACATGGTGGCTGTCCTAACCAACAAGAAAGTCTAAAATGTTTCATCAGGCTTTTCAGATGGATAGGACCATTATCATAATGTTGTGAATATAGCCAATCATTTTTACATTTGGACTATGCTAGTGATCACCAATATTCCTAATTTACCTGATTGGAATAATTCTGTATACAGCCTCATCTGGCCATTGATGTTCCTCACAAGGTACCCCTTTGCTTCAGTTCTTAGGGCAGGGATGCAATGCTTCCAAAGGTAAGGGATCATTTTACTTTATCCCATTAGAAAGTGTAGATTGTTGCACTTAACCTCAAGGTGTTAGTTTTTTCAGTCCCTTCCCTACAACAGAATAGTATTATGCCCTGCAGAACTGTGTAGCCCAAGGTGAGTAATGGATTAGTCCATTATCAAATGTTAGGTTTTTTTTGTCCTCATTGATATTGATACTATCTTGTGGCATTGCCTGCTTGGCATACCACAACTGCCACTACACTGATCTGAATAAATATATACTACTTTGTCTCTGCTCTGCTTTCATTTCCTTAGGTTAAGAAATCTACTTCACCTTGCTTTGGCAGGAATGGGCCAAATCTTTTTATCACTTGGTGTATTCATTTACCTTTTTACGCTGTAGTGGCAGGTCTAGCTGGATACTTGAATGGATTTCTGAAATATCTTCTGATAAAAGAATTCATTTCCTTTCTGAGATTATCTGTCCTTAATCATTGCCAAATTACTAAAGGAAATAGCTCTCCAATAAAAGTAATGGGAGGAGATAAAAGAGTGTTTTATTGCACACTGATATCCATATTAAGCTAAATTTTTTTTGCCCCAAAGCTTGGGCCCAATGCTGAAAACATTAGATGTAGGTATCTTACCTGTGGAATGTTTGCAAGATTATTCCTTTATAACCTCACATTTGCTCTTCCCCTAATGGTTTGGGCAAATCATCTCAAGGAAGGCCAAGGAGGACTTGACAGTAGAGAGAGAGTGGATCTTGATTACACAGGAAAAGTTCAAGTAATGGTACAAAAGTGGGAGATAATGGAGATATTATCCAACTGTCATCCATCCATGGATAAAAATTAAGGGATGGCTGTTGTACCCAAAAGGACCCTGTTCAGTTTCTCATGAGAACCTGAACCTAGCTTCACACACTAGATCAAAATGACAAGCATGACCATAGAGTGACCTTGTCTATTTCTGTTCTTCTGCTTACTTGGGCATCACACCTGTGAGGTGCTTCTACAGATAAGATTATTGTTCTCCAAAAATACTGACCCTGGAAGGTCTCCTTAAGCCCATTTCCATCATTGTATACATCTTGTTATTCCCACCATTGTATAAATCCCAAGCCCATTCCCATCATTGGATGTGTGCATCCAGTTATTGCTTTAGGCTGTGAGAAATATTTTTTTGGTATAACAGCTTCTCTGATGACCTAATTGCATTCTTTTTGATTCTGTATCACTTGCTTGCTTTGCTAGTTACAATCCTATATAAATGTTGTGCCCCAATCTCTCTATACCGAATGTTTTGGAAGATAGTCCCATTGGTCATTTAGCTTATTCAACTCTTCCCATTAAAAAAACTTTTTTTTTTTAAATTAATTTTATAACTTTTTTTTTGACAGTACATATGCATAGGTAATTTTTTTTTTTTTTTTTTTTTTTACAACATTATCCCTTGTACTCCCTTCTGTTCAGAGTCTTTCCCCTCCTTCCCTTCATCCCCTCCCCTAGATGGCAGGCATTCCCATACATATTAAATATCTTATAGTATATCTTAGGTACAATATATATGTGCAGAACCGAATTTTGTTGTTGTTGTTGTTGCAAAGGAAGAATTGTATTCGGAAGGTAAAAATAATCTGGGAAGAAAAACAAAAACAAAAACAAAAAAACGTTCACAATTTACACTCATTTCCCAGTGTTCCTTTTCTGGGTGTAACTGATTCTGCCCATCATTGATCAATTGGAATTGAATTAGCTCTTCTCTATGTTGACACATTAAAAAATTAAAAACCAATCCCTGTCTTGCCTCAGTTTCTCTGGAATTACATGGCTAGGAAAATCTTCACAAGATCTGGAGATTATTACATTCTAGCCAAAAAGTGTGGTCCCACTCTGTGAGAAGTGGTAGCAAATGTTCCAGAAAACCTAGAATGCATGAAAGAAGGGAGAGTAAATAATGTCTCAGGTTGAAATACAAATTTTAAGATTTTGTTTCCAGATATCTTAAAGATACCTTTTCGGTTTTGATAGTCAAGGATTCTGTTTCTGGCTACTTGTTTTCAATTGACGTCTAGATCCACTATGATCTATTGATTCACATAACACAATTATTGTTCTAGTTTGAGAGGGGGAAGGATGCTGTTATTTTTTAAATTTTCCCTTTAAATATTTTTTATTCAAAGCTCATTATTTATTACCACCAGGATTTACCAATGTATTTCATCCCTTATTACTCCAAGAGAGCCATCTCTTATAAAAGTAACAAAGTTCAACAAAACAAATCAACATTCTAAAAAACCATTTATCACCACCAGGATTTACCAATGTATTCCATCCCTTATTACTCCAAGAGAGCCATCTCTTATAAAAGTAGCAAAGCTCAACAAAACAAATCAACATTCTAAAAAACATTCTAACATATTCAGTGTTCCACACCTATAGTCTTTTATCTCTGCAAAGCAGCAGTAAGGAAGCATCTTCTCATATCTCATCTTTGAGCAATTATTTTGTAGCATTAAGTTTTTTTCTTTTGTTATAGGTGTTGTGTATATTGTTTTCCTAGTTTTGCTTATTCAATTTGCATTAACTTTACTTCCTTAAGAGTCCTCATATTTATTTTCTTAAAGTGCAGCACAATTTCAATCCATTAATTTCCCACAATTTGTTTTGTAGATTCTAATTCTTTGCTACAACAAACTGCCATTATACTTTGGTGTATGTGGGGCTATTCCTTTCATCACTGATCTCCTAAGGGTAGTTAGCTGGCAGGGAAATTTTTTTTTATTATTATTATATCTTTTTACTGACAGAACATATGCCTGGGTAATTTTTTATAACATTATCCCTTGCACTCACTTCTGTTCTGACTTTTCCCTTCCCTCCCTCCAACCCCCTCCCCTAGATGGCAAGCAGACTTATACATGTTAAATATGTTACAGTATATCCTAGACACAATATATGTGTGGAGAACCGAACAGTTCTCTTGTTGCAACAGGGATAATTGGATTCAGAAAGTAAAAATGACCTGGGAAGAAAAACAAAAATGCAAACAGTTTGCACTATTTCCCAGTGTTCCTTTTCTGGGTGTAGCTGATTCTGTTCATCATTCATCAATTGGAAGTGAATTAGATCTTCTCTTTGTTGAAGTTATCCACTTCCCTCAGAATACATCCTCATACAGTAATCATTGTTGAAGTGTATAATGATCTCCTGGTTCTGCTCATTTCACTCGGCATCAGTTCATGTCTCTCCAAGACTCTCTGTATTTATCCTGCTGGTCATTTCTTATGGAACAATAATATTCCTATAACATTCATATACCACAGTTTACCCAATCGTTCTCCAATCCAGTTTCTAGATACTACAAAAAGGGCTGCCACAAACATTTTGGCACAAAAAGATCTCTTTCCCTTCTTTAGTATTTCTTTGGAATATAAGCCCAGAAGTAGCACTGCTGGATCAAAGGGTATGCACAGTTTGATAACTTTTTGGGCATAATTCCAGATTATACCAACAATGTATCAGTGTCTCAGCTTTCCTGTATCCCCTCCAACATCATTTTTTCCTGTTATCTTAGCCAATCTGACAGGTGTGTGTAGTGGTATCTCAGAGTTGTCTTAATTTGCATTTCTCTGATCAATAGTGATTTGGAACACTCTTTCATATAAGTGGAAATAGTTTCAATTTCATCCTCTGAAAATTGTCTATTCATATCCTTTGAACATTTATCAATTGGAGAATGGCTTGATTTCTAATAGAGTTATTAATTTTCCATATATTTTAGAAATGAGGCCTTTATCAGAACCTTTAACTGTAAAAATGTTTTTCCTAGTTTGTTGCTTCCCTTCTAATTATTTTTTCATTAGTTTTGTTTAGTTGGCTTTTTAATTTGATGTAATCAAAATTTTCTATTTTGTGATCAATAATAATCTCTAGTTCTTCTTTGGTCACAAATTCCTTCCTCCTCCACAAGTCTGAGAGGTAAACTACTTTATGTTCTTCTAATTTATTTATGATCTTGTTCTTTATGCCTAAATCATGGACCCATTTTGAACTTATCTTGTTATATGGTGTTAAGTATGAGTCCATGCCTAATTTTGGCGGGGAAATTTCTGAGTCAAAGGGCATGGACAATTTAGTCATTCTTTTTGCATTATTTCAAATTGCTTTCTTGGAAAAAGTCACAGTTTCCTCAACAATGCATAGGTACACCCATCTTTTCACAACTCCTCTAATAGTGTCATCTTGAGTTTGAGTAAAACATTAAGGTTGTTTTTTTTTTTTCTTTAAGGCAATTGGAGTTGTGACTTGTCCAGGGTCACACAGCTAGTGTTAAGTATCTGAGGCCACATTTGAATTCAGGTTCTACTGACTTCAAGGTGGGTACTCTGAGTCATGCAACTGTCCTGCTGCTTGGTATACCACAACTACACTGAGTTGAGTAAATGTAATACTTCTTTGTCTCTGCTATGCTTTCAGATCAGATTGTTCTGATTTGCATTTCTATGACAAGTGATTTAAGAGCAGAGGTTCTTAAAACTTTTTTGTATCATAGAGACCTTCTGGCAAGCTAATAAAGCCTATGCCCACCCCACCACCCTTTTGGAGTCTTAGTGTATTTTATTATCTGCTAAGGATAGAATCTTTTCAAACTTAATCAGAGCTTCCTTGTCTGTACACAATTTTTGCAAATGGTACAGATGAGAGTAAAACTCTGCTTGATCTGAGTCAGCCCTGTAAAATTATGTAAAATCACCAACAAAATGTTTCCTTTGATCTACAAACTGAAATGGTCTTGCATCCTTTGGAGCAATATAAGCTTTCTTGGGGGAAGTCAAGACCCAGGCAAGATTTCACATCCACTGGACACTTCCCCTTAGACTCATGCATAAAATGACTCTTCACAGATCACTTCTCTCTTGAGAATGATATGCCCTCCAAGAGAATCCCTCTTGCTGTTTAACAATAAAACTTTTTTTTTTTTTGTTGCCATAGCCTTCTTTCCCCTGAACTTGCGCCTTGGATAGTTGAACCTCATCCATTCCTGCCTAACTTCTTCTTCAGTACCCTTAGCCCTCATCACTTAAACACGTGTTTTTTCCCCAGTTTTCCTTTAGACATAAGAATTCCTATTTATTCAATAAACATGTCTAATTTTGTCATGTCTTTATAATTGTGGACATTCCATATTAAGAAATACACAACATAGAAACTAGTTTCTACTCAACTTTTTGTTTTTTTAGCTTATTTGAGGTATAAAAGCATTATTCCATTTTTAAAAATCACTATTCTTTTTGTCACAACCTAGTATTTTTTTTTTTCCATTTTGGATTTATTTGCTGTAATCATTACTTTTTTTTTTTTTTGGAAGTGGTCACTTCATGAATTTCAGTCAAGCATATTATATAATCTTCAGTCTTCATATATATTTTAGATGTATTTGCTACAGGTAACTTTTCATTGAAGCCGTAGTATTTAATGTCATATTTTGTCAGATTTGGCTTATTCCTCTCTTCACTCTGACCTATCTTCAACTTCAACACCAGCATATCACTTTGAGGATTATTTCCTTTAGCCTCTCTTGAAAAATTTAGATTTTTTTTTTCTTACATCATATATTTTTCCAAATATATATGGAATCCCCTCCATCCATTGTCCTTAACTTTTAAATCTTTTACTCATTTCAAAAGAATGAGGTAAACTATCCTATGTTCCTCTAATTTATTTATAATCTCATTCTTTATGCCTAGGTCATAAATCCATTTTGGCCTGACCTTGGTGTACGGTGTTAAGTGTGGGTCAAAGCTTAGTTTCTGCCATATTAATTTCCAATTTTCCCAGCAATTTTTGTCAAACATTGAGTTCTTATCCCAAAAGCTGGGGTCCTTAGGTTTGTCAAACACTAGATTATTAAAGTTATTATTTTGTCCTTTGGTCCTAACCTATTCCACTGATTAACTAGTCTATTTCTTAGCCAATACTAAATGGTTTTGGTAACCACTGCTTTATAATTTTAGATCTGGTACAGCTAGGCCACCTTCATTTGATTTTTTTTTTTCATTAATTCCCTTGAAATTCTTGACCTTTTGTTTTTCCATATGAACTTTATTTTTTCTAGGTCATTAAAATAGTTTAGAGTCTGATTGGTATAGCGCTAAATAAATAGATTAATTTAGGTAGTATTGTCATCTTTATTATATTTGCTCTCCCTATCCAAGTGCATTTAATATTTTTCCAATTGGTTAGTTCAGACTTAATTTGTGTTACATGTTTTGTAATTTTGCTCATATTTCTGATTTTCCCTTGGCAGATTCCTAAATATTTTATACTATCAGTAGTTACTTTAAATGGAATTTCTTTTTGTAACTCTGTTGGATCTTGTTAGTGACATATAAGAATGCTGATGATTTATATGGGTTTATTTTGTATCCTGCAACTTTGCTAAAGGTGTGGATTATTTCTAATAGCTTTTTAGTAGAATCTTTGGGGTTCTCTAAGTATACCATCATATCAGCAGCAAAGAGTGATAATTTGGTTTCCTCATTACCTACTCTTAATTCCTTTAATCTCTTTCTCCACTCTTACTGCCAAAGCTAGCATTTCTAATACAATATTGAATAGTAATGGTGTTAGTGGGCAACCTTGTTTCACTCCTGATCTTAATGGGAATGATTGCAGTTTATTCCCATTACATATGATGCTTACTGATGGTTTTAAATGCAACTAGTTGTTTTAAGGACAAGTCCATTTATTCCTATACTCTCAAGTGTTTTTAATAGAAATGAATGTTGGATTTTATCAAATGCTTTTTCTGCATCTATTGAGATGATCATATGATTTTTGTTAATTTGGTTATTAATATGGCCAATTATACTGATAGTTTTCCTAATATTGAACCAGCCCTGCATTCCTGGTATAAATCCTACTTGATCATGATGTATAATCCTGGGAATGATTTTCTCACAGAATTCTTTTACGGGTTGTTGTTTTCAAGTTGTTATTCTGCCTTCCAAATGAAAGCTAAAGTTTCTGGAAAGGTGATTCTAGGAATTAAGCCCAAATCCCTTAGTCTTAAATATGTATGTATATATGTATGTATGTATGTATGTATGTATGTATGTATGTATCTATCATCTATCCATCTATCTATTCTTAACTAATTGTCCTATTCTTCCATAGTCTTAGCTGTATAAAGTCTTTTGAAATGCTGATTCTTTCTGATAAATGATTTGTTCTTTTTTTGAGGTTTAGGTGATTTTATCTTTTGTAGTTTTTGGAGTTTGATGGAGATTTAAATTTTTGCTTTCTTCTTATTAAGACTATGAATTTTTTTCTTATTGCAGGGTGTTATTAATTCTGGGAAATTTTCTTGGAACTAGTTCTTCAGATGCTTTCCCTTATCATTGCCCTCAGGAAAGTTAATTATGAAGTTTTAAGTCTCCTGAGGGGTGGGTCCCTTTTTCCTATACTGCTACCAATTGGTTTTCTAAGTTGGTTACATTCTAAGCTTGTTTTTCCACTTGATTTTTGTTATCCATTCTTTTGTTTTACTATATCATGACTCATTTTCTTTCTGTTTCCACCAGTATTTTATCCATGATATTAATTCCTCTATAATTCCCTTATTTCCTTATAAATTTCTTTGACTGAAATAATATCATTCAGTTCCTTTAGAGTATCTAGTATCTAAAACACTTGATCACTTTCTTAAGTTACTTTTGGTGTTGCTTCAAGAGGAGTAAAACATATTTTGAACTAATGTTGAAATTCATATTAAATTTGGAAATGAATAATATCTCATGCTTTGTGCTTGTTTGTAGTGGTATTTTTATTGTAATTGGTTTATTGCCTTCTATGTTTGCATTCCTCTTGCAGTCCAGCCTTAGCAGAGTGTCTCAGGGGCCTGAAGGAAAGTTGTTGTACCCCATCTTAGCAGCTAAGCATCTGGATCTTTTTTTCAGAATAATGATTTTAAATGATAAAATACAGTAGCAGTGCAAAGAAAATCAATTATATTGAAATAGTTAGCAAAATGATTTTTTAAAAGATTAAGTTTACAGACCCTGAAGTTAAGAACCCCTGATTTAAAACATTTTACATAATTACTATTAGTTTGCAACTGAGACTTCAGGTTTAAAATGGTAACCTAGAGAAGCCCAGATCTCTCCAAAACACTCCACAAATTTTAAAAAATACACCAAAAGGAACAATAAGAAAATCAAAGAAAATTATCTACATAAATTCCTCTTTCCAATTTGGGATTATACAAGAAGACCATAATACAATAAAAAATTATCATCAGTCAAAGATCTCTAAACAAAGAATTCAAACATAAATGGACAATAATGTAATGCTAGAGAATTGGTGGGTCAAAGAGAAAAATGTAATGGGAGGGCAGCTAGGCAGTGCAGGGGATAAAGCACCAGCCCTGAAGTCAGGAGGGCCTGAGTTCAAATGTGATCTCAGATACTTAATGCTTCCTAGCTGTGTGACCTGGGCAAGTCACTTAACCATAATTGCCTCAGGAGAAAAAAAAAAAAAAAAAAAAGGAAGAAAAAAAAATTTTTTTTAATGGCACTACATACCAAAACTTTTGGGATGATGCTAAAGCAGTTCTTAGGGGAAATTTTGCATTTCTAAACATTTTCATTAATAAAAAAGGGATAGAACTAATCAATGAACTGAGTGTGTTAACTAAAAAAATTAGAAAAGCAAGAAATCAAAAAACTATACGTAAAAACAAAAATTATCAAAATCAGATATAAAATAAAAAACAAAACCTCCACGGTTAATGGATAAATATAACTGGACCTATTTACTGTTGTTTTAAAAAGCTAAAAAAAATAGATAATTTATAATAGATTAATATAATAGATATATAATAAAATAGATATAGTTTAATTTATAATAGATATAATAAGATATAATAGATATAATTAATAGATCATTTTAAAGGGATATTGAAGAAGGGACCCTAAAACTCTAAAACTCCTTGAAGGAGAAATTCTCCTAGGACTTTGCCTCAGTGAGGGACCCTGCTGGAGGGAAACAAGATAAAACAACTTCATTCTGTTATCTAGATGGAGGTTGGTTCAGTCCTGAGCTAAAAGAATTCCAACCCTATTCAATTAAAGAAACTCATTCAATTCTATTCAAATTCAGCTCAAACTGAAACCCAGTTTGTAGCCAAAACTCCTATTATAAAAGAGCCAATCTAAAATCCTCCCTTTGCAGAGGTTGTAAACATACCAGCTATGCCATGCTTGCTATGCCAAGGAGACCTCTGTCCACTGGATAATATTCTTTTCCATGCTACCTTCTCTTTACCCTCACCTATTTCCCTAAAGAGACTTTATGCCTCTCTGTTGGGATTTCTAACCTTACCCAATCCCTATAATAAACCTAGCCTTTTCAGGTTTGTAAATTCGTTTACAGAGAATCCCTGCACCGCAAGAAGGGGGTTCCCCAAAACTCCCTACTCTTGTGTCAAATCCCAAGGGTGTGTAGGGGAGCCAAATCTCTCCATTGGGTTCCCTGAACCCGGAACTTGCCACTAGACCTTATTTAACTCCCTGGCCACCAGAAACCCTAATCTCATTTTGGTTCCCTAAATCTAGACCTCATTTGGTTCCCTGAAAGGGAACCCCCAAAACTAGCCTTCTTCATCAATAGGAAAACTAATCAAAGCCAAAATCAAAAAAGAAAAAGGAGAATTTATAACATGATAAGGAAATAAAGAAAATTAGAAATTTCTGGTCAACTAGATACTAAAAAAACTGAACATAAATGAAAAAAATATTTACAAAACTATAAAATATCCAGATTAATAGAAAAAAAAATTGAGAATTTAAATAATCTAACTTCAGAAATTGAACAACCCATAAATATCTCCCAAAGAAAAAATCTTCAGATCTAGATGGATTAACAAGTAAATTCTCCCAAATATTTCAAGTGCAATTAATTTCAATTTGACAAAAATTGTTGGCTAAGTAATAACAAGAAAATGTAGTGAATGAGATGAGGTGAGATCTTTCAAGACAGTTGTGAAAATCGAGTAAGGCTTCATCTACTTCAGAGTTTGAGTAGGCCTGAAGGACTCAGAAGATCCAGTCAAGGGCATAATTTCCTTCCCCTCCCATGATATCATCTCCTCCCTATTTCAGCCAAATATGGGCAACTATGTACTTATTGTTCAAGTTCAAGACTCAGCCAATGAGGGATTAAACCTTAGGGATTAAAGGTGCTGTCCTGCCCACAGGAGGCGCTTCCCCTCTTTGATTGTCTGCTCGTAGGGTGTGACGCCCTTCTCTAGAGAATGTACAATAAACTTTGCTTTTCTCTAGAGTTCTCTCCAGCTTTTTTTTATTAAATGGTGACCCCTCACCATTTTCCTACCACACAGTAGTATCCTCTCAAACTCCTATAGGCAAATATGGTCATGACACCCAAATCAGGGAAGAGATTTTGGAACATGAGAACTATAGACCAATATTACTAATAAGTATCCATGAATAAAATTTGCAATATTATTATAAAAGTTTCAGAAACATATTAAAAAGATTTCACACTATGACCAGATTGGATTTATATCAGGTTGTAAGGTTGGTTTTAAGTTGTTCAATATGAGATTGTAGGTTGGTTCAATATTAGGAAATTTATAAGCAGATAATGCCAATAATAAAATCAATAAAAATTATACTATCATATCAAAAGAAGCAGAAAAAGATTTTGACAATTATACCATCTTCTTATGTTAAAAAAAAAAAACCTCTTTAATAAATATATGAATAAAAGGATTTTTCCTTGATAATCAGCAGTACATATCTAAAACCAAGAGGTAGCATTATCTGTAATGGAAAAATGGAAAAATCTTTCAAATAAGGTCAGAAATAAAGCAGAAATATTAATCGCTTTTTGATATAGTTATAGGAAAGCTAGCTATAGTAATAAGAAAACACAATTCAAGGAATAATCATAGACAAAGAAGGAAAAATATCCTTTTTTTTTTTTTTGCAAGATGATAGGAATTCTAGAGACCTAACTTTAAAAATTATAAACAATAAATTCAGTAAGCTAGCAGAACATAAAATAAACCTCACAAAATCATTTGAATTTCTGTTTACTACCAACAATCCCAGCAGAAGAAAATAAAATCTATTCAAAATTACAAAATGTATGAAATATCTGGGAGTCTAACAACCAGGACAAACATAGGATTTATGTAAATACAATTGCAAGATACTTTTTATAGAAATAAGGGAAGACAAATAATGGGAGAGGAATTTGTTGCTAATGTAATATTGCCAATACTATCAGAATTTATGGATTCAGTGCCATATTAAATTTTCAAAAGATTATTTTATGGTCGCTAGTGGTACAGTGGAGGACCAGAGTTCAATATGGCCTCAGATACTTACTAGACTAGGGTGTGACCTTGGACAAGTCACTTAACCTCTCTCCCCCCAAAGAAGATTAAAGAACAAGTCAGAGAGATTATCTGTGTTACATGACCAACAGATAGAGGACATTTTCTCTGATTTTTATGACCTCTCAAAACTTTTCAAAATAAGAATTATGTGTAAGAGATAACTAATTACACCTTAAGAAGGTAACAACTTGAATAAACAGCAGAAAAATACTAATCCATTAATCCATAACAACTTCAATAACACTCTCCTCTTCACTAACCCCCAACTCTCTGACATCGCTATACAGAAGGAACTTGTATTATGGGTTCTATTCAGCAATTCTTTTGCTTCTGCAACCTCCTCTCACCCCTGCCTTCAGCCCATCATTCCTTGGCAACAACAGAACAACTCTTGCTCCCTTTCCCCTCCTCAGAAGTGAAGGTATAAGCCTTATAAAGGTAGCAGCTGTGTGCATATTCCAGCAGTGTTTGGTTATGGAACAGAAGAAAGTAGGGCAGAGGACTGTGAGACTCCATCAGGCCTAAAAAGAACGGAGATTGGCATAAAGCTGGGGTCAATTGTACCTCCTCAGAAGTCAACTGAGGCAGATACTGAGGCTGGTGAAAAGCAAACTCCAGGGGAGGCGGCTAAAAAGGCTAAAATCAGTTGTTGGAGTACATGCCATCAAAGGGGAAAGTGACAGAAAGTGAAAGTTAAGGGATCCCTATAATGAAAAAACAAAACAAAATGAAAGTACCAAAAATCTCAGGAAGAAAACCCAGTTAAAAATCTTGAATATGAGGTAATAAATCAACAAAGAAGAGAAAATAACTCCTGTAATTTCTCATGGAGAAAAAGACCTATGGGCAAATGGATATAATCTGTAAGGATTTGATACTTTAAAAGAGTCTTACTTCATCTGAAAAAAGGGTTGTATCTATATAAATAGCAACCTAAAGAGAAGGGGGGAATTAAGAGTGCTGAGATGACTAGCATCCAGAAGAGTGGAAAGGCATGAAGCCATAAAGGAGATTTCATGGTAAATTGGAGGTGGAGGAGAGAAATGATCATGGGGGAGGTTAGGAGGTAGTAATGAACCACATAATCAAGGACATAGGAAAATTTCTACCATAGGGTAATACTTCTCTCTAAATCCTGAACAATGCATTTAAGACTGTACCACAACAGGAAAAAAAAAATGGGGAGGAATTAAGATATACAAAGCTATAACATAGAAATTGTTTAGGAGAAAGAATTCAAAACAGAATCTTAGAAGCTTTAATTTCATTTGAAATATAGCCTAAAGAAATGAATCAAATAATAAAAGTTTAGATAAGCAGAAAATTAATAAAGAGAAAAGGGGAAAGAAATACTTTTTAGAAAAAGGTACAGAAAAATTAAAAATTAAAAAATTAAAAACAAGAAATTGAAGGATTGAGAAATGGGAATTTACTTAATTGAAAAAAAAGAGAGAATGAAAAAACTAGATTAAAAAAAAGTAATAAACTCCCAAACTAGGTAAGTGAGTTTCAAATGGGAGTGAGGAGACTTGAGAGTCAGGGGGAGTTTTAAACAATACAATAACAAAGAGTGACAGATTAGGTAAGAAAACAAAACTCCACAATCAATGGCTTACAAGAAACATACTAAAAAGAGCAAAAATATACACACAAAATGAGGGTGGGAACAAAATTTTCTATGTATTAGGTGAATAAAAAATAAAGCAAAAGTTACAATTATGCTATCAGACAAAGCAAAAATAAAAATTTACAACACATGATAAGCTACTAGAATGAGCCAAGACAACATTGTATATGACTATGATGTAAATGGAAAGAATCACAAGATAATGAAAAGGAAATGCTGTAAAATTAAAAACAATAGTATGGATTCAAGGAAAAGATGAGAAAACATGTCCTAACCCAATCCTTAGATGGTAGATCTCAGGGTGTGGCACATTACACATATTTTCAAACTTTTCAGTATATTGGATTGGTTTTGCTTTTTGTCTCTTCCATTTTCAGTGGTGAGGGAAGACTGGGAAAAATTTTAGTGAAAACAAAAAATTTCCATAAAATTTATTTTAAAAAGCTGAAAAAAGTACTAGATAAAATAATATCAACATTCATCTGGAAAAATGAAAGGTCAAAAATTTCACTGGAAATAATGAAAAGCAGTGGGAAAGGGAATGTGTCTAGCAGTATCAAATTTCACACTATACTACAAGGCACTAGTTTAAAAAAAAGTTTTTAAAACTAGAAGTTGATTAAGGAAATAGATTAAGTACACAAGCTTCAGAAATAGTAATTGAACATAACAGTATCCACTCAAGCATAGCAACTATTGAGCTTAGTCTATTTGACAACAATTTATGGGAGAGTCCGGAAAAAATTAGATTTAGACTAGAATCCCCTACCATATATCACTGTAAATTTCAAAAGTATACATATTGAAAACATAAAAGGTTATAATCACAAATCAGAAGACTAACAGGGAAGGAGATAGATATCTTTTGCAACCACATGGATAAAGGAAGAATTCTTGACCAAACAGGAAGAACACAATGTAGGGAAAAAAAGGGGGGGGGCAATATGAATTATATAAAATTGAAAATTATTTGAACAGTTACCAAGTCAAGATTTAGAGAGAAAGGTGAGAAAAATTATTTGCATCGAATTTCTCTAATAAAAATCTGACTTTCAAGTCAATAAACATTTATTAAGTATTTATCATATGCTAAGTGATAGAGATACATAGAAAGGGGAGGGGATCTCCTCTTATAAGAAGCTTAGTCTTGATATAAATATATAAGAACAACCATCCCTCCCCTATAGTGAAAAAAATATGGAGAGTTCTTAAAAATAAGGCAAGTCACAAAGTAGAAAAAAACAACTCCAAATCATTACCAACAATAAAGCAGTTCAGAAGGAATGAAATACTAATGCACTGTTGGTGAAAGGTTGAAGTGAGCCAACTGAAAGCAAATAGAACTATGTCATTAATCTACTCCCACCCTTTGATTGTGATACCATTATACCTATTTTCTAAAGAGATTTTAAAAAAAAAAAAAAGAGGAAAGGGACCTATATGTACAAAACATTTATAGAAGCTTTATATTACAGAAAAGTACTAGAAATGGAGTGCACATCAATTGGTAAATGAACAAAATTTGGTACATGAATGTAAAAAAATATTGTGTCATGAGAGATGATGAAAGGGAACAGTTTGAAAGAAATCTGGTAAAATCTGTAACTACTAATATAGAATGAAATATATAGAACCAGGAAAACTAATTGTACAATAATGCAGTAAAGAAAAACAACTCTGAAATACTTAAGAACTCTGAATAGTACAATTAACATCTACAATTTCAGAGGACTGATGAAAGATGGTTCTGATTTCCTGAAGAAAGGTGATGGCCTTAAAATGCATAAAGGGATCTTTAAGTTTTTGACTTAATGGTATTTTCCCCCCAATTACACATAGTTTTCAATATTCATTTTTGTAAGAATTTGAGATTCAATTTTTTTCTCCCTCTAATCATTTTAAACATATTTCCATGAGACCTAATTTTTTTTTTTTTTTTGACAAGGTCTCTCAAAATATTTGTTTTGTTATGCTTATTTGTTGCAAAGGAATTTTTCTCTCCCTCCCTCCCTTCCATTTAATTGGGAGATAGGTGTAAGGGAGAAGACTTGATAGGATTACAGAAAAGAAATAAATTCAAGGAATTTTTAAAATGTACAAAAGGAAATGCAAGCAAAACAGTTTTGGATATTTCTTGAAAGGAAAATTTCCTTCAAAATAAACTACAACTTACCAGCATAAAACAGTATTATAAAGCAGCAATCATCAAAACCATTTTGTACCAACTAAGAAAAAAGACAGGTAGATCAGTGGAAGAGGTTAGCTACATGAGACACAATAATCAAATTTTAGAATAATCTATTGTTTCATAAACCCAAATACTGTAGCTTCTGGGATTAAGAACTCACTATTTGACAAAAATTCTTGGGAATACTGGAAAATATGTCAGAAAATAGGCACAGACCAACATCTCACATCCTATTATCAAGATAAGGTCAAAATGTGTACATGATTTAGGCATAAAGGGGTGACACTATAGGGGATAGTTTACTGGCCAGATCTTTTGAGAAGGGAGGAATTTATGGCCAAAAAAAGAACTAAAAAGCATTATTAAATGCAAAATAGATAATTTTGATTACACCAAATTAAAAAGGTTTTGCACAAACAAAACCAATGCAGGCAAGATTAGAAGGGAATTGTAAAGATAAGAAAAATTTTTTTTTACATCCAGTGTTACTGATAAAGGCTTCATTTCTTTTCTTTTTTTTTAAATTAAAGCTTTTTATTTTCAAAATATATTCATGAGTAATTTTTCAACATTGACCCTTGCAAAACTTCTGTTCCAAATTTCCACCCTCCTTCCCTCCACTAGATGGCAAATAATCCAATATATATTAAACATGGTAAAATATATATGTTAAATTCAATATATGCATACACACTTATATAATTATCTTCTATATAAGAAAAATCCTATCAAAAAAGGAAAAAAAACTTAAAATACAAGCAAACAACAAAATGTGAAAATGTGAAATGCTATGTTGTGATCCACCTTCAGTTCCTAGACACCCTCTCCCTGGGTGTAGATGGCTTTCTTCATCACAAAATCATTGCAATTTTGCATATGTAAGTCCCTTTCTCTCCTTTAAGGATTAATTTCTAAAATATATGGAGAACTGAGTTAAATAATAATGTAAGTCATTCCCAATAGATAAGTGGTCAAAGGATGTGAACATTTTTGTTTAGATGAAGAAATTAAAGCTATCTATAGTCATATAAAAAATGGTCTAAATCACCATTAGATGCAAATTACAACTCTGAGGTTCCACCCCACATCTATCAGACTGACTAACAGAAAAAGATGATGCATAATGAAGGGGAAATGGGAAAATTGAGACAAATAATGCATTAGTGGTAGAGTTGTGAACTGATCTATTTTAGGAGAGCAATTTGGAACTATGCCTAAAGGGCCATAAAACTGCGCATACTCTTTGATCCAGGAGTGTCTCTACTGGGCCTGTATCACAAAGAGATCATAAAGAAGGGAAAGGAACCCACATGTGTAAAAACGTTTGTGGCAGCCCTTTTTATAGTGGCAAAAACTGGAAACTGACTGGATGTCCATCAGGTGGAGAATGGTTGCGTAAGTTGAGTAAGTAAGAATGGTTGAGTATATGAATGTTATAGAATATTATTGTTCTGCAAGAAACGATTAGCAGAATGATTCCAGAGAGGCCTAGAGAGACTTACATGAACTGATGCTGAGTGAAAGGAGCAGAACCAGGATTTCATTGTACATGGCAACAGCAAGATTATACGATGATCAATTCTGATATTCATGGTGATTTTCAGCAATGAGATTATTCAGGCCAGTTCTAATGGTTTTGTGATAAAGAAAGTAATCTATACCCAGAGAGAGGACAGTGGGAATTGAGTATGAATTACAATATAGTATTTCACTCTTTTTGTTATTTGCTTGTTATTTGTTTTATTTCTCATTTTTTTCCCTTTTTAATCTGATTTTTCTCATGCAGCATCATAACTGTGGAAATATGTATAGACGACAATCAATTCCAATGAATGTGACTCTTTCCAATAATGAGATAATTGATGCCAATTCCAATGACCTTGTGATAAAGAGAGCCATCTATACCCAGAGAAAAGACTGGAACTGATGTTCACAACATTCTCTTTTTAATGTTGTTTGCTTACATTTTGTTTTCTTACTCATTTTCTTTCCTTTTTGATCTGATTTTTCTTGTGCAACAAGAGAATTGTATAAATATGTTTACACATATTAGATTTAACATATATTTTAACATGTATAACATAATGGATTGTTTGCCATATAGGAGAGGGGAGAGGAGGAAAGGGGAAAATCCAAAACACAAAGCTATGCAAGGGTCAATTTTGAAAAATTATCAGTGCATGATTTGAAAATAAAAAGCTTAAAAATATATATATATAGAGAGAGAATTACATGTTTAACATATATTAGATCTCCAATTGATAAATGGTCAAAGATATGAACAATTTTCAGATGAAGAAATTGAAACTATTTCTACTCATATGAGTGTTCCAAATCATTATTGATCAAAGAAATGCAAATTAAGACAACTCTGAGATACCACTACACACCTGTCAGATTGGCCAAGATGACAGGAAAAGATAATGATGAATGTTGGAGGGGATGTGGGAAAACTGGCACACTGATGCATTGTTGATGCAATTGTGAATGGATCTAACCATTCTGGAGAGGATTCTGGAACTATACTCAAAAAGTTATCAAAATGTGCATACCCTTTGACCTTGCAGTGTTACTACTGGACTTACATCCCAAAGCGATATTAAAGAAAGGAAAGGGCGCTGTATGTGCAAAAATGTTTGTGGCAGCCCTTTTCATAGTGGCTAGGAACTGGAAATTGAATGGATGCCCATCAATTGGAGAATGGTTGAGTAAATTGTGGTATATGAATGTTATGGAATATTATTGTTTTATAAGAAATGATCAGCAGGATGAATACCGAAAGGCTTGTACAGACATAGGTAAACTGATGCTGATTGAAATGAGCAGAACCAGATCACTATACATTTCAACAATACTATATAAGGATCAATTCTGATGGACATGGCTCTCTTCAACAATGAAAGGATCCAAATCAGTTTCAATTGATTTGTAATGAACAGTACCAGCTACTCCCAGAGAAAGAACACTGCAAAATAAGTATGGACTACAACATAACATTTCCACTCTTTCTGTTACTGTTTGCTTGCATTTTTGTTTTTTCTTCTCAGGTTATTTTTATCTTCTTTCTAAATCCGATCTTTCTTGTGCAACAAGATAACTATATAAATATATATATTGTATTTAACATATACTTTAGCATATTCAACATGAATGGGACTACCTGCTACCTAGGGGAGGAGGTGGAGGGAAGGAGGGGAAAAGTTGAAACAGAAGTTTTTGCAAGGGTGCTTTGTATATATAAAAAGCTATTAAAAACATATATTGGATTACTTGTCATCTAGGGGAGGCAAGTGGGGAGAAGGAAAAAAAAATTGAAACACAAGATTTTTGGAAGAGTGAATGTTGAAAATTATGCAATGTTGAAAATTATGCATAGGCTTGATTTCAGAAAAGCTTGGATTATATGAACTAATGAGTAAATCAAGTAAGACTGGGAAAACACTATATAGCAATAGCAAGATCTATCAGCTATGATAGACTTGACCCTTAATTCTGTCATCCAAGGTAACTATAAACTTTGGATGGAGAATACTATCTACATCTAGAGAGAGATCTTTGGAGACTGAATGTAGATCAAAGCATACTGCTTTCACCTTTTTTTCGTTATTTTCCTCATGATTTTCCCCCTTTATTCCAATTTTTCTGTCAAAATGACTCATATAGAAATATGCAAAAAATAAATGTACATTTATAGCCCCTCCCCCAAAAAATAAAAAAATAAACTGTAGCCAAAATAGACACAGATACAACAGTAAAGACTTGCAGTTTCATGTACAATCTTCTTTTTCTGTTCTTCTTTACATATAGAACTGGTTTATTATGTTTATCATTTATCATTAAATTCAGAATAGCATATATAATTGCTATGTGTTATGTAAAGATAGGGATACATGCACACACAAGATGCTCACATAGAACACCTCTCACCCCAACACTATTTCCATCTTTTATCATCTTCACTAATTTGATAGCAAGTAAAACCTGAGTTTTAATTTCAACATTTTTGTTATTGTTCGTGTTTGGGTCAATTTTTTTTTTATCATTACCATCAAGCAGTTTCACCAATTCTCTAGATGATTTCCTGTCTTTGAGTTAAATTAATTTTTGCTATTAGCATTGTAATCCCATAGAAGATAATTCTTCAATTTCTGGTTTCTACTCACTCTGTTATACTTGTGGACTCCTTTTCTCTTCAGGTGAGCTGTTTCCCATTTTTGTTAAGAGATTAATTTCCCATTATAGACTTTAGTCATGTACATTTTGGGAGGAGCACTGAAAAACATATACAAACAAGTGATGGAGAAACTGGCAGTCAGGTAGAAAGAGATGAGGCACAGACAAGACAAATAGGAAGTGAGCCCATAGACAGAACAGAGGGGCAAATAACAGAAATACTGTTTCTAGACATCTATATAGAAAAAAGAACAGCAGAAAATCGTGGAAAGGTTGATCTGGCATATAGAGAAGTAGAGACTACAAGAAACAATGGAAATAGAATAGCTGTGCAAAGGCAAGACACTGAGAAAGTGAGAGACAGATGGACTGACATAAAAGACGGGCAAAGTGACAAGCAGCCACACAAAAAGACTATAAGGGAAAAGCTGTAAGGAAATGGAAGAAGCAGAAAAACTAAACAAGGCAGGCACTAAGATAGGAAGGCAGAGACAAACAGAGATTGAAAGAGGCAGAGGTAAACAGTCAGAAGAAGAGGTAAACCATAAGTGAAAAGAATAGACTGAACAGAAGAAAACAGAGGGAAAGAAAAAAAGCAGGTGAGCAGACAGGTGGGCAGAGAAAGTGACAGACAGAGCCAAGGACGTAAGAAATTATATACCAAGAGAAAGGCAGACAGACAGATGGAGAAGGCAGATGCAGAGAGGCAGCAGGGAAAGGGCAAGCAGATGGGGGTGGTTGGAGGGATAAGCAGAAGGTTGAAACAGAAATGGGGGACATGGATTGGATTAGGGAGACAAGCAAGGGATCAGGAAACTGATAGAAAAGATAAGAGGGAAAGATAAGAGAAGACAGCTAGACAAGTGAGAGAGACAGACTGAAGAGAAGTAGATAAATAGGAAAAGTTGATAAAATGAGGAAGAAGCAGGCAGAAGCTGAGAGAACAGAGCAAAAGGCAAGGGTTAAAAGATATAGAAAAAGAAATGAAAAGTAAAGCAAAAGAGGAAAATTTAGAGGCAGAGACAAAAATAGAGACTAAGAATTACAAAAAATAGGTAGTCAGATTAAGAGATGCAGGCAAGCAGACATTAACTAAATGAGGACAGGGAACAGACAGTGGGATGCTAGCAGGCAGGTGGGGAGACAGAATGAGAGAGAGGCTGACAGACAATAGACACAGACACAGACTGACAATAAGAATTTATCAAGCAGAAAGACAGACACAGAAGCAAGTAGATAGGCAAGCAGAGGAGAACCATCAGAGGCAAGACAGTAGACAGACCAAGGGATGCAGGCCAGGAGACAGACAAGACTGCCAGAGAGAGGAAGGCAGGCCATAGACAGAGGAAAAGAGGTAGCTAGGCAGACACCATAATAGAAACAAGCAAGAGAAGTTGGCAAATAGGATAGAAACAGGCAAAAATAAAAAGGCCAGGAAGCAGGCTTATTGTTGAGAAGAAACAAGTAAAACAACAGAGAAAGAAGACTACTCACAAACCTGCAAGTCTGCAGAAAGACATATAAAGATGGATATAGTCACAGAAGTGTTCCCACAGAAACATACTCTCAAGAATCCATACTCAGAGATCTTGACATTTAAACCCAGAAACACAGGGACAAGTAAATATACATGAACATACTTAAAATGAGATGCACACACATGCAAAGCAAAGGAGAATATGGTATATATACATGCTCCTGGGCACACCTATATGCGCATAAAGACTGAAATACACAGCTGGAGCAAAATGATAAACAGACAGCAAGTCCAAGAATCACTGAAAGATGACAGTTGAAGAGTTACTGAGATGAGAGACAGCGTGAGACAACCCATGAATGAAATGGAAACAAAGGGACAGAAGTCCACAGAGACATAAAAAATGAAGGACAGAAACTCCCCACACAGAGAAAAAGTGAGAAACATATTTTTTTTTCATAGATATGCGCAAAAAAAAAAGAAGAGAGAATTTGAAAGAGCCCAGGCTGGAGAGTTGGACTGAGGCTACCAGAAAGACAAAAGACAATGAAATCCAGATTTAGAAAAAAAGAGAAACTGAGGCCTATAAAGTGAAGGATAGAGCCCTAAAATGACACATTCTTGGTCATCAAGCAAAAATTACATGACAATTCTTCCTAGTACCCTTTGGAATATATATATATATATATATATATATTTTAATGTGCATTTAAAGGGAGACTCTACAGAGTCTACAGAGATTGCTTGAGAAGTATGTCTATAGTTTGAAGAGATGATTCTAGGCAGGTGCAAAAGATGCAAAAAAGGCAGGAAAAGGTGCAAAAAAGAGAACCATGAGGAAAAGGGCAAAGTGAAGAGAATCAAGACTGTAAAGGGATGATTGCTTCCTTCTACCTAGATCTAAGGCTTCCTTCTTACCCCAATAGACAATGTTTCTTGAAAGTTAACTTAAGTTTCCTTGTTTGATTTAGATAGCCCCTAAAAGATCTCTCCTGACCCCTTTCCAATATCCTCCATCAGTTTCCCATTCCCATTTTAAGGGGATATTTTGGTTGAAAAATTGGATGAGAAAATAAAAAATATCTGGTTATCTTCTTTCATTTTTTTCTTCACTTCAGCTAATTTCATTTCATCTACTATACTTCAATTTCTTCCACTTTGATAGAAATGGAAATGGGGGGTGAATGAAAGAAAAAGGAGTCTATTGAAAAGGGGCAAATTTTTTTTTCTTTTTCAGATCTTGCAGCTCCCCATTCACAGCAAAATTCATTCTATCAAGATTTCATAATCAAGTTTATCTGGGAGAAAAGGAAAATGAAATGAAAATATAATTTAAAATGATTGCAAATTACTAAAATGATTGTGTTGAAGAATCATCAAACATAAAACTCAAGATTGAATGAAAAAACTCAGATTGGGCTCCATTCTCTCCTTCCTCCCCAAGGGTTCTACATTAAAAAAGAAAAAAAAAAATCTTATAAAATACGTAAAGTTAAATGCATTTCAACTTTAACAAGGTGTATGTATGTGTGTATATATATGTATATGGCCAGATTTATATATAAATATATGTATTTCATCTTTTTCTTTGACAATGCCTGAAGGGAGAAAAAAAAAACCTTCACATCAAACCACTCCCTTTCTGAAGTACTTAGGGAAAAAAAAAAGCTTTTTCTTTTGAGGAGGGAGGTGGAGAGAGAAGAGACTAGTATAGAAAAGAAAATTTTAAAAGCTAGTTGGACTAGTATCTAACTAGTTAACCTTTAACAATTTATGCTGATGTCAGACTGAGCATGAGTACTGATTAATGCCCCCCCCCCAATATTTTTATAGGTGTATGTGAGGGGGGGTGGAGGTTAGTCAGCAGCCATTTTTGTTTTATGCAGAAATCCTTCATGTTTCTTCCCCCCCTTCAATACACTAGGAAAATATCTTATTAATCCTGTTTACTAATCAGCTATGAAAAAAGGAAGACTTTTGTGGGTTTCTGGGTAGAGAGGGTTTTATAAATGAGAAGGGGGGAATTGGAAGCATTTCTGTTGGTGGGGGTGTATGGGGTGAAAAATGAAATATTAAGCCAGCCATTTTGTTTTAAAAGCAGATTTTTTTTCCTCTCTTTCTCCTTGGAGGGGGTGGCGGTGCTGAGGGGGGGTTTTAAAAATAATTTCAGGGCGGCCATCTTAGTGCTTCAGCTCTAGGAAATATTTCTCAGCGCCCCCCTCAGAATTCAAATATATTTAAAACAACGGAGAGGAGAGTATGGGGGGGGGCAAAGAGTAAAACTTTTATTTATATAATATATATATATATATATATATATATATTCACCCCCCCCTTCTCTCTTTTGGTCTCCTAGGGAAGGGGAGGAGAAAGTTCCCCCCCCCTTTAATTTTTCTCAATAGTAAATTGTTTTTGGGAGGTGGTTTCGACCCCTCCTTAGACAGAGAGGTGGGGGTAGGGGGTGGCCCGGGGGTTTGGGGGGCTGGGGGAGGAGGTGAGTTGGAGGAGGAGGAGGACGACGACGACGACGAGGAGGAGGAGGAGGAGGAGGAGGTGGTGGTGGTGGTGGTGGTGGTGGTGGTGGTGGTGGTGGTGGTAGTGGTGGGGGAGGCAGGCGGGCGGTGGGTGGGGGGGTGGTGGGGGGGCCAGAGCTACAGGATGGCTTCCTCTCTGAGGGACGAGGAGGAGGAGGAGGAGGAGATGGTAGTGTCTGAGGAGGAAGAAGAGGAGGAGGAAGAAGAGGGCGAAGAGGAGGTGGAGGCGGCGGATGAGGACTACGAAGAGGAAGACGACGAGGGAGTTGTCGGACGCGGGCCGCCGGGGCACGACCGGGACCGGGGCCGCGGCCGCCACAGTCCCCCCAGCTGCCACCTCTTCCCGCCACCGCCCCCGCCCCCGCCGCCCCCGCCCCCACCGCCAGGTAAAGACGCGAACGAAGGACACCCGCCGAACCCCCCCCCCCCTTTTACTCCCGATCGCCGCCAGCCCAAAGTTCCGAAACCGTTGGGCACGAGAGGGGGCTCGGGTGGGGGGGTGTCGGGTAGGCGCGCGCGGAGGAGCTAGGGGTGGGGGTGGAGAGAAAAGGCAGGGGGAGGGAGCGCGAAAGGCACCCACCGCGCGGACGGAGAGGAGTCGAGTCCGGGGGCGCGCGGACGACGGAACAGCCGGCCCGCCTGCTTGCATGCCCCCCCACTCCCTCCCCTCCCCACCCGCCTCGGGCTGGAGGCCGGGAAGCTTTACGGGCCGGTGGGCCGACCTGCGGGCCGAGCGGGCCTCGCCTCCCCTCCCCCAAGTCAGCTCCCACCCCCTGCTCTGGGGGGAGCCTCCGGCCACGGCCGCGGCTGAACGCCGGGCGCCAGCTGAGCGGGCGCGCGGACTGAGGAGCCAACTCTTGGTCTCAGCCGTAGGGGGAGGGGAGGGTTGGTGGTGTGTGGGGTTTTCCCCCCTCTTTTCTTCCTTTCTCTTCGGGGGATTAGGAGCGATCGAACCCGAGACGACCCCCCTCCCCCCACACGCACACTCTCCCGCCGAGCTTTCGGGCCCCACTTGAGCTCTAGACTTTTCTCCCTTCCCCCTTCCCCCCTCCCCCGGCTGGCGGGGGAAAGGGGAGGCGGCGGCTGAGAGTGGCTACCGTGGCCATGGTTCTGAAAGTTCAAGCTCGTTTGGGGTCTGATTAAATGTAAAATTAGATAATGTCGGTACGTTTGTGGGAGTCGGCGTAAGACTAGCCTTCCACCGCGGGGTTCGGAATAAGCAAAGGGTAACCCCTGACCACTTGGGGACGGACACGCTGCTCGCCCGGACGCTCCTGTCTGTGTGGGAACTGGGCTTGTTCTGCGGGGTGGCGTTGGGACTTTTGTATACAGACCACTGCCCGGCGAATAAAACTCCCTTTCTCCACCCAGAATCTTGAAAGTGGAGATGGGCAAGGTGCCTAAAGGGCAAACCAAATAGACCCGCCGACAGCTCCACCTATTTAGGTTTTTTCCTCTTCGTTTATGTAATGCTAGGCCCCTCGGTAGCAAAGCGGTGTGTATTCACTCCCCGGGACTCCCCTTCTACTCCGTGAGCCATTGACCCTCTTTTGTCCTTGAGTGACCCTACTACTGTGGTCCTGGGCTTCAGTGGTTGTGACTTTTCTGACTGCCCCCACCACAATCATCTCTAAGGGGATGACAGGGATATGGAACACCTCACCTCCTGTGGTATTTGTTATAAGGTCCATCACTCTCCTCCCCAGCTTTCTCACATGGGCAGCTTTAATGACTCTAGCCACTGCTTCCAGATAACAGTTGCCTCTTCAGGGACCTAGTAGCCACCCCACATCAAACAACCTTGTGTGACTAGTTCTAGAAACGTAAAAAAAATGTCAACTTTACATGTATTTATATGTAGAAAATGACAGGACACTTTAATCCCCATGCCTGGGAGCAGACTTCAATAGCCTTTATAGATTAAGTTGGAAGGGAATTTAAGAGGTCATGGAATCTTAACTCCTTCATTTTAAAGATGAGGAAACTGAGTCAAAGAGAAGTTACAAAGTCTCACAAGGTGGTAAAGGGACCTAAAGAGCTGAAATTCAACTCCCAAGTCCTCTTCATTATACCATGCTGCCTTGGGTGGGTTGGTTGTCTTTTTTTCCTCCAGTCCTCATTGATGAGACATACCCAATGTTATTAATACTGAAATATAGATTAGTGCCATGCATGGCAGATATGCCTGTATATACTTCAGTTGAACAACAAAAGAGGAGGGGGGGTAGGATAGGAAGATCGTGCAAAAAGGAGAGAGGAAGTGTCTTAATGAACATGAAATAATTCCCCTCCCTCCCTCTGAGAAATAGGAAACAAGTGGGAAAAAATTACCTTGAGGGGAATATTTTTCATTTAAAGTGGAAATGGGAATATTTGTGAGATAGGTATAAATTCAATTAAATATTAAACATCTATAATATATCTGGATAGTGAGCAATAAAAAGAGAAGGGAAGATGAGATTAGAGGATGGATTCTTCTCTGCTGAGTTTTCAGATTAAGTAATCCTCTTTTGTCATTTTCAAAACCAGGCTAATAAAAGATGGGAGAACTGGGAAGGAAAGCAAGAAAGAAACTGACAGGGGTTGAGGTGTGTCTTTGTTTGGCTCCCTTTGCTCCCCTCTTCTGAACCCAATTTTCCTAATAAGCAGATATTTGAAGGTAATAAATTGATTTTGAAATTAAAAATCGTTCCCCTTCTACTCAGAGCATGCCTTTACCTAATCCCTCCTTGTTGAGTAATGTTCTGATGTAAAAAAACTTTGGGAGGAATATATTACTCCCCTTTCTTTGTCTTCCTAGGTGTGAGGAAGGCAAACTCCAACCCCAAGAAGTTTGTCCCATGTATTTAACTCTATCTTTTTGGCCCAAACTCCCAAGGACAATATGAATTTGTATATTCTGTAGCGCTCTATTGTTTTTCATTCTGACTGATTTTCCCTCATCCCCATTTTGTTTCACATTCTTAACTGGGCCCAACTTTACCTCTTTCTCCTCCCACCAACCTCTCTGTACATTGTTCAGTATTTCAAATTCAAAGACTCCTGCAGGGGGAAGGGAAAGAAGGGAGCCAAAACTGTATTTTTCCCCTCCCCCTTCTGGCAAGTATAAAGAAATATAATATTTAGATTCGATTACTTGGTGAGGGAGGAGGGTAGGATATGGGTAGGTGTGGAAAATTCTAGTAGTTTCTTTGCAAAAGGCTTGAAAATAAAAACCCACCCTTTCCTTGTAATACGCATGTGCAGGGGCCCTATTATGGTGGTTCGTTGTGGGGGGGAGGGGAATTTGAGAAAAAATAAATATATGTGTGTGAGATTGATGGTGAGATAGATAGGAAAGGGGAGGGCAGGCTTTTTCTAAAGCTCCTCCTCCTTTTTCTAGCTTGCCAGCCCCCTCAGGGATCAGAGCCAGGAAAGTGGGAGAGCCTGGGCTTCAGGCCAGCGGGTGAGACAGAGGAATTGAGACTTAGCTTCTCTTTTCTGTAGCTCTCCTTTTCCGTACTTGATTTTCTTCTGCAACCCCATTTTGCCCAGGGTCAGGTGGAGATTCCACCTGTAGCTGGAAAGGGTCAAACAGATTAAAGAGTTCCTTACGCCTATGTCTTGTCCCTCTTACCCTCCCCAACTAATTCATCCTAAACCAACTGGCCTGTCCTCCAAATTAACCCTTTTCCATCTTCATCTAAATAAACCATTTGGATTTGGAGAGATCAAAGGGCAATAGTTCTCACTTTATTTTCAGTATTCAGGCAAGCATTTTTAGCTCTGTCCCCATATGCTCCCCTTTCTGTCTTCAACATAAATTCTTTCATATAAAAGGACTGTTGGCTTAGTACCTTGATCTTTGAAAGAAGCAGGGATTATGGGGTAGAAGGGAGTTGTAATGGGCTTCTGAGACAAAAATTCTAGTATTCTGTTGATAGTTGTTGCTAATTTGCTTTTGGAAGGTGAAAAAGTGTAGCCTAAAGTAAGGGGATTGGGCTGGGCTTCACTAAATCATCTTTTTCTGCTGTTGCCTCTGCCCCAGCATGACAAGTCTGGCTGGTTGGACTGGTACTAGGAGACTAAAGAAAGCATATTTGAGAATGATGTCCTTGTAGCATTACTGCTTTCCAAAATTTATGGTGAGCATGGTCACTGGAAAAAGGAGGAAAGGAGGACTAGAGAGAGGAACACTAGGAAGTGCCAGTCCCTTTCTTTTGAAATAAGCAGTTCAGGCAAAAGTCAGGGTTTTTACCTTGATGCTGGCAGATACTATCATATTTATGAGAGAGTGGATGGGGTTGTTGGCGAGTTTGCTTGTTACTATATATATAGTATCTTTCAGTAGATGTAACCAGCCTGTGTTTATTGTGTATGTAATGTCAGCCCTTGTTTCAGAATTTCTGTTATACATAACACACTGAGTATATGTTGCAGTGTATGTGGAGTCAGAAAGCCCAGATCCCAATATGGAAAGGTTACAGGACTCAAAAGAAAAAGACCTGCATTATTTGTCTGATCCAGTACCCTATACTTTTTTAGTGACTTTAGCAAGTCACCTATCTCAAATGAATATAAAAAGTGCCTAGCACATAACACTATGTGTGTGTGTGTGTATATATATATATATGTGTGTGTGTGTGTGTGTATGTGTGTTTATTTCCCCCCCCCCAAAGCTTTGGGATTATGCCAAACAGACAAACTGGGCATGGTTTCTCCAACTTCCAGGAAGAGAGTTAATTGACTGGTTTGGGGACTGTAGTTGGGGATAGGTTGCAGGTGAGGGTGGTAAGAAAGAGCCTTGCCATGGTCTTGAGAATCAAGATCTATAACTTGGAACCTAGTCCTTGATTGATGCAGTAGTTTTTCTACACTTTACTTCTAAACCCTTTTCTCATTTTCAGAATAGTCCTAACTCAGTATCTCTTTAAATACTTAAAAAAAGCAAACTAGAGGCAAACATCCAGTGGTGGAAGACAGAGCAGGGATAGGTTAAATTGTCTCCCTCTTGGAGAAAGTAGGAACTGGGTCACTAAGAAGAATAAGATGTAGAGGATTAGATGTTTAAGTTCTCCAATGTGACTGTTCTCTGCCCCAAAGATGAAGATGAAATTGGACTCCCACCTTCAGCTCTTGGAGTGAAGAAGAGAAAACGAGGACCCAGAAAACAGAAGGAGAACAAACCAGGGAAACCACGTAAACGAAAGAAGCTTGTGAGTATAGAAGGACCTGCAGCAGAACTCAGAGGTGCCATAAAAAACTCTTCAAAAATCCTTAGACTAGAAGAGCTTCATTCCCTCTCTAGACCCCAAAAGGAGGGCCACTTACCTCCCTGTTAAAACCCCTAGGGGAGACCCCCGAACCTTATCTACCTGTCTCTCATCTTGTAGATGATCTGTAATTCACTCTCCACTTCCTTTCCTCCCAGGAAGTTCTAGCTTTCTTTACTCTTCCAATTATGATCACTACTTTTTAGGGAAAGAGGAACCTCAATTTTTAGGTATTATTTTTCTCCACTTAGGATAGTGAAGAAGAATTTGGCTCTGAACGTGATGATTATCGGGAAAAGTCAGAGAGTGGAGGCAGTGAGTATGGTACTGGACCTGGCCGAAAACGACGTCGGAAGCACCGTGAAAAGAAGGAGAAGAAGACAAAACGGCGGAAAAAGGGGGAGGGAGATGGATGCCAGAAGGTAAATAAAGACATACAGAGGACTTAGGAGTAAGACAATGTGATGGAGACACTGGTAGGAGTAAACAGATTTTGGAATGTTACATAAAGCAATAGAGAGCCAAGACAAGCTAGTTAAAAGGGTGGAAAGGAAGGAAGACGAGTATTTTCAAAAAATGCTAAGAAAGAGTGGGGAGAATCTCTTTCTTCAGCTTTTAATAACTCCTTCCCTACCAGGTTGAACAGAAGTCATCAGCTATGCTGCTCCTGACGTGGGGTTTAGAGGATGTAGAACATGTATTCTCTGAGGAAGATTACCACACACTAACCAACTACAAGGCCTTCAGCCAGTTCATGAGGTGAGAAGGGATGGTGGAATATTTCACAAATGATAACGAGGAATCTCATTCAAACTGTTCCTAAACTGCTAAGGGAGAATCTCTGTAGTAACAAAGCAATTCCTCTTATAATCCTACTGTCTTCAGAATGGGTGTTCTCTATTAATCGTTACTGAAAGTGCCCCCAAGTTTATGGGTTTTTGCTTTACTCTGATCCTTTTCCTAGCCCTCCATGAAAATATTAGTGACATTATCCCTGTGGCAGACACTGCCACCTTCTGGCTAAAAATAGAGTATCTCCTGACTCATAATTGTTCATTTCTCTCTGAAGAGCAGAGAGATAACTTTGTCACTTCAGGCACCCCATTGCTAACTTTGAGACTAAGGTTCTGTTTGTCTCTCAAGATTCTCATCTCTCATTCCAGACAAGAACTTAAGTATATTGTATCCCTAAAGTCTTGTTGCCATACTTCCTGCATGACCATAGCTCACATCATTAACTCAAGGGAAGCCTTGCTTTGACATAGCATTGGATTTTTTGGTCATTGTCACTTTGTGGCTAGGAATCGTTATCAGATGGAGTGTCTGAGTCTTTGACACCCTTCCCTGCAGGCCCTTGATTGCTAAGAAGAACCCCAAGATTCCAATGTCTAAGATGATGACAATCCTAGGGGCCAAGTGGCGAGAATTCAGTGCCAACAACCCTTTTAAGGGTTCTGCAGCAGCTGTGGCAGCTGCAGCTGCCGCAGCTGCAGCAGCTGTAGCTGAACAGGTGTCATCTGCTGTTTCATCGATCACCAATACAGTTCCTCCTGGGCCTCTACCACCGCCTGCTGATGTCCAGCCTCCACCTATACGAAGAGCCAAAACCAAAGAAGGCAAAGGTAAAATGTTCTCCAAACTTTCTTCCCGAAGTCCTTGGGACTGAGGGGAAAGAGAAGCATAAGGTAGTTTGGAAAGATAGACTGGGTGGGACAAGGGGGTAGGGAAGAAATCATTAAAAATTGTTCCTTTCCAGTCCTTAATGGTAATATGAAACACAGCCAGAAATTGATTTTGATAAAATCCTGGCCCCCAGAAAGGATTTCAAAAATTTCATTTAAAAAAACCTCTGCCAATTGAAAAGTTTTGCCCTTTCCATCTTCTAGGGCCTGGTCATAAGAGGCGAAGTAAGAGCCCCAGAGTGCCTGATGGCCGGAAAAAACTTCGGGGAAAGAAGATGGCACCACTCAAAATCAAACTTGGGTTGCTGGGTGGCAAGAGGAAGAAGGGAGGCTCGGTGAGTATCCTTATTTTGTCCCTTAATGGGGAGTAGGAGATCACTTGGAAAAATCTGACATCGGGGGGGGTCCAAATGCTGGGGTCTATGAGAGGAGCAGAAACTAGGAAACAATGTCTAGGGTGGGAGTTTGGGCAGGTTTTGGTCTGGCTGACAGGCCATGGGCTATGGGCAGTATGTTTTCCAGAGTGATGAAGGTCCTGAGCCTGAAGCTGAGGAGTCTGACCTAGAAAGTGGCAGTATCCACAGTGCCTCAGGCCGGCCTGATGGCACCACCCGAACCAAGAAACTGAAGCGGGGCAGGCCAGGACGGAAGAAGAAAAAGGGTGAGAAAATGGAAAGGGATTGTTATGGGCATGCATGCCTTTGTGTTTGTCTTTCTTTAAATATCTTGCTGTCTTTCTTACTTTCTCTTGTGGTCTCCCTTTTTTCTCTCTCTGTTTCTGTTTGTTTCTTTGTCTTCACTGGGATGTTTGACAGTTCTGGGCTGTCCTGCAGTGGCTGGGGAAGAGGAAGTTGATGGCTATGAGACGGATCACCAGGATTACTGTGAGGTGTGCCAGCAGGGCGGGGAGATCATTCTGTGTGACACCTGCCCTAGAGCTTATCACCTTGTCTGCCTTGATCCTGAGCTTGACAGGGCTCCTGAGGGCAAGTGGAGCTGCCCTCATTGTGTGAGTAAACCAGTACCCAGACATTCCTTTATCCCAGGAACTTAGACATTTCTTTCCTGTCAGGGCCCAAATTCCCTAGTTCCTATACTCAACCTCTTTCTTGTACCCCTAAGTCTTGTTTCTTTAGTCTTAAAAAAAATGAGTACATAAGATCCTGGTTCATCATCCCTGCCATACCCTTGTATTGCTCCTCCCTGTAACATCACCTTTTTTAAATGCCCTATTCCTTAAATATTTCCTCCTTTACCTCCACTCTCAAGATATCAAGTGACCCTCTTTGATAAATGGTTTCTCTCTGTTTCTCCTGGTATATTTCTATGTCTTGTTGGTTCCTTGACTCTCAGGAAAAGGAGGGAGTACAGTGGGAAGCCAAGGAAGAAGAAGAAGAATATGAAGAAGAAGGAGAGGAGGAAGGGGAAAAGGAGGAAGAAGATGATCACATGGAGTATTGCCGAGTATGCAAAGATGGAGGGGAGCTACTCTGTTGTGATGCCTGTATCTCCTCTTATCATATCCATTGCCTGAATCCTCCACTGCCAGACATTCCCAATGGTGAATGGCTATGTCCTCGATGCACGGTAAGCACTATTGTGTCCCTCATAGATAGTCCCTTTTCTCAGTCCCCCTTTTTTATTCTATATTTTCCAAAAGAATCCAAGCATCTAGCCTTTAATACTAGCTTTTGTCCTAATCCCTGATCTCCTACTTCCCAATTTCTCACTTTTTCCTCCACCACCACTTCACTTGCAATCCCCAGATTTCCTTTTTCTCCCCTAGTCTACTTCCTTTATAAAATGCCAGCTATACTGTTTTGGTGTCACTTTTTCTGTCTTTTTCCCCCCCCCCCGCCCTGTCTTTGTCTGCTGTGAAGTGCCCTGTGCTGAAGGGCCGGGTACAGAAGATCTTGTATTGGAGGTGGGGGGAGCCTCCTGTGGCAGCTCCAGCCCCACAACTGGCTGAGGGATCAGACATCCAAGTTCCCCGTCCTCTCCAAGGCCGCTCTGAGCGAGAATTTTTTGTTAAGTGGGTTGGACTATCCTACTGGCACTGTTCTTGGGCGAAGGAGCTTCAGGTAATGGCTTTTATCTTCTCATTCCAATGGTTTATATCCTTTGTTCCTCACATAATTCTTCCCATTCTTATCACCTCAAGCTCATATTCTAATCTATACACTTAAGTCTTTAACCATTGTTTCTAATTCACTTTTTTTAGGCCCCTCTCTTATCACCATCATTTCCACACTCTTCTGTGCCTATCACCCTGTGTCTCCTGACATCTGAAAAGCAACTTAGTATACTGGAAAGAATGATGGACTTGGAGTAAAATGATCTAAATTAAATCTTCATACTGTGTTCTCTGTGTGATTTTGAACAAATCATTTCTTTAAGTATCCATTTTTCTCATCTGTAAAATGAGGGATTTGAACTTAGATGACCGCTACATTTTTTCCCGATACTGTCTCCTAGTTTCAACATTCTTTCTTTCCAACACTCTATTCATTTCCCTATTTTTGATGCCTACTTCACATTTCCCTTGAGCCATCCATTTTTCCTTTTTCTATTCCCATCTATTCCTTACCTCCTTCCCTCTCTTACATAAAAGTTTCTAAATATCTTTATTCTTTTATCCTTAACAGTTGGAGATTTTTCATCTGGTGATGTACCGCAACTACCAACGAAAGAATGATATGGATGAGCCTCCACCACTGGACTATGGCTCTGGAGAAGATGATGGGAAGAGTGATAAGCGAAAGAGTAAAGACCCACACTATGCTGAGATGGAGGAAAAGTTCTATCGATTTGGCATCAAACCAGAATGGATGACAGTTCACAGAATCATCAATCACAGGCAAGTAAAGGAATCACAGGATGGCCCTTCAAAATTGTCCTTCATATTGTTACACTAAAAACCCTTTAATATTAAGAGTTCTTCTCTTTAGGAGGGAAATAGTATATTCAATATTGGATAATAAACTTATAATCAAGACTTGGTTAGACACTTTAGAGTCATTGGGAGAAAAGTATTCCAGCGCAGCTCACCCTATATGCTCCCTTATTCCTGTTCATTCATAAAAATATAAGATATACCGTGGTTCAGTTAGTTAACTAGAAACTTGACCCATGAGATGTTTCATATCTTTGAAGATATCAGCATCAGATGTTTTGAGATATACTTAACAATATTTCAACTTGTTTATGAAGGGTTTTTGTTTTCTGCCTATATCATTTCCTTAGCTATTAAGTTATATATGTTTATTGCTTATTATGTAAAGACTTTTTATATATATCCCATGTCATTCTTTCTGATCCTTTTCCTCCCCTCTCCTTCCTTCCCCTCAAAGCATGGACAAGAAGGGAAACTACCACTATTTGGTAAAATGGAGAGACCTGCCATATGACCAGTCAACTTGGGAGGAAGATGAAATGAACATTCCTGAATATGATGCCCACAAAAACAGCTACTGGAGGCACCGGTCAGGGGAAAAGGGGGCATAAGGATTGGGGAATAGAAAAATGGCCAGTTATAGATGGAGGGTAGGGAGAAAGGGGAGGAAGAGAGACAGATTCAACTAAAAGAAAATTATGGTGTGATTATTTGGAATAGGCATAAAGCAGAGTTGTATAAGACAAGGAGTAAGGCCTGGCTTGGGAATAATTAAAAAGGGATTCATGGATGTAGAGAAATGTTCAGGTTTTTGGCCCAAACTCCAGAGTGAGGTGGGTCTTATATGACCAGCAATGCCTGCTCACCTGAATGGCAAAGACTATGAGTAATGAGGGGCAAGAGCCAGGATGTTTTGAGACTCCATTTATTACAAAGACAGCAAGCTATTTTATCTTCTCAGTATATACCTCTAGTTCCTATAGCTTAACATAAGCACATTCTAGCCTATAGTATGATTCTCTACAGGAAGCTACACGCAAGTACAAAGTGAGCATTCCTTTCCTAATAAGGTATATGGATATTGTTCTCTCATCCCAGATCTGGCACTCCTCTCCTGGGAACTGCCATGTTGCTTCTTGGGTGGGATCCCTTCCTCCCAAATGCCATCTTGTTCACCCTTACAAGGCTGCCCTCAGTTTACCTGAGCCATGCCTCATGCGATGTCCAAGGCTGGTGGGGGTGGGGGGGAGGGTAGGCAAGTCTTTTTACAGAGAAATGGGGTGTAAAGATGGGATGTTGTTGGGGGTGATAGTTGAGGGGATCTCAGCTGTGGAAAACAGAGACACAGTCCAAAGTTGTGGGAATAAGAAAGTGTTGGAAAGAGGAAACTAGGTTATGGAATATTTTTCAGAGACCAAGCTTAAACCTATATCTTCCTTTTTCTGCTAGGGAGCTAATCATGGGGGAGGATCCTGCTCAGCCTCGCAAATATAAGAAAAAGAAAAAGGAGCTTCTGGGAGATGGCCCTCCTACCTCTCCAACCAATGATGTGAGTCCCTCTCATCACAATTTGCAGCCTCAAACAGTAAGAAGGCAAATGTAGAGTCATGAAACAGACTTCATGAGTAATCAGCTCTCCTCCAACAGTTATCCTTGTCCCTGAGGCTGTTAGAAATTAACCTCTAGGAGAAGTTTCGTGGTCATTTCAGGCATAGCTGATTCTTTGAAACTCCATTTAAGAATTTCTTGACAAAGACATTGGAGTGATTTGCCATTTTTTTCTCCAGCTTATTTTACAGATGAGGAACTGAGACAAACGAGATTAAATGATTTGCCTGGGGTAACACAGTTAATAAGTGTCAGGAGTTCACTTTGAAATAAAAAAAAAACACCCTGTTTTATATGCTATTGGGATTTGTAGTCAACTTGAAATTATAATTGGAAGGGGAGAGGGCTATAGCTAAAGGACTAATTCTGACCATTCTTCTTACTTCTGGTCTCTTTATCTCACAGCCTACAGTGAAGTATGAGAACCAGCCACGGTTCATCACAGCCACAGGGGGCACACTGCATTTATACCAGCTGGAGGGACTAAATTGGCTACGATTCTCATGGGCACAGGGCACTGACACCATTCTTGCTGATGAGATGGGCCTGGGCAAGACCATTCAAACCATCGTCTTCCTTTACTCCCTTTATAAGGAGGTGCCAGATACCAGGGTTCTGGAGGGGAACAGATATTGATCCTTGAGTCCATTCCCACCCAAACATTTGCTGTCTGTTCTCTACCTTCTCTATCCTTGGGGTCACTCCTGATTTAAAAAGTGTTTTCTCTTACTCCTCACCTCCCAAACTAGGGTTCATTTTTTGTAGTATTCCCTCCTGATACCTAATCTTTGGGATTAATCTTTGAATTAAATTAGGGCTGATTGTGATGGAGGAGGGATGGATAACTGGATGACTGAGGGAGTATAAACTAAGAGGCTGGATTAATGAGTTGTGACCCAGTCTTGCTCTTATTGTCCAGGGCCACACAAAAGGTCCATTCCTGGTGAGTGCTCCACTCTCAACCATCATTAATTGGGAACGGGAGTTCCAGATGTGGGCCCCCAAGTTCTATGTGGTGACATACACTGGGGACAAGGACAGCCGTGCCATTATCCGAGAGAATGAATTCTCCTTTGAAGATAATGCTATCAAGGGTGGGAAAAAGGCTTTTAAAATGAGGGTAGGTACTTCAACATTATACCTCATTCCCTCCCATGCTACTAAACCTGCACTGTTTCTTCTTTACCTCATTAATAAGATACCCCTTCTCCTGCCTTATCCCTTAATTTCTCACCTCCCTTTTCTCTCTTCCTTCATCAAAGAATATTTTATACTGTAGCCTTGAAACACAATAGGAACTTCCAAGGGATTATTGTTTTAAAATTTTTTGCATGTGGAACTTATTTGAGACCCTAATGAGAAATAGGAACATTAAGAACTGTATGTATGGGTCCTTATAGGTTTTGAAGCCAATCTGTAGGATAAGATAGCTAATTAATCTTGGAGATTTGAAGGGAGGCAGAATACCTAAATCTTGGGATTTCATGTGCTGTTTGGGCAGCATCTGTATGGATCAATTATTATGTTGGCAGAGGGAGGCACAGGTGAAGTTCCACGTTCTTCTGACATCATATGAATTGATCACCATTGACCAAGCAGCACTTGGCTCCATTCGTTGGGCCTGCCTTGTGGTAGATGAGGCTCACCGGCTCAAGAATAACCAGTCCAAGGTGAGGGTGATGCAAGACATCAAAGAACTTAAGCTTTATTATTTATTTCCTACTAAGATTCTGACGATCTTTTGGGAGGGGAGGGCTAAAGGCAGATTACCTGGATCCTTGAGGGAAAAATGTAGTAAATGTAAGAAAGAGGTGGGGATACTAGGGGCAAAATAACTGTCTCTGAGAAAATGAGCTGGAAAGTGAGGAAAGGTAGGTATTAAGAAATCAGATGTACTAAGTTGCTCATAAGCTTTCCTTGTCCTTCAACCTGGCCCCACTTCTAGTTCTTTAGAGTGCTGAATGGCTACAAGATTGATCATAAATTGCTGCTGACAGGAACCCCCCTTCAGAACAATCTGGAGGAGCTCTTTCACTTGCTTAACTTCCTTACCCCAGAAAGATTTAAGTAAGTATCCCTTTTCTTCCCCACTCCTACTGTACGTACATTTCTCTAGCCCCATTCCTTAGGTTTTATCCCCTAAACTCTTTAAACATCTTTGTCTACCCATCACCAATTTTAATTTCAGCTTTCAACTTTACCCTTCTTGTTTTAACCTTACTTAAGGGGGAGCAGTATAAGGAACGTTTTGGTGGGTATAATGAAGAACATTAGGAGTATGGAAAAGACCAAGAGTAATCTGGGAAATAGTAATAGTTTTGTACAGAACAGACCTGGAGTAAGGGATGGGTATAGGAATGTTAGTCTAGTATTCCTGGGGACTAGAGGCCTTGCAGTTAGGGATTTTTCCTTTTCTCTTGTTTACGTTTCCAGCAACTTGGAAGGTTTTCTGGAGGAGTTTGCTGACATCTCCAAAGAGGACCAAATCAAGAAACTACATGACCTTCTGGGGCCACATATGCTTCGGAGGCTCAAGGCTGATGTTTTCAAGAATATGCCAGCTAAGACAGAGCTCATTGTTAGGGTGGAGCTCAGCCCCATGCAGAAGTGAGGCTGGGGAGGGGCACTAAATATCTGGGTCCTTAAGCTTGGGGTAGGTGGGGATTTATGGAGGGGGTTGTGACCAAATGCCTCATCCTAATCTTTCCCTCTCCTACCAGGAAATATTACAAATATATCTTGACTCGGAATTTTGAGGCATTGAATTCTCGAGGTGGTGGAAACCAAGTGTCACTGCTCAACATTATGATGGATCTAAAGAAGTGCTGCAACCATCCCTACCTCTTCCCTGTGGCTGCTATGGTGTGGGACCTATGGGGCTGGTAGGGAGGGGAGAGCTGGGAATTGAATTAGTAGCTAGTAATTTAGGCTATTTCTTTCCAAGTGAAAGAAAAGCTGGGATTGAGGGGAAGAGAATGAGATATCTAATACCATGTCTAATTCTACTTCTAACCTTCACTCTACCTTCATTTCTGACCCATTTGTAACCTTAACCCTAATTTTGTTTCCCTTTCTAACCCTAATTCCATTTCCATCTTTAATTCTAACACTAATCCCAACCAATGGCTAAATCTTTGAGGACTGTGGGGTTTAGGTTTAGACATTCAGTCTTTTGGATTTAGTAGAGACTGGAAGATTTTAACATTATTCATGACTCCTACACCTTTTTTCCTTTCTACATTTTAGGAGTCCCCCAAACTACCCAGTGGGGCATATGAGGGTGGGGCTCTTATCAAGTCATCAGGGAAGCTGATGCTGTTACAAAAAATGCTTCGTAAACTGAAGGAACAGGGCCACCGAGTGCTCATTTTCTCCCAGGTAACTCCTCCCTTTTGATTTCTTCTTCCATCACTGTCTGCTTGCTTATATTTCTGAGTTCTCAAAGACTCTGAAATCTTTGGCACTGGGAATTCTTTCAGTTAACATTTTTATGAATTTCTGTGTTATCCAGTTCATGTGTGGCCCAAGATCCTTATTCTAAGGGGTGTTGGAAATATCCTTCTAAAATTGAATCTGAGAGTTAGAAGAAGAGGCAAAGATGGGATAAAGTAAGGCATTTCTGTATTTTAGGCAAAATCTGGAAATTTAATTTTCCTTTGTGATTACAAGAAGGCTTGAGTGTTTTATTGTAATACAATTTATCACAAAATACACATTAACATAAAATGGAGAACAGAATTTTATGATATCAAAACATGTAAAAAATGAATATTATAGGAATAGCTAGGTGGTGCAGTGGATAGAACACCAGCCCTGAAATCAGGAGGACCTGAGTTTAAATCTGGCCTCAGATACTTAACACTTAATTAGCTTAGAAAATCTGCAAGTCACTTAACTCCAATTGCATCACTATCCACTTTGTCCCCCCTTTCCTCCTGCCAAAAAAATGACTTATAAAAAAAATTGATATTTTAAAAAGTTGTCTTCCATATAGATTTTGTGGCTGCCTTCTCTTGCTTGGGATCTGTAAAAGGATGACCTTTGCCTAATCCCTAGGAGGAGACATTTGATGCCTTCTTGGAAGGAATAATATAGGAGTGAGGAAAGAGAAACAACCATAAAGGAAGAAATAGTGTGTTTTGGAAGTCAAGTGAAGAGATTAGAAAGTGGAGGCCAAAATAGGACCACAGTCCAGAATGGTTTGAAAACTTATGGCAGACGTATCAATGGAAGTTAAAAATACAAATTTAAATTTTTTTATAAAAGAAAACAAGGACTAGGGCTCCTTCAGAGGAATAAGGTAGAATAAAAAAAAATAGGTAGATTCCTATGATCCTTTTTCCTTACTATCCTAGACAACCCCTCTATTCTTCCTTTTTCTTCTTCCCAAAAAATCCTCCTTCCCTTTTTCAGATGACCAAGATGTTGGATTTGTTAGAGGACTTTTTAGATTATGAGGGTTACAAGTATGAACGGATTGATGGAGGCATCACTGGAGCACTAAGGCAGGAAGCTATTGACCGATTCAATGGTGAGGGCACCAGAAACTCAAGGAATGAACAAGGGAAGCTCAAGGGAAAGAATATCTGGGGGATGGTTTCCTATTGGTATTAATGGTCCCTATTGGTATTAATGACTGGGGGGTATAGACACCTGGAATCACAGAATCTCAGAGTTATAATAAACTTCAGAGACCCTCTGATTCTTACCTAACCAATAATCCTTGCTACAATAATCTCAATAAATGAGCATCTTTCAAACTTTGTATGAAAGCTTCTAGTGAGTAGAAACCTATTCTTTGCCCCAGGAAATCCATGTGACCTGTAAATTATTGTTAGGATTAGTGCCTAAGAGATAAACATTTTAGTTCCTGAGAGGAGTCACTTTGGTCCTTGACTAGAGTTGATTACCTGAGTTTCCAAGGAGGGATATAAGTTTGGATAAGACTAAAGCCAGAGGCTTAGGAAATGAATTGCCTGTGGGTGGGTCTGACTTTCCAATTCATTCCTTCCCTAGCTCCTGGGGCCCAGCAGTTCTGCTTTCTTCTGTCCACAAGAGCTGGGGGTTTAGGCATCAATCTAGCCACAGCTGATACAGTCATTATCTTCGACTCTGACTGGAATCCCCACAATGATATCCAGGTGAGAACTGGAACAATTTGGATACTCATAGGGAAGGATAATCTGGGGTCAGAGAAAGATCTTTTTTGACTGTTCTGGTACCTTCTCTTTCACAATATCTCTGAGGATATTCTCTCCTTTGTTCCCCTGATTGGTCCTACTCTTGTTTGCCTTCTCCTAGGCGTTTAGCCGAGCTCACCGGATTGGTCAGGCCAATAAAGTGATGATTTACCGGTTTGTGACACGAGCTTCAGTAGAGGAGCGGATTACCCAGGTGGCCAAAAGGAAGATGATGCTGACACACCTAGTTGTAAGGCCTGGGTTAGGCTCTAAGGCAGGTTCAATGTCCAAACAAGAGCTTGATGATATCCTCAAATTTGGCACAGAGGAGCTGTTTAAGGATGAAAATGAAGGTGAGAATCCTTTTTACTGCCCCTTTCATCCCAGATATCCTGAAATGTTTTCCTTTTCTCGCACACAGCTGCCACCCTGGTTCAGGCCCTTATTTTACATCTACTAGTAATAATATTAATGATAATGATCATTTTGATGTAGCACTTTAAGATTTGCAAAGCACTTTACAAATATTATCTTGTTCGATCCTCATAACTTTGGGAAGGACATATTATTATTCCCATTTTGTAGATGGAGATACTGAGGCAAACAGAGGTTAAGCAACTTGTCTAAGGTCACACTACTTAGTGTTGGAGACAGGATTTGAAATCAGGTCCTCATGACTCCACATCAGCACTATCCACTGCACTACTTTGCTGCCATATTGTGACCATTTCAACAGACACTTAATTGGTCTCTCTCATCTGTTCCTCTTATCTTCACCCTCTGCCACTGCTTGGCTGATATGCATAAAGCATACATCTTACATTTGTAATCCTCCTTTTCCAGACTTTGCAGTAGCCAATTGACTTTATTGCAGTTCCTTTCACACAGATCTCCATCTCATGTCTCCATCCTTTTGCAAAGCTAACCACATCCATATCCAGAATGTACTTCCTCTTTGTTTCTGACTCTTATTGTCTCTAGTTTCCCTCAAAGCTCAAATGCTACCTTCTAAGCAAAACCTTTCCTGATCTCCCCATATAGTAGTGTCTCCCTCTAAATTTTCTTTTACATATACTTGTTTTATGTACACTTTGGTGGGTAGTTGCTATCTCTTCAGTAAAATAATAAGCCCTTGGAGGGCAGGAGCTGTTTGACTTTCACTTTTGTATCTCCAGTTGTCTAGTGTCTAGAGCCTGGTTCATAGTAGACAGTTAACAAAGGTTTATTAATTAATTGAAAAGCTATAATCCTTGCAAGCCCAAATATTTTGGACCAAACTCTCCAGAAGAAAAACTACTCCTACATACCTCCCCAGAAGAAAAAGTCTTTTCCTCATTTTTCTCTGTTCCCTGATCATTGTAAGATCCTACCTCTTGTTCATAATTATGGTTGATGTTTCAAAACAATCTCATAATTCCATGTGTCCTTTTTACCTCAGGAGAAAACAAAGAAGAAGATAGTAGTGTGATCCACTATGACAATGAGGCCATTGCACGACTACTAGATCGGAACCAGGATGCAACTGAAGACACTGATGTCCAGAACATGAATGAGTATCTCAGCTCCTTCAAAGTAGCACAGTATGTGGTTCGTGAAGAAGACAAGGTGAGGGACTGGAAGCCAGATACTGGTGTGCCCTTTTGCTTCTCTGTAATGATCAATTCCTCCTTTTTATGGGGTGGTGAAGTGAAGTGAGACACCAATGGAGGATTAGGGGGAAAAAAAAAAAACATTTTTTCTCTCAAGAAGAGTTCAGTCTAATGGAGAAGGGAAGAAAAGGAAATGATCACCTATTAAATCTTTACTATGCTCTGTGCTCAGCATTTTACAAATATTATTCCATCTAATCCAGGGCTTCTTAAACTTTTTCCACTCATGACCCATTTTCTCCCAAGAAATTTTTATGTGATCCTGGGTATATAACAAAACAGGTACACAAACTAAGCATTTACTGATAACAAATCATAATTTTGTGATCTTCCCATATTGAGTTAGGAGAGCCCATATGGGAGTACAACCCATAGTTTAAGATGCTGGGATATAATCCTCAAAACAACCCTGGAAAGTAGTTGTCTTATTATTCCTTTTTACAATTGAGAAAACTTAGGAAGTCAGAGGTGAAGTGACTTACCCAGAGTCACACAGATAGATTAACTCCAGGTCCTGTGCTTTATCCACTATACCATTAACCTGTCTAATGGAAAAATAGCCCTCTCTCCCAGAAAAACTCCCAATCTAATGGATACCTTGCAAAGAGACTCATATATAGAATCAGTGCAGGCAGAGCATGTGAATTCATAGACATATTGGGAAAATAGAGAATCAGGGGGAACCTGGGAAAAAATGGATTTGAAGTAAAGCAAATGATGAAGTTTTGGATTCAAAAAAGGAAAAAGATTTGTATAAATCAGCAGTAGAGTGGTGGGGTGATGAGGAAAGGTCACATGGGAGCCAGAAGCTATGAGACAAGAATTATAGCTTTAGTTAGGGAAACTAGGGAGCTGCTAATGTTCATTTTATCTTCTTTTCAGATAGAGGAGATAGAGCGAGAGATCATCAAGCAGGAAGAAAATGTGGACCCTGATTATTGGGAGAAGTTGCTTCGACATCACTATGAACAGCAGCAGGAGGACCTAGCCCGAAACCTTGGCAAGGGTAAACGTGTTCGGAAACAAGTCAACTATAATGATGCTGCACAAGAAGACCAAGGTAAGGGTTCTTTGCCCTTTACTTGTCTAGTGAGGATTAAGGATCACACTGCCCTTGTTCTAGTGAAGATTGGGGGATAGAAGGGAGGGGAATATTTGGTAAAATGTAGAGAACCTAAGAGATCTAGGTAGTGGTAGAGTGGAAAAAGGCTAAGAAAGAACTCTTCCTTAGGAGAGCTTAAGGGTTTGGCATTATCTAATAGGGAATAGAAGCTCATCTGGATACTTAGTAATCCAGAGATCATCTTTGGTCACCTCAGGAATATTACTTTAAGCAGGTCACTTGAGTCAAAAGTCATGGAATAGGAGACCCTCTGAAGTCGCACATGCACGCTCATGTATGCGTGTGTGTGTGTGTGTGTGTGTGTATTTTGAGTGGGAAAGGTTTCAGCATACTGACATTAAAAATCAAATCAGGAAAGAGGGGAAAAAGTCATCCACAGATTGGGAGGAAATAAGACTTGATTATCATTCAGTACAAAGTCCAAGCTGGAAGTAGAGTCAGTCTAGAGTCAGAAGTAGAATTTAGAGTCTGAGAGTCAGATGAGAGGAACACCTAGCACAGGCTTGGGCAGGGAACTAGCTCTGACTTCACATACTTGTTACTTTCATAGACAACCAGTCTGAATATTCAGTGGGATCAGAGGAAGAGGATGAGGACTTTGATGAACGACCTGAAGGTGGGAACTGTCTTTCTGATCCTCTATTCAAGTTTATTATATCTTGTCTTTCAATTCCCTTTAAACATACCACCTATTTTCTATAACTTAATTAGGATATTAAACCTTGAATCCATATAATACTGAGGAATCTGAACATATATTTAGGGGGGCTCATGAATTTGGATGAGCTAAAAAAAAATTTATTCTTATTAACCTCCATCTGAAATTTAGTATTTTTTCAAATGTAGGCATCAAACATCATTCTGAGAAGGGATCCATAGGCTTCACCAGATTGCCAGAGGGATCTCTGTCAGGAAAAAGGTTAAAAACTGATTTAGGCCTATTTCATTTAGCTCTGCATAGCTTTGAAAAATCAGAAATACAACAGAGATAATTCAAATCTTCACTGTCTTTTGTGTCTTGGAGTGTACTGGAGGGTGAGAAAGGTAGGCCTACTAATCAAGTTTTCTCCTACCAGGACGTCGTCAGTCAAAGAGGCAACTACGTAATGAGAAAGATAAACCCCTTCCTCCACTGTTAGCTCGAGTTGGGGGCAACATTGAGGTGAGAACTTAGGAACCCAGATGCCCTGAGAACCTATTTGGAACAGAGTTTGAGGAGAAAGTCTGGCAGTGGGATCTTAGAAATCAAAATCATTGAGAGGAATAGGAATCGGGCATACGTGGTTCATTGGTCACATTCCATCCCACTGTCTGTTAGGTGTTGGGGTTCAATACCCGTCAACGCAAGGCCTTCCTGAATGCAGTAATGCGCTGGGGGATGCCACCACAAGATGCCTTCACATCTCAGTGGCTGGTACGGGACCTGAGGGGCAAAACCGAAAAAGAATTCAAGTGAGTATGGGTTGAGAGAGCCATCAAATTTGCGGTAGTTAGTATTCCCTTTGGCCTCCATATGATGTGACCTTACTCAACTGATTACCACTGCCTTTCCTATTTTCCTCAGGACCTTATTTCCTGGGGGGTGAGCTCAGTCTACCTCCACCCCCCCTCAGTGGGTCCCAGAATAGAAAGCCAGAATGGGTCTCACTCTCACTCTATGAGCAGACAGGAGTGTGAGACAAACATCTGATTTGGCTTGTGCTGGCAACACATCCCATACTTATTGTAATAGAGGTGGGCAGAGGAAGATGAAGAGTCTAACTGATGGGGCCTGGGAAAGAGGGAGAATGAGACTGAAGATAGGTTTGGATTGGGGATCCTCGTGGTGATATGACAAGAGAGTAAAATTCTCAGAGGACTGAGGGGAAGGACTACAGGAGAGAGTTATGACTGAGGGATTCAGTAAACCCTGTGCCTCTCTTGTTGTCCTATATCTCCTCAAGATTCTCTATCCCTACTCAACCTTGCATTCTTTTAGGGCTTATGTTTCTTTGTTCATGCGACATCTCTGTGAGCCTGGGGCAGATGGCTCTGAGACCTTTGCTGATGGTGTTCCTCGGGAAGGGCTAAGCCGACAGCAAGTGTTGACCCGAATTGGAGTCATGTCCCTTGTTAAGAAGAAGGTATTGACAACTTGTCCTTCTTCTGCCCTTTTTTTTTCAGGAACAGACATGGTCCAAATTTCCTTTTCTTCTTTTGTTTCTTGTTCTTTAGTTCCATACCTGGGGTGGTGAGAGAATATGGGGGATGAACCTGGCTAATGGCCAAGCATCTGGAGCCACACCCTCCCATCTCAATTCCAAATGGAAATACTTATACACACACACACACACACACACACACACAGAGGCATGCACGCACGCACGCACACCCCTTTATTATGCTTCTTAGGTGCAGGAGTTTGAACATATCAATGGGCGATGGTCAATGCCAGAGTTGATGCCTGACCCTAGTGCTGATTCTAAACGTTCATCCCGAGCATCATCCCCTACCAAGACATCTCCTACCACCCCTGAGGCTTCTGCAGCCAATAGTCCCTGCACATCCAAACCTGGTAATCAAACAACAAAATTTAATTTTTGGAAGTAGAAGTGGGAGGAAATTATGTAGGAGAGTTGAGACAGAAATTGAGAGTGTTAGCTAAGTAGAGAGGAACAGAAGTTTAATGGCAGTCTTAAGAAATGATCTGTTCACTCCCTGCCCTCCTGTATAGCTACTCCAACCCCAAGTGAGAAAGGAGATGAAACAAGGATACTTCCTGAAAAGGATGAATCTGACAACCCAGATGAAAAGCCAGATAAAGACAAGAAAGGAGGGGAAAAGATGGAGGTAGAGGTGTGTATGTGTCTTTGGATCCCACAAAGAAGAGCAATAAAAGGCTTAAAGGCCAAATTACCTAAGCTTTCTTTTATCTTTTAACTTTCTATATCCTTTCCAGTCTGATGCCCCCAGCCCAGCCCCTTCACCAGGAGAACCAAGGAGGATAATTCTAGGGGATGAAGAGTCTGGAGTCCCTGGAGAGTTGGAAACGGAACCAGGAAGTCGAGGAGACAAGGAGAAACCAGGTAGGTGTTGGGCTTTGAAGTACTGAGAAAAATAGACTCCTGGGTTTTCTTCCTTAGATCAGAAGGCCAGTGTAATATTTTTTCTTCCTCATAGCTAGAGAGCCACCATCAGGAGAAAGGGGGGAGGAGAATTTGTTGGATGGACAAGAACATGGGGAGAGGCCAGAGGGTAAATAGGGGATTTTGGCAAGAATGGTAATAGGTGAAGGACTGGATGCTTGAGTCTATGAGGGAAGCCGCAATGAGACTGATGGATTTGGTGATGGCTGTGGTGCCAGTTCTTGGGGATGTTGTTGTTTGAGCAAAGAGTAAAGAAAATAGTCCTTGTATTATTGAAGGATTATTCTCTGGCTTGAAAAAGATCAGAGTTCTCCTGGCCCCTTCTCCTTACAGAAGAGAATAAGGGAGAAAGGGAACCACGATTAGGACCATCCCGAGATGAGCTCCGATCCAGTGGACGTCGAGAAGAGAAAACAGAGAAACCACGGTTCATGTTTAATATTGCAGATGGTGGCTTTACAGGTATGGAATATCCTCACTGCCAACAAAAATTTTGATATAGATTATCTCCTTTGTCTAGAACTCCCATGGTAAACTCTTATCTTCAGGGGATCTCCTAGGATATTCCATTTTAGACTATATATGCCACATCCACTCCTTTCTCTAAGCTGTTAAGTCCTAAGTAATCCCTACAACTAATGACCTACTCTTAACTTGATCCTACACTAAGCCTACTTTTATCTCAAACTTTTTCTAAGTTATATTTTATTTCTTAATAAAAAATAAAAATTCTAAATAAATACTAACCTAATCATTATCCTTAATTCTAATTTTTTATCATTCAGCTTTCATTCCAGCTTCAGAACTGCATAAAGTGTTATAAGTGAACACTATTGTTTATATGTGTGTATGGAGGTGGTGGTATGGGGTAGGGGGAGTATTTCACTTTCTGACAGCTCTGATTTTTAGAAAGTTTACTTTGTGTCAACTCCAACAAGCCTCTCTCTGAACTTGTCTTGTATTGGGCCTACTTCCTTCCTTTGGAACGTAATAGAACAATTCTAATCCTTTATTTAATACCTGTCAAATGTAATGACAGAAGTTTCATCTTCTGCTTGTTCCCCATGCCTGGAATTCATTCTTTTCTGATTTTTTCAAATCATTAGCTTCCTTAAAAGTAATTTAAATGCCATTTCCTATGGCATTATATGAGATCTTTTCCAATGTTTCCCAGTGCCTCTCTACAAAAATTGCCCTGTAGTTTACTTGGTATGTACTTACATGTATACATGTTATTTTCCCTGATAGAATGTAAGTTCCTTTAGGATAGAATCCATTTCATTTTAGTCTTTGTATTTTCATCACCTAACACAGTGCCTAGAATGTAGTAGGTATTTAATAAATGCTTATTGATTGATTACCCTAACTCATTCTGTAACTCCATCACTGATCTTTCCCATTTTTGAGGGTTAGGAAGTGGGGGAAAACAAAGGGCTACTGAAGTATGGTAAGGTGATCTCTACAGGTGCCTGATGTTTCTATCTCTGTTCCTCCTTCCACTCTCCCTTTCCAGAGCTTCATACACTATGGCAGAATGAGGAACGGGCAGCTATCTCCTCTGGTAAACTCAATGAAATCTGGCACCGGAGGCATGACTACTGGCTGCTGGCTGGGATTGTCCTGTATCCTTTATTACATGAGAAAAAAAATCACACATCAGGGAGAAAAGCTATAGAGGACTATAATGAAGAAAGTTCTCATATCACAGGGGAAAAGGGGCTCATATTCTGGGGACCGTTGCAGAAAAGAATGCTCTTACATCCTGGGAGAGGAGGGACATTAGAGCAACAGGAATTACAGAGGAAGAGCTATTGTTCCACGGGCTATCCTTATTGGGTTCCTTGACAGAAATCCCTCTTTTCCTTCTACTGGTAGCCATGGCTATGCTCGGTGGCAGGACATCCAAAATGATGCCCAGTTTGCCATCATTAATGAGCCATTTAAAACTGAGGCCAACAAGGGAAACTTCCTGGAAATGAAAAACAAGTTCCTAGCCCGGAGGTTCAAGGTACATCATTGAAGTCAAGGTCTAAATAGGGTTGGTGGTGGCATTCAAATCAATTATTATCATTAGAATTGTTAAAGTTTTAGAAAGGGTTAATGGTCAGGGCTGTGTTTAGTTTGGAGGAGGGATTAACAATATTAAGACTGGAACTAAGATTTCAAAGTAAATTCTTAGAGAGTTAGAATTATTAATTAGGATGTCAAAGTTAAGATCAAGTTTAGGGTAAGTTCTTGTCTTTTACACTGAGATACAGATTTAGGTCATTTGTGTTCTTTGGTACTCACATTCATTCGTTAACACATTCATTGAGGACTTATTTTGGCATCTTCTCATAACTCATTTCTGTGAATTTATCCTGCCATGCCTACAGCTCCTGGAGCAGGCGCTGGTGATTGAGGAGCAGCTTCGGCGGGCGGCCTACCTGAACCTGTCGCAGGAGCCGGCGCACCCCGCCATGGCCCTCCACGCCCGCTTCGCCGAGGCCGAGTGCCTGGCTGAGAGCCACCAGCACCTCTCCAAGGAGTCGCTGGCGGGGAACAAGCCGGCCAACGCAGTCCTGCACAAGGGTAAGGGCCGCGGCGGCCCCGCGCGGGGGAGGGCCCACAACGCTGCGTAAGTCTGCACCCTGCATCCCGCAGAACACCCTCCCCACCCTTCTGACCCCTGTACCCTCCTTTTTAAAATTAAATTTCATTTTTTCAATTAACAAAATTCTATTTTCTCTCTTTCCTACCTTCCCTTAATTGAAAATAGAAAAAACCCTTGTAACAGGCAATCAAGCAAAACAACTCTTTGCCCTCTTAAACTCCTGTCCCCCTCAGTCTCTAACATTCTAACCCTGCTGGCCAACCCACATGAAACCTTACTCTTAAAAAGAAATGATATACTCTATCCTAACATGTACCATAGCCCCAATACTAAACTTTATTAGAACTTCCTTTAGCTTTTTTAACTTCCAAACTCCTGATATTGTGTCCCAGTGGATTTTCTTTCTCCATTCCTGTACACTGTACACCTTTCCTTGACTGTTATACCCCCTATAATCGTTACACTACTCCTTGTCCCCATCACCTAACTCATCCCCATAAAATCTAATATTATATTGACCTCTCCCCATAATTATCATCCACAAATTCTTTTACCTTTTTGCACTTCAAATTCAAGGACCCTTGATTTATGGACCGATTACTTGAACCTGTAATACCTTATACCTCTGACTTCAGTTCCAGTTCTCTGAATTTCTATCAATTTCTGATTTGGCCTTCCTTTTCCTCTTATCTGACGGATCCTAGACTTCCCAACTTTACTTAATTCTAGTTCCTCCTGTGTCTTTCTCATTATTCCCTTCCTAAAATATACTTCTCTGGGATCCTGTAGCTTCCATGTCCTCCTATGATTTCCCCTACTTCCCTTTCTTTTCTTTACTTTCCTCCTTCCCTCTGACCTCTGGTAGTCTGAACTCTTTTTTTTTTTTTATTCTCTTGAGTATTTTGAACTATCTTTTTTTTTCCCCTTGTGTCTTTCACTATCTTGGTCTCTCATTCTTTGTCTTTATTGCAATCTCTCTGTCTTCTCTGACACTGCCTTTCTTTCTATGTCTTTCCTGGCCTCCATCTCTCCTGGTGACGGCCCGGTCTCTTTGTCCTTGTCTCTTTCTCTTGCTCTTTCTTTCTCTGCGGCCCGGGCCCCAGTTCTGAACCAGCTGGAGGAACTGCTGAGCGACATGAAGGCAGATGTGACCCGCCTTCCAGCCACTCTGTCCCGAATCCCTCCCATCGCAGCCCGCCTACAGATGTCCGAGAGAAGTATTCTCAGCCGTCTGGCCAGCAAGGGCACAGAGCCCTATCCCACACCGGTAATCCTCCACTCTCTTTACTTTAGACTAGGGTTCATTCCCTATGCCCCATATCCTATCAAAGACCCATGAAATGGAATAAAAAATACTCTGGCTGAAGGTATAGAATGTTCATTTCCATTGATAGACTCTCTTTTCTCAAATCTTATTCTTCAAGGGACCCAAGAGTTTAGCTCTGGCTTTTCTTCCTTCAGCATCTTCCTGATTCAAAGACATGGATATTTTGCCTCCTATTCCAGGCCTTCCCTCCGGGTCCCTACGCCACACCACTGGGGTACGGAGCAGCCTTCAGCTCAGCTGTACCCGCCGGGGTCCTGGCCGGCGGCGGCGCCAATTACAGCCAGATGCCCGCAGGATCATTCATCACAGGTCAGCCTGGGGATAGGCATAGGGACTGGATCTGTGATTTCATTGAAATAGGATAGTCCCAGACAGGGAAACTCCTACTACCCATGCAGATTGACATCTTCTCCGCAATTTATAATCTTACAAAATTGCCTAGAACATTGAAAAGTAAAATGACTTGCTCTGGGTGACAGAATTATATGTCAGTCAGTACTTGAGTCAGGAGCCTTCCTGGTTCTAAGGTCAGCTCTCTTACTATTTCCAAATATCTGAGGTTACTCCCATTAACCTCTTTTGTCCCCTGATTTCTTCCTAATTTCTCCTACTTTGTTGTTTCTCTTCTTCCCATATCCCTCAGTCCAACTTTAGTCTTGTTTTGTTCATCTCATAAGGGGAGCTCCTGTCCCTTCTGAGCCTTCTGAAATTCTTTCCTCATTCCAATCTTTCTAGGCTCTGCCTATCTTCTCATACTTTCTTAACTGAACGGAAGCTCTGTTACTCCCTCATGTAGTAAAACTTCAGTAGTATCTCCTCATCTTCATAACTGTCACCCTGTGACTTAATTCCAAATAAGTTTGGGGGAAAGGAGATATGAAGTTAATATTCCCTTCTGGGAATTGGACTTAAACAGAGTTGTGTGAAGTCTTGGGAAAGGGAAATCAACCTAATCCTCAGTACTCTAAATGACATGAAACAATGTAGATATGGGTGTGTGCCAAGTTCAAAATAATGAAGCTTAGATGTCACTTTGGGGCTTGATGATGTCTCAATAACCCTTCCCAAAACAGCCGCAGCCAACGGCCCTCCTGTGTTGGTGAAGAAGGAGAAGGAGGGGGCAGTAGTGTCCGACGGTCAGGATCGGAAGGAGCCCAGGGCTGGGGAAGTGATCTGTATAGACGACTGAAAGGGCCCCAGCTCTGCCATTCAACCCGCCCCAGGGGCCGTCCTCCAGCCCACATCCCACCCCTGGAACTTGCTGCCAATCCTCCACCTTCCCCACCCCTTGGGCCACCATCAGGATAGGAGCCCCTTTCTCCTCCACCCTTATTTTCCAAACCAGGGCTTTCTCTCCGTGTTCCCCCATCCCTTTGCCCCAGGTGCCTTCTCCAGTGATTCTTTGAATGAAGGTGCTGTGGTTGGGAAGGGGTGTAAGGGAGTTGCTCTTCCAAAGTAGCTCCAATCTTAATACATTCAGCTCTCGAGCAAATGGTTTGGGGTAAGAGGGGATGGAAAGAGGTAGGGCTTCCCCATTTTTCCCCATTCCCTTACAGTATTAAACTCTATCCTCAGTAACCAAGGAGGGGAATTTGCCCTACCTGTCCCTTTCGGACCCACATGGGGAAATGGAAAAATTCTTGAGAAGGGAGGGAAAATCTTGAGGTGGGATGGGAAATGACCCCTAGGGGGAAGGGAGGGGAGTCATGGCTGCATGTTTCTCTCCTCTACCTCCCCAAAATTGAGGGTGGGAAATTGGGAGGGAGGGCAATCCATGTTCAGCCTCAGAATAAAGGCGCCATGCACTGGCTGAGTCACCTTCCCGTGTACTGGATCCTTGTGTTAGGGGGATTTCTCTCCCCTCCCCTCAAGGGACCAAGTACCACCTCCCCCTATGAAATATGTCAGGGATGGAGGACACTCAGGCCAAAGAGGAGCCTCCCTCTTCCCCCATCCACAAGCTCAGCAACCCAGGTATTGTAGAGAAGATGGGAAGGAATACAAAGGGCCAGAACCGGGGAACAGGCCCTTTTGTGCCCCAGCTCTGGAAACTCAGGTGTCCTAAGAGTGCTCTATCAACCCCTTCCTTCCTTTGTCCTCGTCCCTCCCCCTTCCCCCTCCCCCAGCTCCAAGCTTGGACCAAGGGGCTGAATTTGACTGGATAAGGTAGGGTGTACTAGCTAGGGGAACCTTGCCTCCATACCTCTGAGACTGTAACAGAGAACTTGGGGGTGAAGCACTATAGGGAAGTATTCCCCCCATGGGGACCAAGGGAAAGTGACATTTTGCATGGTGAACCCCCAGCTACCACAGCCCTCTTTGCTATCCCCTTTACCTTTTCCTTACTCCAACCCTTCTGCTTTTTCACCTGCTCCTCACCTATCCCACTTCCTTCTGTATCGGGTTTCTTGGTTGTACATATAAATTATACTTTCCTTTCTGTGTGCTCTGTTATTTTGGAGGTGGGGTTCTTTGGTTTTGAAGGGTGGGGATTGATGAAGGGAGTGTTTATCAGGCTTCTGATGCTGTTCTGAATAGCATTCTCTATATTTTATGATTTTTCTTTTCTCTCTTTAAAAAATTTCAGTCATTAAGGATGAAGCAAACTTGTGTGCCTAGTAGTGTACTAAGCACTGAGGATATAAAGAAAGGCAAGCAAATCCTTGCTTGAGCTTAGACAAAACGGTCTAATGGGAAAACAACATGTTAACAAACTACATACAAACAAGAATATAGACATCACAGGCTTCCTGACCCCATTCCTGGACACTCTTATGTTAAGCTCAATGAAAATGTGGTTAGGCAGAATGTATTGTAGAGTTGAAAGTATAATTAAGCTGCCTCAGGTGGAGTGAAGCTGAGCCGAAGGGACTTAAGGCGGCAACTGCCTCATTTTTTACAGAGAAAATCTGCAGTGGTTAGAGGTGGGACTCAAACCCAGTACTCTGCCTGCAGAGCTTGCCTACTGTACTACTTAGTATTCTCTCTCTTGAATAATGAAGCCTGAAGTGGGAGAGGCTTGGATTTATGGAAGAATTCTATTACTCATCCACATCTTCCGGTAGTCTTATCAAGTTGGTCAATTAAGCAATTAATTTGTTGTAGAGGGAAAACTACAAGGCTTACTAAACCCCAAGTAAAGTTTTTGGTAACAGATTAATGGAACTACTGGGCAACTAAGGAATGAAAAAATGAACTGGCCAGAAAAACAATTTGTAGTTAGGAGTGGGGATGCCCTCTGCCACTTCACAAGCTCTATTGTGAAAGTAAGGGTATGAAGAGAATTGGAGTAAAGAGTCTTGGTTCTTCATCTGCTCTCCATTTTCACCATGTTTTATGATATATCCCTCAGACTTCCTATTACAGGGGGAGACAAAGACATGTTACCCATCCCCAAAATTGAGGGAAAATGAGTAGCTACTAGGAACAGGAATAATTAAGGGTATAGTTGAAGAAAGGAAGTGAAAAATAACAGGGAAATTATATTTAACAAATGTTTATTAGAAATTGGGAGTATCTTTGACAGGTATACAATTTAGTAGGAAAAATAAGAAATATGCACAAATGAGTAAGTGCAAAAAAGGATGTCCATACAAAGTACAAATTCATCAGGAATTGAATGGGAAGAAGTGATGATACTAAAGCAACAACAAAGGTGTTTTAACACCTCAAACCATTTCACAAAAATATGGGAGCTGCTCCACCATACAGGTCAAAGGAATTATTGTGGATCTGACCTATCACATATGAAGACTAAGCTGTTAGTCCTCTGTATCCTAATATAAAGGAAGACTGAGGCAAGAGCCCAGGTTCATATGCCACCTCATGAATTTTAAATTCCATGTGCACGGGCATGCGCACATACACAAGCACCAATCCCCGGAGCTGGCAGGAACAAAAGCCTTTTAACCCACCCTCGTGGGTGGGCAGCAAAAAGAGGTAGCAGCTGTTTCCACTTTCATTCTTACAGCCCACAGTATCCTCAGTTATAGCATGTAGCAGGCTGCAAGGGTCTTGCTCTCTGGACAGCAGTAAAGCACTGAGGGGAATAAGCAGACAGGTCAGGGAAGGAGGATGAAAGCTTCCTCCGTTCGGCCACCATAACAATCCACATGTAGCACCCTGGGGTAGCACCTTAGTCTAGGGTTCCTTATCCTAAATTCCTTCAGGGGAATTTGATTTCAAGTGCATACCATGGCTTAAATATTACATAAAGCAGATGTCGGAGCAGATAGCTTGGAAAATCCTGCCTAAGACACTAGCAAATCACTGGCTCGGTTTCCTCAATTGCTATGGGATAATAGTGGTAATTACCTCGAAGGGTTGTGAGGATCAAATAACGATTTTTTTTAACTGACAACTAGGTATTTATGAGCGGCTAGGTGGCATAGTATCTTAAGTGCCGGCCCTGGCATCAGGAAGAATTATCTTGCTAAATTCAACCCTGGCTGCAGTTTGTCACTTAACGCCGTTTATCTTAGTTTCCTCATCGATAAAATAAGCTGGAGGAAATGACAAAGTATTCTTTGCCAAAAAGCCCGCAATAGAATCGGGAAAAGTGGGGCAAGAAAACATATTTATTTAAATACTTATATCCTTCCCCTTCCCACAGTGAGAGTCCCTCACAACCACTCGATTAATGATCTAATTAACTTGGTGTTACAAATGAATAAAGTCAGAGTGGACTTGGAAACAAGTCTTGTAATGGCTCTATTGCTTTCCAATATGAGATGCTGAGTCACCCAATCCAGCACCAAATTCCACACAATCAAAGCTTCCCATCTAGCCATAAACCCATCAATCACTCACCATTGCTAGGTAACGGGTGCCTACGCCGGCTCGCTGCTTTGTCCCAGAGCCCAAGAAGCATTCGCCACGCCTTGCCCCAGGGTCCCGCCCCCTGCTCGTCTTCGTCTTCCCTCACGATTTCTGAAGCTTCGCTGTGCTCTCCCCCCGAGTTCCCGGGATCTTCCTGCATTCCTTCTTTCTCCTTCAGGAGAGACCACAAATCCAGGTCCAAAGGCACTTGCGTGACACCGCCACGCGGTAACAGTGAGGACGTGCGGCAGAAGGGGCAAATGACCATCCGGCGCAAGCGCACCACTCGGGCGGCGACGCAGCTGCCGTCTCCACGGGCAGCCAGCTCCCGTAGACAGGAGGTACAGAGCGTGTGGCCGCACCGCTGTCTCGCCGTTCCGGGCAGGCGGCGCGGCGCCCGACCTTGCAGGTTGTAAGGCCGGTAGCAGATACCGCAGTCCATCTCGCTCCGCTCTGGAACTGAAGGGATCCTCAACAGCAGTTGCATCTTCCTCTTGGCGGGTTGTAGGAGCTGCTCAGTCGAAGTTTGGTAGTGTTTTATTTAAAAATAGACTCGGGGTGTTAGACTCACGGTCTAATAGCGCCCCGGTTCCGATCTCTCCCCTTACCTGTGTCCATTCTGGGGCCCGGCACCGCGCCTTCCAGCCCTTTTTATAGGGGAGAGGCCGGACCATGACGTCACGGGCGCAGGGTGAGTCTTTGCCCCTGGAGCTGACAAATTGTAGAGTTTGAAGTTTGAGGCCGGAGAATGCTAGGAGCCTTGATGAGGGGAGTCAGTTCCTTAACTTAAGCATTCCCGACTAAAGCAGATTTACCCTACCTCCCTTTCCTATCTCCCACAAATTGGTCTTTTCCCCCAAGTTCTTTCTTTTTTAACCACAGATCTCCACACCAGAATTCTAGCAGTTTAGTTTAACGAGAACATATCAAGTGGTCATCTATTTTTTATTCAAAGACCTCCAGCAAGGGAGAGCCTACTATTTCCTGAGACCCCCGTTTTCGCACTCTTAACAAACCTTTAAGGTTAAATGCCTGTTATGTTCAGGCATTGTGCTAAGAACTGGGAATACATAAGAGTTTGTAAAAGTCAGTTCCTGCCTCTTGGAAGCTTTCGATCTAACATGCAAACAAATATATACAAAGCAAGTTAGATTCAGGTTAAATAAAACAGAAGGAAGGCACTGGGATTAAGGATTGGTGAAGGCTTCCTGTAAAAGGTGGAGATTTATAAAGGAAGCCAGAAAAGTCATTGATAAGGAGAAAGAAAAGTATTTTAGACATGGGGAACAACCAAAGAAAATAGCTGGAGCATTTTTCCCTATGTAGACTCCAAATTTATCCCTTTGCATCTTCTATTTATTACTCTTAATTCTACTCTCCAAAACAAGTGCATCCCCTCTTCCACATTATAGCTTTTCGAAGATACTCTTTTGAAAGGTATCCTCCCCTAAATTTTCTCTGAGCAAAATCTCTCCAGTTCCTTCAATAGATTCTTCAGTATCCTGATTTCTCTGGACATTCTATCCTGTCAATATCCGTCTTAAAATATGTCCATAATAATATGATACTTTAGATACCGTACAAGCCTAGTACAGTGGAACTTCACTTCTCCAGTTAGGGATAACATGCTTTTCTTAATATACCCTATTTCCTTTATTGATTTTCTACCTACCAACTGTCCTCCCAAAAAGCACAACTTTGATCTTTTAAAAAATTTTAAGTTATATGTGTACATTTTTTTTTCATATTTCCATGAGAGTCATGTTAGGAGAGAAAAATCAAAACAAAAGGGAAAAAATCCATGAGGTAAAACAAACAAACAAACAAAACAAAACAAAACAAAAAAACAGAAGAAAAATTGTTGCTGTGTATAATGTTTTCTTGGTTCTGCTTGTTTCACTCAACATTAGTTCATGTAAATCCAGGCTTTTTAAAATCAGCCTGTTCCATCATTTTTTAATAGAATGATAATATTCCATTACTTTCATATGCCATTCCCCAATTGATGGGAATCCATTCATTTTCCAATTCTCTGCCACCACAAAAAGAGCTGCTACAAACATTTTTGTACATGTGGGTTCTTCTCCCTCTTTTATAATTTCTTTGGGATACAGACTCAGTAGTGGCATCATTGCATCAAAGAGTATACAGTTTTTATAGCCCTTGGGGCATAACAACTTTGATCATATTTGATCCTTGGGAAGTTCCACTTCCTCCTGAAATGTGACTATTGACTAAACATAATTCCTAAATTCTGAAATCTTACTTATCCTAGCCTATCCAACCTTGCCATCTTCTCTGGACAAGCTTAGACCTCACTATTCACACCTTTTTTTTTTTTTTTTTTTTTTTTTTCCTAAATATTCTTTGACAGGGAGTTCCTATCTCAGTCTTTACACACAGTTGTTTGTTTTTGTTTGTTTGTTTGTTTGTTTTTTGTTTTTTGCTGTTGTTGTTTTTTACTATCTATGTTTTTATGACCATTCAAAAATGAGATGCTGGGTTTTTTGGGGTTTTTTGTTTTGCCTCTGTTGGAATCAGTTTTCATCAGGACATTAACTAAACTCTTATATCCTTCTATTCTTAGACCCAACCTTCAGCCTGACTCTTCAATACCACAGTACCACTTTCTTTTTGTCACTGCCACAAAAGCCAATATACCCAAGTTCCAGCTAAAGGTGGGTTGGAGTAGAAATATGAATCCAGATTCCAGGACCATACCTCAAGAATGCCAGAAATGAATCCCTTCCAGAGTGGCAGGACCTGTACACTGACACACCATCCTTTATGCTAACACAGCGTAGAATAATGTATGACTCAGGGTTCCAGCTTCCCCCATAGGTAAACAGGACGTGGTTCCTTTGGCCTACATTCCCCACTGGGGCCCTATCACCAAATTTACCACCCTAAAACCACACCTAAGGCTTTAGTTAAAGGCAGTTAAAGAGCTGCCTGCTCTATCTCCTATATTCCACCATTCCTTTAGGACATTCTTCCTTACCTCCTTTTTTCCCATTCTAGTCTAGTCCCCAATTCCCTCATCATCTTCTGGATGTTCTAAGCCAATACTTAAGTATTAAACAACAGAATCAGATTTTGAACTCAGGTCTTCTGACTCCAAATCCAATATTATTCCTATTGTACTATAATGCATCCATCTAAAAAACTTAAAACAAATAAAAAAATCAAGCTGCTTTTTCTAGCACAAAATCAGACTCTTCAGATTACAACTATTGCATGAAGATGCTGTGTGTGGATATGATATGTACCCAGACTATGTGCTTATCTTTCAGTTATTACTTACTTCTGGGCCTAAAGTTAGTGATAAATAAGATAATGGCGTAGGTAAATTTAACATTCTTTCATTGGGAGTCCTGGGGAGTATGCTCTTGAAATAGGAAGTCATATAGTGGGCAAGAAGAAGGCATAAGCTTTGTGTGTTGTGCAGATTTGGGATTGTCTTCCTCCCATTTGAATTTCCTGGTCACTGGATAACTGAGGCAATCAAGGACTGCTGTTAAAACTAGAATTGCTGATTGTCACATGGGCCAATGTAAGCAAAGGGAGCAGCAAAACCCACTGTGGTAACAGCTGTTAATTGTCATGATCCAAGACCATATTGGCCAATAACTGTGGCTTTCAGAGACAGGAATGAAGAGGTCCCTGGGGAAGAGATTGGGGCAGAAGAAAAGACCACCTATAATTGGCAGCATCTATTGAAAATCTTGTCAGTTGGTAAACAAGGTAGACAGAATTTTTCTTTCCCTACTCTCCTTGGCTTCTCTATAAAGAAGATGGAAATTATACCATATAACAGAAATAGTCTTATCAGGAGAGCCACACTTAGAAATGTATTGAGCCTGGTAAGGTAAGTCAGAAGTTTCAAAAGTCTTAGTGCAATTTTAAGTTCTAATAGCTTAAAAGCCCCAGGGTGTTTCCAAAATCTTAGTGCAGTTTAAAACTAAGACTTTTGGGACAACCTATGTTGGGATCTTTAAAAAGCCCATAGAAAGAATCAGACCTTTGCTTGGCCTACATAGGAAGGTGATTATCGATAACAGAAAGGAGGCATTTTTTAGTTTGTTTCTGTTTTTTCTGAAGAAGAAGATAGCCTTTACACAGGAAATGAGAGGGAGAAATGATTAATAAGGAGTTTATTAACTTATAAAGTAAGTTACTTTGTTAATTACAAAGTAAGTGATTAAGTAGAGAGCACCTAGCTGCCTGTGATAAAATTAAGTCCCTTGATCCAAATGACCTTATATCTTTGGGTTCTAAAAGAACTGGTAGATGTGATTGCTTGATGTAATTTGTACTTGGAAAACATGAAAGGTGAACCACAAGATTTGAGAAGGGCAAATATTACTAATTTTCTTCTAGTAAAGGGAAGAGAACAATGTGTAAACAATCAATAAGCTTGACTTGAATTCCCATAAAAATTCTAGAAAAGATTATTTAAAGAGATGCTTGATAAACATCTATTAAAAGGAATTCTGGTTATAAGGAACTGGTGTGACTTCTTCAAGAACAAGTTGTGCCAGACTAATCTGTAAAGGGCCAGAACTTGGGAGAAATATACTTGAAACAAAGATTCTTACAAACGGAGTGTTAACTCAGTGGAATTGATAAGATGATGGTTCTTTAGTATACATATACTTAGTACTTAGCATGGTGATATAATGGTTCTCTAAGTTCACACATAAGTATGGTGTAATAATGTAATTGTAATAGGGTATTTAAGGGCTGAGAAATACTGGAAAAGAGACATTCTATTTTTGACCATCCTTCTGTTGACTCTCATGCTTCCTAAAATCAATACTGAGCCAGAATAAAGATTCTAGACTCTATTCCTGATCATTCTCATGGTGTTTATCCTGCTGAGACCAAGGCCTGACTGAAGGACCTTCTGGAAGTTAGCCCGAACATTATACTAATCTCATTTCATTTTTTGGACAGGATTACTAATCAAGGAAGGGAGAACTGCAGAGAGTTTATCTAGAATAGGGGTTCTCAAACTACGGCCTGCCGGTCAGATGTGACCAGCTGAGGATGTTTATGAGGCCTGCCGATTATGGCAAATGGGCTGAGGGGGAGAGACAAGAGTGTGAGTTTTTGTTTTTACTATAGTCCAGCCCTCCAACAGTCTGAGGGACAGTGAACTGACCTCCTATTTTAAAAGTTTGAGGACCACTGATCTAGAGTTTGACCAAACTTTTCATAAAGTATCTTACACTACTCTTGTGGAGGAGATGAAGAAATATGAATTAATGATAAAGTAGTCAGATAGATTTAATGTTTAATGTGTGGCCATTCTCATTCTTATTAATGATTTAATTTTAATGTGGCAGAACATGTTTAATGGAGTAACCCAGTATAATCTACTACTCTAGATTAGAGGCTATTGATTGATTTCACTCAAAATATGGCACATATTACTGATGTAATCAGGTAGACTTGAATTTAAATCTGGCCTCAGAATTTACTTGCTATATAATCCATAGCAAGTCACCTCTTTTTGCCTCAACTGCCCGATGCTCCTGGGATGTTTTTCCCAACATCGACCCTAAATTAGCCTCCTGGAATTTCTGCCCACTGCTGCTGGTCCGACCCTCGGGAAACAAAAGAATTGATTCCTATTCTACATGTCAACCCTTTAAATACAGTTATGTCACCTTGAGTGTTTTTCCCCAGAATAAATGTATCCAGTTTGTTCAACCAATCTACAGATTCAATATCTTTCATTATTGTAGAGTTCTGTCGTCTCTCAATTGTAATCTTTCTCTGGGAGGAGGTTTCTTTTCTGTAAATCCTTTTCTTTGTGAGCAGATTTCTTGGGAGGTAAGTTTCCCTGAACATTCTCCCTCTTATTAATGTTTCTCCTCAACTGTGAAATGGGGATACTAATAACAAAGGGTTGTTGTAAGGCTCAAAAAAGATAAATATTTGTGAAAAGGACCTAGCACAGTGACTGGAATATAGGAGGTGCTATTTAAATGTGCATTTCTTTCTCTCCCCAGCTCCCATTTAAAATTTTTAGCAGTGATTTGGTTAAAGTCACTCAAATTTACAAATAACATCAAGTTGAAAGAAGGAGCTAAAACATAGAATGACAGAGTAAATATTCCAAAAGACATTGATAAGTAAAAACATTGGGCTGAATCTTCTAACACGAAATTCAATAGGGATAAATGTAAATGTTGCACTTAATATACCAACCCCCCCTCCCCCCCACAAATTAGCTATACAAATATAAGATGTGGAGATATGGAGTTTTCATTGACTGCAAACAATCAAAATTAGTAATATGATAGGAAAACCAAAAAAATCTAATGTGATCTTATGTTGTATCAAAAGGGATTCCAGCATTATGGAGTCCCAGGATACTTTGCCTTTGTCAGCCCTTATTTGGACTATTGCATTCTAGGCACCACAGTTCAGGAAAGATATTAATAAGAGGGAGTGTGTTCAGGGAAATTCACCTAAGGATAGTGAAAAACTTTGAATCTATAACATCTGAAGATTGGTTGAACAAACTGGATACATTTATTCTGGGGAAAAACACTCAGGGTGACATAACTATTTAAAGCGTTGACATGTAGAATAGGAATCAATTCTTTTGTTTTCCGAGGGTTGGACCAGGAGCATTAGGCAGAAATTTCCAGGAGGCTAATTTAGGCTGGATGTTGGGAAAAACTTCCTAACAATTATAGCAACTTAAAGTGGGAAGAGGCAGCCTAGAAAGAGTGGGAAGGCTTTAAGTAATAGAGGCTGGATGACTACTTGTTAGGTGTAATCACAGTGAAGATTCCTTTGGTGGATGGGGCTGATGGGATTCATTCTGCCTCTCACATCCTACTTGAGATGTTTTGGATTCATCCTCCATCTTATTCCCTCAATAATCCTTAGATGCCTATGATTGACATACTTGAAATGGGAACATTTTTTAAGAAGGCTTTGGGAAATGGCTGAAAGGAAAATGACCCCTAGCAGGAGTGCATTATCTTTTTATTTATATTTCTGCTATTTCCATCAAATTTTGAGGGCATGATATATTAACTATATCAGTCTTGTGAATAATAGTGGTCCTGGGTTATGACTATAGAAGAATCTACGTGGAGGTAGAGACTCTAGAGAAGTGGGTTTTAGAGCTTTGATATTGTGAGCAATAAAATGTTGTTGAGTAACATGCCTGAGCTAAACCTAAACAAGTTTCTGGTAGTGATCAGGCAGAACACTGCTACCTTTTAGGGGCCTGTTCCCACATACCTCACTGAAGAACTGAGGTAGAAATTGGGCAAGTGTATCAAAGAGAAATACCTCCTGTGGGGAATTCAGATATTACAGCCACTTGATCCTCTGCCTTCCATCTTCAGGAAGATGGCACACCATTACTAGAGTGCCCCAAGTATCACATGAGAGTCATATATGTAAATCTTCCCAATTAATCTGTTAATTCCTAGATAGCAAGGATTATTTCTAATATGAGATATGGCTATAAATGTAATGAAATAGTTTTAAATAAATAAGTCAGAAGTTATATGTGCAAGTAAGTACTGTCTCTTTCAAAATTGTCATCTTGGAATACCATATGTATCCTAGTTGTTTAAAGCATCTAGAATTTGTCTCAAAGGGACTCAGTTTTGGGGCAGCTAGGTGGTACAGTGGATAGAGCACCAGCCTTGAATTCAGGAGGACCAGAGTTCAAATCTTATCTCAGACATTTAACACTTCCTAGCTGTGTAACCCTGGGCAAGTCACTTAACCCCAGCCTCAAAAAAAAAAAAAAAAAAAAAAAAAAAAAGAGAGAGAGAGAGAGAGAGAGAGAGAGACTAGGTTTCCTGGTCATTAAAATGGATTAAGTTATCTCTAATGTCCTTTTCAGATCCAGAACCTTCAACAATTTTGTGACCATCCTTAGTGGTAGCAAATATATCCTCTTGAATTGAAATCTTGGAAATATCCAACAATCAGTTAAAGCCAAGAAAAGTATGTGATCAAGCCAGGAAATGTTATTTGCCTGGAATGGAGGCTGAGTTTGATTATTCATATATGCCATAAATTGGCCGAGGTGATTACCAAAAAGCATTCCAGGAATGCCCTGAGCAATGGTAGCATCACTGAAATAAATATGTATAGCTTCTCAATAGAACAGCTTTGAATGTAACAACATTCATGTAGACAGATGAGCTCTAGAATATTAACTTAGAAGAATTGCTCTCTATGTGCTTTATGTCCTTACAGTGAGTGACCCAAGATGAATAGGAGATGGCTGGCAGGAATAACCAGGGATTGGAATGTCAGTATATTTTTGTAGCTAAGCAATTATTATTATTATTATTATTATTATTATTATTATTATTTTTGCTGAGGCAGTTGGGGTTAAGTGACTTGCCCGGGGTCACACAGCTAAGAAGTGTTAAGATTTAAACTCAGGTCCTTCTGACATCAGGGCTGGTGCTCTATTCACTGTGCCACTTAGCTGCCCCTAGCAATTATTCTTTTCTTCTGAAGGTTAGATGTATCTCTCTTCTAGATTTAGGGAGTGGAAGTGGTGATGAGACAATCTAGTGGGAGAAAGAGTGGAAATGACATTTTGATTATAGCTTCTTTCTACATCCCTAGTGATTTAACACTTGAGGGATCTTAGCAAACTTCTTTTATTCATTTACTTATCTTCCTGAATTCAAATTTAGTCTCACACACTTACTATGTGACTCTGGACAAGTTACTTAACCCTGTTTGCCTCAATTTCCTCATCTGTAAAATAAACTAGGAAAAGAAATGGCAAACCACTGCAGTATTCTTGCCAAGAAAACACCAAATGGGGTTATAGAATCAGATATGACTGAAAACAACTGAACAAGAAGATCTTCATGGATCTCTGCATTCACCTTAATCCAGTATTTCTACCCATTTAATTTTTTTTATCTTTGTGGGACCATCTCTTTGAATATTTCTATTCTGCTTCGGTCTGTCTCTGTACCTGCATCGTGTGTCCTTATTGCTCAGATCCACAGAGATGAGGATTAGTCTAGTCCATCCTAATATGATAAAATTGTTTGTAAACTATACCTATTCCTTTGGAATAGACCATAGCAGGAGAAGGAGGAAGAAGAATAGACTTGGTGGGATGGTGGAAATAACTTTAAACTTAATATCAAAAGACAGGTTAAAATCCTGATTCTGTTACTTGTATGAGCTTGCACAAGTTGCTTTTCTTCTTTTTGTGCTACAAAAATTTAGAGTTTGAAGGGCTCTTAGAAGCTATATATCACAACCTGTAGTTACAAACATTTTCTCTACAATATAGCTAAAATCAACTTTTGATCGAAAACTTTCGGTATCAAGGACTCCACTTCTTCCCAAGAAAATCACTTTTGACTAGCTCTAATTGTTAGAACTTTTTTCTAACAATTAGGGGGTATTAAGCCTAAATCTTTGCAACCTCTACCCCTTGTTTTGATTTCTGTCCTATGGGACTAAGCAGAATAAATAACAATCATCATCCATTTAAATAACTTGAAGATAGTTATCATGCAACTCTTCTCTCATGTCTTCTCACTAAATCTACCTTCTTCAATCAATCCTCACATGTCATGAATTTCAGATCTTTCAATTTACTTGTAACTGGATATTTTCCAACATCTCCTCCCCTCCCCAGCCCCCATTCCCATGAAAACTGCCTCAGGCTCAGCAATATTCTGAGGGCTTCAAGAGTACTTTGGATCTTTAAGTCCAACTTTTATAAGAAATGGAAACTGAATCCCACAGAGGGTAAGGGATATAAAACTCATATCACTATATTTGTAGCTCAAAGCTAATTAGGGATTATTAGAACCAAAGCTCATTTTACAGATGAAGAAGATAAAAGTGATTTGCCCAGAATCATGTAGTTAAGTCAGTGGCACAGGAAGGGATCATAGGATTTGGAGCCTGAAAATCATGCTATCCAATTCCCTTGTTTTGTAGATAAACCTGAAGCTTCAAGACAGGAATTATTCAAGCAATTGAGTGGACACTACTCAAATATAGGCCCTCTGACTCCAAATCTAGAGTTCAGTATTACCTCTTCAGAAGGGAGAGAAGGAACGAATACTTGTGTGGTCATGATTTTGGAATGTAAGAATCTTGGGATTTCAGCATTTTACCTCCAAAATAAGGAGGGGGCATAATGGTCTAGATGTTATCTAAGGGCCCTTTGAAGATTTAATTTCTATAATCATTTTATAGTATTTGAGGGGGGAGGGAATGTAGAAAAGATAAAGGGACTCAAGAAAAGAGTCCCTAGGACTTAGCATCGAAGAACATTTATAATTAGAAAGGTTAGTGGAAAGAGTCCATATTGAAAAGAGCATTAAAAAACGTGGGTTTCGATCCTGTTCTGATTGTGACCTTAGCTAAACTACTTAATCTCCCTTAACCTGTTCCCTCATCCTCACATACTTCACAGTGTTGGTAGGATTAAATAAAACAATGCAGGTAACATACTTTGCAAATCTTAAAGCATTACATAAATATCAGTTATTTTTCAGGAAAGGTGGCACAAAAAGAACAATAAAAGGTAGAAGAGGGAAAAACATGGGAGCTAGAAGTTGTGGTACAGAGGAGACTGTGTGATACAGTGGAAAGAATGTTGAATTTGGAGAGTATCTAAGAACTACCACTTCAAGCTTATTAGCTATGTTGCCTTGGCCCAATTAATCTTCCTAGGGCTGATTTCTCATAAAATGAGGGATCTCTGAAATAGTTTCTGACGTCCCTTCTGGCTTTAGATTTGTGGTTCTATGGCCAGTGTTACCAGGGAAAAGGACACAAGATGGGAGAGAAGTTTTTTGGCTATCAAATGTATCTATGTCCAAAACGTAAAGGGGTGAAAAGATGGAACAATGAGGATGATACTTTTTGCCTCTGAATTATATGCTCTTATAGAACTAGATGTCTGACTCCCTGAGAAATGCAAGGACAAAGGTTTGGGAAGGACTGGAACTGGTGTGTCACCCTGGGCTTTTGATAAAAACTGTCTGTAGGGGTCCCTGAGGCAAATTTCAATGGTAGGGAAAACCAAAAAATGTGATAGCATGTCAGAGCCCCTAGAAAGATTGGAAAAGAGAACCTATGGGATATCTGGCTTAGGTGCCTGAGTACTAGGACTTTTCCCCCTTTCCCTCAAAGACTCTGAGAGGAAGAAGCTAAGTCTTTATTTTCCCTGGGAAGGCCCATTATTATTGCTTTAGGATTACTGTGAGGAGGTAAAGGTAGGCTTGCGACTGTTAATAGCAAGCAGCACTTTCCATTTCTGAAAACCCATCACTTGGGGGCCATTCTATGAGAGTCCCACTCCTCAGTGTGAGTGTGAAAGGCTGCCATGTTTACCATGTCAGTTTCCACCTGTGCCCAATCATCGTCACCCACTTCCTGCCCTATTCCATCTCCCAAGTCTGTAGGCCTGACTCCTGTGTACTCCCACAAGGCGATGCATAATTTCACATCTGAGGGAGACCCACTCTGTTCCGGGAGGGACTGGCTTTCTCCATGACTTTTGACTGCTTCCTGTGAACAGCTCTTATGCTGTCTCAATGTGAAGGCACCACTACAGTCCAGTTTGGGCTCTCTGGAAAGTCAAGTGACCGCATTCGCTTCCCAGCACAAGGACTTGTCTATTTCCCCCCGAGTTCCCTTCTCTGGAAACCGTTCTATGTAGGCTTTTGTACGGCCAGCAGAACTCTTCCGGTATTGGGTGACGTCATGCAATCTTCATTATCTGTCGAAGGGTTCTCTCAAGGTCTCCGAGCAGTTTTGGGGGTGAGGGGCGGAGGAAAAGTGCAGGGCGGGAAGGAAAAGGGATATCCCTCCCTCCCCCAACTCATGCCCGGGAGAAGCTTATATGCCAGGAAGAGATGCCAAAGACTGGACGGGAGGATAGGGAGGTGGCGAACTACTTTCCTTTCCCAGCCATGCTGTGGCAGGATATGGCTTGTAAAATCATGCGTGTAGCTGGAATTCCTTGGTGGGCGGGATCCTCCCGCCGGAGCATGGAAAGCATCAGTTTGCCTTTGGGGCTGTCTGGCTGCTGTGTGAGCTGGAGCTGCTGCTGCTGGCGCGGGATAGGGAAGAGTGCAGTGCTGGCTGCTCCTGCGCCTGCTCCTGCGCCTGGCCGGAGTGGGTGGGGGATGTCACTATTTTTTAGTGTGTGGTTTGTTTCCTAGGAGCCAGTCGATCTCCAACACCTTCTGCGGCGTCAGCTGGGCCAGAACCTGGGAAAGAAGGGAAGGCGCTGGGAGTCAGGCCAGGGAAAATGAAGAGGAGGGAGTGGAGCTCAGGGCCGAGAGGAATAAGCAGAGACCCGGCAGCCCGCAACGTGAAATGTGTCTCAGCCCCTTCTCTTCCTCTCCCTTTCCCAGTTACCTGCAGGGCTCCTAGGTTTTCCATCAGCTGTTCTGTGTTGGACACCTCCAGCAGGACGGAGCTGACAGCCTCGCTACGGAGACACCAAGCTGGGATGAAATGGAGAGGGGCGGGGGAAGAGCGCCAAAGAGAGGAAGATTAAGGGCCTAGACATCCCCATCAATGGAGCCTTTCCTTGGGCACCTAAACATTTTCTGATTTAAGTCATCATATGCAGTAATCCAATATTAAATTTCAGAGTACTAACAAGTGGGTTTAGATGGAGGGAGGGGTATACGTAGCTACAAATCCTCCAGAAATCACGTTTGTTCCTCTCATCCTCGAACTATATAAACTAATATAGTTGAGGGCTCACGTGAAGGTCCTAGCTAGCCTTAGGAAGACTTAGATTAAAATCCTGTTTCTCGGCATCTCATGCAACTCACTACAATTAGAACTTTACAGACCAGGTACCCATCTACATAGGTGGAGAGTTTCCACATTAAAAGTTCTCTAAAAGAATGAAATCCAGCTTAACCAAAATAGAAAGTAGATAAAGCATTTCTTGTAAGGACCAAATGAGATCATTTGGGTAAAACTATTTTTAAATCTTAAAGTGGTATTTAAATTTAGCCATTATAATTACATAGATTTCCATGTTTCTTTCCTCCTCCCCCAATCCCAAACTAAATAAAATCCTCTGATAGATTTATGATAAATTGTTTGAAGGCAAGGAAAATACCATTTTTGTTTTTGTTTTTCTCCTCTCTCAACTATGATTTTGAGAATTACATGAGGAAAATGTCTAGCACAGGCTAGTCTATTTTAGGTTATGGGTTGAGGGTTTGTAGGAAGAGAGACTCCTTTTATTGTTTTTGGTTTTGACAGCAATGTCTCTTCACCAATAGAAAGCTGAGCCACTGTGCAGCCTAGTTGATGAGCAATAGGGAGCAGGTCCATGACCTTGACTTGTTGCTTCTTGCCATCTTCACTCTGTACTTTGTCCTTGAGCCACTGGTAGCTCTGGAAGAGAAAGGGAGGTAAAGAGGGGAGGGGAGAGGAGAGAAGGAAGCTGAGAATAACCCACAGACTCATCTTTTTCCTTCCCAAGTAGCTAAGGTAGCTGAAAATTCCCAAACCTTGCTCTCTTCAGGTGCCATGGAATGGAAGTCTTAAAAGTGTCTTACCTTGATGGTACCCCTGCAGGTCTCTGGGATTCTTCCTTCATTCTTGCTAGTAATGACACCACAGGCCAAAGGAGACCGAGTCACTGATCCAACACCTGAGTTCAGGAGGAAAAAAGATTATGGGAAAAAAGGATAGGGAAAGGATGTGGACCAATTTTAATGGCTGGCAGAAGGGAAGAATATTGAGAAGAACATATAGAATAAAGAGATAATATGTGGGGAGGAAAAGGACCAGGGAAGCTGAGGCTAGAAATGTCAGGCAGGATAGGGAGAATAGTCTCTAACCTATCTTGTGGTAGAGCTCAGGCAGCTGTGTTTCCATCTTATCCCTTTGAAACAGGTGATACTCAGCTTGTTCACATGCAGGGGGAATCAGGTTGAATTGTCGTGCCACTGAGTAGGCCTCCTAGATTAGAAGTAGGCATCAGAATACCCCAAACCTTTTAGCTTTTCTCCATATCTCCCCTCAACCCAAGTACATGGTAAGCATGTATTCTGTGAATTAGAAGTTGAAATGTTTTTAAGGAAATATATAGTGGGAAGGTACTTACCATGATTTCTGCAGCTCCCCAGCGTGATGTCCCCCAGTACAGTGCCAGTCCCTGATTAATGACAAAAGTCATGGCCCGGACAATCTCTGGATGTGTGAGGGTGATGAAATCCTGACAGTTAGATCACTAGGATTCAAGGCGTTCATTCTCCCAGATGGATAAACCCTCTTCTCTACAGCCATTTCCCTCTAAAAACCTAGGTATCTCTATGTGATGATGAAAGGTTAACCCCAGTTTTCCCCTACCCTCCTTTCCTTTGCCCTCTTCTGAAATCCCTGATGGGAGATATGGGAAACATGGGAGCACCTTGATGTCCCTGGGATTGGAAAATTCTAGGGTTTAGTATACTAGAGCTGGGGAGGTGATCCCTGGGTTTATGGACGTCTTGTAAGTTTAGGCATTCTTGGGGTTATTTTCACCCTCCATGGGACTGTTGGGGTCCGAGCGATTGGCGAAGACTATATCTACATATCCCAGTTGAAGCCGTTCCAAGGAGCCCCATAAGCCTGGGGGAGGAGGAAGAGAAGATAAGTGACCCAATTCCTTCAGATATGGCCCCCTATGTTCCAACTCCCTAATATTCTACCTCTTAAGTTCAGTTTGCATATTTCATCCACTCTGATATGACACCCTTTCCTCCACCCCAGCTTTTTAATTTGCTGATCTAATTCCTGCATTCTCATTATTTACCACCATCCCCCTCCCCCACAACATTCTTTAACCCCTTACCCACTCAACATTCCTAGTCCCTTACCCTCAATGATGTGTTTTCGGCTCAAGCCTTTTTCCGTCTCTGCCCTGTGGAAAAGTTGAGTTTACACTGGATGGTGCTAAAGATAGGTGGTAAGAATTACAATTCGATCCCTACATCTCCTGATTAAGGACTTAGCTAGAGTGATAAGTATGATAAGTATTTGAAAAGGATAAGTAATAAGTATTTGGAAAGGACTAGCAAGTTCAAGAATCCTTTTTACAATGATAAATCAATCAACAGGCATTTTTATTAAGCACCTAGTATGTGGTAGGTGCTAGGGATATGGAAACAAAAATCAAACAGTCCCTTGCACTCAAAAGATTACATCTCAAAAGTCTCTGGTTGAAAATCTCAGGTGAAGGAAAATTCACTATCTCTAAAGGCAATTCATTTCATTTTTGAACAGTTCTCATTATTTAGCTTAAATTTGCGTTTGCAAATTTTATCATTGCTTCTTTTCCCTTCATTTGCAATAAAAAGAAGGTTTTCTTCATGACAGCCTTTTCAAATATTTGGACAGCTATCATGTCTCCACTTCAAAATGTCATCCCTAGTGAAGGGTATGGGGAAAGGGAATACTCACTGCCCTCCCCAAAAGATTTTGGTGGTGATGATATAGCTGGATCTCCTTAAAAAGAAAAAAGGGAAGTGGGGGTAGGGTCAGCAGGAATAAGGTCAATGTGAACCTCCCCACCCAAATATCCTCTGCCTTGTACCCCAAATCCCAGCCTCACCTCCAACCCTTGCTCTTAAGGATATTGCCCAGAGTTCGTTCTGCCCTAGAAAAGGGGAAATAACAGGGAGCAAGGGGCTCTCTCTTCTAGTGATAGCCCCCTACAACCTCTACTTCTTGTTCTAAGAGAGTTCAAAAAGCACTTATTATTCCCTAGGTCCTATATTACATTGAAAAGAACAAAGAACTTGTTCTAGGGAGTTATAGCTCTGTAGTCTGGTAAGAACAAAAATACAGATTTTTTTTTTTTTCCATTTGCCCTAACCCATTCTTCCATTTACTTTGCAGTATTCTTTGACCATCTTATTTTGAATGCCTGTGAACTTAAGAATAATATACAACTCACATTTGCATGACACTTTAAAGGTGTACAATTGTTCCCCCCCCCTCGGCCAACATCCCTATAAAGTAGGCAGTGCAAGTATTATTCCTATTTTTCAAACAAGGAAACAGCTTTGGTGGTTAAAATGCTTTGACTAGGGTCATACAGCTAAGTAAGCATCTTACTTAATAGGTTTGAATCCTAGCTCCTCCTTTGTCTTCTGTCTTTGTAATCATTTAGAAATTCATTGTCTTGTAACATTCCTTTTATTTTTGGTATTTACAATTTATAAATCTTGTTAACTAAATTTTTAGTCTCCAAAGTCTCCTTGTTGGCCTCACATGTTGGTGCTCAATAAATATATATTATTTTTATTTTATTTTGCCTATATTTCCTGTTTGTTCACACTTAATATTTAAAGAGAAAATACTTTAGGGGTTTCAACATCCATATTTTGGAATCCCCTCTATGACCCAACATGATAGGAGAAGCAAACGTTCACTGGAGACAGAGATTACCTAAATCAAAGATGAGACACCCACTTTTCCTTTCCACTCCCAATCTTCCCCTCACTAATTTAACTCATACCCTTCCCCTTTTCCCTGGTTCATACTTTCCTGCTGCATACACCTCAGCTGTGTCAAACAGATTTACTCCATGCTCATATGCCACAGTCATCAGATTCTCTGCTGTCTAGGAATGAGTATGTTGGGGTAGAGTTAATACTATTTACCTTTCCATTGGTTTTCTCACCTTTCTTAACCTTCCAAATCCCAAGAGACTTCTAAGTGCTTTGAGTCTTCAAATATAACACCATTATCCCATGCCTGCCCCCCATATCTTTTCCACCCTTTTCCCAATTTCCCCCCACCTTGTTTCTCATATCCCTTATAATCTCTTCTCTGACCCACCCTTCCACAATCCATCTATTTCCCCATCTATTTCTCCCACCTTTCTTTCTCTATTCTCTATAACCCTCCCAGTATTCCCAACTATCTTTTGGTATCAGAAACATTTATACCTCATCTGAGATCTGAGACCCAAATGTGACCCAGGTACCTGCAGAAAGAAAATCCAGGGACATGGGGCTGTGAGAGACAAGGCATCTGAAAACCTTTACCCTTGCAGCCTCTTCATTCTTTCATTTCCCATTAGACTCACCAAGGCCAAGACAGGATACTCGAAGACCAGACTTTCCCAAATTCCTGTTGGATAAAAGAGAATCCAATAGAAGGATTTTCACCTTCGGTTCCCCTTGAAGATCTAAATAATAAGCTTTCTGGCTCTTTGCTTCTCTGAATGTGTTTCTCCATCCCATATTCTATTCCCCCATTTCAAAACCCCAGGCAAATTCTACTCTGAGTGAAGCCCAGTGATATCAGTGTAGACTGTTCACATTCAAATATTTGTTGAATGAATGAATTCATCTTCCTTTGGCACCTACTGTGCAATTTCTATTTTCTCTGCTATCAGTAAAATCTGCTACCTGATTTCTCTTGACTCATGTTTCTCTTCACAGTCATATTCATGGTTTTCCCTGTATAGCAGCACATGATCAGTATTAGTTTGTGAGACTATCTTGAGTTGGGGAAGCCTGAAAAGACTGTTAATATGGAGGGGGAAAGGTAACAACAGGGTCCAGGGAGGGTGAGCTATCTCCAGAAAATTAATCAGCAAATTGAGGTTTTGGTTGGTGGAAAATAGAGACCCCTGGGATCCCCTAAATGCTTGTGAAAGGTGGATATAAAGCTGATAAATGATTAATTCCCTTCAATCCCTTAGGCAGATAGTTGTCTGTCAGAAGGAATCTTTATTCAATCATCAAGATTGGTACAGCAAAGGGAACAGGAAACAAGGAAGCCCAGCCCCTTTTCTTATGGTTCTCCACCCCACTATTCGTATTGGCTAATGAAACTCCTTTTGAGACCCTTTTGAATCTTCTCCCCCCTTCCCCAAAAGTTTCAGTTATTTAACTCTCAGAGACTGAGAAACGATGGGAGTGGGGGGCAGGATGTGGTAAGATATCTGATTCCTTAGGTGACTAAACCTTATCAGATTAATAACCTCACCACCCCATCCCAGAATAGGATACAATCCCTTTTGCAATATCAGAACAATGCTATTTACCAAGAAATCCATCTATTTTTTTCTGCAGTGGAAGGGGGGAAGAGGGAAAGAGCTCGATGTTCTATGCCTATGGGGTGGGGTTGTGGGCTCCTAGCAGCATCTTATATACAGTATCAATTCCTTCTCACTACTCCTTCCAAAGTCCCTTTTGCTTTGCCCACAGTTCTGCATATCCCCTTGATACCTTGGGGACCCAAAGTTTTTTCCCCTTGACTGGGGTCATTTCATGCCTGAAAAAAAGTAGAGGATGATGAAGTTGGAGTCAGGAGGGTGGGAATTGTTGGTGAAAATGGGTCAAAACCATTACTGCTTTAATGACAATAGGGAATTTAGCTAGCCCTCTGCCAAGTCTAGAGATGTAGCGGTTGGAACGCATGGGGGGGGGGGGGAAGAGGAACAGACCCAAAAGACACTTCCTAAGTAGCATGAGGAAATCTTAAATACCCTCTCAGCCCAACCTCAGGACACTTTTTTTTTGAGGTACTCATGCCTTAGGGATGAGAAGGAAGATACAAAAAGGTACACAGCGAACCCTAACAACTTACTCTGATTCTCAAAAGAGTCAGGAGGTGGAGATGGAGAACAACAGACAGCCAAGGAGAGAGAATGTGAAAAAGAGATGGAGATAGAGATGTAAGTAAGGAATTGGAATGTTGCTGATGAAATTTGAGGAGTCTAGGATAATGGAATGTAGGTCGCTTGGGAGGCATGGGGTGGTGGGGTTGCCGAAGCAAGGGGAGGCAGAGGCAGGGGCAGGGACCCGGCTAAAAAGGGGCTGTTCTGGCCCTCTCCTTCAGTACCTGTACTTCATGCTGGTGCCTCGGCCGGTGCTCTCTCGTAGGGGCCCCGAGTGGGTCACAGCTGCAGGACCCAGGGGTCGTGCGACTGGCACAGTCCGCGCCTTGGGGCCGTTTCCCCCTCCCCCTGAAGGATTTCCGTGACTGCTGGCCACTCCACTGCCGTTCCCGCCCCCAGGGACAGGTCGGGGTCCACACAGACGGTCCTCACTGCTCCTGCTGCGGAGGTTTTGCTCAGTGCAAGCGATGGACACCTGCATTCCGGCTCAGGAGAGAAGGAAAACGGAATCCTCGAGAAATCGGGGTGATTTCAAGGGGAAGAGGGCAGAAAGGAAGGAGTAGGAACGAGGGGGTAAGAGAGGTATGATAAGACGTGGCCGAGGCTTGGGGTTAGCAGGGGTAGGGACAAACCAAAGGAGGCGAAGGTCCTCTAGATTCAATTTTCTGCGAAGACTAGGGGACGAGGAGGAAGCCAAGCAGACCGGAGACAGAGGGGTGACTGGAGCAGACCCAAGAAGGGGAACATGGGGGGCAGGATGAGAACAGAAGGGGCCCAGGAGTTAGGTTGGTAGAAGCAGATCCCGGGGACGGAGATCTGGGGATGCGTCTAGAAGTGGGGAGAATTGTTTTGGGGTGCCGGACAATTGGCACAGGAGCTAGAGGGGTTGGGGGCTCCGAAAAGATCCTCGGAGGACAAGGAACCCCAAGGAGGGAGATGGAGCGGTGTAGCTGCAGCAGCCCAAACCGCAATCCGAGGGGGGTTTGCATCCAGCCTGCAGCTGCTTAGGTCATCTGCATATCCCCCACCCCTCATCTGCATAGCTTTATCTCCACCTCCCCAGTCTGCACACAAGCTCCACCTCCCCAGTCTGCACACAAGCTCCACCTCCCCAGGCTGCACACAAGCTCCACCTCCCCAGGCTGCACACAAGCTCCGCCTCCCCAGGCTGCCGACAGGGGGCAGTAGAAGCCTAATCTGCATAACCCGGCCTCGTCGGTGGAGAGGGGAAAAAGGAGACTCCGTCCTTCTTCCTCTGGAGGTCTGCTGCCACCCATCCAAGACCTGTGTTTATTACTGGCTCCGGAAATTCCACCTCTCCCTTTCAGTCTCCCAAAACACCCTCCCTTTAGCACAGACGCTCCCAGAGCCACTAGACAGCTGATAGTTTTATTCTCCGTTCTCAATACAGTATCAAGAAAGGGGATTGATGGGAGGTAGGCATTGACTAGGTGGGATTACAGCATCAGAAGCAAAGGGCAACTGGAGCCGGAAGAGTCTGGAGGGGAATTCGGTGCTAAATTCTCTCGAGTAGCCAGCCACTTTGGAATGAGGCAGGGATTGGAAGGCTCCTCCGGTGACAAAAACAAACAGGAAGAACTATAACGAATACAGATGTTTCAGAAGAATGCTGTTCTCAGCCAGCCCGGGCAGAGAAGAAAGGAAGCGATCGAATGTAAGCGTCAAGCCGACTGCGAAAAAGTTCACTTTGTACAGTCTGACCCAGTGGGCACAGCGGATTCTTCACCACCAACTCCACGTAAAGCTATGGAAGAAGAAGGGAGGGGGTGAAGAGACAGGGGGTTGGGGATGAAGTAAAGTTTTTTTCCCCTAAGCCCCCATTCTTTCCAAAAACTCTTCCTCTTTTCCCTTTTAACCTTTGCATTTCCCCAAGTCATGAGGACTGAAGTGAAATATAATTCCCCAGGTAACAATAATAATACTAGCTAGCATTTGTAAAGGACTTTGAGGTTTGCAAAGCACTTAACAAATATTAAATATCATCTCTTCGATATTGCAATATCCCTGTAATCTAAGTGCTATTATCCCCACACAGATGAGGAAATTGAGGCAGAGATTACATGACTTGCCCAAGGATCAGAGATAGAAACTGTTTGAAGGATTATTTGAACTCAGGTTCAAACACAATAAAGTCAGAGGCCCTTAGAACTTGGAGAAAATATATGTACTGGAGGGTCTATAGCAGTCAATGAGCTCTAAGTGGGGCAGGGGGGAATGGAGAACCATCCACTCCAATATGGATATTATCATCAGTACCAAATGAACAAAGTTGTTAATTTAGGCAGATGAAAGCACCATCTTTTTAGTCACTCAGGTTCACAACTTTGAAGACATCTCCACTCTGCACTATCCCCAAGTCAGCACATACAAGATTTTTGCTCAATTCCAACGTCATAAACATTTTTTCAATGCATTCTCTCCTTTCCACTTACATAACTAATTCAGGCCCTCCTTACCTCTGCAATCCTGACTATTCTATTAGGCTCTTAATTGGCCTCTATCTCCTATTGAGCACTTAGGTGTCCCAGTAGATACAGTTTCAGGCCTAGAGTCAGGAATTTTGGAGTTCAAATCCAGCTTTAACTGAATAACAATCTTCTCTTTCTTCTCCAATCTATTCTCTACACAGGTCTGACCAAATTCTTTTTTGGAATTCACACTCTGATTTTGATCTGCTTTTTCATACTGATTTCACATTATCTCTCTTCACGAGCTTCATGAGTCTGGCCATTTTAGCATATTTCTCAAGACAATGCATCTCTCACCTCCCTTTGTACAGGCTATTTCCCATGCATGCTATATACCGCCTCATCATTTTTATTCAAGCAACTCCTCTCCTACATTATTCCTTTCCTAATCCTTTCACCCCACCCTCAGATGCATTTATTTTGCATATATTTTATATCTACCTATACATGTGTAGTTTCCCTTAAGGGCAGACTATTTTGTAAAGACTTTTTACTTTTATATTTGCATTCCCAGCACCTTGCACAGTTCTTGGTCCATGTTGTTCAGTCATGTCCAATTCCAAGTCCCTGTACCCTATCCACTTAGCTACCACATAGTAGCCCCCTAATGAATGCTTTTTGATTGAATGTAAATAGACAATCTCAGAAGTTGATGTAGGGCTCAATCATATTGAGATCTGTATGCAACATCATAAGTGTTTTGCATATAGGCTGCAATACTTTTATCATGACCTATATGCAAAATATGACAGAGATGTCATATCCCATTAGCTATCCTCATTACAATCTCCAAACTATTTGGGCATGATGAGTTTCAGATGTCTAAGGGAATCAAGACTGAAGACTTATGGGTTGCAAGGTTCCAGGTAACTGGAAAAGTAGTGATGTTCTCAACAGAAATAGGGAAATTAGGAGGAATGGGGGAAAGATGAATTGTTTTATTCATATTGAATTTATATGCCTATAGAATATCTAGATGAAAATTGATAAAGTGAACCTGGAACTCAAGAGAGAGATGAAAGCCTGAATATGTAGATTTTTGGAGTAAAGAGATGATAAGTGATAGGGAGCTGAGTGATCAACAAGTATAATGAGAAGAGGCAGAATACTGGGGCATACCTATGCATAGGGAGCATGATATAGATAACTCTGCAAACCAAGAAGCATTGGTCCAACAGTTAGGAAAGGGACCATAATAGTGCAGTATCATGAAAACCAGAATGAAGAGATGGTTAGTAGAATCAAAAACTGCAGAGGTCAAGGCAAATGAGGATTGGGGGGGGGGGGGAAGGCTAATAGATTTAGCATAAAGAGCTCTGGAATTGCCAACTGCCTGCTGGGCAACTTCAGCTAGATATCACATAGGCATTTCAAATTCAAAACATCTAAAGCAGAATTTATTTGCTTTTCATCTAAATGCACCCTCTCCTTCACATTCCATTTCAGTGGAAAGTATCATCATTGTTCCAGCCATCCAAGTTTTCTACCAACAATCAACTTCTGTTCTTCAGTCTCATTCACCCTGCCCATATCCAATTGGTTACCACATCTTATTATTCTCACCTTAATGTTTTTCTAATTTCTAATTCATTCTCATTTCTGCCAAAATTATATTTCTAAAGTCTGATAATAGCCACCCTCTGCTCCAGAAGTTTGGTGGCTCCACCCTGCCTTAAAATGAAATGAGTCCTCTGTTTAACCCTTTACCATCTGTCTCCAGCCTCTTTTCCTGGCTGATTATAAACGCTATGTTCTAGTTAAATAATCCTGCTTGTTACGCCCTGTGTACAATATTCCATCCTTCATCTCTATACTTTTGGACAGACTGTTCTATTACTGAAGTGCCTTTCCTCATTCCTTCTTCCTATAACTCAACTCTCAGCTCTCTTCAAAACTTAGCATCTTTCAAGATGACTTTCCTAATTTTCCCAGTTGTTAATGCCAATTCCTGTTCCTTCCATTTGCTGTATATTTACTTTGTAAAAGTAACTATGTCCCTTATATCCTTATTTGTGAATGGGGGTTGTGTCCCCCTGGTTTAATATAAAAGTGCAGAGGCCCTATTACATTTATATATTCAACATCTAGTGTAGTGTCTGGCACTTAATATTGTTGACTGATGGATTGGAATGGGAGATGGACTGGTCTTCAATCAGGGAGAGGAATAATAAATGGATAGCACAAATGCTATTTGTTCCAACAACACAGAAAACTGATCAACAAAGCATTTAAACACCCACTACAGGCCAGGAACTGTAGTTATTGCCTAGACAAGAATGAAATAGTCCTTGTTTTCAATCAATCAGCAACTTTCAACCAACCTTTATCAACATTTTGCAATTATATCATTAATATGCTATGATCAACCTTCACTAAAGTACTACTTTGAAACCTCATTTCTGGAAGCTACCTCTGCTAGATCTTACCATATTGGGAAATTTTTAAAAAAGCAGTCTGGACTATACACTTAAGATCTGAAGAGAAGCCTCACATTTGTAGAGTAGTTTGGATATCAAGTGATACTCCTCTTTGGTTCATGAGAAAACATTTAGATGTGGTGTGACAACTGGTAGAGAGGGTATCCATCCCAAAGAAATCTCATAATTTTAAAGTATGTTATGACCAAATCTTATCATATTTCAATATTTCAGTGTATTCTAGAATTTAGGGTCTCATTGACATGGGGATTCCTTCCACTGGTTAGGCTTACAATTCTATCCCATAGAAATCCTATGCTTTTTAATTCTGTGATGTTTACCCAGTGTCATCTATAGATCCTTATATATGATATATATAACTTACTGAAGACCTTTCTCTAGATAGTTAAGCTCTTTGAAGGTAAGGTTCATTTTATTTTTGTCTTTGCGCTATGTGTGTATAGCCAGTAACAGATGCTTAATATTCTGCCGATTAATCATTTTTTTCATCTGTTTATGCCACAGACAACCAACAGAAAAGAGAATTTTGAGCTGAGTCCACAAATGTGCAAGAAAAACGATAAAAATTTTTTAGAACCTTTGAAGCTTTATAATCTTTGATATTTGTCTTGTCCCTTGCAACAGACAATTTCATGCCATATATAATAACATGCATACCAGGACTTTTTTGGGTTAGCATAAAACTGGAAACAAAGTGAATAGCCATCAGCTGAAGGGCAGGAAAATTTGTGGCATATGAATGTAGTAAAAGATTATGATGATCCTGAAGAATTCAAGGAATCATGGGAAGACTTATATAAGTTGAAACTATTCTGGACCCTTTTTCAGAATGATGTTTTTAAATGCATAGGCTTTAAAGGAAATCAATTATATTCTGAGAGTTTCTCAAAATATTTTTTTTAAACTTGAGAGATATTGACAGGCAAAGTAGAGAGAGGACACTAACCCCACTGTAGATATGGTGTAGAACATCCCGAATGGGTCCTACCCCCAAATCGGTGTTCATTACAACCTTGACCCCAGTGGGTGTCTCATAGTAATGGAGCTTGTATCGACTTGTCTGGAAAGCCAGGAATCCATCTTTCCTGAAGAATGGATGTTAAGGAACACGTCTGATCTGGATCTATGATCACACACACGTTCAGTCCCTAATGAGAGGCTTTATATAGTTTCCCTCCCTACGCTAACTTTTTTTTTCCCCATTTGGTCCCATCCACTAAGTCGTATCTCCATTCCTTGTGGTCAGCCAACTTCCTCTCCAGAGTCTTTGTCTCTATAGATCCAAGAAGCCCACACCCCATTTCCACCCGTAGGATACATGTCCACAGGTGACATCTTGCTGACAAAAGATCGGATGGAGAAGAGCATTCCATACATCAGCTTGTACTCCTGACAGTAGCAGGGAATAAACAAACATTTTATATTTATGCAGTACTTATCAAGTGTTTTTTTTCACCACATTCCTTTCGGAGGGTGGGGGGAGGAGGAACTATATTGTACCCATATTACAGAGAAAGGAACTGAGACCCAGAGCAATTAAATTATCTCATACAAGGAAGCCGAGGCAGGGAAGGGCAGAAATGACTTGGCAAAAGTTAGAATAGTGAATTAAACCCAGGGTTCTTTTCACTAGGCCACACTTCTCAGAATGGGAGGGGATGGGGAGGTCTTTCGGGGCAGGGCAAGGTTTCAGGAGAGCAGGCTGTGATGCTGAATTCCCTCCTCCCTCCCCCCCATCCCCGTATCCTTCGAGTCACCTCCTCCTTGGGGATCCCCGCCTGCTTCTTTCGGTGCCACTCGCTATAGTGCAGGCAAACCCCATCTCGGTCAAACAAGTACAGGTTGTGGACAGTCATCTGTGGGGCGGGGAGGAGGCTGCGAGTTAGTCAGGGGAGCACCCACTTCCCGTTCCCGCCTAAAAACTTCTTCCAATCTGGGATCTTCTCATTCCCCCCTCAGTAACCCATCCAGCCCCCTCCCCGCGCTTATTCCAGGACACACCTAGGACTCACCAAAAATACACACCGGTAGTGCGCGTGCGTACCTGAGAATCTCGGCAGTGGGGGTGGAGAGGGAAGGTCCCTTATCATCCACCACTTCCGGTTCCTGCTGCGCCCCAACTCTCTTTGCCCGGAGACGCGAATCAGACAGTCGCACTTTCTCCAATGGCTCCATCTCTCCTAGCCCCGCCACATTTAGCGGCCTCGGCTCGCTTCCCCACAGCCAATCCTCTGTGGCGCTGGAAAGACGTACGCTCCTCCCTCCCAGTTCCTCCAACCCCATTAAAGTGCACGCCCCTCGGCCCGCCCCTTTCCCGGGCTCTTTGAGCAGCTCCGGTTCAAACGGGCGATTTGGGCCTCGTGTGCTGCCAGACCCTTATCGGGGCGGATGGTTTCTGTGGTGCGCGGGCGGGAAGCCGGGTGAACGAGCAGGTGGCATCCAACTGTTCTTGGAGGGTGGAAGGGAGAAGGGGTCTCCCGCCCCGGGAGGTGGGGGGGAAAAGCTGCGAAGGAGCGACTCCCAGATACATGTCTTTCCTGTGTTAGCTTGGTTAGAGGTGGGAGGGTCCGAGTAGAGGGAAAAACGAATGTGGGGGTGGCCTGGGCTCCAGAACTAGGTGAGGATGGCGGTCAAGGGAAGCTAGGAAAAGTCCTCTCCACTGGCTGACGTTGGCTGAGGAGATGGATGGCCTAGAGAAGCCGGGTGATGAAATTCTTCCCAGGAAAGATTGGAGAGTATGTTCAGGACCTTGAGATTCTCTCTGGGAGGATACTGGGCCCGTTAGGGATTTATTTTTCCGGGACATTGATCAGGTAGGGGTCTGAAGGAAGCCGAGCTATATTTGGTATCCTCTTGGGGGTCCCCAGTCTTAGTTTGTTTCACCCCCTCCCTACTAGGAATGCTTAGAGCTCAAAGTGGGGCATCTGCTGCAAAGTAGCTTGCTCTCCCTGCTTTTCCCATTCCGTACTGGTCAGGAAGAATGGCAGAGTCCCTCTGGCCATCATCTTCCTCCTCCACTTTTCCTTCTTTTTCTCTTTTTCCTCTTCCTTCTCCGATTCTGAAACAGGTAAGCTCCCTTACTTTGCCTACTACCCTTTACTCTCAAAAGCTGCAGAAGAGAAGTTTCTTGCTCATTTGTGGCCTCCAGAATCGGGAGAATCGGCAGGCTTGGTCTGGGAGCCATGGTGACTTGGAACAATGAAGTATTCTTGGACTAGAGTCCTGATCCAGGGGGAGTCATCCAATTGCACGCACTCAGGGCCAAAGAAGCAGCAGTGATTTAAGCCTCTGGAGATGTCTCAGCAGGCTGACCTCCTGGGTATGCGCCCATTCTGTTTGGGGGAGATTCCTGCTACTCCTTCCTAGACTCCATCTCAGCAAACCCTTTTCCTATGCTGTTTTCTTTTTCCCCAGGCCCCTTTTAAATAGAACCAAGAGACCTCTTGTTCCCCACTGCCTTTAGCTTTCTCCCCCTCTAGCCTCCATGGCAGCTCAAGTTCCAAGCCCCAACTTACCCCTCGGGCCAGAGGACTTCCTGAGTGATCCCCCAGGGCCCCCTGGGCGGAGCCAAGGAACGTTCTCAGAAGTGACCTCTCAGCTTTATGCTAACCTACGGCAAGGCCAAAAGGCAGAAGCTACTGCCAGGACCAGTCTCTACCTGGCCTCCAACTCTCCAACCCCTCCTGAGGAATTAGAGGGTCTAGCTCAAGAGCTGAGCCGAAGTCTGTCAACTGGGGTGGAGACCAGTTCACAGAAAAAGGTGGGGCTGGGCACTAGGGGTGATGGAAACGCTGATCATTGGATGAATATAGAAAAAAGATAGGATTTTTAAAGGGTTGAATTTGGATTGCATGCTTTAATTCAATAAACATAAACAATAAACTTTGAGAAAGGTTTGGTGCTAGACAAAAATGAATTACTCCTTTGTCTTATATATATATATATATATATATATATATATATATTTTTTTTTTTTTTTTTTTTTTTTTTTTTTTTCCTGAGGCTGGGGTTAAGTGACTTGCCCAGGGTCACACACTAGGAAGTGTTAAGTGTCTGAGACCAGATTTGAACTCGGGTTCTCTTGAATTCAAGGCTGGTGCTCTATCCACTGCGCCACCTAGCTGCCCCTTATATATATATTTTTAACAACTTGCATAAATAAGCAGCTTTAGGGTGGAGGCCAGGAATTAGGAAAATATTCCCACTGGAGCTGGAGAAAATAAGAATTCCAAAAACTGTGGTACTGATGGGTGAATTCCAGGTATGAGTGATACCTATGGGAGAATATGAAGCTAGATAATAAAATGCTACATTTGATGAACTTCTAGTAATCTAGTTTGGGCTGAACAGGAAATTTGTCAACAGAAATTAATGTGAATTAAGTCAGATTATTGATAAATTGTAGAAAGTTTTAAATGATAACTTGAAGAATTTATATTTTATCCTAGGGGATCAGGGATCTGTTGAATAAATTTGAACAGGAGAATGACATAATCAGATATGGCCTTTAGAAAGATTATTTTGGCAGTGTTGTGAAGTTAGGCTTGGAAAGAGAAAATTGGAAGCAGAAACAGAATTAGAAAGGTATATAAACTATGATATCTTTGGCTTAATGGTATGTAAGAGGATATGGTCCTGTGTAGAAGGGGGAAGATATGGAGATAAGAGTTCCCAGCAGCTGAGTGGATATAGCAGGTGAGGGAAAAGGAATCACTGTTGGCTCAGAGCCTACAAACCTGTACCTGGAAAGAGAGTATTGTTCTCAAAGAAACTGCAGAGTAGAGGAGTGGTTTTAAGGAAAAAGATAATTCTATTTTAGATATATTGAGTTTGAAGTTTAGTGGTAAATTCAGGTGGAAATGCCAAGTAGGCACTTGGCAATTTAGGACTTGGAGTTCAGAATAAAGATTAAGGCTTGATGTATATATTTGAGAGTCATCCTCCTAGTGATAATATAATCCTTAGGAGAGAGGAAATCTCAGAATAAAAGGCAGGAAATATATGATTATTCATTGAAAGAAGTGAACTGTTCAGGAGTAGCAGAGGGTAATCAGCAATGACAAAACTGTAAAGATTAGGCAATTTGAGGACTGAGAAAATATAAATTTAGCAGTTGTTGAAGTAACCTTAGAATTTAATGCCTAGAAAGCTAACCATTATAGTAATAGATAGCATAAGTAGTGACGAAGAGTGCCAGATTTGGAGGTAGGAAGACCTGAGTTCAAATCTGGCCTTGAATATTTACTAGTTGTGTGGCCCTAGGCAAATCATTTAACTGTTTGCCTCTGGTTGCCCATCTATAAAATGAACTGGAGATAACAAACTATTCCACTATCTTTCCCATGAAAATCTCAAATGGGGCCACAAAGAATCAAGAAGCTACTGAATTTAGTGCCTTAAGGTTTGCAAAATGCCTCACAACAAGAAGATAGGTGCTATTATCAACCCCATTTTATAGAAGAGGAAACTGAGGCTGAGAAAAGTTAATTGATTTACCCAGGTTACAAGCTAGTAAAAATCTGAAGCAAAAATAAATTCAGATCTTCCTGATTCCAAGTGCTATTCATTGTACCACATTACAGTATGAAGCCAGTTATAACTTATACTAGTAACTGTGTTTGTGAATAAGAAAAAGGACCAGGATTTTATGAGTTTGGCACACTGGAAAATTCTTCCTAAAATGTCACATAAGTAATACTTTTGGGAACAGTTAGAGATGTGCCACTGCTGGGAATATAGCTCCTAGGAAGATCTAGAGTCATATCTACTGAGAAGTATAATCATGGTGGTAAAATGTGTGGGTTACAAGATAGGAGCAGGAGTTAGGGATAGTAAAGTAACAAAGTTTAACATTAGCATTTTGAATTTTGAATCTAACAAGTTAATCACAAAACATAGTATTCTAATTGAACTTATAATCAAACGGGTTATTATTTCTTATAGAGAAAAAGCTAGTGAGAGAAGTGGCGCTCAATGGAGTCACTTCATTTATACGTTTTTACTGAGACAGGAAAGTAATTAATTCCTAAAGTTGGGAGTGGGATAGGGAACAGGGAAGATTATAATATCTCCTTTAACAGGAAACAGAGTGTAGGAATAAACAGGCTTTGGGTCTCTGCCCTTTAGGGAGGCTCCCAGCATATATTGGAAATGGAAAATGTACGGGGTCACCTCCAAAGCATGCTCCAAGCTTCTCGGGACACTGCTCCTCGTAAGTGAGCCTGCTTCTCTGGGTCCATAAAAGGGGTATAGCCAGAAGGGCTGGAAGACCATGAAAGGGAAGCAACAGGGAAGAAGGTGAGGTGGAAAGGACTATTTGTTCTTTCATCTTTAAATGGGCTCTGCCCCTGTCCATACCTTACCCCTAGCCCTTCGATTCCTCTGGCTGCTTGCAGGGGATAACCTTATTCCAGGTACTGTCCCAGAGAGACGAGAAGAAGACTCTTTTGACAGTGACAGCACAGCCACTCTGCTCAAGTGAGTTACCCTTAGATCCTTGTGAGTCATATAGATGTTCTCTGTAGTGGGATTTTAGCTCTTAAACTATCTGTACTATCCTCTGTAACTCTGCTTTGTTTTTGGCATACAGGCATTCAGCTTTCCCAACTTGTCTCATTTTTTTGCTCAGAATTTTCTTCCTCTTACTGTTAACTTATCTGCATAAGGTGGTAGAGCAGTTTAATGGTGTAGTGGAAAGGGCACTGGACTGAATCCCAAGAGTTGAACTCTTGGCTCAGCCTATCATTAATTAGTTAAGAAATCCCTTTGGGTATGTTTCTTTACCTCTGTGAGCTTTGATTTCCTCAGTAAAAGCAATCTAATCTAAAGTCCCTTCTAGTTATAAGTTTCTGTGATTTGCTTAGTACTCGGCCCCTCCAAGAGCTATCTCCACCCAGCTCAGCTCCAGCCTTGGAGGAGTTGTTCCCTCGATATACTAGTATCCGTCCTGGAACTCCTCACTACTTTCCTGATCTGCAGGGACTAAGAGATGCCTTGGACACAGAACATACCCGCCGTAGGGTAAGTTGAGGAATTGAAGTAGATGAATCATTCCTGAGGGAATAACAGATGTTGAAAGAGTCAATGAATGTCCAAATTTGTCCAGAATGACCAAGTAAATAGGTGCTGGACCTAAACTATAAACTACTTTATGTCCCCCATTTTAACATCCTTTGCACTAGTTGAGAGGGGAAAGAAGTATGAAGATAAAATAAATATTGCCCTTCATTCTTCTCTTCTAGGTGACCTAATTGCCCATATGCCCTGTTCTCCTAGATGGGAAGGAAAGTGTGGGGAATCTTCCTTAAAACCTTGCCATGTTTAGGTGATGTGTATATTAGGCTTCTTAGGTGGAACTTGCTTCCCATTTTTGTTATTCCTTGTGTTTCCAAGGACTCCAAGACTCTTTCCCAGTGCTCTGGGGGGAAAAAAAGGAACTCTATTCCTGAAGGCTATGAATAACATGTTAGAGAGATAATTGAAGTTCAGTCCTAAACCCATCTTCCTTTTTGTGACTCTGATTCTTGCCCCATAGTCACCAAGTATCCCTCTTTTAGTCTAGACTGTGCCACCAGAGACCTAGACAACCTTTTTCAGTTTTCATTTTTCCCTGCCAGAAGGCTCTGAGCCAGGACAAGTAAAAAGTGAATGCTATTCCTTGCTTTTTGTCCTTAGCATTGTGAACGTCACATCCAGAATCTACAGACTCGTGTGTTAGAACTACAGCAGCAATTAGCTGTTGCTGTGGCTGCAGACCGAAAGAAAGACCTTATGATTGAGCAACTGGACAAGGTGCCAAGGGAACAAGGGAAACTAGACCTGGAGTACAATATCACCTGCCCAAAACAAACAGGAAACAAGGGATTGGATTTAGCCGTAGTGGAATTGTGGAATGAATGAGAGATTATATTTATTTATGATTTTAATTTTGTAATGTAAAAAGCATTTTTAACATTCATTTTTTAAAATTAGAGTTCTCAGTTCTCTGCCTCCCCTTTGATTGAGAAGACAAGCAATTTGATATCGTGCAGTTATGCAAAACATTTCTGCATTGTTCATGTTATGAAGAATGAGGGCATTATAAACAGGTTTTTCTGACTATTGTCATATACATGCTAGGAGACAGAGGTGACTACCAATCCAGTCAGAAGACAGAGACACAACTGTTGTAAGATTTCACCAAACCTTCCCTTTCTCCACCTCCTATATACTATTTAGACCTTGGCCCGAGTGGTAGAGGGCTGGAACCGACATGAGGCTGAAAGGACAGAAGTTCTTCGGGGGCTGCAAGAGGAGCAAAAGGCTATTGAACTTACACGAAGCCAACAGCAAGAGGTACATGACCTAGGCATTAGAAGACAGTGCTTAGAAAGTAAGGAAGTTGGAATTTTAGTCATAAGAAACATGATACTAGATCTGGGTTCACCTGTTTTTTAAAAAAAAATATTTTGAGAAACTCTCAGAAGATAATTAATTTCCTTTAAAGCCTATGCATTTAAAAACATCATTCTGAAAAAGGGTCCAGAATAGTATCAACTTATGTTAAGTCTTCCCATGATTCCTTGAATTCTTCAGGATCATCATAATCTTTTACTACATTATATGCCACAAATTTTCCAGCCCTTCAGCTGATGGTTATTCACTTTGTTTCCAGTTTTATGCTACTACAAAAAAGTCCTGCTATGCATGTTATTATATATGGTATGAAATTGTCTATTGTAAGGAACAAGACAAATATCAAAGATTATAAAGGTTCAAAAGTTCTAAAAAAATTTTAATCATTTTTCTTGCATAATTTCAATCTAGATCAATTAGACCAATTTTAAACTCCACCAACAGTTTATTAATGTGCCTATCATCCCGTTAGCCTTTTCAGTGGTGACTTTATCAATTTGATAGTCAATTTGATGGTCAGAGTTGTTTTAATTTTCATTTCTTTTATTAGTAATTTGGAACATTTATTCAAATAACTTTTGTTAGTTTGAAAACGTTCCATTCTTTGTCCATTGAACATGATCTTGAAGCCTCATTTGGTAAGCCTATAACTCTACCCCCCAAATTAATAACATTTCATTGTCAACACTATCCCTCTCACCTCTTCTTGCTCCATTTGGCATTCAAAAAAATATTTGGGAAAAGTTGGGTGCCCCAATCTAATCAGCCCTTTGGTATTAAGAGTTAACTTTAGTTTGGAATGTGTATACTTTGTGTGTTCTGGGACTTGGCTTCTCATTTTCTCTGAATTCTATCATCTCTTCTTCCTCCCTGCCTGTAGACTATAGCTCGACTAGAACAGAGTCTAAAGCAGACGAAGGAAGCCCTGAGTAGGGAGCGGGAAGGGACCAACCAACAGCAACAGGAGCAAGAGACATTGGTGAGAGAGCCAGACTATTTCACTTACCTGGGACTGTGACTTCCTGGGAACTGGGCTATCAAGGAAGTTTGGTATGCAGGAAGCTGATAACCTGCTTCTGGGTTCTGACTGAAAAGCTGATATGTGAATCTGGTGGTAGATAGATAATGAAATAATTACTAACATAAGCTAGGAGCTAAGTGTGGGATTTGGTGTGTGTATATATATATATATATATATATATATATATATATATATATATATATATATACATACATACACACACACACACACATATATATATATGTATATATATACACACATACACACACATATATATATGTATATATACACACACACACACACACACACACACACACACACACACACATATATATATGGACTTGTCTTGATGACAGTAGAAGGAGACCAATTTTAGTGGTAAGGAATGTTCAACCAGAATTCCAAACTTAGATCTTTTGTTGTCTACTGAGATTTATTTGGTTTATAATTTGGAGCTTATAATAATAATAATAACAACTCATTTTTATAGGATATGAATATTTAACAATCACTTTATTACAATAATCTTATGATATAGATAGTATAAGTAGTAAGTAAATCTTTTTTTTTTTTCACAAATTTTTACAAATAATTTCTCTGAACCACAGTTTCCATAATTGAATTGTGTAACGTCATATGGTTAGTAAACAACAGATATGGTACTTAAACCCATTTTTTTTTTTTTTTTAAACTGCACTAAGTATGAGTGCTATCTACTGGCTAGCTGGAAAGACATAGGTATCAAGAGATATTTCCTAAGTATGGGAGATGAGGTTTGTCAATATACTGGGCCTTGGTAGTTATCTTTTTTTTCCTTTCTTTTTTAATTAATTAATCTTTATTAAAGCGTTTTTATTTATAAAGTATATGCATGGGTAATTTTTCCAACATTGACTCTTGCAAAACCTTTTTTCCAAATTTTCTCCTCCTTCCCTCCCACCCCTTCCCCTAGCTGGCAGGTAGTCCAATATATTAAATATGTTAAAATACATGTTAAAGCCAATATATGTGTAATATTTGTACAGTTTTCTTGTTGCACAAGAAAAATCAGATCAAGAAGGAAGAAAAAAAAACTATGAAAGAAAACAAAATGCAAACAAACAACAGAGTGAGAATGCTATGTTGTGGTCTACACTCAGTTCCCATGATCCTCTTTCTGGGTGTAGATGGCTCTCTTCATCATTGAACAAGTGGAACTGGTTTGAATCACCTTAATGTTGAAGAAAGCCACGTTCATCAGAATTGATCATTGTATAGTCTTCTTGTTTCCATGTATCTCCTGGTTCTGCTCATTTCACTTAGCATCAGTTCATGTAGGTCTCTCCAAATCTCTCTGAAATTATTCTGCTGGTTGCTTCTTACAGAACAATAGTATTTCATAGCATTCATATACCATAATTTATTAAGCCATTCTCTAAATTGATGGGCATCCATTCAATTTCCAGTTTCTTGTCACTACAAAGAGAGCTGCCACAAACATTTTTGTACATGTGGGTCCCTTTTCCCTCTAAGATCTCTGAGATATAATTCCAGTAAAAACATTGCTGGGTCAAAGGGTATGCACAGTTTGATGACTTTTTGAGCATAGTTCCAAACTGCTCTCCTGAATTGTTGGATTCACTCACAGTTCCACCAATAATGTTACCAGTGTCCCATTTTTCCCACATCCCCTCCAACATTGGTCATTATCTTTTCCTGTCATCTTTGCAAATCTGAGAGGTGTGTAGTGGTATCTCAGAGTTTTCTTAATTTGTATTTTTCTGATCAATAGTGATTGGGAGCACCTTTTCATGTGGCTACAAATAGTTTCAATTTCTTCATCTGAAAATTGTCTGTTCATATCTTTTAACCGTTTATTAATTGGAGAATGGCTTAAACTATTATAAATTTGAGTCAATTCTTTATATATTTTAGAAATGAGGCCTTTATCAGATCCTTTGAATGTGAAAATGTTTTCCCAGTTTATTGCTTCCCTTCTAATTTTGTCTGCATTAGTTTGTACAAAAACTTTTAAACTTAATATAATCAAAATTATCTATTTTGTGATCAATAATGATCTCTAGCTCTTCTTTGGTTACAAATTCCTTCCTCCTCTACAAATCTGAGAGGTAAACTATCCTATGTTCTTCTAATTTGTTTATAATATCATTGTTTATGTCTAAATCATGAACCCGTTTCAACCTTATCTTGGTATACAGTGTTAGGTACTTTCTGCCATACTAGCTTCCAATTTTTCACAGCAGTTTTTGTCAAATAGTGAATTCTTATCCCAAAAACTGGGGCCTTTGGGTTTGTCAAATACTAGATTGCTATAGTCATTGACTATATTTTGTTCTGTGAACCTAGTCTATTCCACTGATCAACTTCTCTATTTCTTAGCCAGTACCAAATGATTTTGATGATTGTTGCTTCATAATGTGGTTTTTGATCTAGGACAGCTAGGCCACCTTCATTTGCTTTTTCTTCATTAATTCCTTTGAAATCTTGACCTTTTGTTCTTCCAGATGAATTTTGTTGTTATTTTTTCTATGTCAATAAAATAGTTTCTTGGGAGTTTGATGGTATAGCACTAAATGAATAGATTAGTTTAGGGAGTATTGTCATCTTTTTTTATATTCGCTTGACCATCCATGAGCATTTGATAGCACTTGATATTTTTCCAATTGCTTAGTTCTGACTTAATTTGTGTGGATAGTGTTTTGTAGTTTTGCTTATATAGTTCCTGACTTTCCCTTATTTTAAATGGAATTTCTTTTTGTATCTCATGCTGTTGGATTTTGTTAGTGATGTATGCTGATGATTTATGTGAATCTATTTTGTATCTTGCAACTTTGCTGATGTTGTGGATTATTTCTAATAGTTTTTTAATTGATTCTCTAGGGTCTAATAGTTTTTTTAGTTGATTCTCTAGGGGCCTTGGTAATTACCTTGTAATTATCTTGGCTGTCTGTTGCGGCTATAGAAGGAAGCTCGACAAGCTTTAGCTCGTAGCTTAGAGCGGGAACAGCAACGGTGTCGGACTCTACAGGAGGAGCGGGATGAGGCTCGGGCAGAGCAGCTAAATCAGAACAGAGAACTAGAAGCACTCCAAGCTGCCTTGGAGGAAAAGCATCAGGCCTGGACCCAGCGTGAACATCAGCTTGAAGAACGCTGTAAAAGTATACAAGAAGAGGGCCGGATCCAATTGGAGAGGGAACAGGTAAGGGTAGGAGAGAAACATGGCCTGAAGCCTAAGGTAGAGAGAGGAGAATGAGCAGAAAGTGATACATAAATGGGGAAAGAAAAGGCAAAGAGACTGAGTATAGAAAGTGAGTTTATTAGGAAGGCTATGCGGGCATGGTTTTAGCAGGATGAATAAATTGCTAAGGGGAGTTAGGGATGTATAGTAGTTTGGTTTAAAAAAGAGGGATGAAGCATGAGTTACGATATTTAGAAGCAGAGCACAGAGTATAGAGATTAGACTGGGGACAGAAGAAATAGCCTTTGTTTTTATTATTATTATTATTATTATTATTATTTTTTTTTTTTTGCAAAGCAATTGGGATTGTGACTTGCCCAGCTTCACACAGCTAGGAAGTGTGTCTTGAGGCAGAAATCAGGTCCTCCTGATTCCAAAGCTAGTGGTTTATTCATTGTGCCATCTATCTGTCCACTATTTGTCCAATAACCTCTGAAGACAATATAAAGTCCTTGGATTTTCCTTTCTCCTCAGGCAAACTCCCAGCGGGATGTACAAGCTGCCCGAGAGGCTCAGCAACTCCTATCATCTGTTCAGTCTGATGTGCGGAGGTTAGAAGAGGAATTGGACACAGCACGGCGAGAAAGAGATGCTTTACAGCTGGAAACCAGCTTAGTGCAGGTTAGGGGTTAGGAAAAGTATTGTGATTCATTGACTTTTTTTCTAGTTGAGAAAGGTTTATCCAAGATCAAAAAAGAAATGATTTCCAGTTGCTAAGTGTATATTTCTACTACATTGCCAATGTTGTAGAAATAATACACATACTAATTACTTTTCCTCCCAATATATTTCACTTGAGGGTATCATTGTGTCAATGTTGCATATCAGAGGTGTTGCTATTTCTCTCAGCAACTCCAGTTTTTGATTCATTCAGCCTGGCATTTTGCATGATGTTTTGCATTTTAGTTAAATAAATGAGATGGTAATATATTAACTTATCATACTCCTTTCTCAATCTTGAAATAATCAATTAGTTCCTTAGGAGACAAGTAACATGATCTGGTACTCCTATCCCATCCCATGGGAGTCTCGAGGACAAGCCACAAAAGTAGATATTTAATGTTTGTTCAATTTATTAGAATTGGAAGTACGCAGTAAAGTATGTACCTTTATGCAGGTCTAAATCATGGTTTTAGTATATTATCTGTTAATAAGTTGATGCATATTTCATTCCTTGTAGACTTATTTTTAAATTCAAATTTTCTTTTTTAAAATTTTAATAGTTAAATTACATACACACACAACACAAACACAAACACACATAGTAGCATTTATTTCTTTCTCCCCTCGGGGAGGAATGAAAAGCAAAACCCTTGTTACAAAAAAAACCCATAATTAAGCAAATTGTGTCCCAAATGTGCCTCATTCTGTCTGTCAGTATGGTAGACTGTACTCTTCATTGTTGCTTATCTGGAATCATAACTGATCATTGTGTTGATCAGTTAAGTGTTTCAAATTTGTTTCTATAATGTTAATGTTATATTTTAAATTCTTCTGCTCAAGTCTTCTGAAGTTTCTCTGAAATTATCTCTTTATTAATTCCTAATTGCATAATAATAATCCATTATGTTTATATACCATAATTTGTTCAACCATTCTCCAATTGATGGGGACTTCTACTCCTTAAGTTTCTAGTTCTTTGCATCATAAAAAGAGCTGCTATAAATATTTTTGGACACAGATTCTTTTCCTCTTTCTTTGATTTTCTTGGAATATAGATCTAATTGTTTTATTTTGGGTCAAAGGGTATGCCCAGTTTAGTAACTTTTTGGGCATTGCCCTAATTTGCTTTTCAAAATGGTGTTATTAATTTACAGCTCTACCATGAACTGTTGTAGATCGATGTGCTTGCTTTCTCAAGTTGGGTAATTTTAGAAGATGGTTAATCTTTCTTATTTAAAAGAATAATTTGGTTTCAATTTTTGAAAAATGATTAATCCATAGACATGTAGGAAGAAGGCAACATCTTGATTGAAAGAAACTCTTTGTTTTTCTTTCCTTATGCTTGTGAATTCTGTGTGTACACAGAGAAACAGAAATTAAGATTTGTTCTACGTTCTGCCTCTGGCCTCTTTAAACCTCAATAAGGAGCAGAGGCTGTACCCTCGCTTCCTAGGCCAGCCTGAATATCCTCTGCATATCCTCATTACCAGGCCCGGTTTGAAGCCCAGCGAGTACAAATGGAGTCAGAGCTTGCTATTTTGCTAGAGCAGAGAGTAACTGAACGACTAGCCCAGGTGCAAGAGAGCAGTCTTCGACAAGTGAGCAGTCTTCGGGAACAACACAGGTATCAGGGATGGTCCACAGTTTTGCTCTTTGCTAACAGTCTCTCACTCCTACCCTGTGTTTATGGGCAAGCTAGCTTTTTTTCTTTTTCTGACTTTTTTCTCCTCTTGTTTTTCCCTTTTCATTCCCAGACTCGGGCCTGTTTCATTTATGGCTCTTACCTACTTAGAAATTAGAAACTTGCAGTATTCCATAAAAGTTTTTATAACAAATTATTTGGAATTTTATTGTTATTAGGAAGCAGTTACAAGAGTTAACTGAGCAGCATCAACAGGAATTGTCTAATCAATTGGATCAATTCCATGGGGAGTTGTCAGAGCGAGAAGATCGGCATCAGCAGGTGGCTCAAGACTATGAGCTCAGGTGCTAGCTTTGAGAACCTCCTCAAACTTCTCTTCTGACTTTGGGTGGCCCAGAATTCTGCTTCTCTCAAAATTTTAAGCGTCAGATTTCTTAAGTCCTAATTTGTCTCATCACCACATTTCCCCAAGGGACTCAAGAGTCTGGACCCTAAATCCTTTTTCCTCTCATTTTCCCAGATTGGCTCATGAGCAGGCCCGAGTACGGGAATTACGTATGATACACCGGCAGCTAGAAGAACAGCGGGTAGAGCTGGTAGAGAGGTTCCAGTCCATGCTTCGGGCTCATTGGGATGAGGCACACCAGCTGCTCAGTACCACAGCCCCTTCTCAGGTAGGCCTTGTCTTTTCGACATGCACAGTGAGCTGAGATCACTTGGATTCAGATAAAAAATATTAAGGCTAATGAGACAAGTTTTTTGAAGCTATTTTTGGGAAACTCAGATCAGAGAAGGAATAGAACTTGATATTCAGAATAGATATGGTTATAACTGATGTCAGAGAAAAAGCAGAGTTGCTCATTTCTTCCAAGGAGAATGATCTTAGTATTGAAAAATACAGAACAAAAGTGGCTAATAGGAACTTAATTTCCAAGACTGAGAGAGATAGTTAAAGAATACTTATATGCCCTTATAAATTCTAGTCACTTGACCCCAGTGACCTATATCTTTAATCGTACTAAAATTAAAAACAAAAACCCAAAACTGGTGGATAAAATTACTGAGTCATTGCCACTGATCTTTGGCAATAGACACGGGATTGGAGAAAGACCAATGTAGTTCTGATTTTCAAAAAATGGAAAGAATATAATATAGTTCAATTAGATGCCAATGAGTTTTGCTTGGATTTCTGGCTAGAAAAAGTAGTAGTGATCACAGAGTCAGTAAAGCTTTATCAAGAATAGATTGTGCCAGTTGTTGTTGTTCAGTCATTCATTCACATCCAATTCTTCCTGACTCCATGGACTATATATAACACAGCCCTTCTAACTTCCATTATTTCTCAAAGTCTTTCAAAGTTCATGTTCATGTTTCCATGACACTGTCTTTTTTATCCTCTGCTTTTTTTTCCTTTTCCTTTTCCTTTAGTCTTTCCTAACATCTGAGTCCTGTTTTCTCATTATGTGGCTAAAGTATTTAAACTTCAGTTTCATTCTTAGCCTTTCAGTGAATAGCCTGAATTGATTTATTTTAATATTGACTGAATTGATCTCTTTAGTGTCTAAGGACTGTCTTCTAGCACCAAATTTAAACCATATTTCTTTTTTGATGAAATTTTGAAGCTGTTAGTTAGATATGGAGAATTTTGTAGGTAATGTAGATTTTAACAGCACATTTGATAATGTCAGTCATACTATTCTTATGCAAAAAAGTATGTTTAATTAGTGAAATAAAAATTATCTAAGGAGCCATTGATTATCAAAGAGATAGTTAACTGCAATCATTACAACCAAGAATGTAGTCTTCACTGAACACGAATTGATCATCAGTTTCAATATCCTTATATAGAATGTGAATACATAAGCAGTGGAATGTTATAGAAAGCAAGAGGAGAAGATACAAAGAACAGATAACAGAGGGGAGAGAAAAGAATTTCTGCATCAGGAAGCTCAGGGAACTAGTTGGTCAAAACTGAAGTTGAAGTTTATGTACTAGCTTTGACAATTTCCACTTTGATTTTAAGTCTAAAAAAAAAAAAAGGAAAATATCTGAGGTTCAAAACTTCAGAGTATAATGATTTAATGAACAAGGTCAATTATTGCCAGTCAGATCAGGTCATTGATTCCTCATTGGTCAGAGATAAAGGATTAATTAACAGTTTATTTGTATAACAGAAAAGAGGAGTTAAAAATTGGATCAATCTTAGGAAATTTGTCATTTTGTCAACGAGAGGTATGTAGCGGTACAGAGTTGTTTTAAGTTGCATTTCTCTTATCAGTAGTGATTAGAGCATTTTTTTCAAAGTGCTGTAAATGAAAAAATACATTTGACTAGAAATGGCTTTAATTTATTTGTTTGAAAATTGTCTGTTAATTGGAAAATGACTTGTATTCTTATAAATGTGAGTCAATTCTCTATATATTTTAGAAATGAGAACTTTATTAAAAATGCTGCCTGTAAAATTTTTTTTCTTCCCTTCTAATCTCCTAAACTAATCTGCATTAGTTTTGTTTGCATAAAACCTTTTAAATTTAATATAATAAAATTATCCATTTTATAATGTTCTCTAATTGTTCTTTGGCCATAAATTCTTTCCTTTTCCACAAATCTGAGAGTAAGACTATCCCTTGTTCTCTTAATTTGCTTATAGTTGTCATCCTTTATATCTAAATCATGAACCCATTTCAACCTTATCTTGGTATAGGATATGAGATGTTAGCCGATGCCTAGTTTCTGCTATACTATTTTCCAGTTTTCCCAGCAGTTTTTGTCAAATAGTGAGTATTTATCCCAGAAGCTGGGAGTCTTTGGATTTATCAAACTCAAAAAGGTTTTTTCATGCTAGAATGCTGGACCAAACTGATAAGACATTCATTTGTAACACATTTTTGCCATAATCCCTTTTTTTCAGTAAGCAAAAATCTGCCTTCTTATCCTAGTTCAGGCACTTTCCTCAGTTGAAGACAAAAGAAAAAATGAAACCCTTTACAAACATGTGTAATTAAAACCAAATTTGCAAATTGGCCACATCCAGAAAAATAAATTTGTTTCATTCTGCATTCTTGGGTCTTTTATCTCTATATCAGGAGAGGGAAATATGTTTCATTATTAGTCCTCTAAAATTGTTTTGGTCATAATACTAAGAAGAATACCTGGTGCTTTCAAAGTTGTTTGGCTAGACCATGTTGTCATTCTACAAATTATCCTTTTAATTCTGTTCTTTTGACCCCCTTTCAGTTCATACTAGGTTTTTCTAAGACCTTAATCATTTTTTATGGCACAAAATATCACATTTATACACAATAGTTATTCCCCAATTGATAGACAACACATCAGATTTTCATTCTTTGCTATCTCACAAGGGGCGTGTTGACCACAGGACTGATATCCAAAGCATCCAGCGCTAATGTGTGCTTCCCATGAGGTATATATGCACATAGCTTTAAGCGACTGGAGTAGACCAAAGCAGGGCAGAGTCAGAGCACCTCATGAGAGAGGGAATTGACTATCAATCCAGTTCTGACAGGGTGAGGGGGGGAGGAACCAGACATTCTGATAAATTGGGATCAAGAAGAACAATGACAGAATGGGGGGAGGCACATTCTGATAAATATGAAGTCATGATGACTAAAATAGAAGATCTTTCTTCATATCTGGATTAAACATTTACAGTTTATAATCTTAGCATAGCCAACCCTAAATTATATCAGTTCTAATGATCAGGAGGGAAGGGTTCTGTTGCAACCAGAGGGATTGGGGCAAAACAATTGAGGTAGGACAATTCAAGGAGACTATGGCATAACAAGTCTGCATTAACAACATAGCAATAAAATCCTTTCCTCTTGAACTAGTCTAACTCTACAAATTATTTTGAGGTACCTCATAACACTGGTCTGGAACCCTAATAATATTTTGGGGTTCTGCTTTAAAACCCCAATACTTTCTGTTGATATTTCTTTCATAGGTGATAGTGGGTTCTTTCTATCTTTAATTCATTTTGACTTTAAATAGCAGATTTGGGCAATTTTCATTTATAATTTCTTGAAACATAATACTCATGTTAAAAAAAAAAAAGTCATAGTTTTAAGGACTCCCAATGATTAATACCTTTCTTTTTCTTTCCTTTTATCAACAGTTGGTCACTTGTTTTTGTTAGTAACTATTCTGTATTTTTTTTACATTTTTCTAATCTTTTAATTTTGTTTTAAAATCAACTTCTGTTTCATGGAATTTGTGTTGGTCTACTCTAGTTTTCAGGGCATCTATCACTTAGGCCAGATGTACCATTTTCTCTTCTAATCCTTTTATTCTTCTGGTTCTTTCCTCCAGAGCTTTTATTCCATTTTTTGGCTTTTGCATCATTTTTCCTAGGTATTTATATGATCCTTGTGGAAATCCTTTTTTCCCCCCTTTGTGTCTGTTCTTACAATTGTAATGGAGTTACTCGCTCTTCCTTGTTGGGCTATCCTAGAGCTATAATTTTTGGTTTTGGCTATTTATTCATTCCTCCAGCTTTAGTTCATGAAATGAGGATTTGTGATAGGGGCTAGTTCTGCCTCAAGCTATGCTTTTGGGTAGAGTGGTTTGCTCTATTTTGTCTTATCCTGGCTGTTACTTGGGTTTCTGGGTTAACTAAGACTTGCTGTGCTCCTGAGGTTTGAACTACACTGCTTGAATTTCTTCATTTCTGGTATACTGCTGAGGACCTCTTCTACCTAGAATTGTGACCCTCTAGGGGTGCATTTCTGGGTTAATTCCACCTCTCAATATTATCTTCTGAGACTATCATCAGGGCCCTCTCTGGCATCTCTGAGCAGAATGTTAGGAACCTCCAAATTCCTCTTCTGAATGCACTCTGATCTTTGCTTTTTTCCAAAGTTCCCTATTCTTCCCTTCCTTTCTCAGAAGCTCCTTTGCTTTTCCTACCTTTGGACACAGAGGCTTGTAGGCTTCATGTGTCTCTTGCCCATCTTTGATCACTGAGATGCTGGTGGACAAAGAGCTTTTATTAAGAGTAGAATAGCACCAATGCTGCCATTTTTCTTGTTTGCTTGTGCTTGCATTATTAGTATTATCTTCAGTTTATAGTTTCTCTGCAGGAATCTTTTTAAGCCACTGGTCTGGTTTGTGGTGGTTAAAGATAGATAATGTAATCCATAAATCCACTTATCATTACAACATACGTGAGGGATTCACTGTCAATCCCCTCTTCCCTCTGGATACTTTGAGAACAATTGTGATATATGACTGTCTAGCATACAGGTTACTTGAGGATGCCAGAAAAGAACATAAGTAATATTTGAGACCAATTTCTTTTTGATATATAAGTAAGAATTCCAATTTTTTCTCCTGCATCACATTGATTATGATGCACATTGCTTAGAAAGTCACAAATTAACATTTTTAATTGAATTTTTATTTATTTTTAAAACATTTCCCTATTACATTTTAATATGATTCAGTGATCTCTATGTCTTAGAAAGTTGTCTGGAACAGAGAAATTAAATAACTTGAGTTGGGGAGAAGAGGGTAGGGAATCATACGTCTGTTTTGTGTCAAGAGACAGGGGATTTGAACCCAGAAGCTTATCTCAGCTCTCTATCCACTGTATCACAGGCTGTTTTTTATTATGTCTTACTAAATGATAATATTCCATTCTATTTATATACCTGAGGTTTTTTTTAGCCATTCCCTGATTAATTGGTGCATACTTTGTTATGAGTTGCTTGCTGTACCACAGAGAATGCTGCTGTTTTGTACTGAGCCTTGCTTCTGCCTTTGGCTTCCTTGGAAAAGATGCCAACAATGAGATTTTTTTGGTTAAAGAGTTCAGATAAATTTTTTTTTTTTTGCAGAATTACAAATTAATATCCAGAAAAATTGGATCAATTTATAACCCTATCCACAGTATATCGTATGCCATAGGGTCCACTGGCATTAACTATTCCTTTTTTGTCATATTTGACTTTTTATAGGACATGAGATAAAACTTTTTATTATTTTGAATTTGCATTTCTTTTTAGTATTAATGATTTGGAACATGTTTTCAAATAATCATTTATAGTTTGCAATTCATCTTTTGAAAAATGTATTCTTGTGCCACAGTTCCCTTTTATTGTCCTGCCTCAGTTTCCCTAAATTGTTCTGCCTCATTCCCCCTGATTGCAAACCCTCCTAACCATTAGGACTGATATAATTTAGGGCTAACTACTTTAAGGTTATAAACTGTAAATGTTTAATCTCAGTTAAGGGGAAGATCTTCTATTTTAGACATCATGGCTCCAGACCTTCCCAACTTATCAGAATGTCCACTGCTCACTCTGCCTTTGTTATCCCTTATCACTAAAATCCTATAAAGACTCTCTGGAGACTCACATTCCATGCTGGATTCTTGGAGAGGAAAGTCTAATTCAGCCCTGGAGGCAGAATGGATTCTGTTGTCTCCAGACTATCTCTCCCGCTAAGAAATTTGAATAAAATATTAAAAACTTTCTAATCTCTATCTTGCCTCAGCATTACACTTGAAAGAGATATGTAAATATGTATGTGTGTATGTGTATGTGTATATCTGCATATGTATATATAAATATATCCTTTCTTAACTATAATCTGATTGGGTATGGTGGGGGGGGGGGGAATGAAAGGAGGGAAAAAGAATAAAGTAAATAAGGTGAGCCCAGGAGAACAAAAGAACAGTTTACAAGGAAGAAAAGAAAAGATGGACACTTGTGAATATAATTTCTTCTACTAATATATATATATATATTTTTTTAAGTTGGTATTTGTTATATATTTTGAATCCTCCCTCTGTTGGGCATATGATAATGTTCTCTTTTGTTTTGTTTCATTTTGTTTTGTATTGCTTTTCTGTTTTTCTTTTTGCTTATTCTGTTTCTTCAAATAAAATAAATTTGAGGAAATTTTTTTTTTAAGTCTTTCCTTTGGACTTATGAAAACTACTATTCATGTGCAGAGAAAGAAATGATGGATTCTGAATGCTGATCAAAGCATACTTTACTTTTTAAATTTTTCTTTTTCTTTTGGACTATTTTCTTTTACAATGTGATTAACGTGGAAATATGTTTTGCACAATTGCATATGTATAAACTATTTAATTGCTTGTCATCTTAACAGGGGGAAAGGGAGAGAATGAATTTGGAACTCAGAATTAAAAAAAAAAAAAGAATGTTAAAGAAAAAAGAATATCCTTTGACCAGTTTAAAAATTGCTATATTCTGTATATACTAGAGTATAGTATATACTATAGAAAGTATTGCCCTAGACCACTTTTACTAAAGGCTATCACATTCATTGATTCTTCTCCAGCTTCTTTATTTGGCTCTTAACTGTACTTCTCTTCTTTTCTTTCCCCTTTTCACCATTTCTTCACAGGTCCCTCCCCCTGGTACTCCCAGCTCCTTGGTCTCCTGTCCCAGAGAACCTGAAAAAGAGGAGAGGAGGGCTTGGAGCATGCCTCCTGCTGCAGTGGCTCTGAAGCCAGTGTTGCAACAGAACAGGGAGCCAAGGGAGGAGCTGCCTGGAGGCCTAGCACATCCTTGTACTCCCTCACCTGATCTCAGCCTTCTGCTAGGTCCTAATTTCCAGAGCCAGCATAGCTTTCAGCCTTTGGAGCCTAAACCTGATCTTACGCCACCCTCAGGTAACTTGGAATGATCATCACCAGAGTTCCTTCTATTTAATTCTCTAGTCTCCTTTTCTTGACTCCAATTCTTTCCTCCTAGAATTTAAATATTTGCTTTTCTAGCCCTGAGCTAGTAACAACTCATCTTAATTTTTTCTTTCTGTCTTCTTCCCTTACCCTCAATACTGTTTCTAGACTTTTTCATCTTATCTCCTAATTATCTTGTATTTGTTCTTTCTAAGGGCCCCATGTGTCTTGCATTATGATCCTCGGCCTTCTCTTTCTAACTTTTTTCCAAGCTTCCCAAGATTTAACCATTCTACCTTTAGCTTTGATTTTTACCATGTTACGTGGTGTGCCCCTTCTTCTAGGTGGATTGCAGTTTTGACCCCTGCTAATAATTCATTTTTTCCCCCTCAGATCCTGGAGGCTTTCCTCCTGAGCATAGAGCAGAACGACCATTCCCTGAGGTTCTTGGAGACAGAGGAGAAGGGACCCTGGAACAAGATTTGCCCCCTCCACAGCTGGAAGAGCTGAAGCACTATCTGCACCAGGTATAGGACTCCTGGATTATTTTAGGGCTCTTCTCCAGGGATTCAGTCATCACTACTCTTTTTCCAGATCCTTTGTTTTTCCTTGTTTCTATCTCTTTTTGCTGTTAACTTCTTGGTGACATCCCCAGGTTTTAGGTTATTCAGCCCCATCTGATATTTCCTTTCCCTTCTCCAGACTACACCTCTTTCCTAGGGTCCTCTGCCACTTTCTCTCCACAGTTCTTGGAACCAGTGTCCCAAAGCTGTGTGAGTCCCACCATTGATCTGCTGCCCCGTAAACCTGGTAAGTCCAGGGAATGTAGAATCTGGTTTTCTAAGGTAAACAATGAGATTCTAAGCAAAGTTACAGTGTTTCCTACTAGAGAATGGAACCTCTGATGGTTTTCTTTTCCTAATCAGGAAAATCTTATCCCTTGTCCAGGTACCCTGATAGTTCCTCCTTGGGAGGAAGCCCCTCCGCTATCACGGCCCCCACCACCTGTCCACAAAACTAAAGTACCACTAGCCAAGGCATCCTGTCTTTTCCGGATACCTGAGCCCTCTCCAACTCCTCCACAAAGCGGTAGCCATGAAAGTTGCTCCCCAGAGAGAGGTGAGTGGTGCAGTAAAGAGAAAAGGTGGGGTTGAGTTTGGGAAGAATGAATTTGGAAGAGACAAACACTTTCTTCCGAGAGAGATGTGATGCGGGCAGTGCAAAAACTTGGGAGAACAAGAGGAGGAAGGACAAGGTACAGGAGTTATTGGAATAATGATCATGTTTTTCTTAGGTGGAGAGGGGAGACCAATATCTCCCCGGCAACTGGCAGAGCTGTCTCGGCTGCTTCGACAGTACCAGCCCCGAAGCAATGGTGGCCCTTCTACTGAGGATCTTTTATTGTATTTAAGGGGATCGGAGCATAGTGGGTAAAAGAACTGGATAGGGGAAAGTGGGATAAGACTATGGGGGACCAGGGAAGGACAAGAAACAGTAGGATTTAGTTTGGTCTTGAGGGGTGGAAAAGCAAGGAGGCAGGCCTGTAAATTTTCCTCACCTCTTGTTCTTTACCTTTTTTTTTCTCTTCTCTCCTTCTCTGCATTCTAATTTATAGCTCCTCCCACTCAAGATTCTGTCATCCTGACTGCTCAGTTTCCTCCATTTCTTTACTCTATTGTTCTATCTCTCCTGCAGTCAACCCTTCCTGCTCTTACCTTACCTCTTGGGATAACAGATGTTACTCAATTCTGAGCGGCTGGTAACCATCATTTCCTGGGCCAGGGCAGTGTTTAATGTTCTTCTGCATTGCTTCTCAATTTTGTGTGACAGAGTTGAAGGTCGAGGGGATGGTATCCCCAGAAGAAATGTAGACACACGCTTGGGAGAGGTTCTCCGGAAAGAGGTGAGAAAAGAATAGGAACTAAAGACCTTGAGAGGGTTCCTGCTAGCCCCAGTCAACTCAACTCCACCTTATTTCTTAGCTGCTACTGGTATGAACACTTGGACTTTTTTTGTTTGCTCATGGTTCCTCCTTCCCCAATATCTCCCTTTGACTTTTAGTAGGGATTGGGAGATCAAGGGTATGTAAAATGCCTAAAACTGACATTTGTCTTTCTCCATTCACAGCTTCCTTCTCAGGCCTCATCTCGTCGCCCTGCTAGTACTCATAAGGCTGAGAAACCAGTGGGTAGGAAGAAAAGCGGCCATCCAGCACCAGGCAGTGCTAGGAGTCGAAGTGGAATCTGGAGATAGCCCCATATTCTACACCCAGGCTCTTAACATTTTTTAAAGGAAACATTTTATTAAATACAAACTGCTTAATTGTATCTGAATATTTGGGAAATTGGGAAAGTGGGTAGATTAAATATAATTCTCTCAAAAGAACCAGAGTATATATAAAATTATATATATATATATATGTATATACACATATAATAAATAAATTAAAAAATTATCACAATATATAAGAGAGCAGTGTTTGTCTGGGACCCTTTCTCAGGTTTGATGTTGCAAGATGAGACATGCAGGTGATAAGGAATCTACTTTTAATAAACACGCGTTCTCAACAACACGTGTTGTGTAAACAACAATTCAGTTGCCCTCAAATTAGTTACAACTGCTATACTGAATTTTTAGAATTTTTTTTTAACCTCAAATAACTTTTCCCTCCTAAAAGAGAAAATCTTTCCTTCTCTTGAGTTTGAACTGCTTACCAAGTGCTTTGAGTTGTTTTGTCTTCAAAGAGGACCATGACATCAGGAAGGTGATGCAAGTGAATTGGATTTAAGTGAGGGAGGGCTGTTCCAGGTCACCTGGCTCACTTTCTCCCTTCAGAGCCATCTGGGTTCATTGGCCAGATATAAATCTGGACAACTGGATGGCCATGCATGCTGTGGAAAAGCTTGGTAATTTTAAACTAACATCTTTAATAGGTCTCATTTTGACTGTGGCCACATCCATTCATTAAGGTTGGATTAGATGGAAGAGGCCATTCTTTTAAGGCTGAGGCTCCACTAAAACTCTTTAAATGTCCTAACCCCAACCTTGCCTTAGGAAAACCTGCCAGGTTTTTTCTTCTCATAAGATATGAAGCTGTGCCTGGGACCCAGTTAGCTCAGTGGGCCTTAGCCCACTTAATCCATACCTTCCTTAGTATAGCTTCCTAGTAGCTTCAGGTCATATTAAAATAGCATTCTGATCACTTAAGGCCCACCCACTAGGAGTTATGGCCCTTTACTATAGATGAAAGAATCACCACATCCTGCCTGACCAGACTCCTTTCCAGTTGGAGATGAGGTAGCGCAAGCAGGCTTTTTCTAACCAAGCAAAGTGCTGGAGCATCCTTGAAGGTCCCTTCTACTCTATGCCTAAGTAAAAATCTCTTTTTGTTAACTACTTGGATAATCTGTGTTCTTATTTTCTTGCAACATCAAACTCAAGGGTGCCAGGCTAACTAACACTGCCCAGACTAAACAAGCTTCCCTTAATAATCAGCATCCCACAGTTGAGTGCCATTGTAGGAAAGCTACAGCTTACCATTAGAGAAAGTAGTGGGGTAGAGCAATGTCAGAGAATAAGCATTTAGAAGTTAGATACACCCTCCTAAATTTCTTCCCTCCAATATGGCACATAAAATGTGTCTTCTGGGTTCTCTTACAAGTCAGGTTTTTTAAAAAGTCATCAAAGTAGTAAACTTTGTTACTAACCACTTTTAGAATCTGACATCTTTGGCTTTGTTCTCCAACCCAGGAGTTGAATGATGACATAGAAATATTTCTTCCAAAATATCTCTGCCAAAAATCAGAAACAAACAAAGGAAACATCAACTCTTTAAAATAACAAAGTTGAATGCCATGCCTCGTTTTCATTCTTTTAGATTCATAGTTTATCATTGTGTTGAAGTTCTAAAAATCTCTTAAAAATATTTTTTATAAAGTTACTATTGTATAATTGTTCTAGTTCTGCTCACTTCACTGCATCATTTCATAAAAGGTCCTTCCAGTTTCTCTGAAACTGGATACATTTCATTATTTCTTATGGCACAATATTCCATTATATTCACATATCACACTATTTAGCCATTACCCAATAGGAAGACAGTCGATTTAAGTTTTTAACTACCATTAAAAGAACTGCTTATAAATATGGGGTATATAAAGCTTTTGATTTCTTTAGGAGTATAGCTCTAATAATGGAGCTGATATCTATTGACCATGCAAGTCTCACCACACCCTTTCCTTTTACTTTTCATAGATTAAAGGAACTGAAGTGATTTAGGAAATTGAGAGAGCATAGTTTTTATCTAAAAAAAAATGAATAAGTTTGCAACACAAAACAATCATGACAGGCATTTATTAGGCAACAAAGATTTGCCATTATGTACAATAGCTCATGGGCTTAGTCAAATATGACTAAAGGATGCAGAATCATAGGTGATTAAGCAATAGGCTTCCCAGCTTATTCTTAAAATCTTAGGGGAGAGGAGCAAAAGCTGGGTCTAAGGAAGTAAGCAGAGAAGTGTGGGAGGAGTTAGGGACAAATGTGTAATAAGCTAACCGGACTGACCTTTTATATGCAATTGATAATAGGAACAGGATGAGCTTCTTTTAGGATTTTCTGACAAGGGGACAGATAGAGCTGGTTTAGAGTTCACAACAGAAGGATATATTTAAAAGCTGAGAAACTATCCATGTTTCATATAACTATGAGTGCTCGGTATGACCCCAACAGCAACTCTGAACTAATAAGAAGCCAATGTTAGCTTCATCCCTCAAAAATGCCAACAAGAAGTTGGCTCAGGCCCCTGTAGTGGCCCCAAAAAGCCTAGAGCAGATGTTGGAGATTGGACTGATCCCAAGTATCTTGTGAGGCCCTCTGTTACTTACTTCTGGTTGGTGAACTGGCTCTATCTCCTTATGACTTTAAGCACTCAATCCTGAGTGACATGTCTTCCACTGCTATTCCAATATAGCTATTCCATTGCTATTCCAACCAAGATTCCACTGATTTTGGGACCTAAATACCAAAGAAAAGGAAGGAAATAAGAATCTTACTATGTGCCAGGCTCAATGTTAAGTGTTTAAGCAAAAAAGGAGCTTACATTCTAATGAGGGAAGACAAAATACAAAAGGGAACTGAAAATGATCTGCAGTGGGCACGGTTTTGAAATCCAGAAAGTCAAAGGCAGATTGTTTTTACTATCTGTGTACTTTTAAAGTCTGTCCACTTTCTTCAGGGACTATGTATTGTTCAAGGACAGACTGTACCTCCATTTCCCCGCCCCCCCTCCAGTCCTGAGGGAATGTAAATTACCTTTTCTAAAAGCTAGAATCAATTGATTAAAAAAAAAAAAAAAAAAAAAAAAGGTTGGTATAAAACATTTCCCCACCCCCCCCCCCAAAAAAGAAAAAAAAATGAACATAGCTTATGTTGATTTAAAATTCAGTCTTCATAGTTCTTCCTCTATATTTTAATGGCATTTTTCATCCAAAATTTATTGAGGTTGCCTTGGGTCACTGAATGCCTGAGAAGAAGCAAGTCTGTCATAGTTGATCATGACACAATCTTGCTATTGTACACTGTTTTCCTGGTTCTGCTTGTCTTACACAACATTATTTCATATAAATTTTTCCAGGCTTTTTTATTTTCAAAACACATAGTTTTCAATATTCACCTTTGCAAAATCTTGTGTTCCAAAATTTTTTCTCTCTTCTTTCCCCCCATCTCCTCCACTAGAGGCCAGTAATCTAATATATGTCAAATGTGCAATTCTTCTATCATATTCTTGCTGCACAAGAAAAATCAGATCAAAAAGGAAAAAAAATAAAGAACAAAATGTAAGCAAACAACAAAAAACAAAAAAGTGAAAATACTTTGTTGTAGTCCATTTTCAGTCCCCACAGTACCCTTTCTGGGTGCAAATGTATCTCTCCAACACAAGACCTTTGGAACTGGTTTCCAGGTCTTTCTAAAAACAACCTATTCATTTTTTATAGAACAATAATATTCTATTACTTTCATATATCATAATTTATTCAGCCATTCCCCAAATTGATGGGCATCTATTCATTTTCCAATTCTTTGCCACCACAAAAAAAAGCTGCTACAAACATTTCTGCACATTTGGGTCCTTTTCCCAATTTAATGCTGGAGAAACTGAGGTGAGATAGAGATTAGAGAGTTTTTGATATTTTTATTTGGATTTCTGAAAGAGAGAGATTGTGCTGGGGGCACGATGCCCCCAGGGCTGATGTCCAAATGTGAGTTCTCAATAACTTATTTATAGTTCTTAGCTCAGGTAGTTAAACAAAGGCAGAGGGTGGAATACAAATTCTGGTAAGTAGGAATCTCCAGGCAGGGACCATCACTCTGGTTCTGACAGATTGGAGGGTAGGACCATAAATTCTTACAAACTGGAAGTTAAGGAGGTGTCCAGTTTAGAGCCAGGAAGTCTGGATTTAGGGGATTAGATAGCTGAGATAGAACATCTGGAGTCTTATCTTCTGGAATGTCTGATCTCCATAGCCCTAATTATCTCAGTTCTAATGGTGTATCTGGTTCTGTTCATCACTAATCAATTGGAACTGATCTGGATCCTCTCATTGCCAAAGGTAGCCACTTGCATCTATGATAATGATCCCCTGGTTCTGTTCATTGTACTTAGCATCAGTTTATGTAAGTCTCTCCAAGCCTCTCTGTATTCATCTTGCTGGTCATTTCTTACAGAACAATAATATTCCATAATATTCATATACCATAATTTATTCAGCCATTCTCTAATTGATGGGCATCCATTCAATTTCCAATTTCTAGCCACTACAAAGAGGGCTGCCACAAACATTTTTGCACATACAGGTCCCTTTCCCTCCTTTAATATCTCTTTGGGATTTAAGCCCAGTAGTATACTGCTGGATCAAAGGGTATGCATAGTTTGATAACTTTTTGAGCATAGTCTCCAGAATGGAATGCATCAAGGTCCCATTTTTCCCACATCCCCTCCAACATTCATCATTATCTTTTCCTGTCATCTTAGCCAATCTGACAGGTATGTAGTGCTTAGAATTGTCTTAATTTGCATTTCTCTGCTCAATAATGATTTGGAACACCTTTTCTATGAGGAGAAATAGTTTCAATTTCTTCATCAGAAAATTGTTTGTTCATATCCTTTGACCATTTATCAAATGGAAAATGGCTTGATTTCTTATAGAGTTAATTCTCGAAATGTGGCCTTTATCAGAATCTTTAATTATAAAAATATTTTCCCAGTTTATTGCTTCCTTTCTAATCTAGTCTGCATTAATTTTGTTTGTACAAAAGCTTTTTAACTTGACATAAATATTTTGTGATCAATAATGATCTCTAGTTTTTCTTTGGTCACAAATTCCTTCCTTCTCCACATGTCTGAGAGGTAAGGATATGTATGTCTTTGGGCATAGTTCCAAATTGTTCTCAGGAATAGTTGGATCACTTCATAACTCTACCAACAATGCATTAGTGTCCCAGTTTTCCTATATTCCCTTCAGCATATATCATTATCTTTTCTTGTAAGCTTAGCCAACCTGAGAGATTCAGAGTTGTTTTAATTTGCATTTCTTAATCAATAGTGATTTTGGAGCATTTTTTCATATGACTATAGATGGCTTTGATTTTTTTTTTTAATCTCAAGGATGTGTTACATGGGCAAATGAATACATATTTACAGACACAAAATAATTCAAAATAGCTTTTCATATATATTTATACATGAGGGTGCAAAAAAGAACCTCATCAGCTTTTATATTTGTTTCTTTGAGAAAGGCAGCATAAAAGTAGATAGCTGGTATCTGAATCAGAAAGGGATATTGTTATTCTTGACCTTTTGTTTTTCCAAATGAACTTTTTTATTTTTTCTAGCTCTATAAAATAATTGTTTGGGAATTTTATTGATATGGCACTGAGCAAGTAGACTAATTTAGGTAGTCATTTTTATTAAATTAATTTTGCTTACCCATGAGCAATTGATATTTTCCAGTTTAGATAGATCTGATTTTATCAGTGAGAACAGTGTTTTGTAATTGTACTCATATAATTCTTAGATTTGTCTAGTCAGGTACACACAAATATTTTATTTTGTCTACAGTTATTTTAAATAAAATTTCTCTTTCTATCTCTTGCTGCTGGGCTTCCTTATCAGCATGTAGAAATGCTGATGATTTGTGTGGATTTATTTGATATCCTACAAAGCTGTTAATTGTTTCAAATAGATTTTTGGATGATTGCCTGGAATTTTCTAAGTTGTCATCATCTCATCTGCAAAGAGTGATAGTTTTATCTCCTCATTGCCTACTCTAATTCCTTTAATCTCTTTTTTCTTTTTTCTATTGATTACTAGAGCCAACATTTCAAGTATAATATTGAATAATAGTGGTAATAGTAGGCATCCTTGTTTCATTCCTGATCTTATTAGGAATTTATCTATCTTCTCTCCAGTATGACTCATGTTTTCTGAAGGTTTTAGATAGAAGCTCTTTGTCATTTTAAAGAAAACTCTTCTCTAGTATTTTTAATAGAAATGGGTGCTGTACTATGTCAAAAGCTTTTTTCTGCATCTATTGAGATTATCATATGATTTCTGTTAGTTTTGTTATCGAAAAGGTCAATTATGAAAATAATTTTCCTTTTGTTGAACCAGCTCTGCATACCTGGCATAAATCCCACTTAGTCATAGTATTATGTGGCTGATAAATTGTTGTAATCTCTTCTAATATGTTATTTAAAATTTTTGTGTCAATATTCATTAGGGAGATTGGTCTGTAATTTTCTTTCTCTGTTTTGGTTCTTCCTGGTTTAGGTATCAGCACCATATTTGTGTTTAACCTTTAAATAATTTTTTTCTTTCCTGTTTATCTTTCTATGCTTCTATTGCGTTCTGTTTGAAGATAAAAATTTCTGTTTAGTTTTTGTCTTTTCAATAGAAATGATTGAAAGTCCCTTACTTCATTGAAGATTCATCTCTTCCTCTGAAAGATAATACTCAGTATCGATGAGTGGTTGATTCTTAGTTATAATCCCAGGTCCTTTGCCTTTCAGAATATGGTATACCAGGCCCTCTGATCCTTTATTGTAGAAGTTACCAGATCCTAGGTCATCCTGATTGTGGTTTCTCAATACTTGAATTTTTTTGGAGAAGCTTGCAGTCTTTTTTCCCCCTGAGATGATCTTGGACCACTGGACCTATCTATCTGATTTGTAGCTAAAACCTTCCATATGTGTTGTCTCCCCTGTCAGAGTACGGACTGTTACTTTTTGTATTGTCAGAGCTTTGCTCTTAGTAACTGATGAGGTCCTGAATGGTGTTTTAGACAGAGAGAAACTAAAGAATTGATCTCTGAGGCAAGAAGGGAGAAGGCTCTGATAGAGATTAGTTTAGCTCCATGGTCCCACCCTTTGGGAGGTTGTCCAGTCTGAAATCCAAGTTACGTCAAACCCCTGAGACCCAACCTCTGTAGGGGTCTCAACCAGTCTCACCTTGCTATACCCTATCAGAAATCCAAGTTATGTTCCTGAGGTTAAATTTTCCCTATAAACATCTGCTTATGGGTCATTCTATGGCTGCTATCCTCTTTTGAAAGTCAGTCTGGCAAAGCACTCTGCCTCATGGTCTTTCTCCTTACTCCACCATGCCACATGCTCCCCTAACTCCACTATATTTTCCAATCCAACTTCTCTTCCTGATAGCTAACTCACTCTTTTAGGGTGTTATATCCCTTTCAGGATTTATCCTGCCAGCTAAGGGTATGGCCTCAACCTCATGGAGTTCTCCCTTTCTACTGGGTAATTTTGAGTTCCACTAAGGAACTTGTCTTTGCATATTTTCCATTCCCCATGTCTGTTGTGTCTCTTCATTTTTCTGTAACCTGTCTATCATTTGCCAGAGAGAATGGCCATGAATTCTTCACATGACCAAACCCCAACTTTTGATGCCTATATCCCCCACATCATTTTGGTCCTCAAACCACCCACATCAGTAAGCACTTAATACTTTCTTCATTTAAGTATGTCATAATTTTACAAAAATGAATATAAGGTACTGGGGGTACAGGGAAGTACTAATTGTTGGGTGTTTTAAAGGAAGTGATCTTTGGAATAAACTTTGAAAGACAGTTGAAATTCTGAGAGATGATGATGTGTCATATACGAAGAACAACTAAGTCAGTTTCATTGGCATGGGAAGTGTGTGATATAAGGTCGGAGGGGAAGGTGAGAGTTAGGAAGGAAAGAGTTTTAAATGACAAACAGATGAGTTGGTATATGATCCCAGAGGAAGTAAGGAGCCAATGGGCCTTTTAAAGCTGAGTACTGATATGGTCAGACCTATGCTTTAGGAATAGCATATTGGCAATCATGTAAAAGATTTATTGAAGTGAATAGAGTCTTAAGGCAGGGAGATCAATTAGGAGGCTAGTGCAGTAATGAATAGCCAAGAGAGAGGTGATGAGCTACTGAGCTGATGTCAGATAACTTCAACTATCATTATTTCCTATCTATGTGTCTTTGCAGAGATCATTCATCCTCTAAGTATCCCTCTTCACCTCCACTTTTTAGAATCCATAGTTTTTGGCTTTTTTTTTTCTTTTCTTTTCAGCTGATCAACTCAGATGACACCTCCTCCAGGAAGTCTTTTTTTTTTTTTAATTAAAAAATTTTTTTTATTAAAGCTTTTTATTTTTCAAAACATTAATTCTTCAAATTAGCCCTTAGAATTGGAATCCTGTTCCAATTTTCCCCCCTTTTCCCATGTCCTCCCCCATGTTAAACGTAGTAGAAATACATGTTAAATCCAATATATTTATAATATTTATACAATTATCATGCCAAACAAGAAAAAAAGAGAAGCAAAATAAAATGCAAGCAAATAACAAAAAGAGTGAAAATGCTATGTTGTGAACCACACTCAGTTCCCACAGTCCTCTCTCTGGGTGTACATGGCTGTCTTCATCATTGAATAATTGGAACTGGCTCTAATCATCTCATTGTTAAAGAGGACCATGTCCAACAGAACTGATCATTGTATAATCTTCTTGTTGCCTGTAATCTCCTGGTTCTGCTCATTTCATTTAATATCAGTTCATGTAAGTCTCTCCACGCCTTTCTAAAATCATCCTGTTGGTTGTTTCTTACAGAACAATAATATCAGGAAGTCTTTCTGCTTCTTCCTCTCCAAGTCATCTTTGTATTTTTTTGTCACTTATTTACAATTAAGTGTCTTGCAAAGGATCACACAACTAGTAAGGTAGGATTTTGAACTCAAATTTTCTTGATTCCAGGCCCAGTGCCCTATCTACTGTGCCACCTACTTGCCCAAAAGATGTAGGATTAAAAAGAAAAAAAAAACTTTTGAAAGCTACTCAAGAAGCCCTTTTGTATACACAGATGGTTACAGGACTAACACTGAAAATGTATTGATTGGACACAAAATTTTTGGCTGGACAAAATCATTAAAAAATGATAACATTTCTGTTGAAGAACCTATTCTTACCCTCCCTTTGTTCACTTTCTTTCCAGTAGATGGCAGCAGCAGCTTGGTCCAGAAGCGGTCAATTATCACTTTGATAGAGCCGAGGACTGATAGCTGTGGAGAGAGAAGGAGGGGGCATCTAGGCCAGAGTTTGAGACATAAGAGTTGTAAAGAAATATTTGCAATAGGGATGTTGTCCTAGAAACAGGAGTAAATTAGTAAAATAGGAATAAAAGGCAATGTGCACTTTTTTGTAGTTTGTGTGTTGAGTCAGTTGAGTGAGAGGTGTCCTTTTGAATAAGGTGATATTTTCTTTTTAATTTGCTTTGTTAATCTATCCCAGTTAGATTTAATATCTGGTTGGGGTTTGAGTTATAGCTATGTGGCAAGGCTGGCCAATAAGCCCAGTCCTTGGGAGTCTATGCAGAATGCTTGGCTGCTAGAATTCTCAAGTGGACTTTGGACACTGGACTTGGGAACTCAGGGTCTGGTCTTTTGGGAGTTTAGTTATAGCTAAACACAGTTGCAACTAGAAAGTGCGGTAGATAGAATACTGGGCTTTCTGAGTTCAAATCTGACCTAGGATGCTAACTATGTGACTCTGGAAAAGTCACTTAATCCTGTTTGCCTCAGATTCTTCACTTGTAAAATAAATTGAAAAAGGAAATGGCAAATCACTCCAGTATTTTTACCAAGATAATCTCAAATGAGATCACGAAGAATCAGACACATCTGAAAATGACTGACTAAAAATACTTGCACAGCCAGAATCAGGGTACTTTCAAAAAGCACTAGTCAAACAGAAAACCTCTCGGTGTTCCAATAAGAGAAGAGACATAATGCTGTAAGGTCATTTAATAGTTAACAAAAGGAGATTTATTTACCATAGCAGGATGATGTTCAATAGAGTTAAGCATTAAGGTCATGCCAAATTGATTCAGTTCCCATGTCTGGGTTGGCCATTCTTTTCCACTTGCCAAAGCATCAGAGAATAAGCCTAGAAAACCTTGGCTCTGTTTTGTCCTCAGGCAACCAGGAAGTCTGAGCCAACCAAGTCTCCAGAATGGTCATAATACCTTTAAGGAAAAACTAGCCTAATTTGCATGGAGACCAGGGTTAGGATGTAGCTCTTACTATATTTTATTAAATTTCATTATTTTTCTTGCATCATTCAAAATGGCAGGATCAATTCACAACTCCATCATCAGGACACCAGTGTGTTTCCCCTTCTTTTCTTCCCCTACACCACCACCAATATTAAATCTTAAAAATATTTTACCATCTTTTCAATTGGATGGGTGTGAAGTGATATTTTGGGATTTTTTTTGTTTACTTCCCTTTCCCTCCTCCCATTATTAGCAATTTCAAGCAATTTTAAGGTAATTTTTGATAGATTTTTCTTTTTTTCTTTTTTTTTGAAAATTGTTTCCCCCCCAAAAAAAATCTTTTAGCTGCTTGTCTATTGGGAATGATTTTTTAATTTCATACATTTATATAAAATTTCTGTAGATTTTTCATGTTACTTTTTTTTTCAAAGATGTTTTATTCAAAAACTAAAAGTATATCTTCAGGCCTTCATTTCCAACACCTACCAGACATCTCCATCTGGATAACACCTAGATATCACATTTGCACTTAGAATTTAATATAGCTAAACTTAAACCTACTTTTTTTTGATCAGGCCTGTGATTCTTCATTGTCTAGAGCTAGAGCTTCCATTCTCTCCTTGGGTGCAGACCAACAATTCTTCTGTAACTTTTTTTTTTCTCTTTTAAAATTTTATTTATTTATTTTTTATTTTATAATTATAACTTTTTTTTGACAGTTCATATGCATGGGTGATTTTTTTTTTTTTTTACAACATTATCCCTTTGCACTCATTTCTGTTCCAATTTTTCCCTTCCTTCCTTCCACCCCTTCCCCTAGATGTTATAGTATTTCTTAGATATAATATATGTGTGCAGAACCGAATTTATTGTTGCACAGGAAGAATGGGATTCAGAAGGTAAAAATAACCTGGGAAGAAAAACAAGAATACAAACAGTTCACACTCATTTCCCAGTGTTCCTTCTCTGGGTGTAGATGATTCTGTACATCATTGATCAATTGGAACTGAATTAGATCTTCTCTTTGTCGAAGATATCCACTTCCATCAGAATACATCTTCTTACAGTACTGTTGTTGAAGTGTATAATGATCTCCTGTTTCTACTCATTTCACTCAGCATCGTTCATATATGTCTCTCCAAGTCTCTCTGTATTCATCCTGTTGGTCATTTCCTGTAACTTCTTTTTAAAAAAATTTTTTTTTAAATTTATCTTAGTCTAGTAAGTTTTCTTTTTTAAAATGTACATAAAAATGTTGAACCATTTCATGCATCTTCAGCATCTGGAACATCTCCATCCTTGGCATTCCTAGTATATATCCTTTGTGCTCTGTGTTAGGAAACTAGCTTAATCAGACCTTTACTGAGAAGTTCCTGGAGGACTGCCTGGACTAGAAAACCTCAGATCTTCAGTCTCTCTGAGAGCACTGAAGGGCTGATAAGTTTATAGTGGGGAACCTCCTTGCACAGTTTGATAAGTTGATTTGTCAAATAGAAACAGATTGTTGAGTTTGTCTCATTCTTAAACCTCACCCTTAAACTTTCTTCTTAGCTTTGTCCTCAGACTTGTTCGTGGAATCCTTGTCCTTCTTGGCAGACTTGCTGGCATCTTTCTGCTGCTGTCTCCAAGCTAAGATGTTGGACTAAAAGGTAGAGGGACCTGAAACTCTGTCTGCCTCTAAGTGCTTGCAGGATTACATTGAAGAAACTCTCTTCTACAACTTCTAGTGCTAGCAGTGGTCCTCAAACTTTTTAAATAGGGGGCCAGTTCACTGTCCCTCAGACTGTGGGAGGGCTGGACTATAGTAAAAACAAAACCTCACACTCTGTCTCCGCCCCTCAGCCCATTTGCCATAACCCAGCCAGCCACATAAACGTCTTCAGTGGCCACATCTGGCCCATGGGCCTTAGTTTGAGAACCTCTGCACTGAGTTGCCTGTAGCAATTGAAAGGTTAAATAACATGTTGAAAATTCCACAGATATTCTACAGATAAAAGCAAAATTTGATCCCAGGTTTTCTTGAATTCAAAGCCAACTCATTCGCCACTTTGCCATGCTAACTCTATAAACTATCATCTTACTCTAAAAACCTCTCTCCTAAACCTATTAAGGGTACTTCTATTTCAACAGTCTGAATCTCAGAGCCATCTTTGCAATCTTTCATCTTGCCTATCCAATCAATTTCCAAGATTTGCCAATTCTATCTTTATGGTATCTTTTTTTTTTTTTTTTTTTTTTTTTTTTTTTTTTTTTTACTTTTTCACCTCATTTTATTTTTTTTCTTTTTTTTATTATATATTTTTTTATAATATTATCCCTTGTATTCATTTTTTCAAATTATCCCCCCCCTCCCTCTACTCCCTTCCCCTAATGACAGGCAGTCCCATACATTTTACATGTGTTACAATATAACCTAGATACAATACATGTGTGTAAATACCATTTTCTTGTTTCACAATAAGCATTAGATTCCGAAGGTACATGTAACCTGGGCAGACAGATATTAGTGCTAACAATTTACATTCACTTCCCAGTGTTTCTTCTCTGGGTGTAGCTACCTCTATCCATCATTGATCAACTGGAAGTGAGTTGGATCTTCTTTATGTTGAAGATTTCCACTTCCATTAGAATACATCCTCATACAACACTGAAGTATACAGCGATCTTCTGGTTCTATTCATTTCACTCAGCATCATTTGATGTAAGTCTCTCCAAGCTTCTCTGTATTCATCCTGCTGGTCATTTCTTACAGAGCAATAATATTCCATAACATTCATATACCATAATTTACCCAACCATTCTCCAACTGATGGACATCCATTCATCTTCCAGTTTCTAGCTACAACAAAAAGAGCTGCCACAAACATTTTGGCACATATAGGTCTCTTTCCGCTCTTTTGTATTTCTTTGGGATATAAGCCCAGTAGTAGCACTGCTGGGTCAAAGGGTATGCACAGTTTGATAACTCTTTGGGCACAGTTCCAAATTGCTCTCCAGAATGGCTGGATTCTTTCACAACTCCACCAACAATGCATCAGTGTCCCAGTTTTCCCACATCCCCTCCGTCATTCATCATTATTTGTTCCTGTCATCTTAGCCAATCTGACAGGTGTGTAGTGGTATCTCAGAGTTGTCTTAATTTGCATTTCTCTGATCAGTAGTGATTTGGAACACTCTTTCATATGAGTGGAAATAGTTTTAATTTCATCATCTGAAAATTGTCTGTTCATATCCTTTGACCATTTGTCAATTGGAGAATGGTTCGGTTTCTTATAAATTAGGGTCAGTTCTCTATATATTTTGGAAATGAGACCTTTGTCAGAACCTTTGCTTTTAAAAATATTTTCCCAATTTGTTGCTTCCCTTCTAATCTTGTTTGCATTAGTATTGTTTGTACAGAAACTTTTTAGTTTGATGTAATCAAAATCTTCTATTTTGTGATCAATAATGATCTCTAGTTCTCCTCTCGTCATAAATTCCTTCCTCCTCCACAAGTCTGAGAGGTAGACTATCCTCTGTTCCGGGGATCGTTTACCTCTCAGACTTGTGGAGGAGGAAGGAATTTATGACGAGAGGAGAACTAGAGACCATTATTGATCACAAAATAGAAAATTTTGATTACACCAAATTAAAAAGTTTCTACACAAACAAAACTAATGCAAACAAGATTAGAAGGGAAGCAACAAATTGGGAAAACATTTTTACAGTTAAAGGTTCTGATAAAGGCCTCATCTCCAAAATATACAGAGAATTGACTTTAATTTATAAGAAATCAAGCCATTCTCCAATTGATAAATGGTCAAAGGATATGAACAGACAATTTTCAGATGATGAAATTGAAACTATATCCACTCATATGAAAGAGTGTTCCAAATCACTATTGATCAGAGAAATGCAAATTAAGACAACTCTGAGATACCACTACACACCTGTGAGATTGGCTAAGATGACAGGAACAAATAACGATGAATGTTGGAGGGACTGTGGGAAAACTGGGACACTGATGCATTGTTGGTGGAGATGTGAAAGAATCCAACCATTCTGGAGAGCAATCTGGAATTATGCCCCAAAAGTTATCAAAATGTGCATACCCTTTGACCCAGCCATACTACTACTGGGCTTATATCCCAAGGAAATACTAAAGAAGGGAAAGAGACCTGTATGTGCCAAAATGTTTGTGGCAGCCCTTTTCATAGTGGCTAGAAGCTGGAAGATGAATGGATGCCCATCAATTGGAGAATGGTTGGGTAAATTATGGTATATGAATGTTATGGAATATTATTGTTCTGTGAGAAATGACCAACAGGATAAATACAGAGAGGCTTGGAGAGACTTACATCAACTGATGCTAAGTGAAACGAGCAGAACCAGAAGATCATTATACACTTCAGCAATGATAGTGTATGAGGATGTATTCTGATGGAAGTGGATATCTTCAACATAGAGAAGAGCTAATCCAATTCCAATTGATTAATGATGGACAGAATCAGCTACATCCAGAAAAGGAACACTGGGAAATGAGTGTAAACTGTTATTTTTACCTTCTGAATCCAATTCTTCCTGTGCAACAAGAAATTTGGTTCTACACACATATATTGTATCTAGAATATGTTGTAATATATTTAACATGTATAAGACTGCCTGCCATCTGGGGGAGGGGGTTGGGGGAGGAAGGGAAAAAATCTGAACAGAAGTAAGTGCAAGGGATAATGTTGTAAAAAATTACCCATGCATATGTACTGTCAAAAAAAAAGTTATAATTATAAAATAAAAATTAAATTAAAAAAAAAAGACTATCCTCTGTTCCTCTAATCTATTTATTATCTCACTCTTTATGCCTAATCATGGACCCATTTTGATCTTATCTTGGTATATGGTGTTAAGTGTGGATCCATATCTAATTTCTGCCATATTAATTTCCAGTTTTCTATCTTTATGGTATCTCTTGATCCCTCAATCTTGAGATCCCTCAATCTAATCACAAAATGGCTCTTCTAGTTCAATCCTGTCTTCTCCTTGGGCTAGTGGAAGAGTTTCCTAACTAATGTCTTTCTGTCTGTGTATTTTTCTGTTTCTCATCCCATCATTTACACAGTTGCCATACAGTTCTGATTTCATTATTCCCAAAGTCTCGTTAGGAAAATAGGTGAGGATAAAGAGAGAGCAGCACTGGAAGAGAATATCATCCCAGTGGGCAGAAGCTTCCTTGACATAGCATGGCATGTCAGGACCTCTTCAAGGAGTTGTTCCAAGTTGGCTCTTTTTATCTACAAGCTGAGTTTCAGGTTGGGCTGAAATTTGAATAGAATTGAATGAGTCTCTTTAATTCAATAGAGTTGGGATTCTTTATCTCAGGACTGAATCAACCCCACCTACATAAAATCCACTTTATCTGATTCCCTGGGGTAGTCTCTCACTGAGGCAGAGTTGAAGATTTTCTTCTTCAAGGATTTTAAGAGTTTGGGGTCCCTTTTTCAACTCTACTGATGATTCTATTTTTTAATAGTGATGCAACTCTACTAAGCCCCAAGTGTATGTTTGGGAGAGATTTGGTCAGAGTTATAGGATATCACCATTTTTCTATAATCCACACAAGTTGTTTCTTTTGCTTAAAAGTCTTCTCCATCTTCATCTTTCCTTCTTAAGGGCTGGTTCCAATGCCCATGCTTTATAAAGTGATGGGAGAGATATGTGTAGGGGTTCTCTTAAAGTTTGAATCCACTCTTTTCAGGGGTGAAAGTAGGGGAGAACATACCTCCAATTCATATTCTGTTTATCTTCTGTTACATGCTGAGCCTGACTCAATCCTGGTAGTTTAGTTTCATTATTGGAACAAAATAAGACAATGGAACATAGTAGGTATAATAATAATAATAAATAATAATAAACATTTGCTGCCTGACTGATTGTAGGTCATTCATCAGTTAACAGAGACCTACTTAGCCAAAGCAAGACAAAGATATTCAATGAGTAAAGCATTTAGAATTCCTTGAGTTGATTCAGCTGATGATACCTGCCTCTCCTGTTGTAATTCAATAACCAAGTCCCTGAGGTGTCTTTGCTACTTCATAACCAGACAACTAGGACATTATGTCAACAGTTTGAGCCCTTAATCTTCTGGAAGAATGTCTTAATATTGGGTTCTAGTGGCAATCAGAGAGTTGTGGGAATCCCCTTTTGGTCGGCACAAATCCTTCATGAAAGAATTCACGAACCCCAAGAGTTCTGGTTATTCTCCAATACTCTGCTAATTATTGTGATAAGGCTAGGAATAAAACTACTTCCAATTGTAACATACATTCCTCCTTTTCCTGCTAATAACCTGTCCAGAATCATTCTATTTTCTTATGCCATTCTGTTAGTAGCATCTAAGTACTCTGTTATTCCCTTTGATGAGGTATAACCAAATGACATCTAAATAAAATTAGGATTAATTGCGGTCTAGTGGCAGGTTTGGGGTACAGGGAATCAAATGGAGCTCCCCTGCAACCCTTTGGATTCGGCGCAAGGATACAAAGTTAAATGAGTTCTAGCAACTGCAAGAGTCCCCTGTAAATAAGGCTCAAAAACCTAGATTGAAAAAAAAAAAGTTTATTGTAGGGTTTGGAAGTAAGGTTCAAGTCTGGTTAGTAAAAGGAGTTAGAGAAAGAAATACACCAAAAGCGTGGGACAGAGAGTCTGTGATGCAAAGCATGGTGCTGGCATGTTTCAACTCTCTGCCAAGAGATGATTCCAGCTTGGCTCTTTTATTTGCTTGAAAGGGCTTATGGGTGGAGCCCAGGTTGATTCCTCTAGAGCCAGAACCCACCAAGTGGGGGTTGGGCTACCTGAGCAGATCATTAGAATGGGGGTTGGGTACAGCCCAAACTAGCTCAGATCAGGATCTCTCCCCTTAGAATACAAAAGGGTGGTTTTGACCAGATCTTGTAAATCAAGGGTCAGTCCCAAAGGAAGTTGGAGATCAGAAAAGGAATCTTAAAGGGGCTATCGCTCCTATCACCTTCACTGGTATAATTTATCCAATAATATTTACTCACCAGAGTAGGAATGACTCAAATCCAGAAGTAGATTTCTAGCCTTGAATTCATCAGTTATTGTCCTTGACTTAATTCTTCCTGATTCAATATTTCTCAAATGCCAGGGTAAAAAGAATAGCCATTTGGGTGGGTGCACATATGCCCACTCAGTTCCCAGCAAAGCAGATTTGAGAGTACTGCCTCCACAATATTCCCCAAGGTTTGCCTGGGGTATGTTCATCCCTGAGAAATTGAGAGCTAAGGGGCTAGTATAGTCTGATTTATTCCTCACAGAAGGGAAAGGTAGAACAAAGCATGGCAATTCTCCCCAGGAATGTTATTTTGGGAACAGCAGGAATTCACTATGAGGAATATTTAAAACCTGAGTTTTTACGATATATTCAGAGTTCTTTCTATTGTGCCATGAGACCTTTATCATTCAGAGCTTTAAGATCACATAAGATCTTTCTCCTGGGTGATCTCAAGTATAAAGGAATTCCAGATCTGATGCAATTTTTGTGGGTCTATGTGATTAGCTGATAAGAGCTGTGATACATAGGCTACTCAGAGACAGTGTCAGTGTCCTTAAGTGACTAGTAGAGTTAGGGCATGGGGAAATACATTGTAAGAGAGAGTGTTTATGATTGGCCTCTTATGCAAATTACTTCCCTTAGTTTTCCTCATTGGTTAAATGAAGAGATTGGATTAAATAATTTCTAAGATACTTCTCAGTTTTAAATCCTATGAATAATCAGCTTGGGAACCGAGGTTTGAGTCTTCTTTCTCTATTAAAAACAAACAAACAAACTTTTCTTTTGAAATATTAGGACCTCTGTGTTGAATGAGATTAATGCCAGGATATAGAGTTATCTTGTTCTGAAAAAAAAAAAAAAAAAAGTTTTTTGGTGAGAACTTGAGACAAAAGAAATAAGATACCCTTCAACATTACCCTCCTTCTTTTCAAAGCATCCCTTGATGGTCACATTTCATTTGTATTTTCTATAGTGATGGTTCTATTCATAGTGTCCTATATAGTCAATGAATAATTTGTATTTATTAACCACCGTCCTAAAAGTATCAGATAGTATGCGAGGCATTTGGAATATAAATGCAGAAGTCAAATAGTCTTTACACTTAAGGAGATCAAAGTCAATATGTACATATATAGGTGATATGTAAAATATAGACAAATTAAATTTGGTGGATAGGCATTACCAGACTGTAGGGAGAGAATCAAAAACATCCCACTTGTAGAAGGGGAACAATTGGTTTTATCTTTCAAGGAAGCTAGTGAGTCAAAGCAACAGAGCTGAGAATAAAATGCACCCCAATATTCTAAGCCTGTGCAAATGGAAAATCATCTGAGATTCAGCAAGAAAGCTCATCTGACCGAACTGAGGATATCTAATAATGTTGGAAAGACAAGTTAAAGATAGGTATTGTAGGGCTTTAAATGCCAGGCAGAGGAGTTTGTATTGAATCCTAGAATCAAGAGAGTCACTAGAGCTTTTCTGGGCAAGGGCATGAAAGATTTATGCTTTATAAATATCACATTGGCAACTATGTGAATGATAGTTGGAGAGCAGAGATTTGAGGAAAAAAGATCAATTAGAGGGATATTGCAATAATACAGGTAAGAGGCAATGATAGTCTGGATCAGGGTTGTAGTCCTGGATCAGGTGAGTGGGCTGAAAAGCTTCATATGATGTTGTTGAGGTAGAATGAACAAGTCTAGCAAATTAGTCAATATATAAAGTAAGGGAGAGTGAGGAGCTGAAGATGATTCAGGTTGTAAGTCCTTAGCAAAAATAGGGACTTTTGAAAGAGATGTGGATTTACATGGAGAAATAATAAATTTTCCTTTGGACACGTTGATTTTTGAAATAACAACAGAGCATCTGAGGTGGCTAAGTGGCATAGTGGAGAAGGAAACGAGAAATCACTCCAGTATCTTTGCCAAGAAACCCCCAAATGAGGTCATAAGGAATTGGACATGTCTTAAAAATGACTGAACAACAACCCAAGATATCTAGTGGAAAATATTTGCTAGATTGCTGGTGATGCAGAACAGGAGTTCAGGAGAGGGACTTGGGCCTAGATATTGTACTGGGAGCCATCCACATTTGAAAGAATAATGAAATGTGTGGGATGATTTCAAAGAAAAGGCAGAGGGATAGAACAGACATTCTTAGACATATATTTGGATAGATAACACAGAGTTAGCAAAGTGAGAGTGGGGAAGAACAGCTGAACAGATAAGAGGAGAAAATAAGGAATAAATGAGTATTTTCTGGATGTAGTATTGAAATATTGAAGAGGGATAAAAAAAAAAAAAGATAAGAATTGAAAAAAAGACTACCACATTTGTGGCAGAAACTAAGCACTGACCCACATTTAACACCATATACAAAGTTGGTTTATGATCAAGGCATAAAGAATGATATTATAAATATCTTTTTTTTTTTTTTTTTAATTTTAGGCTGGGGTTAAGTGACTTGCCCAGGGTCACACAGCTAGGAAATGTTAAGTGTCCAAGACCAGATTTGAACTTGAGTCCTTCTGAATTCAAGGCTGGTGCTCTATCCACTACGCCACCTAGCTGCCCCCTGATATTATAAATAAATTAAAAGATAGTTTATCTCTCAGACCTGTGTAAGGAGGAAGGAATTTGTGACCAAAGAAGAACTAGAGATCATTATTGATCACAAAATAGATATGATCATATTAAGTTAAAAAATTTTAGTACAAACAAAACTAATGCAGTCAAGATTAGAAGGAAAGCAATAAACTGGGAGAATATTTTTACATTCAAAAGTTCTAATAAAGGCCTCATTTCCAAAATATATGGAGAATTGACTCTAATTTAAAGAAATCAAGCCATTCTCTAATTGATAAACAGTCAAAGAATATGAACAGACAATTTTCAGATGAAGAAATTGAAACTATTTCTAGTCATATGAAAAGAAGCTCCAAATCACTATTGATCAGAGAAATGCAAATTAAGACAACTCTTGAGATACTGCTAGACACCTCTCAGATTGGCTTAGATAATAGGAAAACATAATGATGAATGTTGGAGGGATGTGGGAAAACTGGGACAGTCATACATTGTTGGTGGAATTGTGAACGGATCCAACCATTCTGGAGAGCAATTTGGAACTAAGCTCAAAAAGTTATCAAACTGTGCATACCCTGTGACCCAGCAGTGTTACTATTGGGCCTATATCACGAAGAGATCTTAAAAGGAAGGAAAGGGACCCACATGTGCAAAAATGGTTGTGGCAGCCTTCTTTGCAGTGGCTAGAAACTGGAAACTGAATGCATGCCCATCAGCTGGAGAAGGGCTGAATAAATTTTGGTATATGAATATTTTGGAATATTATTGTTCTATAAGAAACAATTATTGTAATGATTTCAGAAAGGCCTGAAGAGACTTACATAAACTGATGCTAAGTGAAACGAGCAGAACCAGGAGATGGCATGGCAACAGCAAGACTATATGAAGATCAATTCTGATGCACATGGCTCTCTTCAGCAATGAATTGATTCAGACCAGTTCCAATTGTTCAGTAATGAAGAGAGCCATCAACACCCAGGGAGAAGACTGTGGGAACTGAGTATGGACCACAACATAACATGTTCACTCTTTCTGTTGTTGTTTGCTTGCATTTTTGTTTTCCCTCTCAGGTTTTTGTTTTTGTTTTCTAGATCCAATTTTTCTTGTGCAGAAAGATAGCTGTTATGTATATGTATATATGTGTGTATATATATTGGATTTAACATATAGTTTAACATGTATTGGAGTACCTGCCATCTAGGGGAGGGGAGGGGAAAATTTGGAACAGAAGATTTTTCAAGGGTCAGTGTTGAAAAATAACCCATGCATATGTTTTGTAAATAAAAAGCTATTTTAAAAAAAAGACTACCATACCAATTAAGAAATTACTGATCACTGTGGAAAGTAAGGTTTCATTTGCATAGTGAGATAAGGAAACGGATTGCAAAGTGTTAAAAAAGAGAGCAAATGGAATAAAAACAATAAAATGTACACACCACACATAAATTTTCTTTAGGAGTTTGACTGTGAAAGGAAAGTCAAAAAGACACCATCTTTAAGGCTTCTTAAATGGGGGGACATGTACATTAAAGAAGTAACTATTAGAGAGAGCTTGGCAGTTACAGAGATAGTAGAAATGATACTTAGTGCTTTCGTCCAGAGAAGACTTGAGATGGAATGAGAAGAGATGGGACTGACTGACAAAGAGTTATAAGGTATAGAATACAGGAAAAGAGTGAGATCATAACATCTCTTTCTTAACTTGAAGAAGGTTCTTCTGCTAAAAGAGAGGAGAAGAGATGAAGGAGACTTGAGGAGAGAACGAGAGAGCAAGCAATTCAACAATAGAAGACAATGTGAGTTGAACCAGGACATTAGAGTCAGAGCAAGTGGAAAGCAAGAAATAGAAGGATTTAGAAGAGTGAAGAAAATGAGTAAACCCTAAAGGGTCTTTACTATTTTTACCTATCATAATCTAGTTTATGAATGGTATATAACCGTATTATCTTCCCTGCTAACAGTTAAGTCCTTCCTGTGATCCCTGGGAAGGCACTCTGTCTGCAATGAATTGCTTTTGGGATGACTTACCATGGGGAGGAAGATACCCCAGAAGTGGGTGCCTTTCTGAGCCTTTGCTTGGGTGATAGCTACCAAATCAAGGACCTCAGAGTCAGTTGCCTGTTTCTCTGTTTCAGCTTCCAGCTAATCTCTTGTCCCTTCTCCCTCTGGGGGCCCCACAGCTACTAATCAGTTTATAAGTATATATGTGAGAGATTATGGAGATAGCACCCAGGAGCTGTGTACTATCTGTGTCCTTTCTTCCCCAACTGGGGGGCCAGTTGGTAGAGGAGAGAGGCAAGAACCGAAGGGGAGATAAGGATTTTAATCTCTACCCCTAAACTGCCAGGAAAGGGCTGAATCTTTGGGAGCCACTGGTAAGTGGGAAAGGTCCCAATGAAAGAATTGGGAAGAAATCAGAGGTGGGCTGAGGTCAGGTTCTAGCCTGGATAAACCCTTATTTTTTAGACTGGGGGAAAGATAGCTGTTGTTGAATAGGAATTGGCTTTCTAGGAGAAGTGCTGAGAGGAAAGGGTTATGAAGAGAGAAGAAAAGTGATACAGGGTAGAGAAGCAGTGGGGGGTGGACGGGTAGGTGGGGGAAAATGTCACCAAATATTATCTATTCTTACCTTGCTCCTCAATCTTGCCTTCAGATTCCTTGTATGTGTGCGTGGGGTTGGGGATGAGATGAAGGGATATTGTAGGGGTGAAGGCAAAGGACTAACCTGGCCTTGAGATGCTAAGAAATTAAGGAAAGTAAGAGGACAAGAGAATAGGGGAACAAGTATCATAATGGTAAGGAATGGTTTGGGTGGAAATTGGATCTTGAATGATGGTTTTGTTCCCTCCTTTTTTCTCTCCTTCCGCATAACTCTTTATCTTTTCTGTTTCCCAGGTTGTCCCACTATGGCTCCCACTCCATCTTCTCCCTTATCTCTCTGACCCTATTATTCTCTTGCCTCATCATGCTTATCCCCCCCATAAATGATCTCTCCCATCACCCTCCATGGTGCTTTTCTCCTCTCCCTTTTCCTCTTTTCTTTCTATTTCTTCTCTTTCTCCCTGCACCCATCTTCCCTGCCACCTTTACAGTAGGTATATTGGGTCCCTGGACATGTGACCCTATCTTTTCTCGGGCCTACCCACACTTGGCTGCCCGACTGGCTGCTACTCGAGTGAACCATGACCAAGCCCTGGAAGGTGGTCCCTGGTTTGAGGTCATCCTGCTCCCAGAGCCATGTCACACCTCAGGCTCCCTGGGGGCCCTATCTCCTTCGTTAGCCCGTGTCTCTGGTCTAGTGGGTCCTGTGAATCCAGCTGCTTGCCATCCTGCTGAACTGTTGGCTCAAGAAGCTGGGGTCCCCCTGGTGCCCTGGAGCTGCCCCCAAGGAGAAGCTCGAACCACAGCCCCTGCCCTTCCCCTAGCCCCTGATGTCCTCTACGTTCTGTTGAGAGCATTTCGCTGGGCCACAGTAGCCCTAGTCACTGCCCCACAGGACCTGTGGGTAGAGGCTGGCCAGGCCCTTGCTGGGAGCCTCCGGAGGAAAGGCCTGCCTGTAGCCATGGTGACCTCCTTGGAGACTACGGACCAGGAAAGTGCCAAGAATGCCCTTAAAAGAATTAGAGATGGACCCAGTGTCAAAGGTACAGACAGAGCTACAATTAAGAATTCTAGCAAGCAGGGCAATTCTTGGACTTGGGGAGGCTTGGATAACTTTGTTGAGGTGTCATCTCACTGGAAAGGGAGATGGCCTGTCCCCCAAGGAATCTGCATCATGGCAAGAATTCCTTGAATCCCTAATCCCTGAAAAGAGGTGGGGGTGGGAGAGCACAGAGGCAAGCCCCAGCAGAGGAGAAGCATGGACACAACAGAGCCATGGAGATGTTAGTCTTGGGACTAGGTGAGGGAGCCAGCTGTAATCTGTTCCTTGTGATAAAGGATGGCAGAGGACCTTTAGGCTTGGGAATGGTAGGCCTCCCTTAGTTATGGCTAAGGGCATGGTTATCTAGGAAGGGAAGGGATTGAAAAGTTAGAGGCCTAGGATGGGGGAACTCCTGAGTCAAATGGGAGGGAGTTCTGATGCCTGAGATCCTCTCCACCGCTGGTCTGCCTCCACAGTGGTGATCATGGTGATGCATTCAGTTCTACTGGGTGGGGAAGAGCAGAGGTTGCTGTTGGAGGCTGCCGAGGAATTGGGCCTAGTAGAAGGCACAATGGTGTTCCTTCCCTACGACACCCTGCACTATGCCCTACCCCCCGGCCCTGAGGCCCTGAGGCCCATCAACAACAGTTCCAGACTCCGAAAAGCTCATGATGCTGTGCTCACTCTAACCCGCTACTGCCCTAAAGGGAACGTGTCAGCTAGCTTACGCCAGGCCCAGGAGCAACAGGAGCTTCCAATGGACCTTAAACCCCAGGAGGTGAGGAGATATGTGGGGACTCAGAGGGAATAGGTAAGGCAGAGGGCCAGGGAGAGGGGTCCTACAATAATGGGGAGCAGAGATGGAGGAGACCTAGAAGCAGAGAGGGGATGGAGTGAGAGGGCAGCAATATAAGAAGGAAGTAAAGGGAGGAGCAGTAAGAAGCTGAGAATAGTTATCGAGTGACTAACAGGAATATAGAATAAAATCAAAGTAAACTGTCTTCCTGTAGCCAGTAAAGAGGTAGGACTTGAAGAGTGCCCAGCATATGAAACAATAAGGAACACAGATTCCTGGTTAGTAGGATCGCTGTGGCTCTGTCTCAGTCTCTCTCTTCCCTCCCACTTTTTCATCCATTGATGTCAAAGGCATGTTTATCAGATTTCTGTGATACAAAGAGAGTGGGATGTCCTCCAATTTGTCGATGTCCTTCTTAAAATGTAATAGACTTGAACACAATTCCCCAGTTGGCAGATTCGAGCAGAATGCACTAGGATCATCATCTCTGCCATTCGGAGCATTTGGTCTGATTATAAGGCTAGGTAACACTTTGGTAACAGTGCTAGAATCTAAAAGGACCTCGATGGACTGCAACAATAGTCTGTAGCAAACAAAATGGAATGTGGTACAAAGAAAAATGCGATTACAAAAGATAAAACAGTTACATAAAATACAAGGGGGTGGGGTAGGGTATGACGGGTAGGCAGTTCATGTGAAAAAAAACTGGGGGCTTTAGAAGATCCAGAACTCAAAATGAGTTTGCCCTGACTAGTCTGGGGAAAAAAAAGCCCAGGCTAAGTATGAGAAAATATACCATCTACAAGGAAGGAGCTCATCGTCCTGCTGTGTTCTGCTTTGACTGGATTCCTCCTACTTGGAGTGTTTTAAGAAGGACACTGGCAAAGTGATGGGCATGGAAAGGAAGGACATTGGGATAATGAGGGATATAACTATCTGACAATATTCAAAGGATTGTAAATAGATGAGGAAGCAGGCTTGTTCTTTTGGGTTTCAGACAATGGAACTAGGAATGTTAACTGGAAATCATAAATACAAAGAAAAATGTCCCAATGCTTAGAGATGTTTAAAAGGGTCATGGGCTACCTTGAGTTCCCCATTACTGGGAGTCTTCCAACAGAGAGTGGACAGCTACTTGTTAGGGATGTTGCAAAGGGCTGGGCTAGATGACCCCTGATTCTGTCATTCTTCAGGTATCCCCACTCTTTGGCACAATCTATGATGCTATCTACTTGCTGGCAGGAGCTGTGGCAGGAGCACAAGTAGCTGGGGGTGGAGGATGGGTCTCTGGGGCAGCGGTAGCCCGACACATCCCCAAAACTGAGGTCCCTGGCTTCTGTGGAGACGTGGGAGGGACAAAGGAGCCTCCTTTCGTGCTACTGGATACAGATGGGGTGGGGGACCAGCTACTCCCCACTTATACACTGGACCCAGCTCAGGGTCTCCTCAGCTATGCTGGTAATCCCATCCACTTTCCTCGTGGTGGCCGGGGGCCTGGTCCTGACCCTCCTTGTTGGTTTGACCTCAACGTGATCTGCAGTGGAGGTAAGGTTCTTTCTCCTTCTTCATCCTTAAGACTACACATGTCCTTTGTAATTCTTCCTGAGATTCTTCAGTTTCTCTTCAGTTGACTGTCCTGCCCCTATCTCAGGATTTCTTCTGGACTCTGCTTCAGACCTCCTAGAAACCCCAGATATTTCTGTCCTAGCATCCTGCTAGGACCTCTTGATTCCCCATGAGGTCCCCCCCCCCATGATCATCTTGAAAGTTCCCTCCCAGGAAGTTCCCTACCACACCAGAAATCCTACCTGGCTCTACTCCTTGAGCTTCTTCCACTTGATTATCATGTTTCCAAATTCTCTTTCCCTTTCTGCTCCTCACTCTCCAATAAATGTTGCCACCCTGAACTCTTTTCCATTTTCCTCTTGTCCTTAGGAATAGAGCCCAGGTTCATCCTTCTTGTCATCCTTATCATTGTTGCTGTGGGGCTGGTGGTCACCACACTAGCCTATTATATTCGGTAAGCTGAAGTTGGAAAGGAAGAGAAACTGGACGGAAAAGGGGAACAGGATTTGGAGGAAAGAGATGGGAATTATTCTAGAAACTATTATTGGGGATTAATAGATGAGTCAACCCTCCTGTCTGTGCCTAGTTCTGTGAACCATGTGTTTGGGATGGCTTGGTTCTATTTTCTGTAACTGAGGCTGGAGAGCAAAGAAGTTGTTCATCAGACCAAGGAGAAGTGGATGGGTGTTGGGGTTGTTTTCAGTCCCAGTCAAGTTGTATGGCCTTGGTAGGAGAGGTGCCAGAAGGAATTGGGAGCTCTGTTACACAGGGATGAAGCTTCCTCATTTTCTATTCTGTACCTGGGGGAGGGCGGATGGTCCTTTCCTTGTCTCCATTACTCTCTCCCCAAGTTTCCCTTTCCAAAATGACTTCTCTGCTTCTGGGCTCCCAGACTCCAGCTCCTCCATGCCCAAATGATCTCTGGTCCCAACAAAATGATCCTGACTCTGGAGGACATCACCTTCCTTCCTCGGCAGGGGAGCAATTCCCGAAAGGTATGGAAGTCAAGAGACTTGATTCCCATGTGGTCCACTGCTACTGAATTACTGTATGACTACCAAAAATACTTCCCATTTATTACTCTGCACTTCAGTTTACTCTTCTGCAAAATGTGGATAATAATATTACCTGAGAACTAATTATCTCAAAGCAGTAAGAATATAATGGAGTAAAGGATGTGAAACTGCTTTGCCCTACTAATAATTATATACATCTGAAGAGGTGAATATTTTCTCCCTTGATACCTGGCCCCTGTTCTCTTCTGGACCTAATCCTTAACTTTCAACTTCAACTTAATTCAATCACAGATTGCTGCCTTGTCACCCTTACTCATTTCCCCATTTATCTTATACTTCTTCTTCCCTTCTCTTTGCCCAGGTAACAGAGGGGAGCCGGTCAAGCCTGGCTGCCCCCAGTATATCTGACATGCGTAGCATCAGCCAGCCCCAAGATAATTCTAATATTGGCATGTATGAGGTGAGTACTCTGCCAGGATTCTTCCTCACAGAGCCAATCTTTCCTCTAGCTATAGATGCCAAATCAAAATAATGTCAGCTGAATGAGGGAAGAGTACATGAAAACTCTGTTTTATCCAATATGTATATCTTGCTGGGGCAATTGGGGTTAAATGACTTGCTCAGGATCACACAGCTAGGAAGTGTTAAGTGTCTGAGATCAGGTTTGAACTCAGGTCCTCCTGACTTCAGGGATGTTAAACTGTATTTTGTATTATCTAAAATGAAATGATGTCAAGTTCCAGTAGAAATGAGGACCACTGAACCATGCATAGGAGCAGCTAGGGATAAAATGCCAGTCCTGGAATCAGGAAAACGTATATTCATGAATTGAAATTTAGCTTCAGACTCTTACTAGCTGCCTGACCCTGGACAAGTCACTTATCCCTGTTTGCCTCAGTTCCTCACCTGTAAAATGAACTGAAAAGGAAAATGGCAATATCTTTGCCAAGAAAACCCAACCCCAAATGGGATCAGGAAGAGTTAGAAATGACTGAATAACAACAGATCCTACATAAGGCTCTCTCTGGGTTACATGACTTAGTTGTAAATGTAATGTTATCTACATTTTATTGTATGTTTTGATAAATATTTCCCCAATACATTTAATCTAGTTCTAGCATGCTATGTAATATTACAGGCAGCAGTTAGCATTCTTGACACTTCTGGATCTAGAATATGGCTCTAAGGGAAGGATGAATTTTCTTATTATCATGAAAAGAAGCCTCTCCAGCAAATCAGTCATGATTAACTAAAGGATCTTGAAGGTGGACTTGGCACATTGCCTGGCTAACAAGCTTAAGCAGCCATCACTCTCCATCCCTTCATATTTAGTGATTATGAACCCATGTGGAAAAGGAAGAATACATTACCTTTCTGAAAAAGACTGAATACCCTGGTGTAAAATGTGGTTTTCTGGATTGTTGTCATTGATGCAAAATGTGGGTTATTTGGGTTCCTGTGCAAGTATTTACAGTAAGAATATACCCCCCAAGGGGTTGTACAGGATATGAGGTGTCCATGTCAAATTGTCCCCAGGCAGTAATTTTAACTTACCTTGGCAAAATGGCAATTATGGATTCTGGTTTAGGGTTGATGTACCTTGAGCAAGATTTTCTGTGGTGAATATTTATTTATTTATTTTAATTATAGTTTTTATTTACCAGATATATTCATGGGTAATTTTACAGTATTGACAATTGTCAAACCTTTTGTTCCAATTTTTCCCCTCCTTCCCCCCCACCCCAGATGGCAGGTTGACCAATACATGTTAAATATGTTTAAAGTATAAGTTAAATACAATATATGTATACATGTCCATAAAGTTGTTTTGCTGTACAAAAAGAATCGGACTTTGAAATAGTGTACAATTAGCCTGTGAAGGAAATCCAAAATACAGGCAAACAAAAATAGAGGGATTGGGAATTCTATGTAGTGGTTCATAGTCATCTCCCAGAGTTCTTTTGCTGGGTGTAGCTGGTTCAATTCATTACTGCTCTCTTGGAATTGATTTGGTTCATCTCATTGTTGAAAATGGCCACATCCATCAGAATTGATCATCATGTAGTATTGTTGATGAAGTATACAATGAGCTCCTGGTCCTGCTCATTTCACTCAGCATCAGTTCATGTAAGTCTCTCCAGGCCTTTCTGAAATCCTCCTGCTGTCATTTCTTACAGAATAATAATATTCCATAGTATTCATATACCACAATTTTTCAGCCATTCTCCAATTGATGGGCATGAATGTAGTTTCCATTTTCTGGCCACTATAAAGTGGTGAATATTTATGAAAGATAGCATGATATGGTGCAAAGATTTGTAGTCATTAAACCTGGGTTTCTAAAGGTGTTCCAACACTAAATACTTGCATTTAAGCAAATTACTTCATTTTTATAAGCCTTCATCTCTATGTGACCAATGAAGCCTTTTATGTGTGACCATTAGGACCACTATGGAATAATAATTAGAACTCAATCAAATTTTAATCCACATGGGCAGCACCGAATATCAGTTATGCACTGGGGGGACCATTCTTTCTGACTCTCAAAAAACTAGCTACCACTTTCCTTTTTGTTTAGCATCTTTTCCAAGCGGCAATGCTAATTATCCAGTAAACAAGCATTTGTTTTAGTTTTTAAAATATTTTAATTTTTAAAATTTCTTGATTCATTTTCTTACTCTCCCAATCCAACTCCCAAAAATGATAACATGAGAAAAATAGGATCCATTACAAAAATGTATAGTCAATCAAAATAAATTTCCCCTGGCTATGTCCAAAAGAAAATTTGTTTCATTCTGCATTGAGTCCCTCTCTTAGGAGGTAGGTAGTGCTTCATCATTAGTTGATCAGAATTGAGCACCATATGCAAATTTTTCTGCCATAAAAGAGGCTAGAAAAAGCTTTTATAGTGGAAAGGAGGAGGGGGAGGAGGAAGACTGAGTGAACCCTACTCTCATCAGAGTTGTCTCGAAGAGGAAATAATATGCACACTTAATATAGTTGTAGAAATCTATCTTACCCTCAGGAAAGTGGGAGAAGGAGGAAAAAGGATTTAGGGAAAGGGAAAGGGGTGATAAAAGAGAGGGCATAGTGGGGGAAGGGGTGGTCAATAGCAAAACACTTTTGAAGAGGGTCAGGGTGAAAGGAGAGAGAGAATAGAATAAACAGGAGGAAAATTAGCAACAGTTAATATCAGTAATTGTTTTTTCTTTTTTAAATTAAACTTCTTCTTTTTTTCTTTTCATTAAGGCAATTGGGATTAAATGTTTTGCCTAGAGTCACATAATAAGCAAGTGTTAAGTTTCTGAGATCATATTTGAACTCAGGTCCTCCTGACTTCAGGGCTGGTACTCTCTAACTGTACCACCTAGCTGCCCCAAAGCTTCTTATTTTCAAAACACATGCATGGATAATTTTCAACATTCACCCTTGTAAAACCTTGTGTTCCAATTTTTTCCCACCCTTTCCCCCACCTTCCCAGAAGACAAGTAATCCAAAATGTGTTAAACATGTGTAATTCTTCTATACATATTTCCACAATGATCATATTGCACAAGAAAAATCAGATCAAAAAGAAAAAAATGAGAAAGAAAACAAAAATGCAAGCTAACAACAACAAAAAAATGAAAATACTATGTTGTGATCCATACTCAGTCCCCACAGTCCTCTCTCTAGGTGTAGGTGGCTCTCTTCATCACAAGATCATTGAAACAGGCCTGAATCATCTCTCTAATGAAAAGAGCCATGTCCATCAGAATTGATCATCATATAATCTTATTGTTGACATGTACAATGTTCTCCTGATTCTACTAATTTCACTCAGCATCAGTTCATGTAAGTCTCTCCAGACCTCTCTGAAATCATGCTGCTGCTCATTTCTTATAGAAGAATAGTATTTCATAATGTTCATATACCATAACTTATTCAGCCATTCTCCAACTAATGGAGTCTCAGTTACCAGTTTCTTGCCACTACAAAAAGGACTGCCACAAGTTTTTTTTCATATATGGGTCCCTTTCTCTCCTTTATGATCTCTTTGGGATACAGGCCCAGTAGGGGCCTGGGAAAAGAAATTTAAAACAAGTTTGTCTGATGAAGCTCTCATTTCTCAAATATATAAGAAGCTGAGTCAAATTTATTTTTTTTTAAAGATAAGTGATCAAAAGATATGAGCTATGCCCAAAGGGCTATAAAATCATGCATAGCCTTTGACTTAACAATACCACTACTAGGCATGAATCCCAAACGAAATTAAAAAACAAAACAAAAACAAAAATAAAAAAACAAGAAAAGAAAAATACATGCGAAAATATTTATAGTAGTTCTCTCAAGGAAAAGTATTGGAAATTGAGGGGATAACTATCAATTGTAGAATGGCTGAATAAATTGTTGTGTGTGATTATTTTGGAATATTATTGTTTTGTGGGAAATGATGAGCAGGATAGTCTCAGAAAAACTTGGAATGTCCTCTATGAACTCAAGCAAAGTGAAAAATATTGTGTACAAAGTAATAGTAATGTTGTGGGATGATCAGCTGTGAATGATTGCTATTCTCAGCAATACAGTGGTCCATGACTACTCTGAAGGACTTATGATGAAAAATGCTACCTATTATCCAGAGAAAGGATTGTTTGTGTCTGAATACAGATTGAAGCATACTCTCTTTTTTTTTTTAACTTTATTTTTCTTGAGGGTTTTTTTTTGTGGGGGGAAGGGAGATCTATGTTTCTTTTATAATCGTATTCTATCAAATTTATATACCATATATTGTTCATCCATTCTGTTTAAATGGGCTCCTCCTCAATTTCTATTTTTTGCCACTTGAAAAAGTTATACATATTTTTTATACATTCTTAGAGATTGTTTTCCTTAAAACTAATCCCTCCCTTAATCTTCCTTCCCACTAATTCCCTTTTCCCACTTTTTCCTTTTCTCTCCTAATATCCTCAGGAGTAAAATGAATTGAAAAAAAAGTTAGGTACTTTTGTACTCAACCGCATGTTAATCATTTCAGATCAGAGTAAGGTTCAAATGTTCCTTCCACCTTCCTCTTCCTCCTTGTAGATATCTACTTGTGCACTTTGATTATGTGCACTTATGATAATTGTCCCTAACCTTTCTTTTCCTTCTCCCTTTCTCCTTAATAATGTTCTTTTCCTCTTTCCCTTCTTTTCTTAAGATCATGAAGATAGTATTCCAAAAAGATTAAAGAAAAAGGAAAAATGTTCAAAAATATTTATAACTTCTCTTTTTGTGATGACAAAGAATTGGAAATGGAGGGGATATCCTTCAATTGAGTAATGGCTAAACAAGCCGTGTGGTTAGTATGTGATTGTGATTAAGTATGATTAGTGCTATAAAAAAAGATGGTTTTTTAAAAACTGGAAAGATATATAAACTGACAAAAAGTGAGCTTAACAGAACCAAGAGGACATTGGACATAGTAAACAATAATATTGTATGATTAAATGTGAATGAGTTATTTTGAAAAAATATAGTAAAGACATAACAGAATCATTCCTAGACCTTGTCTAAATTAGACTCTCTTGATGAATCCTGATGATGGTATTCAGAAAGATCACATGTATCATTTTTATATATTTCAAGGTAAGCACTTTATCCTCATTTAGTCCTTTATCACCATTTATGTTTGCCTTTATATGTTTTTCTTCACTTCTATATTTGAACTTCAGCATTTCTCTGTAGCTCTGGCCTTTTTGTGAGAAATGTCTGGCCTCTATTTCAAGAAATGTCCAATTTTCACTTTTATACTCCATTTTCAGGCTGTTCTTGTCTGTACATTCTTATCCTTTGCCTTCTAGAACATTGTATTCCAAGATCTCCACTGCTTTACAGTGATACCTGTTAAATCATGTGTGTTCCGGGATGTGGCACTTAGGTATTTGAATTATTTCTGGCTTTTTGCAATATTTTTATTTTGATCTGAAAGCTCTCATTTTGGAGTTTCTTTCAGGATGTCACCAGTAGAGTCTTTCTATTTCTATTTTACCCTCTGATTCTAAGAGATTTAGCCACTTTTCTTTTAAGATTTTTTTTTTTTGAAATAGCATATCTAAACTCTCTTTTTCTTTCTCTATCTTTTGGTCATGTGTTCTGCTAGCTCAGTGATTCTTTATTCTTTTTTCTTCATTTGTTTTCCATGTAAGTTGTTTGCTATGAATTACTTTATATTTTGTTCTATTTTTCAACCTTTTAACTTTTTTTTTTTTAATGTTTCTTATCATCTCATGAAGTCCTTGGCTTGGACTGATGGTCCATTTGAATTTTCAGGGAGTTTGTACCAAGCTGTTTATTCTTTTTTTTCCTTAATAGTTCTCTTTTTTTCCCTCTCAAAAGGTCTCCTTTCATTTATTTAAAAAAAAAAACCCAACAACATTTTAACTCCTTTTTAAAAAAAACAAAAACAACAAAAAAAAAACCTCTTACTTCATCTCTTTCAGTAATTTTAGTTGAATTTATGGCCAAGCTATTTTTTTCTCTGAGACATGCTGTCAAGTATGTGCCAGGCACTATACATTGGGAATACAAGAAAGGCAAAAAGCTATCCCTGTTTTTGAGAAGTTTACAGTCATTAGAAACAACTGTATATTGTCAGGTTAAATACAAGATAAACTGGGGAAGGCACTAATATTTTGGGGAATCAGGAAAAGCTTTTTATAGAAGGTAGGATTTTAGTTGAACTTGAAGAAAAAAAGAGAAGCCAGGAGGCTGAAATGAAGAGGAAGAATATTCTAATTCTAAGAGACAGCTGGTGAAAATGCCTGAAGAAGTGTCTTATTTGAGTAATAGCAAAGAGACCTTGTCACTGGGCTATGGAAGAGGGTCAGGTTATAAAAGCATTTGAACGCTAAACAAGGTGTTTTATATTTGGTCCTGGAAATGAAAAGGAACCCCTGGAGTTTGTTGAATAGGAAAGTGCAGGGCAGGGATTGGGGAGTATTAGTGACATGGTCAGATGAGGAAATCTTGAGGAAGGTCATTCAAATGAAGATATTTTGGAATGGGGAGTCAGAAGGCAGGGAAACCAACCAGAAGTCTATTATAATGTAAGATGATAAATCGGACCTTTATCTGAGTGATGGCAGTATCAGAAGAGAAAAGGAAGAAATGTATAGAGATAGCATAGAGGTAGAAATGATAGAATTTGACCACTGATTGATATGGGGGGAATGAGAGAGAGTGAAATATTGAGGATGGCATTTATATTGATGAACCTGAATGGGAAGCTGGTAGTACCCTCAAAGTAATAGGACAATTTTAAAGGGGTGGATGGGAATGCTAATCAGTTCAGTTTCCCATGTTTTATGGGAAATAAATTCGATCTAGATAAGTTGATCTGCCAATCATGGGAGTTGATGAAATCACTAAGCAAAATTATATATTTAAGAGAAAGGAAGAAGGCCCAGGATGGAGCCAGGACACCTACAGTGTCCTGGATGAAGATCCATCAAAGGAGACAAAAGAATAGAAGGAGAACAAGGAGATAGTAGGATTAATAAAACCTAGAGAAAGAGAGTATCAAGGAGAAAGGGGTGATTGACAGTGGTAAAGGATTAACGCTGATAAAAGATCATTAAATTTGGTAATATGGTGATCATTGGTAACTTGACAGAGAAAAAGGATAAAAGTGGAAAGCCAATCTTCAGAAAGTTAAGTGAAAGGAAAGAAAATGAAGGTGTCTATTCTGGGATTGCAACCATAAAAAGGAAAAGAGATGTAAAATGGTAGCTATTGGGGATGAATGGATCAAATAAGAATATTTTGAGGATGAAGTCTTGAACACGTTTGTAGTCAATATGGAAGTACCCAGAAGATGACAAGTGATTGAAGATCAATGAAAGTAGGGATAATAAAAGGTGACTAACTTCTGGGAGAGACAGGTTAGAGTGGAAGCACTAAAGTAGAAATGGGTTAGTGTCAATGAAAAGAAGGATCACCTGTTCATGGAAAATAGGGGGTGAAGGAGGAGAGTGGCAGAAAGTATCTGAGTGATAGGAGATGAGAAGGGAATAAAAAAGTGATATTTGGAAGTAGTCGCAGTTTTTTCCATGAAAAATGAAGCAAAATTCTCAGCTGATAGAGTGAGGAAAGGAGAAGCCATGAGAAGTTTGAGGAAGGATGAAAAGATTGTGAAAAGCTGTTATAGTGAATGGGATAGGGAAGTGAAGGTGGATTGCCCAGCAGCAGTGAGGGTCTAGTTGAAATTATATAACATAGTTCTATGTTACATAATTTACATGTAGTGGACCCAGTCAACAAGTTTTCTTGAGTTCTAATACTTCGTTTCCCAGAGGAAGAAGTGAAATGACAATAGATTATGACTACAAAAGGGGATTTCAGAGTCGATGAAGAACAGTTGTGAGTGATGGTAAGATCAAAGGCATGACCATCTTTATGTGTAGCTACATTGGAAATTAAGGAAGTAGTCTAAAGATTTGTGTGGATCTATTCAGTCATGTTTCTTATGGCACCAGCTGCCATGAAAGAAAAAAAAAAACCCTTCCCATTCCCTAATACATATAATTTATTTACTCTAACTATATTATAATAAGCATTTAATTTGAAAAAGGCAAAAGAATATTAAAGCAGAGGCATTAATGAATATGTAACAAAGGCAAGGATTATATGTTCCATTTGATCATATCCCCTCCCAAAGCAGAAATACTTTGGGATGGGCTGAAATCTATATTCTCTTCTCTCCCATTGCCTAGGAATAAGGGCTAACCTAGGATAAGGGCTACTCTGGAAGCTGAATTCTTAATTGCTCCCATTTGATGGTAGGGTGACAAGAGCTTTCCACTTATACATTTGGTATCAGGGATGAGACTTACTATTGGTGGAAGACAGAAACTTAGAGCCTCCTGAGAATCTCTTGGCCCAGCTTGAGCAAAGTGGTACCTGAATGAAAGGTACTTAAACCCTCATTCTCGTGGTGTTGTCTCTATTCCTGATTTCAAAATTAGGACTGACATTTTCCAGTTTTCTCCAAGTAAATGGAGAAGAAATATTAGCATCTTCCTCTTATTCAGTCATCATTTTCCCCAAGTCTTTCACTATGTTCAATCCCTCTTTTTAAAATCAGCTGCCCTTAAGCTTTTCCAATCATCTTACATATATAATGCTTTTGTGGGTGGAAGAGGAAGTAACACACAATAAAGCTAGAAAGATAGATTTTTGTAGGAGGCTGTTGTAATAATCTAGGTGCAAAGTGATAAAGACATGATTTATTTAATATTGTAGTCTTATGAGTGGAGAAAAGGGGTCAGATATAAAAAATGTTAAGATAAAAATGGCAAGAATTGGTAACTGGGAGTAGTTAGGTGATGTAGTAGATCACTGGCCCTGAAGCTGGCATGATCCTAATTTAAATGTGATGCCATTTAAGCCTGATTGCTTCCCTCCACACCCTTATTTCCCCAAAAAAAGAACTGACAACTGACTGATACATCATGTAAGGGAAAATGAGTAGTTTTGGAGAATACCAATTTTACAAATCTGAGATACAAAAGGATAGTAATATTTTTGATAAAGAATAGGGAAGTTTGGAAGGAGTGTGTGTATAACTTAAGAGTAAAGACAATGAATTTACTTTTAGAAGCATTAAGTTTGAGATGTCTCTGGGATATCCAGTTTCAAATGTCTGATGGCTAATTTGTGGTCCAGGATTGAAGCCCAAAAAGGAGTGAGGCTAGAAATTTGGATCTGGGAATAATCTGAATAGAGATGATAGTTAAATACATGGGGGCTGATAAAGGAGAGAGAAAGAAAGAAGTAGGGAATGAGAGGAAAAGAGAAAGGGGAAAAGAGAGAGGGAAGGAAAAATAAGAGGTAGAGAGAAAATAAAGGGAAAAAACAGAGGGTCTAGGGCAGAACATCATCAAACATTCACAGTTAGGTAATAGGTAGCTGATGAGCCAACAAAAGAAACTGAGAAAAGGAGTAGTCAGTTAAGAGGCAGAGATGAAGGAGAGAGCATCTAGGAAGTCAGGATGGTTCTATTATCATTTACATCAGACAGACCAAGAAGGTTTCAAGCTGAGAGAAGATCACCCAATTTGACAATTAGGAGCACTGGTAACTGGAGAGAGCAGTTTCAGAGATAGGAAATAAGATTGCAAAGGGTTAAGGAGTGAGTGAAAGGAGAATTAGTGAAGACAATGAACATAGAGAACTTTTTCAAGGAATTTGGCTGAGGAAGGGAAGGAAGACATAGGAGAATATGTTGAGGGGATAGTAGGATCTAAATTTAAAAAAAAGATTTATAATTATTTAAGCATGTTTAAAAGATATAAAGAGAACCAAGTAATAGGGAGAGGCTAAAGATTCAAGCAATAAGGATGCAATCTGCTTTAAAAAAAAGGGGGGGGGGATCAAGTGGCCTATAGTTTGTAGACATTTTCTTTTCCTTTTTTGTTTTTATTTTTTTTAAACGAGAGCAACATTTGCCAGTCTCCCATCTTATAGTGTCTCAGTGACTCAGCAATCACATCTTCAAATTCTCTGATAATTAAATTTTTCTGGACTAGGTGATTTTCCTCTGACGAAGATGGATGATCAGGATTCTCTTTAGTATCAACTCTCTGTTATGTTTTTCAAATCTTAAAGCACCACACAAATATTCACAACTGTTATTACTCATTTTTGTTGTTTTATCTCTAGTACAAATGCTGTTTTCTTTGTTGGAAAAAAAAAGAGGCAAAATAATAATCAACCTTTCCTTCTCTTTGTTGTCAGTTTTCATCCTATCCAGCATCCTATTCTTTGATTCTCCCTCTTTTTCCAGTATAGATTAAAAAATTTTTGGGGGGGTTGCTTTTAGATTCCCTCTTCTGTTCTGAATTTTTAAAATATATTTGACATTATAGGAAAGTACCATATTCTTATATTCAAGGTCACAAATGGCAACCCCTTTCTTTACTCTAACTCTTCACTCTAATCTGGGGATTTGTTAGAAAGGAGAAATCTCTACTGATACTACAAGATCCTTTCCTCTTCCCTATTTCAGGGACTCCAAGCATGGAAAGGAGAGAAGATGAAAATTATAGAAGGATAGTCCAACTCCTTTTTTTCTTCCTTTACTCTCTCTGTCTTATCCCACCCTAAATTCTTTCCCTGTGAGATATTGGGGAAATCAGAGTAACTTTTTATAAGGAAAAGGTTGAAGTTCCCACCTAAGATTATCTGTCTCTTGATCCTGCACTTGCAATTCCACCATCATGGATGCTTTCTGCCTTTGATTATTTTTTCTCTAACATTTTATCACTTTCTTGCCTATTCATCTCATTTTCTTGATAACATATATTCTTTACCTTTTCCCAGTTTCATTCTGTAGATGTTATTCATCCTTCTAGCTCAGTTAAATTCTCTCTCACCTCTCCAATCCACTTATACAATTGCCTTTACAATAATGCCTCTGTTCACAACAGGATCCAGAACTAAAAAGAATCTTGATAGAGATGTGCTGAAACTGAAACAGGCTTGGGAGCTGACTGATAAATTTTCAGTGTAAGAATTTTTTCCTCAGAAATCAACAAATAATACAAATCAAAGCTTGATTTATTGTTTCATTCATTTTCTAAAGTTAATAAACTTAATAATACAGATTACATTTTAAAATATGTGGATATATTGCCCATACCTCCCCTTTATTAAACATTTCCCAAATCACTTTCATTGTTCTATAAACACTACTTGAACTCAGTAGAAGGACAGTAAAAGGCCTTATATTATTATTATTATTATTATTATTATATAACCAGTTACTATGTCCAGATGACCCCAAAATATATGGCACTTGTCCCCTTTTCTCTTAGCCATATCATGTCACATCAAGATTAGGGGAAAGGCGCCTTGGCTAGTTTCTAGCGAATGGCCATTCATCCTCATAAAAATAGTCCAGCCTGATGATGACAATGATGATGATAAGTCTGCAAATTACATTATATTTGTTATCTCATTTGAACCTTATATCGCCTCTAGATCACTTTACAGAAGAAACTGAGGAAACTTTAGGGATAGAAATTATATAGGAGCTAGAGATCTGTTTTAGGAGGTCATAAAAATAGGCTTATATTTTTAAAATGCCATAGAACATTATCAAACTCCAAACTACATGTAAAATGATATGGGCATACCACATAGATTGTTGACTCTTTGTTTTACAAGGAGCTATCTAATGCCTGATATCAGCAGCAAATGCCAATTAGAAACTAACCCTCTACACCTTTCCACAGGCTTGTTTCCTGTTAAGTCTCTCTCCAGGTTCAAAAAGGCAGTCTATGATATATACTGTAACCTTACTAAAATTGTAGAAATTGTCTTTCTCATCACATCATACTCAGGCTGAAGTAAGGAAAATTTCTACCTTTTGGTGAGCTTTCTCTCTCTTAATCATTAAATGAGCATACTTTAATAGAATTATCAAATATCATAAAAACACAGATATATATTAAATGAGGCATATAAGGTATATAAAGTATATAATAGTCAGCTGATAAATTCATTCCCTTCATCCATGTTGGAGGGAAATGGAAAAAAAAAAAGTGGTCAGATTCAGCAATTCAAGCAAACAAAGAAGGAGAAAGAGGTCAAGAAATGGCCTGAATTTCACTTTCAACAATTACTATAATTTCTGCCCCTGGTATTTCTCTGAACTGGTCAGGCCTTGCTTCTGTTGTACTTGCTTTTGGTGGCAAGAGTGCCAATGGGTTGTATCTAGCTCTCGAATAAGTTTGGCAAGATGAGGTAACCCCTGAAAGACTACCCTTTCTCCGTCAGGATGCCATTTGGTTTTTCTCCAAAGGAAAGCTCCATCAAAATAAAACCAAACCAAACCCATAAATGAAGGGAACTCTGGGTAACGTCTGGCCATTAGCATGCTGGTATTACTACAAACTAAATTTCCAAGGCAATGTCTATGTAGTAGGGTTAATCTCCTACAAGGAATTTGGACTACATTCAGAATCTTAAGAATTTCAAAGGACTTCAGAGACTAACTCAAATAATTGGATTTTGTTTGAATTTTACTTCTACCATTTATTAGCTGTCCATCACTTGCGTAATCCCTTCTCTACTCCAGGATTTAGTTTCCCCATTTGTGAAATAAGGAGGTAGGACTAGATGATGGCTATAGTTTCTTGCAGCTATTAACTACTGAGCTCCAAGTATTAAAAAAGCATTTGGACACCATTCCTCTCTAAGGAATCCTAATCTTTTATCAATTAGAAAAAAGCCAAACCTGGAGGAAAGAGGTGTGATGAGCAGACCTTTTTTTGGATTAAACTGGTTCCAGATTCTAGAGGAAGGAAAATGGTTTCCTCTGCTTCTAAAATTCTGAAGAATCATCTCTGAAGGAGGAGAGGACAAATCCGCCAGAAACAATTTTTATTAATTTAACATTTTTCTAAATCTAAGTCATTTCTAGATTAAAGACCATGGTACTACCATGGTTTGCACATGTTTCTTTAAAAAAAAAAAATTAATTAATTGCTACCATGGTTTGTACATGTTTCTTTTTTTAAAATTTAATTAATTAATTAATTAATTCAATTTTTACAAAAAGTTTATGCATAGGTAATTTTCCAGCATTGACAATTACAAAACCTTTTGTTTCGATTTTCCCCCTCCTTCTCCCCACCCCTTCCCCCAGATGGCAGGTTGACCGATACATGTTAAATATGTTAAAGTATAAGTTAAATACAATATCTCTATACATGTCCAAACAGTTATTTTGCTGTACAAAAAGAATTGGACGTTGAAGCAGTGTACAATTAGCCTATGAAGGAAATAAAAAATGCAGGCAGGCAAAATTAGAGGGATTGGGAATTCTATGTAGTGGTTCATAGTCATCTCCCAGAGTTTTTTTTTTTGCTGGGTGTAGCTGATTCAGTTCATTACTGCTCTATTGGAACTGATTTGGTTCATCTCATTGTTGGAGAGGGCCTCGTCCATCAGAATTGATTGCACACGTTTCTTTTCCCTGAACATGATTTGAAGTAACATTTAAATAATCTTGAACAAGATAAATGTCATAACACATTAAAATACAGTTTGGGATTAATATTCTACTCCAAAAAATAAAATAATATTCACTAATAACTATTCAAGTCCTTCCTTGGTCTCTGCCTTCCAGGATGGAAAGGGTCTCCTTCCCTGTTACCTTATCCTTTCTGAATAATAAAAAGAGTACTTCCTTCTGAATGGAGAAGAAGCCACTTCTTTTAGGTAGCAATCCAGTCATTCCAGTGGTGAAGCAATGAATTTAATAAGATAAAAGGAACTCTTTGTTCAAGATTTGGTTTCTATTCTTAATCCATTTCCCTAAAGAAAAACTTTGATTTTGGTCTACATACTTTCAAAAGGAAAAGCATGAAAAGGGCCTTTAGACTACAAAAATCATTAATTTCTTCTATTTCTAGAAAAATTCAAAAGGAAAATTTCCATATATTTTGCCAAAACCTTTGAATCTACCTTAGGGATCCTTTAATCTATTCCAACCCCCTCATATTTGACAGATGAGACCTGAGGAGGATCAGTGTCCAAGGTTATGCTAGTATTAAATGGCAGAATAAGGCTTTTAACTTGAACCTCAGATCCAGTTCCCTTGTACCATGGTAAGGTGGAAGTCATGGATCAATTTTTCTTCACCTTATTATCTCAAAGGATCTAAAGCAGGTATGCTTTCAGGGCAACTTGAAGAAAGGCTATAGTATGATTTCAGCAATCTTCTACTTGATGATAATGGAAATTCCTTAAAGAGAGATATGAAGAAAGTAATATGTTGGAAACTCAATCACATTTAAATGCAATCATTTAGTGGTAGAGTATATATAATAGGAATAGAGACTGGGCCTATGATTTTGGTGGTAGAGGAAACTCTCTAACCATGCAAGTCTATTTATAATTAGAGAGTTGCCTAAGACAGAGGTGTCAAATACAGTCAGCTGCCCTGTGCAACCTACAACAACCAAGAAACAACAGATACAATCTAAAATGTAATTGAGAAATAATTAACAAAATAAATAAAAATACAACAGAACATAGGTAATGTTAACATGTGATCTTCTATCTCAGTATGATCCTTATATACTGTATGTTGCTGTTCAATTATTCTTTGTGATCCCATTTTGTGTTTTTTTAAATATTAAATGTAGCAATATTTATTGATTTTTAAAAAATAATAGCTTTTTATTTTTCAAAATACATGCAAAGATAGTTTTCAAATTCACCCTTGCAAATCCTTGTGTTCCAAATTTTTCTCCCTCTCCATCTCCCCCCTCTCCTAGACAACAAATTATTTAATATAGATTAAACAGGTGCAATTCTTCTAAACATATTTCCACATTTCTCATTCTACACAAGAAAAATCAGATCAAAAGGGGGGGAAATGAGAAAAAAAAAAAAACAACAAGCAAGCAAACAACAACAAAAAAGGTGAAAATACTATAAAATGTGGAACATTCAGTCCCCATAGTCCTCACTCTGGATGAAGGTGGCTCTCTATTGGAAATGACCTGAATCACCTCATTATTGAAAAGAGCAAAGTCCATCACAGTTGATCATCACATAATCTTGTTGCTGTATACAATGTTCTCTTGGTTTTACTCCTTCACTTAACATCAGTTCATATAAGTCTCTTCAGGACTTTCTGAAATCAGCCTGCTAATCATTTCTTATAGAATAATAATATCCCATTACATTCATGTACCATAACTTATTCAGCTATTTCCCTCAATTTTTCCACTCAATTCCACTCAATTTTTGCAGATGAGAAACTGAGGCAAACAAGATTAGGTAACTTGCACAGGGTCACCCAGGTGGTAAATGTCTGAGGTCAGATTTGAATTCAGAAAGATTAGTCTTCTTGACTCCAACTTTTCTTTTTTTTTTTTTCCCCTGAGGCTGGGGTTAAGTGACTTGCCCAGGGTCACACAGCCAGGAAGTGTTAAATGTCTGAGATCAAATTTGAACTCAGGTCCTCCTAAATTCCTAAATTCAAGGCTGGTGCTCTATCCACTGCGCCACCTAGCTGTCCCCTAGTCTTCTTGACTCCAGGCTTAGAACTCTATCCATTGTACCACCTGGCTGACCAAGTATTAAATCTTTCATTTAGTTTTTTAACTTTAAACTATGTAAAGGTAAAAAGATACAGGATCATTCTTGCATGTAACCATGGAGACATTGAGCCGTATGATACCTGGCAGTGTTGCCTTGGATGATTCATGAAGTTCAGAGAATCACAGATTTGAAAATGGAAAGAACCTTAATTCCATCAACTTCCTTTCTTCTTCTTACAGAGACTTAGTTAAATGATTTACTGAGGATCACAGAAGTAGTAGGTAGCTGAATTGGAATTTGAACTTGAAACCTGTAACTCCATTGTTCAATTCTTTCCATTGCTCCATGGTTAAATTTATGGGCCAAATTTTCTATAAAGGAGCTACTTCACAGCAGTCTTAGTGCAGGACAGATTGACTTCTACTAAATGTTTTTAAACATATTACATTTTAACACAGACTTCTTTGTCCCCACAATCTATAACCCCTTTTGTGAAGGTTAATGGCCCATTTGCCAGAAACCAGCCAAAGGGCCTTTCTTCTAATCCTGATGTGACATGATATGGCTAATGGAGAAAAGGGGACAAGTACTATATGTTTTGGGGATAATGGACATAGTAACTGGCTGTATAATAATAATAATTTTTTGGTCTAGATCTATGATCAGTATAGAGAACTTCTGATAAAGAAACTCCCTCTAACTTTGATACCTGCTCAGCCCCTTACATCTTCAGAGGTAGTAGGTGGTCCTTTGTAGAGAATGTTAAACATGTAGAGAGGAAGACCTGAGCTCAAATCCAGTATCAAACAATTACTATCAGAATGATGCTGAAAAAATCACTTAAGCTCTGTTGCCTCACTTCCACCATCTGTAATATGGAGTTAATGCCAGCTATTATTAGAGAGTTGATAGAGCATCAACCTTGAAGTAGGAGGAGCTGAGTTCAAATCCAGCCTCAGACACTTACTAGTTGTGTGACCCTGGGCAAGTCATTTAACCCCAATTGCCTCCTCCTCCCCCCTCCCCAAAGAGAAAAAGAGAGAGAGAGAGAGAGAAAGAGAGAGAGTGAGTGAGAGTGAGTTGGTTGTTCAGGGCATTGAGAAGCAATTAACTTCTCTCAAGGACTCTCAAATTGTCTCAAGGCCATTACATTTCAGAGGTAGGACTTGAAGCCCAAACTTCTTGATTCTGAAGCTACCTCTAATTTTATTTATAATAACTATAATAATAAAAATAACAATAACTTGGTGATTAGAATTATCTAGTCCAGAATTTCCAGAAGCTCAGTGTCTTTCATGAACTAAAAGACAAGAAATCCCTTTTACTATAAACATAGACCTCAAATATTAGTCAGTCTCATAGGATGCCCATTATTACCCAGACATAACATCAATCCATGAAATCTTAAGAACAAACAGTCTTTCTTCTCTAGGGGCAAATATTTTTAAAGATGTTGTCATACAAAGACTCATCTCTCCAAAATGTATGACTGAAGAACTTTCAAAATACAAAGACTTACTTGAAAAAAGTAAAAATTATATGGAAACAGAATAAAGAACACATTGCCTTCTGTCTATTAGTGGGGTTGTTCCAGGGATTCTTTCGATGATCCTACAAAGATGAAATTACATACTAATTCTTTAGTATAAAAAACAGTGCAATAGTCCACAAAACATTAAATATAAAAGGATAACAGTAGAATACTGTCTTTTTTTTTCTTTAATTAAATTTTATTTCCATTTTCAAGCTTTTTTTTTCCCTTCCCACATTTCCCAACTCACTAAGGGGAAAGAAAGAGAAAGAAAAATAAAAATAAATTCTTTGTAACAATAAAAATAATCAAGCAAAACAAATTCCCATATTGGAGCCTAAGGACTGTTCAAAGAACAAAATAAACAATTTTTCTATGACAATAATAATAGCTTACATTTTATATAGATAGACATGGGATCTGTTATTTCATTAGTATAGGTAACTCCCAGATGAAGAATTTTCTCCTATTAATGCAGGCTAGCACTTGCTCTTCCATTCAGAGTATTAGAAATCTGCTTAGACCATTAAAAGATTAAGTGACTGGACCAGAGACACATAGACAATATCCAACAGGTTAGGAACTGGCATTTATACAGGGCAATGTGTTTTAGATAAATTATTTAATTTAAATCTCTTAACAGCCTTGTGAAGTTGGCACAAGTATTATCATTTCACAGATGAGGAAACTGAGGTTTAAAGACATTGTGATTTCCCCAAGGTGACCCAATTAGTAAGTAACCAGAAAGAATTCAAATCCAAATCTGTCTGATTTCAAGTCCCTGAAGGAGAGAGAAAATTCTGATGGGTGATTTTTTGGGTATTTTATAAGTGCACAAATATGGAAAAAGAAGAAAGTTCAGTTTTATAAGGGGGAGTGCAATTAAAGAAGCTGATGAATTTAATTTTGTCAGAGATGCCTTCAAGACATCCCTCTGGAGCTCACAAGATCATTACATGCTCAAAATCTGGAAAGGACCTTAGAAATTATCTGGTTTTCAGAAGATCATTATATATGGCAACAACAAGACTACACAACAATCAATTCTGATGGAAGTGGCTCTCTTCAGTATTGAGATTATTCAAACCAGTTCATTTGTGCAGTGATGAAAAAAGCCATCTACACCCAAAGAGAGAACTGTGGGAACAGAGTGTGGAACACAACATAGTGATGCTGTTTGAGTGGTCTAGATTCCTGGTGGTCTAGAAGTTAGTGGTTATAAAAGAGTTATTAAAAATCCCAATCAAGGAAAGGAAAGAGAAGCTATGCAAGAGAGTAACAACTTCCTGAAATGTGAATTGGAAAAGGTAAAAAACTACCAGGAAGTGCAGGGAAACAGAATTTGTGAATTGGAAAAGGAAAAGTAGGATTTGTGAATTAGAAAAAGAATTAAAAAAAAAAATTAGTGAAATGGAAAAAAATTCCACAGAGCAAAACAACTCATTTTAAAAACTCAATTGGATATATACAATAAGAAGTAAAAAAAAAAACTAATGAAGAAAATAACTCATTAAAAATCAGAACCGAACAAATAGAAACGAATGATTCCCTGAGACATCAAGAATCAGTCAACCAAAACCAAAAAATGAAAAAATAGAAAGAAATATTTCATATCTACTTGGAAAAACAACAGACCTGGAAAATAGATCTAGGAGAGATAATCTGAGGATTATTGGACTTCCAGAAAATTATGATTAAAAAAAGAGCCTAGATACTATTTTACAGGAAATCATCAAAGAAAACTGCCTAGAGATAACAGAACCAGAAGGGAAAATAAGCATTGAAAGAATTTTTCATAATTTTTTGCAACAGAAGGAATGATTTAATAAAGTTTCAGGAAAGGGATGCAAAGAGAGAAAACACAGAAGGGGAGAGGGCTAAGGTTAGAAGGAAGTAGAGAAGCTCAGTCTAGCTTACTTCACCATAGAATCAGAACTCCAGTTCTTCATTCTACAGAGGGTGTGGTTGAAGAAAGGGGCAGGGACTCACATCTGGTCACAGAGCTAATCAGTGGTATAGTTGGAATTAGAATCTAGGTCTCTTGGTTCAGAGTTCTTTCTGTTGTAATAATGAGCACAAGATAATAATTATAATACATTAAGGTGGTGATTATGGTGAATTATAAAAGTTAAGTGATGGGTAATGTTGAGACTCCAATCACAGAACTCTTCTTCTACCTTGCCTCTAGACTGATAGTGATTGATAACCCAATAATAATCGAGTGATCTATGGATGATAATGATGTGAAAATTATGATAATGATTGCTGTGATTTTGTACCAAACCCAATTCCCAGTAATCTGTGGAATGAATGTGTTCCAGCCAAGTTAGTTGGTTATAAAACTGAATTTCAGATGTGGAGCCTCTTTTTTCCGTGGAGGGAGGTGGTAGGAATAATTATTCTTATAATTATTATATATTTTGTAATATATATAATATACAATTATAATAATTATTATATAGGAATCATTATATTAGTAATTCCCATTATTAAATAAATAGCTAGGTGGCACAGTGGGCAGAATGACTGGTCTGGGAATCAAGAAGATTCATTTTTTCTGAATTCAAATCTGGTCTCAGACACTTACTAATCCAGGGTAAATGATTTAATCCTGTTTGCCTCAATTTCTCATCTACAAAATGAGCTGGAGAAGGACATGACAAACCACTATAATATCTTTGTCAAGAAAACCCTAAGTGAAATAATTAAGAGACTAAATAACAATAACAATATAATGGGATATTTTCTATTATGTCATAAGAAATGATGAAAAGGACAGTTTCAGAAAAGTCTGAGAAGATTTGTACAAAATGGAGCAACATAAAATGAGCAGAACGAAGAGAATAATTTCTATGATAATAACATTGTAAAGACAAACATCTTGAAAGATATGAGAACTCTGAATGCAATGAGTAACTGAAATTGAAGGACCAATCCTCATGCATTTTTGGATTTGGCCAATGAGAGGTTTTTTTTTTTTTTTTTTTTTTTTTTTTTTTTTTTTTTTTTTTTTTTTTTTTTTCCCTTGACTGCATATTAGTTACAAGGAGAGAAAATACATTTTCATTCATTGAAAAAAAAAAAAAAAAAAAAAAAGGAAAAAGTTAAAGAAATTCCAAGGAAAAATGGGGAAGTTTTGCATTTCCTTCCTTTAGGGGAAGGATGATCCTACTAAATATTGATCCCTTTTCTCCCCTCCCTTTGTTCCAGGGAGACTGGGTTTGGCTGAAGAAATTTCCAGGTGAACAATATACTGAAATTCGTCCTGCAACCAAAAAGGTCTTTTCCAAGGTGAGAAAAATTTAGGAAAGTAGGAGAGAGCCTCATCTACTTAATGTTCCCAAGGCATTGTTGAATATACTAATAAATAGGTGAGGAAATGGATGCCCTGTCTCCTGAAGGAGTTTACAAACTAGTAAAATAGGTTTCTCTATCTAATGTTGATGTTGAATGTTGAATTAGCAAAACCTAAGATTGGAAGGTAAGAAAAAGTTCTACCCTTCAATCTTTGTCCCAAGCCTCCCTTTATTTGTCCTTCCTTCCACAAACCTAATAGCATCCTGATGGTCTTTCTTCCTCCTCCCCCTCTCAATGACATTTTCTTTTACAGAAAGCTTTCTCTCTTTGGAAAAGGAATCAGCAATGAAAGACTTCCCAGATCTCTCTCTCTTTTTCCTTTTCTCTAGGATAAAAGGTCCTTTGGCAACCTTATCTTCCCCTCCAAATCCCTGTCCCCAATCAGGAAGTCCCCCATGAAGTCTAATTGCCATTTTTTTCTTCCACCCCCAATCTCATAGCTACGGGAGCTCCGCCATGAGAATGTAGCTCTCCTTGTGGGGCTTTTCCTGGCTGGGAATTTGGAAGGGTCTGGATCAGGAGGGCCAGGAGGAGGCATCCTGGCTGTGGTCTCTGAATACTGTACTCGAGGATCCCTCCAAGATCTGCTCACTCAGAGAGACATAAAACTTGACTGGATGTTCAAATCCTCCCTCCTGCTTGATCTCATTAAGGTATGGGAGTGAGAAGGAGAGGTGTCCTTGGGAGGAAGCAGGGGAAGGGACTAATGGGGACCAGAACAGCCCAACAATGGCTATCCCAGAGGTGGGACCTAAGGGCTATGGCTACCCACGTTCAGTGAACTTCTAATGTTTGCTGCTTCTAAGGGCATACGCTATTTGCATCATCGTGGGGTTGCCCATGGGAGACTCAAGTCCCGGAACTGTGTGGTAGATGGGAGATTCGTGCTCAAGATCACAGATCATGGTCACGGGCGGTTGCTGGAAGCTCAGAGAGTGTCCTTGGAGCCACCCCAAGCTGAAGGTACAGGCCCTTCCCAAATGTTCACATATCCCTTGTTCCCTAACAGTTCCCCTTCTCCTTGTTCCTAGGTACCTCTTTGTCTGTTTTCCTTTACTCCTCCTAGTATCCTTATCTCTTCTAAGGTACAATTCATAGTTATCCTACAGAGGTGATATATTAGGACCCCTGGGATTGAACATTTGGCTTTGAATCTCAGTTCTGCTATTTATTACTTACATGACATTGAACAATGGGTCTGACTGTCAGTTGTCTCATCTGTAAGTTAAAGAGATCAAGTTGAATAATTTTTAAGTTCCCTACCAACCTATAATGTATCCTTGTCACTCAAAGGGAGTCCCAGTGATTGGATGCTTACTTTCAAGGCTCTGTCCTTAGTCCCCTATGTCCAGGGTAGGAATTCATCTTCCCCACCTCTAAATCTTCTCAGGGCCTAACTGGAATGTAAGAAGTTTCCAGAGCTTCTTATAGTTAGTGCAGTGAGGACTCAATACTTGGGGTAATAATTAAGATGATCTTCATTTCAGAGTAATTTAGAAAAAAGTGGAATTATGTCTCCCCTTATAAATCAGCAAAAAGCAGAGATGAAAGCCCTATCAGTCAGAAGTTAGGAGATTTGGATCTTATTCCTGGTTCTGTCACTGGGTAGTTTAGTTTCCCTCTGTGCCAGGAAAATGGAAATAACACTGACCAAAAAATTCTGGCTTGGAATTTGGAAGGAGTTGGATCTGGAAGGGCCAGGAGGAAGCATCCTGGCTGTGATCTCTGAGTACTCTACTCAGGGGGAATTAATCTGGCTGAACTGAAGTAGAGTTCTATTCAGTGCAGCAAATTAAGTGTCTAGGCACTTAGTAGGCAGACTAGATGTGACGAGACAGTATATGTATATTTTTTGGTCTGGATCTGTGATTTGATTGGAGTGAAATCTCCCTCCATTAATGCTGACCTCCAACTCTTTGTAACTTAACCTTTCAGAGTTGTTTTGGGGGAATCAAGTGGTTAAAGGATTTGTCTGTGGTTACAACAGCTTGTATGGCAGGATTTGAAGAACCCAGTTTTTTTTTTTTTTGTTTGTTTGTTTTTGTTTTTTTATACTAAGGGCAACTTTTAGCCCTTAGGCAGTGCCTGTCGTGATGAAATCTATAGTCAAGGGGAATGTATATCGCATTCATAGAGAAGTACAATATGAACTAATAAATACTAAGCACAACATTGGGGTATTAAAAAAAAGTCATGTTTGAAGTCTGAGGGGAAAAGAGTCATTGTCTACTTTGAGGCCCTGGAAAGCCTCATTGAAAAGGTGAAAGGATGATAAATTCAGTTTGTGACATGTTAAAAATAAGGGATTGAGGTGGGCAGCTAGATGGGGCAGTGGACCCTGGATTCAGTAGGACCTGAGTTCAAATCTGACCTCAGACACTTTACACTTCCTAGCTGTGTGACTTTGGGCAAGTCACTTAACCCCAATTGCCTTAGCAGACAAAAAAAAAAAAAAAAAAAAAAAGAATAAGGGATTGATTTACTCCTCCCCCCCAGGCAAAAATTACCTTAGAAATCACCTAATCCGAAGCTTCTAACCTGCAGGAGACCCACTGAATGTGTGGTTATGAAAAATTTGGCAATAGTAAAAGGTGTCTTAATGCAACAGTCCAAAATTAATTCAAAAGCAAATGCAAGATGAATCCAAGGTGTTTTTGCAGTGCTTTCCCGGGTTGCAACACACATTGACTCTGAACATACAACATGAGCACTTTGCATTCCATATGCATGAACACTGCAGAACACCTCAGCTCAAATTCGAGACTGGGTTGGGTAAGAATTTCTCTGACAAAGAGGCATCACAAGTGTAAAAAAGGTTGGGTTTTTGTTTTGTTTTGTTTTTAAGTTTAAGAAGCCTTATAATCCCCTCTATATAATTTCCCCCTCTACTCCTTTCTTTTTACAGATGAAGAAATCTTCAGAATGGTAAAATGAGAAACTTGAAATAGATAATCTTTAAGTTCCCTTTTTCTGGAATCTTATAATCATAAGATTGTCTTATGTCTAAGGGAGTGAGGGTTTCCTTCTAGGGGAAGAAGCTGTTAGGGAACTTTGGCACAAAGAACACGAAAAGGATCTTGAGTTTTGACTCCATAGTGAAATGACTTTAGGTAAGGCTTTTTGCCTCAGGGTATTGGACCTGATCTCTTAGGTCCCTCATCTAACCCTCTGATTCTATGAGGATCAAGTTTCCCTTTAGTAGAAACTTATCCTGGGACCTGGGGTGGTCAGTGAGGTGGGGAGAAGCAAGGAGTGATATCATAGTTTTGCTTTTCCCTCTGTATCCTGCAACCTCACCCCTCTTTCCACTAAGACCGCTTGTGGACAGCCCCTGAACTCCTGCGGAACGAGACTTTGGAACGACAGGGGACTCTGCAAGGAGATGTGTTCAGCGTGGGCATCATCATGCAAGAAGTAGTTTGCCGCTGTGAGCCTTATGCCATGTTGGAGCTGACCCCAGAGGGTATCTCCCCAGATCTCCATTTTGGGCTTGTTATTTGGGGAGGAAGTCAGCAGGAAGACCTCTTCTCTTACAGAAGAATGGTCCCAGTCCTGGGTCCAACTGGGCATTCTCTTTGACCTTTCCTTCACTCACATAATAAACTGCAACTTAATAAGCCTTTTCAAATATTGATGCCCCATTTTCTCACCTTTCTTCATGCTAGAGACTATATACTTTTTGGGAACTTTTGGAAGAATACCTAGATTGCTAGAATGGGGTAGATCTCCATAAGGGCAAAATTAAAATGTCATCCTCACTTCTGGATGGGGCAGAGACATTGGGAGTCTTGGGAATTACTAACCTCAATTGGCATTTGGGCCCAACCTAGCTCTCCAAGGTCAAAATGGTAGTGTCCTTAAGGTACTTTTACTCTCACATACAATACACACCTGTCGAAACTCATCTACAAAGAAGCCCCACTAAAACTCCCAGCTCCTAGATGTATAATGCCCATTGGTCCTTTGCTGTCAGCCTTCTAGTTTTCCTCCCTAGGGCCCCCACCTCCTTAATATCTTAGTCTCTTTTCAATGGATCCCCAAAACCCTTTCCCCTTAAATATCACACTCTCCTCATCACACTCTCTTCTCTACCACTCTTCCCTACTCTTCTCTACCATTGTTCCCAACTCCTTCTCATGCATACTTCCCAGAAGCCACTCTTAGATCAGCTGGGATAAGGGATGATTTTGAATTGGTACTTATATTCTGGACTGTATTCTCTCTTTCCCCACAGAGATTGTCCAAAAAGTGCAGAGCCCCCCACCAATGTGCCGACCCTCAGTGTCCATAGATCAGGCTCCCATGGAATGTATCCAGCTCATGAAGCAGTGCTGGGCAGAGCAGCCAGAACAAAGGCCCACCATGGACACAACTTTTGACTTGGTCAGGGACTGGGGGGCTCCAGGAATATGTAGAAGCAGAATAATCTCTTGCCCCATAGCCAAGAATTAGTGTAATTTTGCACTAGGCCAGTGAATGGGGGTTGAGGGAGACATTAGAGTAGATGGTATGTGTGTGTGTAGGGGTACCTTTGGCGGGAGTGTAGCACCTGCCTAGTCCCTCAGGGGGGAGGCCCAGCCAGTGAGAGCAGATTCAAGATTACAGATAGACAGGTAAGGTCCTAAGGCACAACATATGGATAGAACAACCAGGAACACTTTTTAAAATCACTTTTTGTAAGTGCACATATTTTTAATGGCAGAAAACTGTGGTTTTGATGCCCATAGTAGTTATTTTATGTTACCTGTATTGCAGTCACAGTTGAAAGCCATCAGTAGACCGAAACAGAAACAATGAAGGTGGAAGAGAGCATAATTTTCAAACAGGCTTAAAGCCTGCTAGACATAAAGAAATGTCCTATGAGAAGAGGAATTGATAGGACAGAGAAGGAAAGTCCAACTTTTATTAGTTAAACTGTTGGGGAAGGGGAAGAAGGGAGAAAGCCCTTGTTGGGATAGTGGGTAACAGAATTAGATAAAGAATTGAGGGTTGGGAAAGGATTAGGCTGCAATCCTTGGATTGTTGTGAGATCAAGTCCTTAAGAGCCATTCTTTCTGGCTTCCAACCAGTTCAAGAACATCAATAAAGGACGAAAGACAAACATCATTGATTCCATGCTTCGGATGCTGGAACAATATTCTAGCAACCTGGAAGATCTGATTCGAGAGCGGACAGAGGAGCTAGAGCTTGAGAAACAGAAGACGGACAAACTTCTCTCTCAGATGCTACCCCCGTGAGTGACTCTGTGGGGACACTTTAGTAAGGTGAAGAATGACTGTGGGTGAAGGACAAGTCTGAGAATATTCCCTAAAGAACAGGGAGAGGAGAGGGTATAAAGGATGGATGGGTATGAATAACAGGCCTGAGGCTGTCACCAAAATGCCAGATTTAATCTTGGAACTTCTCTAGACTCTATATGGACAATTCCTTCTACTAGTTTTTCCCTGAAAACAATCAGAATTTGGCTAGATTTTGATTAATATAAATAATGAATCTCTTGAAGTAGTAGTATGTATTTAAATTTTGCTCTATTCAAAGTAATAATTATATAAAATAGGGCCATTAGCTCCAGCCCAATGGAAATATGCAGTATGAAATCAAATAATGGGATCATGTCACAGGATTCCTTATTGGCACTAATTAGGACCTAGGAGCAGCTAGGTGGCGCAGTGGATAGAGCACTAGCCCTGAAGTCAGGAGAGCCTGAGTTCAAATTTGGCCACAGACACTTCTTAGCTGTGTGACTCTGGGCAAGTCACTTAATCCCAATTACCTCAGGGAAAACAAAAGAAAGAAAAGAAGAAGGAAAGGGGAGAAAACAATCTAATTGGGACCTAGCTCTATAAGCACAGAAAGAGGCAACAGGTTTTGAATATATTGAAGATGGCTTATCACAAGCATACAAGGAAATGATGGGAGCATGGGGTAAGTGGGATGAATTAAGACTTGCTCATCTGAGAGTAAATAATGCTATGGAAAGTGTGCTGGAAATGTAAGTTAAAAGACCTGAATTCAAATTCTAGTTCTACCTGTGCTTGCTACTTGTGGGATGTTGGGCAAGCCATTTCACTTTCTTGGACCTAACTTTCTTCGTCTGTTAAATGAGGATAGAAGACTAGATGACCTCTAAAGTGCCTTTTAATTGTAAAAACTACCAGTCCTTCATATGGCCCCTGCCTTGCTCCAAGTCCTTTTTAAGAGTACAGTGACCTGTACTTTGAGGATAGGGATTCCATCTACATTCCTCACCCCAAGTCCGGAGAATACATAGCTGCTGGTCATGTAGCTTTCTTTGAACTATAGAATATCTGATCTACAAAGCACCTTGGAGATAATTTAGTCCAACTCCCTCCTTTTCTTATCCTCTCCCATGGGGATAGTGGACCTACACATGGATAACTTGTATCTTAACCATCCCATACAGATATGAGGTTTATATAGTTCCATCCTCCCCAGACAAACTAGACTATTCGCTGCTCCTTAAACATATTCCACTTCTATCCTCATGCTGTTTTTCCTGCCTGCCAGGAGCTCCCTGAAAGCTAGCTCAAAAGCTACTTTCTCCATGAAGCCTTCCTTGATCTTCCCAGGCAGGGATGATCTCTGACTCTTCTGAGCTCCTATGGCACCTTGAATCAGTTATCTTGTGGTGAATTCACTCTTGGAGGGCAGGGGGTATTTTTCTCAGCACTTACCATGCCATGGTGCTCATTGTTTGCTGAATGGACCTTCAGATCTATACTCACTGTGCTCTCTTCCTCAGGTCTGTGGCTCAGGCTCTGAAGCTGGGGATCCCAGTAGAGCCTGAATATTTTGAGGAGGTCACTCTGTACTTCAGTGACATTGTTGGTTTCACTACTATCTCAGCCATGAGTGAGCCCATTGAGGTTGTCGATCTGCTTAATGACCTCTACACACTTTTTGATGCCATCATTGGTTCCCATGATGTCTACAAGGTTGGGATGTGGAGGGAAAGGGTTGGGGAGTGGACCTTAGGGAAAAGGGTCAGCTGGGTGCTACCTACTCAGGAGCCCCCAGAGCTTCTGCTTAAGCAGGGAAGTGGGAGTAATATTGAGTATCTGGACCTGGAAAGACCCATGGAAGGGAAACAAGCCAGAATAGAATAGATTCTATGGCAATCAGCTCTTAGGCAGGAAGTTGGGAATAGCTTTTTGTTGGCTGTCTTGGTCCTTGAAGGTGGAAACAATTGGTGATGCCTACATGGTAGCTTCAGGGCTACCAAAGCGGAACGGGCAGAGGCACGCAGCAGAGATTGCCAACATGTCATTGGATATCCTCAGCTCTGTGGGCTCCTTCCGCATGCGCCATATGCCAGAGGTTCCCGTACGCATCCGTATCGGTCTGCATTCTGGTAATCAGCCCACCCACCAAGAACTCCCACCCATTACCAATTAAGTTTTTCATCTCTAGAGTTCCCCCGACCCTCCTATTGGGCTCCACACTAGGGATATTCTTTCTACCCAAGAATCTCCCAAGTCTCCTTAAAATGCACTGGTTCTGTATTCCAACAACATGTCTCTCTCTGTGTTCCATGTCTCTGCCTGTTTCTGTTACTTTGTGCCCCCCTGTTTCTCTCATTAGGCCCATGTGTGGCTGGAGTGGTGGGTCTCACCATGCCTCGGTACTGCCTCTTTGGAGATACCGTCAATACAGCCTCTCGGATGGAGTCCACAGGACTACGTGAGCTGGGGCCAGGGTGGAGGCTGGACATATTGGGGATGGGAAGAAAAATAAGGAGAGTTTGCTGTTGTTAGAGCAGGGGCAGAATTAGGAGAAGTGGGGGGAAAACAGTGTTGGGAGAAGCAGGAAATGTTGGGGTATCAGGAAGAAGTTTGGGGTTAGAGAATTTGGAGTTAATTCTGAACTATCAATCTGACTTTCTCTTTAGCTTATCGAATCCATGTGAATATAAGCACAGTGAAGATTCTTCAGAGTTTGAATGAGGGCTTCCAGGTAGAAAACAGAGGCAAAACAGAACTCAAGGTGATGCCTTACAGAACAACTATTGATACAGTGGAAGGTGCTGGACTTGGGATCAGGAAGCTCTGAGTTCAAATTTTGCCTCAGACACATCATCATCATAGGGGGCAGCTAGGTGGCACAGTGGATAGAGCACCAGCCCTGAATTTAGGAGGACCCGAGTTCAAATCTGATCTCCCACACTTGACACTTCCTAGCTGTGTGACCCTGGGCAAGTCACTTAACCCCAGCCTCAGGAAAACAAAAAACAAAAAAAAAAAACAAAAAAAACCAAAAAAAACACACACACACCCCATCATCATCATAACTAACATTTACTATGTGTCGGGCATTGTACATTAGTAATATGAATTTGGACAAATTACTTATACTCTATTTCCTCTACTATAAAATGAGGATAATAATAGCATCCACAAGCCAAGTTTTAAGGATGAAATTAGATAATATTTATAAAGTGCTTAGCATATTGTCTGTCACATAATAAGTACTTAAGAAATGCTCGTTCCCTTTCCTTTATATAGAATCACCCCGAAATGGGACTCTTCCCTTTGAAAAACTTTGGTCTCACTGCTACTTCTTCCTTCTTCTCTCTGTCTGTCTCCATCACTGCCTCTTTCTTTGTTTGTCTCTCTATCTCTTTTTTTTTTCTTTTTGTTTCTGTTTCTCTCCCCTTGCTCCAGAAAAGCAAACAAACAATATTGTTTTATTTTCTAAAATTCTGGTGAAAGAATAAGCCTCCAAATTAAAAATCCATTTTTTAAAAATTGTAAATTAACTTGCCTTTGGGTTAATCACATTTTGCAGACTGTATCCTAACTTTTAAAGATGCCTAAATATCTTCTGGAATATTTACAAATATATCAGGTAGTATAGTTTCATTACAATCTTTCTAACTTTTTCCCTAGTACTCTTACTGAATATCCATCCTTCTTCTTATTCCTTGGATGGAGTAGATACATTCCTCAGAATACTAGGCCACTCTTGCTCCCCCCCCCTCCCTGCTATACATTCTTATACTAAGTCTTATACTAAGACTAATAATGTACAGTCATTTCTTCTTTTTTTTAATTTTTTTTATTTAGAATTTTTTTCACAGTATATATGCATGAGTAATTTTTTTTATAATATTATCCCTTGTATTCATTTTTCCAAATTATCCCCCCTTCTCTATTCCCTCCCCCTGATGATAGGCAATCCCATACATTTTACATGTGTTACAATATAACCTAGATACAATATATATGTGTAAATACCATTTTCTTGTTGCACATTAAGTATTATATTCCGAAGTATAAGTAACCTGGGTAGATAGACAGTAGTGCTAACAATTTAATGTACAGTCATTTCCAAGAAGACACCCCCATTTGTCTCTAAGCTAGCCTTGACCAATGATTTGAGAATCCTCCTTGGCTACTGCTCTTCAGTTCACTGGAACCCACTCTCTTATATTCCTATTGACTTTGAACTTCCTCCTCAGTTCCAGCTTTTTTCACTTGGGTCCTCTAATCACTGTATCAACCTTCCCTCTTAACCCAGACCTATTCTGATTGTCTTCCCACATTTCTCCTCACAGGGAAAAGGCATAGAAGATACCTTCTGGCTTGTAGGGAGAAAAGGGTTTAATAAACCTATTCCTATCCCTCCTGACCTGCAGTCAGGGTGAGTTGGCTCAGACCATGGGAAGGGTAGTGGGGTTGGACCTACAGAGATTTCAGGATTGCAAGTGGAAAAGCTGGAGGGAGGATTTGATAGTCTCCTATCAATTACTATCTTCTCCAATTTCCCTATTTCTCTCTTAGAAGTCCCTGAGCGTTATGTGTTGGGAAATAAAAGAACTAGATAATCTTTAAGGTCCTTTTTTAGCTCTAAATCCTATGATCCTGTTGCCTATGTCCTTTCTGTCCCTTCCTCTCCCTACAGTTTCTGATATCTGTCTTTCTCCTCTACCTCAAGCTCTGACTGGGGAGTTAGGAGATCGTTCTAATCTGAGTTTTGACCTTGGATCAATCATTTTTCTCTCAATCGCATTCACCTGTAAAATTGATATAATTACTTGCCTCACTGGGGTGTCATGAGAACCAAAAGAGATAGCATATGTGAAAATGCTTTAGAAAGTATAAAATAATATGTAAATAAAACATTTTTAATAATTTAAAAAGTGTAAAATCTTCTCTTTTAATTTCCCTAGGGCCAGTAACCATGGCATTAGTTTGCAAGAGATTCCTGAAGAGAGAAGGAAGAAGCTAGAAAAAGCACGCCCAGGGCAGCCGCTGGGAAAACTTCTTTCCTAAACCACATGACTCTCCCCATCTAAGGTATTCCCAGCTGTGAGTCCTCTCCACAAATGCTTCCTTTGTGGACAACCTGGAATCCATTTTATTACTATTATTCTGACACCACTCAATGTCCTTTTCTCCTGAGGGAGAGAGAATGAGAAAGGAAACCATGAGTGTTCCATGAGTGCATCCAGGAGCAGGGCAGAATTCCTGGAGTCATTGAAGAGGACTGAGGCCTAGAAGGGATACTAACTTTTAGAGGCAATACACAGCAAATTTGTAACTAGGTATCAAGTTGGGCTGTGTTTTCGGGCATATCATATGCCAGAACTAAAAGACTCAATGACTGTATACTACCAGACTGCAAGTCTGTGTTGTGGCTTTTGACAAGTAATTTTCCTTCTCTCTAAAATGAGAAAGTTGGACTGAACAATTTTAACATCCCTTTGTACTCTTACCCTCTGACACTCCATGGTTCCGAGATTGGATCCTGCGACATTAGATCATTGGTCCTTGTTGGATTTCTAGAACTCTAGAACTTCCTACTCTGAAAGCTCCTTCAGTTGCAGAAATTTTTGAAACTTCAGATTATCCAGACCCTATTCAAACTGAGGACTTTTATCCATTTGAACTTCTAGCTTCAAACAGTTTTAGAACATGGGAGGTTCCAGGGATTCAAGAAAAATCTGGAACATCAAAATCCACAGCCCCAAATGATTTGAGGACTTCGGAACTTTAAGCATCAGACAATCCCAGAAGTTTGTAAGGGTAACATGGATAGACCTCCCAGTAAATTCCAGTTCTTGGAGTGGACTTCAAATATTCCCTGCCTGATTGAAATCCAAGTGACCATATCTTAGTTTAAGGAAAGTAATTTTCTGATCATTCAGAACCAAAAGCCTGGTACCATGGGATGGAGAAAAAAAAAGTGTCTTCTAATAGGCTGTGAAATGGTTACTAAACTGGGACTAAGTGGATATAAAAATGGAAGTAGCTTCTCTCACTCTTAGAATCAATTATACCTTGTAGTCATGTGCAATTTCAATCATTGCAAATCATGAATGATTTCCGAACATATATATACAACTTGATCTTGAAAAACAATTGCAATTGTAGATATTTTTCACATTATTTTGTCATGTTTAATTATCACCATAGCTGTCCAAGGATCATTCCAATGTTGATATAACATTTGGAGAATATTGTTATTCAACAAATTTAATACATCTTTTCATATCTTATTTATGAGGTGTTTAACAATAACTTCCTTCAGAAGCAGGGAGCTCTTCATCATGGTGAAACCATTATATATACACATTTCTTTGCAATTCCTCAAAATTAGAACTTCTGTTATTCTCATGCGGGCTCTACTTGGATTGCATTTTTGAGGAGATCTTAAATACTGGTTATACATTTCTCGTCCAGAGTTATCAGGAAGGCCCAAATTTACATTTTAGTGTTCTTATGACTACTAATTCCTTTGCTCAGATTCCATGGGTTTTCTTCCCCTTTTTCTCCAACTCAAGTATGTCAGCTCAAGTGCCAGGGGAGAAAAAGATTCCAGGTGTCTACAATATCTCCAGACCTTACAATACTCACAAGTTAATACCTGGGCATATCTATATCATGTTTGCTGCTCTGTCACTTAATGAAGGAAGAAAATATGAAAGAGAAAATGGAGTTTCCATGTGTTACTTTGGCAGGGTAAGAGATAGGGTAACTCTTCTCCTCAGTTCTTGAGAGGTAACTCAAAGTTCTATAAAATGAGAAAGTCAGACTGGACAATTTTAAGATCCCTTTGTACTCTTACTCTCTGAGTAAGCTACAAAGAAATAGCCTTATAGCCACAAAGAAAAAGAAAGACATGAAGTTCTGTCTCTGCAACCCCTGAATCATCATTTTTTTCTGGCTTCTCCATTATAAGACTTTCAGTCATTTTATAATACCAGCCTCTTAGACCTAGATGGATGGAAACCAATTCTCCCCAAGTTTCCATAGGTTCACTTGAACTAAAACCAGGGAGACATTATCTGAGAATGTTTCTAAGACTGATCATCACAGGCTGATCAACCCAAGCTACACTAGCATTGGGGTTTCTCAGAATCCTGGGATTCAATGCCTTCTACTTCTTTCCAACTATCACCCCCACTACAATCCACCCACTCAGGAATCCTGGGTCTTGAGCACAAGCCAAATCACAGAAGATAATGGGATTAGGTGCTGTGACCTCAAAGGATTCTAGGATTAAAATACTTACCCGCTTTGCTGGGAACATTGGATATCAAGAGGTGCTGAGTTCATTGCCCTCCAAAGACAGATAAGCTACAGAATAGGATTCCCTTCTATATCTCCGATGGGAGGTAGAGGAGGAGGGAGTTGTAAGTGGGGGCATATGTGTTTGTGTATCTGTGTATGTCTGTATTTTTTTTTTGTGTGTGTATATGTACATTGTGGGGATGGTGAAGGGTTTAGGTTTGTCACTCAGGACTTAAAAGATACCTAAGTGCATACTTTGGGGAATATCTTAAGCCACTATTTAGAATCTAATCCACAGTGTGTTAGTGAGCAAAGAACAATGGACTGGACATCTTGAAACATGATTTCAAGTTCTGTCTTTGCCACTTACTTAGTTGTGTAACCCTGGGCAAATTCCTTTACCTCTTTGAGCCTGAGTTGCCTCAACTGTAAAATGGGGATAATGATACTTGCACTACTTCCCTCACAGGGCTGTTGTAAGGAAAGTAGTTTATAAGTTGGAAAGCACTATAAATTTTAGTTTATGGGCAAAGATGAGCTGCATAATTATATAAAACCTCAGAGCTATAAAGGATAGTCCAACATGTATCTGAGCAGGATTTTCCTCTTCAATATCCTGAATAGCCTCTTAATAAAGTCCTCCAGGGAAAGGGATCCTGCCCTCTCAAAACAGTCCATTACATAATTGGACAATTTTACTTGTTAAAAAGTTAGCCACTCTACTGAACGAAATCTGCTTTTCTGCATTTTCTACTCACTTTGCTCCCTCTGGGACAAGAAGAACAATTCTAATCTCTTTTCTACCTGCACATATTTGAAGACCACTTTTTTGTTCCCCATCCCCAGTTCCCAAGCTTTTCTTTTCTTTTCTTTTCTTTTGTCTAAACATCTAATTATTTCAGCTGGTTTCTGTATAGGATGGTCTTCCTCTTTCCCTCTTGATCATCCTCTTCTTTAATTTTCTTTCCTGAATAAATCCAACATAGTACTTGAGACTGTTTTGGAGAGATTATAGCTGGATGCTCACCTCCCTATTCTGAACACTTTTCTTTTCAGTGTATCCTAAGGTCATATTTGCTTTTTGGCTTTCATATTGCTTTGCTAACACATTCAATGAAGCCCTCCAAAAAGGCAGATTCAGTGCTTAGAAAAAAAATGGAGTCCATAATGAGAAATTATTGTGAATCTATAATGACCCAGAATGTTGGGGGAACAGAAGATTCTACCTGGATTTCTTCTTAACCAGAGGGTGTAAAATTCAAGGCCACCCTCTTGCTTATCTGATTCAGAGTCTCATAGTACTCTATGAAGGTGGTCATTCTCAGCAGGAGCTCCCTGCATGATATTATTTAATTCATTTAAACAAACTCTTATCAAAATGTATAAGGAGCTCTATTGGGCAATGATTACACAATATATATAACATATATAAAGGAAACAGTCCTTATCCTCAAGGAGATTTTGGTCTAATTATGCAAAATATGTATATAGTCCCTTATACACATTAGAAGCTCAATGTTTGTGAATTTGAATGAGCATATTACAAGGTAAGGAGAGGAAGGAGAGATTGGTTGGTAGGACTAGGGAAAGCTTCATAGAGGTGGTAACACCTGAGTTGGGTCTTAAAGAAAAATACAAATCTCTAACAATCAGAGATAAGGGTAAAGTATATTCCACAACATGGGAGAGGCTAAATTAAATTTGGGAACAATGAGTCGTTCATTTTGAGAAATGAAGAATGTGAAAGCAGATAATACAAAATTAGACTGAAAAGAAATTGAAATCCAGTTGTAGAAGGTCTTAGAACACTAGGCTAACAAATATTGTATTTTATCCTGTCATCGGTGACAATTTTTGAGCAGGACAATGACAAGATCAGACCTGTGCCTTAGATTCACTTAAAATTAATAAGGACACATCTTGGTGATTATATAGTCAAATGATTTCCTAAAGTTCTCATAGCTAGAAAGCAGAAAATCTAGGATCCAAGCCCAGATCCTCTGACTTCAAACTTAGATTTTTTTTTTTTTCTGCTATACTGGAATGGAAGGCAGGATACCAGTTCAAAGGCTGTTATATTGAGGCCTGAAGTAGGCTGTGGCAGAATGGTGGCAGAACAAAGTGGAATGATTTTTTGACGAAAGAATTGATCAGATTCAGCAATTTATATGATGTAGGACTGAGAGATGAGGAAGAAGGAATAGTCCAAGGTTACTTTCAAATTTCAAACTTGAATAACTACTGGGAGGAATGTATTGAAAAATACAAGAGGGTTGAGATAAGGGAAAGAAGGAAGAATTTGGTTTTGCTGAATTTGTAATACTACTGGACTTTCTATCAGGAGAAGTAGTACGCAGCTGGAGAAAAGGCTCTAGATTGATCTGGTTTCGAATCCTGATTTGGCTATTATTTATTACCTATGTAACCGGGGGGGGGGGGGGGGGAAATGACTTTACCTCATTGAACCAACCTCTAAGGTCCCTCCTAATTCTAGAGTCTCTGATCCAGTGGCTATTTGGGAATCTGGGACCAGTGCTTGGGAATTACCCAGGATTGTACAAGTGGTAATTGAAGGTTAGGAAATGGGTGAAAACCAAGGGAGAGAGAGAAAAGAGAGCAGAAGACAGAGCACTAAGGGTTTAGGAAGATGGTTTAGCAAAGGAGACAGAAGGAATTGTCAGATAGAAAGGATCAGGAGAAAACAAAGTCCTAGAAGCCAGTAGTCTACAGTGGATGCTGAAAGAACTATGCAACAACTAAGCTATTGGACAACCAAATGCCTTGCTTTGGGAGATAATTAATTCTCCATCACTGGAATAAGTCATAGAGGGGATTGCTGAATTGAATGGAAGGTTGAACTAGAAGATCCAGCAGATTTCCTTTCCAATCCTAAGTTTGTTTCAGTTCTAAGATTCTAGAATTTTGTAAAGAAAGTAAAAAACACTGGACTGAGGCTGTAAATGCAGTATTATTGTTGTTCGGATTAATTGTATCCCTAAGCCTCAGAAAGAAATGATTGAAGATGATTATGGGTATTGCAGTGAGTTTATTGCCAATTCCCTTAACTCAATTAGTATACCAGAATAGGCCACAACATCCCTCCTGACTGAGATAAAGGAATAAACCTAGTTCTAGAGATTCTATTGTTAAATATACTTATATCCCTTTATTTTCTTCTCTTCCCTGGTAACCTAGCTCTTCCTTTATTCTCAATCTTTGTTAATCCCTTAATATCTTATTTTAGAAAACATCCCAAGGCAAGGTACTATCTTATCTGGAAGAAATATCTTAATGTTTGGGAAGAATACTGGATTTAAAGATTGGGGACCTAAGATTCCAATCAAAGCTCTGCCATTCACTCGTTGTTTATATGTCCTAGATGCCATCACTTCTCTCTCTGGAATTCAGATAACCCCACTATAAAATGAAAGAGTTGGATTGTTGTTCAATTGTTTTTGGTTGTGTCCTCTTCGTGACCCTATTTGAGATTTTCTTGGCCAAAACCTGGAGGGTTTGCCATTTACTTCTTCAATTCAGATGAGAAAACTGGGTGAAGTGATTTCCATGGGGTCACATAATTAGTAAAGGTCTGAGGCTGGATTTTAACTCAGATAATCTTCTGTCTCAGTATAACACTCTCTCTATTATGCTACTCAGCTGCCCAAGGGACCTGATCTTTAAGGTTCCTTCAGGCTCTAGAAATTTTGACCTGTGAGCTTGAGAGGCTATTTCAGGATTGAAGAATATAATACATTCCTGTTCTGGGTCTCTCTTACCTCTTAGTCATTCTACACAGCTAGGGTAGAATTCAGACTAGTTGATAGAGCAGGGAAAAAACAAGTTAAAGGCATTCAATGCAAACCTTTTCCTAACCTTCAGGAATTCCATTTTTGTTGATGTATAGTGTTATTAGTTAAAATCTTGCTAGCAGACTATTTTCTTATATCTTTCTCCATTCAATTCAACAAACATAGAATCATGTACCTGCTGTGTGCAGAGCACTGGGTTGGGGGTTAGGTGAGATGCAAAATCCAGAAAAGACTGTCCTTATAGAGCTTATTGTCTAATGGGGAATGTGTTATGCTGAGCTACAGAAAGATGCACAGATAACAAAGATACACAATAAGTAATACTTGGCAAATGCATTCAGTAGATATGTCAAAGTGCTCATCCTTCTAAGAGGGGTGAGCAAAGGGGATGGGGTTTAAAAAAAAAAAAAAAAGCCTAGCCTCCAATAGAAGAAAACACAGTAAATTGAATTTTGTTGTATTGAGCTGCAACCTCTCCCTGAACTCATGACCCCTCTTGTGATATTCTGTAATGAAAACAGTGACATTTTTTAAAAATTGAGTTGAGGTGTTGAGCTAATTAAAATAAAATAAACTTAATTCTAACTCAATGTAAAGTGATTTTAGCTGGGTAGGTATTTAGGTCCCTGGTTTATAAATTCAATAAAAATGTGATATTAAACAATTCCTGTTTTTTGTTTCCTTGTATTTTTTTATTTTTTAGAAATAGTGTTTTTTTAAACTACTGTTATAATATACTTTAAACATAAAATAAGGTAGCCTTTAAATCTGAGGTGATCTTAATAACAGAATTTCAAATTTTTATCAATAAGCGGAGTTCTACAATTATTGATGTACGTTTTAGGAAAATGATATAGCACTTACAAGCTAGCAATGTAACTTTATTTTGTAATGGTTTTTCTATAATTGAAAACATAAACAATAATTATAAAAAGAAAATATAGAATAATAAAAGATATATTTTCAGTTAAGTATATTAATGGATATATATATATATATTATATATATATATATATATATATATATTTTAAGGGAAAAAACAAACAAACAAACAAAAAGATATTTTAAATGTAGACTGATTGAAGTGGGTGTGGTCCCTTTAAGAAACTGATTTGTGATCCTTTGTGATTGATTTGTGATTCATATTACTCCCAGCACCTCCTGGCATTAAGCCTGCACCTTTGCTTGACAAATCCTGGTCAAAAGCACCTCTTTGAATTCCAATAGGAGATCCCAGCTTGTCCCAGCTTCCATCGGATCTGAGCTAACTTGGGACTTCACCCACTGGCCCCTTTAACTAAATCTCTCATTATAAAAAGAGCCAAACTAAAATCCTCTCTTGGCAGAGGTTCCAAACATGCCAACCCTATGCTTGGCACCCCAAGGAGCTTCTGCCCACTAGAATACTCTTTCTAGTGCCCTCTTTTCTTTACCCTCACCTATTTCCTTAACCAGACTTAACTTTAACCTTACTTCCAATCCCCATAATAAACCTATTTTATCAATTAGGTTTTTGGGTCTGTAACTTCCTTTATAGTGGACTCTTACACCACCAGAAGGGAGTTCCCAAAACTCCCAACCCTTGCTCTGAATCTCAAGAGATGCAGGGAAACCTGTACCCCAAACCTGCCACTAGATCTCATTTAACTCCCTGACCACTAGAAACCCTATTTTCATTTGGGTACCCCAAATTTAAACCTCATCATGACTATGTAGACAAAAAAAAACCCTTTTTTAAAAAAATTAAAGCTTTTTATTTACAAAGCATATACATGGGTAATTTTCCCTTGCATAATCTTTTGTTGCAAATTTTCCTCTTCTTCCCTCCACCACCTCCCCCATCTGGCAGGTAGTTCAATACATGTTAAATATGTTGAAATACATGTTAGATGCAATATGTGTATATATATTTATACCATTATCTGGTTGCACAAGAAAAATCAGATCAAGAAGGAAGAAAAAGAAAAATTGAGAAAAAAACAAAAAACACCAAAATGCAAGCAAATAGCAACAGATAGAGTGAGAATACTATGTTGTGTTCCACCCTCTGTTCACATGGTTCTCTCTCTGGGTATATAGATAGTTCCCTTCATCACTGCACAAGTGGAACCAGTTTGAATCATCTCAATGTTGAAAAGAACCACATCTGTCAGAATTGATCATGATATAGTCTGGTTGTTGCCATGTATAATGATCTCCTGGTTCTGCTCATTTCACTTTGCATCAGTTCATGTAGGTCTCTCCAAGCCTTTCTGAAATCATCCTGCTGGTCGTTTCTTATAGAACAATAGTATTCCATCGCATTAATATACCATTATTTATTTAGCCATTCTCTATTCCAGTTTCCTGCCACTACAAAAAGGGGTGCCACAAACATTTTTGCACATGTGGGTCCCTTTTCCTCTTTTAAGATCTCTTTGGGATATAATTCCAGTAAAAACACTGCTGGATCAAAGAAAATGCATATTTTGATAACTTTTTGAGCATATTTCCAAACTGTTCCCCAGAATGGTTGGATCCATTCATAGTTCCACCAACAATGTATCAGTGTTCCAGTTTTCCAACATTCCCTCTAACATTCATCATTATCTTTTCTTGTCATCTTAGCCAATCTGAGAGGTGTCTAGTGGTATCTCAGCGTTGTCTTAATTTGTATTTCTCTGATCAGTAGTGATTTGGAGCACCTTTTCATGTGGCTACAAATAGTTTCAATTTCTTCATCTGAAAATTATATGTTCATATCCTTTGACCATTTATCAACTGGACAATAGCTTTTAATTATTAAAAATTTGAGTCAATTCTCTCTCTATATATAAAAAAGCTTCTTAAAAGAACCCTCATATGATTTCTAGTTTTCTATAAGGAATATACATGTGGTTGGAGTATTATCACTCTAGAAGAGAGCAAATTTCCTTTTATATTTGCTTGAAGATTGGTGTAACCTAACAATTTGCAGATGGATTGGGTTCTGACATAGATACTCATCTATGGTTCAGCTATGGAAAGTAGTACCCTCAGTTGTCAGGGTTTTCTCTACTCAAATTATCTTATATTTTTGTATGTATACATATTGAATTCCCTCAGTTAATAGATACTTAATAAATGTTGGTTCAGTGAACTGAATGTGGCTTTCATCATCTTGATCATTCCCCTTTGAGGAAATCTCTAATTTGTCAATATCCTTCTTAAAATATGTCCCTCAACATTCCAGATATAGCCTGACTAAATCAAAGTATATATGTATGGCTGCACTATTACCTCTTTTATTCTATTCTAGGGCAAGCCTAGCTTTATTAGCAGTTTTGTCTACGAAGAAACACTATTGACACATAGACTTGCAGATATCTTTTTCAGATAAATCACAATCTAGCTGTATATTCTTTTGAAGTTGATTTTTTTTTTTGCATTGGTGTAGCACTTTACCATTTTTTCTGTTAAATTGTATCTTATTACATTTGGCTCAATTTTCTAGACTGCCTTTTTTTTTTTTTATCTTAGCTCTACGAAAGTGAAACATTAGCTATCTTTCTGTCTATGTTATTATATTGTTATTATCTTTGATGTGGGAAACTATCTGCCCCTTCATACCCATATATATTAACAAAGGTCATTTGTATAGGCAGGGAGTTGTTGGAAACAGAGGCTTGATAAAAAAAAAAATTAGTATTAGAAAGGGATGACTGAATTTCTGAACTTCTCTCTGGGTAGTAACACTCCTAAGAAATGGAAAAGAGGAGGGGGAAATTATAAAAAAACAAACAAAAAACAAAAAACTGTGCTCTTTAGTTTCAGTTTACATAATTATGCAATCCTGGTATCCTGAATCCATTTTGGAGGGAGGGAGAATAGTAACTTTTTAAAGTGAGAAACTAGAATAGGCTCAGAAAAGAGTAGTTAAGGCAGGAACCTGAGTCACTTACCATCAGAAGGATGAGGAACAATTAGCCACCCTCTGCTTACTTTCCAGTGACTTCAGGCAGTATTTTGGTCAGTGTGTATCAGAGGCAGGGCTTTGATTCAAGGTCTTCTTGTTTTCACTAACTCTATTATTCTTGCATTAGGTTAAAATTCATATATTTCTGGAACTTCATGACTTTGTTTTAGTACTATATATAAACAAGTTCTTTCTATCTTGTTAGAAATTTCCTTCTTTTTTTCTTATAGTGACCCTATACTTATCTTAAAGTTAAACTCCTAGCAGGCTTAGCCTGAGTCCAGAAATAGCCACCAGACATCTTCTTCTTATGAGGCCCTATATAATGCTAAGTTTCTTAAGAATTGTATATTATTTGCTTTTCTAGCCTCTGACTGGAAACAAAGAAACAATAAACTTAACATTAGAAGAACCAAATGAAAATGGAAAAAAAGTGACAGCTAAGCTTAAGCATCAAATGTAGGGCAATAAGGAAAAACAGAAGTAAATTTCTAACAAGATAACATGGCCTTATTTACACATATACATTGTGCTAAAACAAAATCATTAAAATTAGAGAAATACATGAATTTTAACCCTGTCATTAGAAACTAAAAAAGAAAAACAATTATCTGTTACAAAAATGGATGTTCAGATCAAGGAAAGGTTAGCCAATATTCCATCCCATAAAGCAAATAAATCTGTAAATAGCTGTAATGATGGTTAATCAAAAGTTTTGACACTTCATAAACCTCATTGAAAATTGCTTTCTCTTTATAAAGGTTTCTGAACTTTTAATCTTCTTATGTCTTACTCCCTACTGGCATTGTGGCACAGTTTCTTTTACTGTTCCTCAAACAAGACATTCTATTTTTTGTCTTGGGACAATTTTGCTGACTTCTCCATATCTAGTATGCACTCCCTCCTCAATTCCATTTAGTTCCAGCTAAAATCTTACCTTCTGTAAGAAGCCTTTTCCATCTCATTTCCATTCCCAGTACCTTCCCTTTGTTGATTGTCACTATTCCCCCTCTGTATTTATCTTGTTTGTACACATCTATATCCATGTTGTCTTCTTCATTAGATGGTGAGCTTCCTAGGAGCAGGATTGTGTTTTTGTTCTGCTCCTCAGAACTTAGTACATCACCTGGCACATATTAGGTGCTTAATAAATGTTGACTGCCACAGAGTGAATTCTGGTTCAAATATGGAACAGGTCCCTTTATGCCTAAGATTTTCTGATTCTGTGTATTGTATCCTCTTTGACCTCTGTGGTTGTGAAAATACAATATAGTTTTAGCAGTAACATCCTAAAATAACTCTTCTCCAAGAAAGTCTGTCTCTATGTGCTCATTCTGTCTGTGCCTTTGTGCTTCTATGTTTCTCTGTAATTTCTTATTTGTTTCTGTCTCTGTTCTCTCTCCTCTATTTTAATTTCATACTTTCATCCAAGAAACATTGTTCTTATGCTGGGCATCATGGTGATGAGGGAGAAAACCAGACAGCCCAGTATGTAAATGACCAACAAAACCTTACATCCTCTAGAAATTCCTTTCTTAAAAAGACTTACAGTCTCTGGAGAAACTCCTTTGTTATACAAACTTCTTCATATCCTCTGGAAGCAGAAAAGTCTATTCAGATACAGACTTAGGTATTCTTACCTATTCTGTTCTATTACTTTGCTTTTGTATAAAAGCATATAAAGTATAAAATAAAGTTTTCAAGCTATGTCTTTTTGCAATATGGCTTCTCTCTTGAAGCTGATATTGTCCGCCAAGACATCTTGGTGTTCTTTTCTAATCAATAAAACCTTTTTTTTTTTTTTTTTTTAAATCACAGCTTTGAGTAGGCAAATTCTTTCACCGAAGACCCGTCCTTAGCGAGAGAGAGAGAGAGAGAGAGAGAGAGAGAGAGAGAGAGAGAGAGAGAGAGAGAGAGAGAGAGAGACAGAAGACCTACAGACCATCTCTGCCTAGTATCGAACCCTCATCATTGGGGGATCCTATAAAGTTATAATGAAGAGATAATCACAGAAATATGTACACACACAAGCACAGACACAGATACACCCAAACACACCCAGAGAGAGACACACCCACTTCACTCATTTTCTTTCTTGTGGTCATGGACTAGATTTCTGTCCCTTATTGTTTTTATTTAATTGTATAATTTTTATATGTTTTAAAATAATTTTATTTCCAAAAATATCCTTCTCTTTTCCCTCAGAGAAGCAACTCTAATAAAGATTTAAAAAAAAAAAAAAAAAGCAAACAACAAAATAACAGTTCATCAAAACCAAGAAAGGCAGGAACATTGTATCTGGAGAGGTTGAATCTCTTCCCCCAAGTGGCTCAGAAGGAGTAAGTAACAGTATTCTTAGACAGTCATCACTTGTTTTTTTGTTTTGCTTTGTTTTGTTTTTTGTTTTTGCTGAGGCAATTGGGATTGTGACTTGCTCAGGGTCACACAGCTAGGAAGTGTTAAGACATCCCTTGTTTTTAGCTAACAGATATAATAATGAGATATTTTCTCTGTCTTTCTTTGGACTTCAGTATAATTCCTCAGCTGACTCCTTACTCACATCAGCCCCTTTAAAAGGCTTTCTTATTCTGCCAGCCTTCTCCTTTATTATATTATTCTCCTCTTGGTTTACTCAGTAATAGTACATTTAGAGAGGTAGTCAGGAAAACCACACATATTCTTCATTTGATTTCAGGCAAAACTTGTCACATTGCTGGAAAGTCTGAAGACAAGAAAGATCCAAATTTATTTTAGAATATTACAAGGTTGGAAGGAACTTAGAGCTGATTTAGTCTAAGCTCATCATTTTACAAATGAGGAAAATGAGTGTTATTAAAGATGCACTTTATTAATACTTACCAAAAGGCATAAAAATATTAAATGCCAAAGTCAGAATTCAAACTCATCTCTTCTAACTAAAAATTCAGCCTCAGACTTCCTAATAGGAGACCAAAGCTTGAAGATGGTAATAAAGAATGATAGCTCTAGAATGCATAAAAGATCAGAATCCAGTTGGCAAGGCAATGATTGAGGTGGTCTTTTGGGTGAAAAGTCATCCTAGAACTTCTAAGCCACCTAGAATTGGCTAAAGGCAACACTTGATCAGTGGTCCTAAACATGTGCCTACCTTGTCTGTGAGCTCTGCCATTGTCACTCTAGAGAAATGATTGGCTATGGGCCCCCATGGAGACAAAAATATTTGCAGCCTCCAGACACCTAGGAAAAGCAAAAACTGGTGTCTGAGGAATAACTGAACTTTGACCTATACTTTATTTTTATCTTTTCAAGGAAAAATGTGTTGATACATTTTATTTTTATATCACAGAAATTCTCTAACAAATATCCAAAGAGAGACATTAATAAGACTTCTGAAATTTTTCCCTGAAAAGTTAATTGTTAAAAGAAAGGAAGGCTATATTAATATAACTTTAATATTGAGTATGACATTTGACCAGATTTTTATGGCTTCACACATTGATTTTATTTCTATTGTTGTGTATATTATTTGTTAGCATCTCCTTTCTCAACTTTGCATCCCTTCATTTGTCTTCTTGTTTTTCACCAAATTCTTCATATTCATCATTTCTTCCAGTACAGTCATAACATTCCTTTGTATTTCAATGCCACAGGTTTCTCAGTTATTGACCAATCCTTGGGACATTTTGTTTCACATATATTACAACCAATACTGCTATGAACATTTTTGTACTTGTTATTTTGAAATAGGCTTTAATAATTGTTAATAATTTCCTTGTCACTTAGACTTTTGTGGTGATTTAGTCTTTAATAAAATTCTCTTTTTAAAAAATGTTTTATGGAGGATCTTTTTGACATTGTTGTCACTTCCCAATGACATGTCCCATTCTCAAAAGAATCAAAAGTCATTAACACCTTTAAAAATGTATGTCTCACTTTACAAGGATAGCCCACCTCCTTTCAGCTGACAAGAGACAAGCATACTTTACCAACAGCCTTTGAAGTCATATGGTTCCTAAGATTGGAGTTTTAAACTTCTTGATGTTATCTTCTTTAGATTATAGTGATCAACTCATGTACTTCCTTAGGAAGCTAGTTGATATTAAATATATTAAATTCTGACCTTATGGGCAAGAAGATGTGAGAACATATCCTACTTCTTGGTTACTACAAAGTACTCTTGGTTACTAAAAAGAGTCGTGCTGTATTTTTTATTTACATGGAGCTTTTCCCAGTATATTTCTTAAATTACTTCTTAGAACCAATCTATTGTGCTCATTGCTACTAAAAGAACCTTGTCATGCACAAGGTTCATTATGTCATTACTCTGTTACAAAATCTCACTGGAGCATGAACCCATACTTAACACCACATACTAAGATAAGATCAAAATGGGTCCATGATTTAGGCATAAAGAATGACATCATAAATAAATTAGAGGAACATAGGATAGTTTACCTCTCAGACTTGTGGAGGAGGAAGGAATTTGTGACCAAAGAGGAACTAGAGATCATTATTGATCACAAAATAGAAAATTTTGATTACATCAAATTAAAAAGCTTTTGTACAAACAAAACTAATGCAAACAAGATTAGAAGGGAAGTAACAAATTGGGAAAACATTTTTACAGTTAAAGGTTCTGATAAAGGCCTCATTTCCAAAATATACAGAGAATTGACTCTAATTTATAAGAAATCAATCCATTCTCCAATTGATAAATGGTCAAAGGATATGAACAGACAATTTTCAGATGATGAAATTGAAACTATTTCCACTCATATGAAAGAGTGTTCCAAATCACTATTGATCAGAGAAATGCAAATTAAGACAACTCTGAGATACCACTACACACCTGTCAGATTGGCTAGGATGACAGGAAAAAATAATGATGAATGTTGGAGGGGATGTAGGAAAACTGGGACACTGATGCATTCTTGGTGGAGTTGTGAAAGAATCCAACCATTCTGGAGAGCAAGCTGGAATTATGCCCCAAAAGTTATCAAACTGTGCATACCCTTTGATCCAGCAGTGCTACTATTGGGCTTATATCCCAAGGAAATACTAAAGAAGGGAAAGGGACCTGTATGTGCCAAAATGTTTGTGGCAGCCAGTGGAGGGAAGGAGGGGGAAAATTCAGAAAAGAAAGGAATACAAGGGATAATGTTGTAAAAAAAAAAAATTACCTATGTACTGTCAAAAAATGTTATAATTATAAAATTAATTTTTAAAATCTCACTGGTTTCTTATTGTCTTTCAAATAACTCAAACTCTTTAATTTGACATTCTCAATCTGGGCTCTATACCAGCTCAACAGCATTATTATCTTACCCACTCTATCTCCGCTATACCCCATACCTACCTCCTATATTTCTCCCATTCCATACTGCCAAATTCTGTTATTTACCAGTCAAACTGATGCTGTTTGAGTGGTCTAAATTCCTGGTGGTCTAGAGATTAGGGGCTATAAGAGAGTTATTAAGAATCCTCTTTAAAATCAGCTGCAGGTTTTAGGAGTGAAAGAATTTACTCATTCCCAAATATTAGTTGCAAAATGAAAGTTTATTTTTAGATAGAAATAAGTTTACCCAGAGACTGACTTCTATAGTGGCAGATCTATGGAAAATGGAGTTTTGCACTGAGAATGCAGTTCCTGGCAGAAAAGGAAGCTACCAAGGTCTATCTGCAAAGACTTTAGTTGATGGAAGCTTATTATATTGGGTGTCTTAGTGGGTATTGGGAAGCCCAAATAGATCAGAACCAGTGGGGACTGGGTGACCAAGCAAGTCAGAGTAGAGGCTGGGAATTCTCCTATTGGAATTCAAAGGGATGCTTTTTGACCAGGATTTGTAATTGAATCAAAGACCCTGGCATCCTGGAAAGATAACTTGTCTGGGGAGGATATACCTCAGCCATGAGGGGCTGGGAATCTAAAAGGAATCACAGATCAATAGGAAATATAGTTTCTTAAAGGGACCCCAACCTGCTTCAAAACAGGACCACTGAAACATTTTCTTGGAATGTGCTCTGCACATTTATTCCTATGCCTTTCTGGATGCTATTCCTTCTATTTGGAATTTTTTCTCCTCTTCCATATCTGTAGGAATATGAGCTCTTTTAAATGTCAATTCCAAGAGAATTATTACTAAAGAAATTTATATCAGGAGAAGTTTTTGTAAACTTAGCAGGTAGTTTTAGTCTTTAGTTGTTTTTTTTTTTTTAATTTAAAATTTATTTATTTAATACTTTCCCCCAGTTACATTCAAAACTTTCTTTACATTTGTTTTTAAGATTTTTGAGTTGTTTCCACCCACAATTAAGAAACCACATGTGAAATTATTAAAAACATTTCCATAAAAGCCAAGTTGTAAAGTTGTAAAAGAAAACTTAGATCTCTCATCCTAATGAAAACAAAAACCCTCATGAAAAATTAAGTTAAAAATAAAGAGAGAGTAATAGAGAATGCCTCAATCTATATTCAGACTCAATCAGTTCCTTCTCTGGATATGGGTGGGATTTTTCATCATAAATTCTTTGGTGTAGGTGAGAATAACAAAGTTACTTACAGTTGGTTATCCCAGAACATTGCTATTACCTTGTATACAGTATATTTCACTTTGTTCATGAAGTATTTTTGAGGTTTTTGTTTGTTTGTTTTTCCTGAGAGCATCCTGCTCATCATTTTCTAGAGAACAATAATATTCCATCATCAAAACTTGCTTTGAAATTTTTTTTAAACAATTACTATCACTCATTGTATTTCCCTCTATTTATTTTCTCTTTTTAGCCTGTCCCTCCTCAAAAATGTTTTGCTACTGACCACTGCCTCCCTCAATATACCCTCTCTTTTATCACCCTCCCCCCCTTCCTACATTCCATTCCTCTCCTATTTTCCTACAGGGTAAGATATAGATAGACATTGTTCTAAAACCCTATTGAGTATGGTACAGAATGTTGTTTCCTATTTGAGCCTATTTTTCTTTTTTTTTTTTTTCTCTTTTTTTTTTTTTTCTTGAAGCTGGGGTTAAGTGACTTGCCCAGGGTCACACAGCTAGGAAGTGTTAAGTGTCTGAGACCAGATTTGAACTCAGGTCCTCCTGAATTCAGGGCTGGTGCTCTATCCACTGCACCACCTAGCTGCCCCTATTTGAGCCTATTTTAATTACAAGTACCATTCTCCCATATAGGAATGTAAACAGGATAAACCTTATTAAGTCTCTTATGATATCACTTTTCTGTTTACCACCTTATGTTTCTCCAGAGTCCTGTATTTGAAAATCAAATTGTCCATTCAGCTCTGGTCTTTTCATCACAAATGCTTGAAAATCATATTCCCATAGCCTTTGATCCAGCAGCATTACTACTGGGCTTATATCCCAAAGAGATTTTAAAGAAGTGAAAGGGACTTGTATGTGCAAGAATGTTTGTAGCAGTCCTCTTTGTAGTGGCCAGAAACTGGAAACTGAGTGGATGCCCATCAATTGGAGATTGGCTGAATAAATTGTGGTGTATGGATGTTATGGAATATTATTGTTTTGTAGGAAATGACCAGCAGGATGATTTCAGAAAGGCCTGGAAATACTTACGTGAACTGATGCTGAGTGAAATGAGCAGGACCAGGAGATCATTATATACTTCAACAACAATACTATATGAGGATCAATTTTGATGGACGAGGCCCTTTCCAACAAAGAGATGAGCCAAATCAGTTCCAATAGAGTAATAATGAACTGAACCAGCTACAGCCAGGGAAAGAACTCTGGGAGTTGACTATGAACCACTACTTAGAATTCCCAATCCCTATATTTTTGTCTGCCTACATTTTTGACTTCCTTCACAGGCTAATACTGTTTCAAAGTCCGATTCTTTTTGTACAGCAAAATAACTGTTTGGACATGTATACATATATTGTATTTAACTTATACTTAACATATTTAACATGTATTGGTCAACCTGCCATCTGGGGGAAAGGGTGGGGGGAAAGAGGGGAAAAGTTGAAACAAAAGGTTTTGCAATTGTCAATGCTGGAAAATTACTTATGTATAAAATTTTTATTAAAAAAAAATCATGTTTCACTGAATGACCACCTTTTTCTCTGAAGGACTATACTCAGTTTTGCTGGGTTCTTAGTTGCAATCCTAGTTCCACTGCTCTCCGGATTATCATATTCCAAGTCCTCAGGTCCTTTAATGTAGAAGTTCCTAATTATGACTTCACTATACTTGAATTTTTTCTTTCTGGATGCTTACAGTATTTTCTCTTTAACCTGGGAATTCTGGAATTTGGCTATAATATTCCTGAGAGTTTTTATTTTGGGATTTCAGGAAGTAATAGATGGATCCTTTCGGTTTCTATTTTACCTTCTGGGTTCTACAGTATCAGGCCAGTTTTCTCTGATAATTTCTTGAAAGATGATGTCCAGGCTCTTTTTTTTTGATCATGACTTTTCAGGTAGACCAATAATTTTAAAATGATCTCTTCTGTGTCTGTTTTCTAGGTCAGTTGTTTTTCCAATGAGATATTTCACATTTTTTCTTTTTGTTTTGTTGTATCTTGATTTCTCATAAAGTTATTAGCTTCCAATTGTTCAATACTATTTTTTAATGAATTATTTTTCTCAGTGAGCTTTTGTACTTCCTTCCCCAATTGACCAATTTTGGTTTTTGTATGTCCTTTTGTATTTCTCTCAATTCTTTTTGTAATTTTTCCTCTATCTTTCTTACTTGATTTTCAAAGTCCCTTTTAAACTCTTCCATGTTCTGAGCCTAATTCTTATTTTTCTTGGAGGTTTTGGATATAGGAGCTTTGACATTATCATTTTCTTAATATGTGTTTTATTTTCCTTGTCACCATAACTTTCAATGGTCAGAAACTTTTTTTGTTTCTGCTCATTTTCCTAGCCTATTACTCTGCTTTTAAAGTATGGCTTTGTTTCCATAGTGGAGGGTGCATTGTCCCAAGCTTCAGAGGTTTTATGCCGCTGTTTTCAGAAATATTTCCAAGGAATCTGACCATAAGTATTCTTTCCTGCCCTGGAGCTATTAAAGGTGTGTCCCTATTCCTTTGTAGCTCTAAGATCTAGTGTGCTGGCTGAGGCTGTGGATCCACTGATTGGGACTGCACTGGGACATCAGATTCCCATCCCATTGCCATTGCCACAGACCCTCTCCACTGACCTTTTGAGTCCTCCCTGGTGACCCCAGGCTGAGAGGAACCTCCAGCACTGCTGTTGGTTCAGAGATCCTACCTCACTAACACTGGGGTCTGGGCTGCAGCTGGGGTTGGGCCTGGGATTGTACACTGAGGTTCCACTCTGGTTCTACAGTTCCTCAGAACTTCCAGATGCTCCTTGATGTTTCTAGGCTGAGAGGTCTGGAAGCCAGCGGTACTGCCGCTGATTCAGCAATGGGGTCCAAGCTGGCCTGGGCTGGATTCTGGGCTCTGTAATCTTTGTTAAGAATTAATGAATGATAAAAATCCAATTATAGATAGGTATTTCTTTAGTCTAGTGATGAGCACCTGCTTGGTATAGAACTTTGAGTCACCTTCACTTTCCTATCACCACACCCAATAACATCCATTTTCACCTATAGCCTCCAACAGTAGTGAATGTGCACCAAGACCAAGTTACCCAAAAGACCAATCATGAGTTCAGAAAGAACTGTCTGTAAGTTGTGTCACATATAAAACCTGTCTCATATATATTAACCTCACATAAATAACCATATATATAAAATCAACATTTCCAAACCTTCAAGGCTAATAAAATTAACTGGGACTTTATCAGCTATGCCTGGAATGAACTTTTTCTTTCTACAAAAACAGAAACAATTAAACTTCAAATTGCATTGTTGATGATTTGTCTCACAATTTCTATAGGGATGCTGGTACCTATAGTGTTCTATGATGACAACTGGTATAGGATCAGGAACTTGACAGGCTTGAAAGATATTCCACTTACCTGAAAGTGATGAGCTTAGTGGCAGTGCAGAGAGTTGAGGTGTGGGAATCCCCTTCTGGTCGGCACAGGTCCTTTGTGAAAGAATTCACTAACTCAAAATACTGAATGGCAAAAGGGAAGTTTATTGTTGGATGAGAAGTCAGCTTTGCTAGAAAGACTGATTTTTGAGTGGCAAAGTCCTTTTAGGGAAATAGAGGCTGACACTGAGAAGAGAATGTCTTCACAGTGGACAGAAGTGTTGACAGGCAGCTATGCCCTATGCCAGACTTCTGCAAGGATCAGGAGTTTAGAAATATCCTTTAATAGGAAATCTGAGGCTCAGGTTTTAAGTTGAAAAGAAAGCCAATGCTCCTAGGCCTAGATGTTTATCACTATCAAACCCAGATCTCCAATTGAAGGAAATCACTTTTAAGGCTTCCTGAATGAGGATCTCACTACCAATGGGGGTGCAGTGGGGGAGATAATTTGCCTTAGAAAAAGCCAGCCAGGGGCAGCTAGGTGGCCAGTGGATAGAGCACCAGCCCTAAATTCAGGAGGACTGGAGTTCAAATCTGGTCTCAGACACTTAACACTTCCTAGCTGTGTGACCTTGGGCAAGTCACTTAACCCCAGCCTCAGAAAAAAAAAAAAAAAGAAAGGAAAAGGCCAGCCAGGAGAATATGCTCTCTCTCATAGCTTCTCTGGAGTCTGGGAGGCCAGGAATCAAAGGGGACAGAATTTCAGAGATTTAATTTTACAGATCAAAAGGGGACAGTTTTTTTTTTACAGAGTTTACCTGCATCAGAAGCACCCAAAGATACCCTGATAATACTCAAGCTTTCTGTATTCATTATATAGGTAAGATACAGTTGACTTTACCATCTGTATTTTTTTAATAAATTGCACTAACATATATGTGAGTTGTATGTTGGATTTTGTTTTGCAGTGGCATGTTGGCATGTAAACAACAAAGCTATTGCTCTAAAGAACATTTGTTACTAAATATTGGGGAATGCTTAATCCCCTGGATTTATCTCTTTAAAGATACAGCACCAAGAGTCTATGTTTGGATATGAGAGGATATGCCTCATATGTATGTGACTCAGGATGAATAGAATCTTGTGTATTGAATGATAATATAATAATAATAATAATGAAAATTTTAATCCTAACCATAGGTAATTTGCCCTTATCTCTCCTTTGATTCAACACTTATTAAGCACCTATTATATGCTAATCACTGTAAAAGGGCTGGGGAAAAAGAAATGAAAAACAAAAAATCCAGTCTGCCTTATGAAATTTATAATCTAGTAGATGACAAATTGAAAAATGAATAGCATCCCATTTAACAGTTTTCCTGATTGATCATAAAAAGTAACAAATATACACTTAGAGAATAATGGAAATAACTTTTGTTATTGTGATTGCTGTTCAGTTGTGTCTAACTCCTCATGTCTCCATTTGAGGTTTTCTTGGCAAAGATATTAGATTACAGATGAGGAAACTGAGGCAGTGTTAAATGACTTGGCCAAGGTCATACAGTTAGTGTCTGAGGCCAGATTTGAATTCAGGGAGAAGGGTCTTTCCAAGTTCAGCATCTTATCCATTGAACCATGTAAGTGCCCAAAAGGATAGTAATAATAATAGGACATATTTAAATACTATTAAACTGCCTAAAATAGCTAGAGATGCAGAGACACTATGAAAGAAGAAATAGAGGTAGAAATGAAAAGTAGAAAGGCTGAGTAAGGGAGATGACAGTAAAGAAGAAGAAAAGCAGAAGTAGGTAGGGCTGTGTTGAAATAGGTTATGGGATTTTGCAGAGCTTGGGGAGGGGGGAAATGTGAGAACTTTGAAACCAGCAAGCAGGGCAGTGATGACTAGAATGCAATGTCATTCTTGTCTGACAGTTCAAGGGCTGGGGTGTAAAGAAAATTTAGAGTAGCTTTGGTATCCTCTATTATACCTTGCCCAATAAGATCTGAGCAGAAGCTAAAGTGAGGGTATGAACTAGGGTGAGTCAGAGTAGCTGGAGAGATTTTTTGGCCAGAATGTACAAAAATGTTCTTTTACCTGTTTGCTGAATAAATGTTCCATTTCCACAGGACTTGTATGTATAGGAGCCCCAACTAAACGCTACTTTTCTGTCCCATGGCTAGCAAACTCCCTTTTCAATCAAGCAAAGCAATTATTTAAAATGATGATGACTCTCTGTTTATAGATTCTCCTTTCTACTGGAAACATGCTTAGGGGTATAATATTAGTATGCCTTTTTCACTTGTGAGACTTCCATGCAATATCTGTGCCCATTCCTCTTTATGTGCCGTTCATCTAAAGGAATCACAGCTTTGGCATTAATCATACCAGCAGATGTTTGGTATCTGATTTTCTTAATTCATAACTGAACACATGATGTACATGACAACACAAGCACCTAACTTGACACTAAACTGAATAAATGAGCCTTGGAATGCTTTGGTCATAGATGAGGGAACAATGTCCAGATCTTTGTCTCTCCTGTTTCTATATTAACTAAGCAAGAAGCAGAATGAGATTACGAGTGAGTGCCATGTCCAGCCAGAATCCTGGAAAAGCAAAGCAAGGAAGCTGGCATTTTGAAATCAGACCTGTCTCAACTTTCCTAGTAGCACTTCCTTTTTCTTCTTCTTTTTAAAATTAATTATTATAGCTTTTTATTAACAAAACATTGACCCTTGCAAAAACTTCTGCTCCAACTTTTCCCTTCCTTCCCTCCCCCCCCCCCCACGCATGGCAGGTAGTTTCATACATGTTAAATTTGTTAAAGTATATGTTAAATACAATGTATGTATACATATTTATACAGTTGTCTTGCTAGACAAGAAAAATTGGATTTAGAAAGAAGGTAAAAATAACTTAGGAAGAAAAACAAAAATGTAAGCAAACAATAACAGAAAGAGGTAGCACTTCCTTCTACATGATACAAGAGGGAGAAAGAATTTTTCTCTTCCTAGAAGCTTCCAAAGCCAAGTTTGAAAATGTCACAAAACTGGTAGAATCTGGAATAAGGTCTGCTTGATTTGCAGCCCAGGTGTCACATATAGTTATGTGTTTACATATTATATTATCCCTTCCTTCCCCTAGTAGAGCTCCTTGATTGTACATTTTATCACTATTTCTAGTCACTAGTACAATGTCTTAGATGTTGAAGATATGTAATAAATGTGGATTAGATGAGATTGGACTGGAAATGAAGCAAGAGATGTCCCAGATTGAAGAGGGAAAGATTGATTCATTATTTGAAAGGAGGGGCCAAAGTTAGGAATGAGGAATTCTGGGCAAAAGAAAGAATAGTCATAAAGATATGAACTGGGGATGGCTGGGTTTGGGGAAAATAAGGAATCTCTGATGTTTGCTGTGGCAGCAAAATGAATGTAAACAGAAAGGGGACTTCTTGATTGAGAGCAGAGAGAGCCATGAGGATGTTTATCTTCTTTTCAAAAGGAAAGCCCCGGGGCCTGGACTGTTCTAGTCTCTCGTGATATGAGACAGGCTGACTTTAAGAATCAAACTTGAAGTAGATTTGCTTAAGACTCTCTTCACTGGTGGAGTCTATTAAGCTGGAAATCAAGGACATGTTGAAAAGCAGGATTTCTCCTATGTATCTTTCTTTCTCAGAAGGTCTCCTCAAAAGAGAATCTGGAGCCATATATGATTTGCAGAAAGGAAGAATCATTCTTCTTCCAAGTGCTTGTCCTAACTATTCCCTCACTTTCATGCAGTCTTAAATGTTGAATCATCCTTCTCTTCATCAATAATTAAAATCTTAAGCAAATGACCCATGCTTGAGCCCTGGGTTTCATCTCGTTCTTGACTTTTTCCATAGTTTGTGATCCCTCCTGGGGATTCTGGGAGGATTAAGTTTAGAGAGACATTGGGGTGGGACCATGTAGGTTCCAGCCCATCTTCTTTCTTAATAAATGAAACAGAAGGCATCAATTTGAGGCAGAGATAGAAAGGAACAAGGCCTAAGAGGAGCCCTTAACCTCCCAAGCCTATCCATAATCTCATACTCATACTTCAGTCAACCTGGGCTCCATTCTTATTTGATCTCAAATATAAATAGCCATTTCAAACCTATCTCAAATAGCTCTCTTGCCCTGCTTCCCATTTCCTTCTTCCCTGATGGCGATACACATTGTTAGAGTCTCTACAGGCTCTTTTCTTGGAGTCGTGTCCTGGGACAACATCTCAATCAGTTTGGTGGGGACAGAAGGGGAAAGTCTTCCCCTGAAGCTGGGCAACTTTGGGAAAGATTTCAACCAAGGGGTGGTAAGTAAAAAAAGTCTGATTCTGATCTTATACCTAACTCTTTATCCTAAGTACAGCCCTGTCTTGCTTCTAGTCCCCTCTCTTTCCCTCTCCCCCTAACAAACTCTTGTGTCCTTTGCCACCAGGAGGAGGATTTTGAAGTGAAGATTCTCCAGGATGTGAGTTCTGAATTGCTGCTGCAAATTCACAATGCATCCCCTGAGCAGCCCAAGTCCTCCTCTTTGAATCCTGATGCCTGGTTCTGCCAAGAACTTCAGCTCATTTCCCCTAAAAACCCTCCTCTCCATTTCCCCTGTTACCAGTGGCTGGAAGGCACAGAGACCCTGGTGCTTCGGGAGGGAGCAGGTGAGGATACCTTCCCCACCATGAGACTGGGAACTCGGACATCTGTTCTGTGCACCTAATGTTTAGGAGAGATAGAGAAACAGACTTGTAGCACAGACACCTAGTCCACTGCCAGATAAACAGAAAGCAAAAATATTGAAAAGACAGAAATAAGGATGCTCAGGGAAGGAAAGACATGCATTTAGGATCAAGAAAAATTCATTGAGCATCACTGCGGTCGGGAATAGGTTTGGGTCAGATAATGGCACTGAGGCTTACTTCAATGTATTCATATTTTAGAAGGAAAACAAGTGTTTTTTCAATTCTGACATTCTCTGATTTCTGATTCAGGATGAGGTTTTTGATTCAGTCAAGATCATTGTGGGACTGAGATTGTTTAGTGTTTAGGGTGTTAACGTAAGGTTTGGAATCAAAGTTAAGCATGATGTTAGGGTCAAGTTTAGGAGTGGAAAGGTTTCCTTTCTCCTCTTGCTGACCATTTTTCTCCTTTCTCCCTTAGCCAAAGTGATCTGGGCTGAATCTTCCCCAATCCTCTTGGAACAGCGCCGTTTGGAACTCAAACAAAGACAACAGAAATACAGGTAAGAATAGGGAATCTGGAGATATTGTGCATAATAAACACTATATGAGCTGCTTACCTGGTGACCCCAGTGGATTTAGAGCCCTTCTAAATCCAAAAGCTGGGTAAAGTCACAAATTTCTATGCTCAGACTTCTTTGTTTCACTAATGGGCACACACAGAGCTCCAGAATTTGGGGACAAGAACCCTATTTGTTATCAACCCAAGTGGACAAAGAGGCTCGGTATTACCTGAGAGGGACACATGTTGGCTGTATGACTCAGGACCAGGTGTTTAACTTCTTTTTGCCTCAGGCAACTCTGTAAAACTACAAATCACAAACAAGTGCTAATTTGCTTTATTATGGGTAGTTGTGTCCTCAGGGATTCCTTTTATCAATGAAAACACTGGCTGAGTTCCAAAAGCAAACAGAGCAAGAACTGAACTACGGGAGAGTTGTCTAAGCTTCCTGTCTGTGTCTGTGTGTGTAGGCCCATAGGTATTCTGGGGGTCTCAATAGGGGGCTGTGGACCTGCATTTAACCTTTCAAGATTCTCCCTCTCCTACCTTGCTTTTCCTTTTCCATTTGCCTTTACTCAGGTCCTTTAATTTTTACTTTCTCTCTCCCCCACCTCTCCCTATTTATTCTCTGTCCTTTATCTTACCTCTTTGCCACTTAACCAGAGATGGAAAGTGGAGGGAATGAATGAAGGATGACCACAGCTGGCAAAGTGGCTGTACAACTGGATGGAATAAGAACAATGTTCTTGTTTAGGGTGAGTTAGGTTTAGGAGAATGAGGTGACTTAACACTTAGGAATCAAGACAGGACATCCCTGAGGCAGAAGGAAACTAAGGAAGAGATGGAATAAGAAAGGAATAAGCCTTTATTACACTATGTATCAGGCTTGGTGCTAAGTGCTTTACAAATATTATCTAATTTGATCCTCACTTACCCAAGGTCACAGTAAGTTTCTGAGGCTGAATTTGAACTCGGTCTTCCTGATTTTATTGTGCTACCTAGCTGAAAGAAAGGAACAGATGGAAATAATTGAGAGATGTCATAAGAAAAAAAATCAACAACACATGGTAACTGTTTGAATATGAGAAATGAGGGAGAAGGAAGAGTCAAGAATGACTATCTAACCTTTGGAATTGAAATGATTGAAAGGATGGTGATGCTGTTAGCAGAGTTTGGAGATAAAATGGGCGTTAGAAAAAAAAATGAAATCCTTTTTGAACATGTGACATTTGAGATGTCTTTGGAATATTTAAGATGTCTGGTAGGAAGTTAGTAATACAAGATCAGAATCAGCTGGAATTCAAGAAAAAGATTAGGGATGTATGTATAGATTTGTAGGTTATCTGCACAGTGATGATAATTGAACTTGTAGAAGATGATGTGAAAATAGAAAGTAGAGAGGGAAGAGAAGAGGTCCTTTAAAACTTTGGAGGACATCTACAATAAAAGGATCAGACACAGAGTGGAGAGACTGAGAATGAGTAGTCAGATAGTAATTCACTCAAAGCAAGAAAAATGTCAAAGAATCCAAGAAAAAGAGATTACAAATATAGCTTCAGAAAGGTATAAATTAACAAGGCCTGACAAAAACACATTGTGATTAGCAATTAAAAAGTCACGTAACTTTGGAGTAGTTTCACTAACATAGAATTAAAGTTTTGAGAAATGAGTGGGAATTAAGGAAATTGAGGCAATTGGTATAGTATACTCCTAGAATATATCTAGGAGTTGGGCTGTAAAAGGAAAAAAAGATCTAGGATGATAGATTGAAGGAATGGCAAGTCCAAGAAAATGTGATTTTTTTTTTTAAGGATAAGAGAAATTTTGGCATGTTTTTAGGTAAGATAGAATCATCAGGAATGGAGAAGGTACATGGTGGGAGACTCAAGTTGGCATTTAGCAAGGCAACGCTGAAAGTAGAATAGGGGAGTAAAAGATTCCAGAATAGCTGATAATCTAGGTTTCAACCACAGGATCCACTGATGTACCACAGAGTCATGACTATAAAGAGGAATAAGGGAAGGAGAACAGGGGTAATAGATTGGGAAAACAGAAAAGAGTAAGGGGACCTTATATTTTTGGCAAAAGCAAAGAATATATTTAGGAGAGGTGAAGGTGAAGGAGAGCTGAAAGGATAGGACATTAAACTCAAAAGAATTTCAGGGGCAGCTAGATGATATAATGGATAGAGGACCAGCCCTGAAGTCAGGAGGACCTGGGTTCAAGCTCAGACCAAGTTTCTGTCTTTGTCTCAGACTTCCTAGCTAGTGTGACCTAGCAAGTCACTTACTTAAAAAATTGGGGGTTATAGGATTAGAAGTGTGATCAATCCTATATGTGCAGAGGTCTAGAATGATAAAATGGAAGATCAAGATATTTAAAGAATATCAAAATGTTTGTTAAAGTCCCCAAGCTTGAAGAGAAGAAGACTGTGAGCCAGGTACTGAATACCTTTGAGAAAGAGTAGGTAGGTTCTGGAGACTTATATATGCCTATTGCAAGGAGTTAGAATTCGTGCTATAAGTGTATAACATAAACAACAAAGGAGAGGCTGCTGAATGACAGTCTGGAAGTGAAGTGGGAAATCAAAAGTATGTTTACCTCCTCTTCTTGTCAAAATGGTTGAGGATGAGAGAACCCCATATACATAAAATATACATAAGAAGCACCATATACATAAGAAATTCAGTACCTTCTAGGCAGATCCTTGTTTCTGATTACCCAAAATGACAGAAAGAATATGAAGTGAAAACATCTAGGGAAGTTAATAATAGAGCATGGGTTCCAAAGGACATAATGGAATAAGAAGGCTGAAGATTGTGAGAGGGCAAAGCTAAGGTGAATTGAGATGAGAGTATAGGGAGAGAGATGCATATTATTATTGTTCTGTCATATCCAACTTTTTGTGACTCTGTGGCCCATAGTATGCCAATACCTTCTGTGGGGTTTTCTTGGCAAAGATACTAGATTGGTTTACCATTTCCTTCTCCAATCACATGAGACCGTATTTGACCTTAGATATTCATGAATCTAGGCCCAGTGCTCTATCTACTGAACCACCTAGCTCATGCATCAATCATACATATTGTACTTGCCCAGTTTCAAAAAGAGTACATTTTTAGCAAAGTATTGTAAAGGAATGTCAGACCCTGTTCCTAACTTTAGTTCTGAGAAATATTGTCACCATATTTCTACCTATCATTTTCTTTCTGTCCCAAATGCTCCTTTTTTGATACCAAATATACATCCTCTTATTCTTTCTTTGTCACACTGCCATCTCCATGTCTGTTACAAAAATGGGGCCTGGAATGGACCAGGCCCAGAAAATTACTGAATTTTCTCTCCCATCTTTATCTCCTCTGTCCCTAGGTGGAATGAGTATTTCCCAGGGTTACCTCACTGTCTGGATGCTGATAATCTGAAGGAGCTAGACCCAAATCTTCGATCCTTCACTAGCAAGAATTCGGTCCTCAAGCTTCGCACCATGCCCCCGTGAGACTGCTTCCCCATCCCCATTCCCATTCCCATGACGCATTCAGCTGTCCCCTCCTTCAGCTGGTCTTCTTTCTTTCTGCAGACAAATGGGACTGAAAATGAAGGGGATGCTGGACCGCAAAGGCCCCTGGCAGAATATGGATGAAATCCGTGAAATCTTTGTATTCTTGAAGTCAGAAGTTTCAGGTCTGTTACTCTAAGTATGAGGGGAGTAGGAAATATCAATAAGGGTCAAAGTCTCAGCTCCATAGGTCTGAACAGTAGTAGCTATGGCTCCAATAACTATGGCCAGCCTACAAATCTTCCATTTACATCCAAAAGGAAATAATTTTCTTTATTCATCAGCTTATTTCCTATCCTGCATGCTCCCTATCCTTACTTCCTAAGTATAAGCTTACTTCCAAATGTGACCAAGAGCACTCCCTGTCTGTCTTGAGTTACTTCTGTCCAACATAAACTCACATCTTGCCCATGTTCTATCCCCATCTCTGGGCTAGTTTCCTGTCCTGTGTATGATCACTTCCTATTTTATACAAGCTTATTTCATTATGTAACTAAAGGCTCTCTGCCTTGATTTCTTGTCCAATATGAACCCACTTCCTGTGTAAGGTTTTCTCCAGCTCCACCCTTGGGCTATGTGTATGACACACCTGTCCTGTCCAAAGCTTCTTAAATTTATAAGTTGCAATCCCAAATGGGATCATGTGGAAATCACAAAAAAATTGGCAACAGAATCCAACAATCAAAAATCAATTAAAAATCAAATGCATGAGGAATCTGAAGTGTTTCTGGCGGCGCTTACCCATGTTGCATTACATAACTTCACACTATCTTGGTTCTGTATATACAACATGCACATATAAGAGCAATGCCTGAAACACTTCTACTCAGATTCCAGACAAGGTAGCATAAAAATGTTGGGGGCAAAAAGGGATCATAAGAGGAAGATGACCTGCTATATGTGATCACATATATAAGATTTTTTTTCTCTTTTTTTGCTGAAGACAATTGGGGTCAAGTGACTTGCCCAGGGTCACACAGTTAGGAAATATTAAATGTCTGAGGTCATATTTGAACTCAGATTCTTTTGACTTTAGGGTTGGTGCCACCTAGTTGCTCCTAGGTCTCAATTAGTACCAATAAGGAATCCTGTGCCTTGGTCCTATTATTTGATTTTATATTACATATTTCCATTGGGCTGGTGAAAGGTTCTTGGCAAATGTAACACAAATGCACAAAAAAGGCAGTGTTGCATCAGAACTGAGCAGGGATAGATTGGTTTAGTCTGAGGGCATAAGGAAGGATCCATAGCACTGGATAAGCATCCAAGAGACAGATATTAGGGATTAGAGATGGGGGTGAAGAGCAGTGCAGGGCAGGAGTTTATTCCAGACACACAAGATTTGGGTGAGCACTGGGGAAAAAAGAATGGGTTAATAGTTGAATATTCCAGTTTGGTTGGTATGTACTATATGCAAAGGATAGTAATTTGAAATAAAAATGGAAAAGTATATTGGCACTAGATTAGGTAGTGCCTTTCATGATAAGCTTTCAGGAATCTGGATTTTATTCAATAGGTAATCAGGAGCCATAGAAAGATTTGGAGTAGGAGGAATGATGTGATCACATATATATTAAGAAGATTATTTCTGTAGAATATCTGTTGGGGAGAGAAGAGACAGAAGTCAAAGAGAATAATTAAGAAGCATACCAACTTTTACAATAGCCTAGAAAGGAGATAATGAAAACTCAAGAGGTTGGTAACTAGAGAGAACAGATGGATGTAATGTTGTAGAGGTAAAAATTATAGAACTGACAACTTATTAGAAGGGAAAAGGAAGATAAATTGGAGATTTCAAGCCTAGGTGACTCAGGGAAGTAATTAGGAGGAAGAGCAGATTTGGGGATACAATAATATGTTCGATTTTGTAATAGGATGATAAAATAAAATGTCAGATTTGGAAGAGATCAGTTCAGATTTATTACTAGAGGAAACCAGGACCTACAGAAGTTATAGGATATATCCAATGACAGAATAACATATTGAATTTGACATGACACTAAAGTCACCCAACAAGAGATGCCTAGCCTGAAGACTGGAGTTCAAGAGAAAACAAACAAACAAACAAACAAACAAAAAAACAAGTTCATGACTTGTTTATGTAAGAGTAATATCAAATCATTGAAGTTTATGAGATAACTGTGTAGATGGATAGCATGTAGATAGTGTACAATATAGGTATCAAATTTATTTCACTCTGCAAAAAAAAAAAAAATGCATAAGATGTAAGGATGCTCGCTCATTGACCAAATACAGAAAGATAAAGCATTAATTGGAAGAAATTGTATGTGTAGTCCAGAAAAGAGAAGACTTAGGAAGAAGATCTCATATTTGTCTTCAGGAATTTGAATGACTACTGTGTAAGATCAAGATCAGATTCTGAATTAGAAGCAGTGAATTACAGGGAATCAAATTTAGGCACTGAAAAAGAGAAATCCTATGCTCAGATGAATGGCAGAACTAGGAGGATAGCCTGGATATCCAGACTCCCACTTCCTTTCTCACCTCTTTCCTTGTTAGGATTACTAAGTGAGAACTGAGGTTGTCTGGACAGTGACAAGGTGAGAATTCAGGTTTTCTGGAACCCCTCGGAGAGCTACCCCACACATTCAAGGTATGCGAAGGATCGCTTCAAAGATTCTTTTATTTTCCCAATTACTAAGTATTTATTTTCTATTTCTTCCATCACTCCACCCAAGTTAAAACCTCTTACTCTGACATCTTTATATTGGAGGTACTCCAGCTTCTGGTAGAGTGACTCCAGTCACTGTGGTAGTTTCTGTTAACTCTTGTCCTTAGAAGTGACTTCCCTTCCTGCAGAGAGCCCCGTCAGGCCTGATGTAATGCAGAGAGTCTTCTTCTATCTCTAAGAGTCCTCTTTTATTCTCCCAGAGAATGGGCGTGGGATAATGCAAGGGCTTCTGGGAAGAACCACCCCAGCCAATGAGCTTGCCCCCTCTATCAAGTCAACCTGAGTTCTCACCTTGTAATTGTCCAGAAAACCTGAATTCTCACCTTGTTACTGTCCAGACAACCTGAGTTCTCACTTAGTAATCCTAACATCTCCCCCTTTCTTTGCCTGAATTCTCACCTTGTTACTGTCCAGACAACCTCAGTTCTCACTTAGTAATCCTAACATTTCCTCTCCCTACTTTTGCCAGAAACTTTCTCCTTTTTAATTCTCTGATAAAGCCACTTCCTTTCCTATAATGACTAAATTTGAATTCTCTTCAATTTTCCCCTACTTTCTTATCTCCCTTCTTCCTTATCCTAATTTAACCTGCTACTCAATGAGACTAAGTTTGCATTCTCAGCCATGACTTTAATTACAAGCAGCAAACATTTATTTTAAGAGTTACTGTGCTATGTAACATAGTTACCCAGCTCAGAGATTCGAAGACAAAAATAAAATAGTCCATGCCTTTCAAGAAGCTTATATTCTTTTAGGATTTAGGATAGCTTGGAATGCCTGGATCCCAGATAGGGATTGGGATGCTTAGAATAGAGTCAGAAAAACTCAAATCCTTCATTTTTACCCCAGGGAAATCAACACCCTACTAAGCTAACAAACCACTTGCGGGGAAAGAAAATTTGTCTTGTCCAGGACATGGAAGCCTCCAGAGCTTGGGTTCCTAGGAAGGCTGGGTAGTGATTCTGGTGTCATTTATCTCCCAGAGTATGTAGCTGAACATTGGCAAGATGACGAGTTTTTTGCCTCCCAGTTCCTGAATGGCCTCAACCCTGTCTTGATCCAATGCTGCCACAGCCTCCCAGACAACTTCCCAGTCACCAATTCCATGGTAGCCCCCCTGTTGGGACCAGGTACCAGCCTTCAGGAGGAACTAGAGGTGAGACACTCAGTCATCTAGGTCCTCAGACCCCATACTGTTGGTTCTTACCTCTTCCTCCAGCCATAGCTCTCAAAGAACATGGACAACATATGGGAGAGGGGGTGGGGAGAAGAAAGGGAAAAGTAGGAATAGAAGGTTTTGCAAGGGTCAATACTGAAAAATTATTCATGCATATAACTTGTAAATAAAAAGCTACCAAAAAAAGAAAGAACATGGGCATCCAGTCCTCAACTAAATTTGTCACTTCCCACAAAGAACATCTCACTCTTATCTGAGGGGTATTTTTAATCTGTGATGCCAAAAACAGAGGGGACAGGGCTAGGTTGGCCGAGTTCATATGTTACATCCCTTTAAGCAAATTGTGAAGTTCCTATTTTTGCCCTGAGGATGACCCATTAAAAAAAATTATAGGATGATGAACCAGTTCACAAACTCATTCAAGGGGCTTGGCAACTTATCATCAATTTTGAGCTGGGAAAGCTTTCCAGATGTCCAGAGCTGGCCCAACAAATGATTTGTTTGAGCAATGAGGTAGAAAGCTGATTTGGAGATCCTTTGAGAGGCAGCATACATGGTAAAAAGAGGGTGAGTTTTAGAGTTAAGAAGTTTAGGGTTCAAATTCTCTTCCTTATAGATAACAGTCCAGGCACTTGCACTTTAGTGCTCTCAGATAACTCTCTAGGATAAATTGTAAATTGTGAATCTGAATCTATGGTGGGATCTCCACATTTGAGAGTCATAACTCTAGCTCTTCAGAAATCACTAGTGACATTTCCTGGAGTGGCTGGTCCTCTAAAACTCCTGCATTGGCTGATTAATTTGTCCTGACTCAATTAGAAATACATAGCAAGTCCTATCCCATTCTGAACCTATTTCCTCCTTCATAAAATAAGTCATTCCAAAAGTCCCTTCTAGCTCTGCCACTCTGTGATAGGAAACTGAAGCAAATGGGTTAAATGACTTTTCCAAAGTTACACAGTAGTATATTTTTGAGATCAGGCTTAGACTCATTTTTTCCTGACTCCACGTCCACTGCATTTCTTTGTTCCAAGTTATACTTATCTCTTCCTTCTGAGTCTCCTGGAATTGGACTTCCAACAGTTAGAAGATCTATCCTTGGCCCTTTTCTTTCTTTTAGAAGGGTTCTCTGTACCTGGTGAATCATGGCCTCCTCTCAGGTCTCTCCCCTGGACTGATTGATGGGAGACCCCAATATGTAGCTGCTCCAATGACTCTGTTACACCAGAAGCCAAATGGTGGGCCACTCCTGCCCATTGCCATCCAGGTAAGAGGGGTCATGGGGTAAAGAAGATGTGTCATGGGATGGGATGAAAAAAGATGATGTATGTAAATGCATTGTATAAATATATCATGATGGTATCTATCACTGAAATTCCTTAGGGGCATGGGTTTGACCTTGAAATCTCAAAAACCAAGTAGAACACAAGTGGTATGTCTATCCTACACTAGTTATAGGCTTGAATAGGCTTAGTACAAGCACCATCAGGCAACAATTTGGGGGAGGGAAGTGCGCAGTAACTCTTTAAAAAAACTGTTTACTAGGGTACTGAGAGATTGCAGTCTGCATTGTAATGGGAATAGATATTTTAAAAGATTAAAGTTCTTTTACTTTCTTTTGGAATTTTTTTTTACAAGGAATGACTTTCCTGGGGAAAATATTGGGAGAGAAATAATTGGAAGTGAATGTTATATTGAAAAGTTATTTTTAAAATGCTTTTAAAAGGAAGAAGATGGTGATTACATTTTTTTTTATATTTTAAAGAATGCAGAACTGAAAACCAGAAGGTGTGAATCCTATTCCTAACTTTGCTACTAATCATTTCTTTCTTCCCTTCCCTCCCTGTCCCCATCCTCTGTTCTATGATGGGGCGGGATTAAAGGGTCCTTGTGTTTCCTCCCAGTTCTGAATATAATATAGATTTATGACTCAAGAAGTGTCTTTGTTGAGCTACTGTGATGATCAAAGGCTCAGAAAACATTTATTTCATCTGTCTTTGTCTCTCTGGCATCCCTTTGTTCTTTAGCTCAACCAGACTCCAGGCCCCAACAACCCCATCTTCTTGCCAAGTGATTCAGAGGAGGACTGGCTTCTCGCCAAGACCTGGGTCCGAAATTCAGAGTTTCTCATCCATGAGATGGTCACTCACCTGCTCTGCACTCACTTCATTTCTGAGGTTTTTGCCATAGCCACCATGCGTCAGCTGCCCATGTGTCATCCAATCTTCAAGGTAAGGATTGCAATCAATCCTTCTACATTCCCTTCAAGCCCCAGCCATCTGACCCCTTCCAAAAAATAATAGAACCTTCATGAAGGTTCAAAGGATCGCATATTTAGAACTAGAAGGAAACCTTCTAGTCGAAACCCCTCATTCTACAGATGAGGAAACTGAGTCTCAGAGAGGTTAAATGATTGGTCCAAGATCACTTAGATAAAAAGTGTCTAAGCCAAGATGTGAATCCTAGTGTTCTGACTCCAAATCTAAAACCCCTTCTATTATATCACATGACTGGGACCTGGTTTAGAAAGGCATCCTCACCATCTGTCATTTTTCCTTCCCACAGCTGCTCATCCCTCATTTCCACTTTACATTTCACATCAATACTATAGGACGCGTGGATCTCTTTAAACCTGGGGGCCTCATTGATAAGGTCAGAGAATGGTAGGGATGGAGTGGGGAATGTTGGGGGAAGCAGGGGATCTTTGGAATCTGGCCTGGCTATGGGAACAATGAAGAGGATGGGGACATCAGAAGGGAGGACAAATCAGAGAAATAAGAATCCTTAAAGGTGACTAGAGATCTAAGATATAAAATGGAATGGGATGGGGGAAGCGGGGGCAGGATTCAAGGATAAAAGAGAATCTGAGTATTAAGGAAAAAGGAAGTGGAGAGATGGCTAAGAGTTGGAGGCCTTCTTGGAGAGAAAATTGGAAGTAAGAATATCTGAAGCTGAACATTAGGAAACTGAGGACATTGTCAAATGGAACACAGAATGCTAATAGATCTAGGGACTGGAAGAATAATATTTTTTACCTCTTTCTTTAGAGAATTTACATAAATCTTTCTAATAGCACCAATCAACAGAATTATAACTAGGATGTTATTACCCAGGGCAAGAAGCAGGGAAGGTACACTCAGATATTCAGGCCTGAGATGGGGTGAAGTAGGGAGAAAAGAGTTCCTAGGACACAAGAAGATGGAAGGAGTGAATCCTTGTAATTCATCTGGTAGTTTACAATCTAATTCAGTGCAATATGCAGTTGTTAAGTGTTTTCCCTAGAAGTGGGGATTATTATTATTATTATTTTATCTGGACCTATGATTTGTCAGAATCCCATAGCCAGTATGTGTCACACTCAGATACTGAAATCAGGTTTCCTGTCTCCATAGCAAGCTCTCTGGTTACTTCTCCATGACACTGATGAGGACAGATAAAAAGATAAAATTAAAAAAGGCTCTGCTCTTAAGGAGCTTACATTCTATTTGGTGGTTACATTCATGCAGATCTTTATATATAAATAATCATTTGAGGAAGTAGAAACTAATAATTAATATGGTGATGAAAGAATTTTCTAAGAGAGTGGCATGTGAACTGAAATTTTCTATAAATAGATTTGCCTGGTAAATTTTAACAACTGGCTCTCCAAAAAAAAAAAAAAAATCTACATACAATACATTTTAAAGTTTAATTTGTATTATTAGCATTTCTCCATTTCATTCTTAAGTCTAGATAATCAACAAAACAATAAATCAAGTCCTGATTTGTAGCATCTGCTGATTTACAAGGTGCAAGTTGAATGAAAATTTAACAATCAACTCTGGTATCTGGAAGTTTAATGAGGATGATGTGGAATATGTGACAAAGACCTGAAATAGGGTGGTGGTTGCATGAGTGTGGAGGAGAAAGACCTGAGGGATGTTAAGATTATACAAGATTTGGGAACTGATTGTATAGATGAAGGGGGAGGGCAAGGAAGATGGAACTTTTTTGGTGATTAGAAGGAAGGAACTTGTCTTCTATAGAAAGAAGAGTTTTGGAGAAGGGTTGGGTTTGGCAGGTGGGGAAGATATATCCAGGAAAAGAGACTGAAGAGCAGTGATTAGGCAAGAAGGAAGAGTAGGCAAGAAGATAATCAACAGTGTCAAATGTTGCAAAGAGGCTGAGAAAATGCCAACAGATTTTGCAACTCCAAAATGCATATCATCTTAGAGAAAAGAGTTTCAGCTGAATTGATATAAGAAGCAGGGTTACTACGGTTCAAATATCAAGTAAAAGGAAAGGAAACAAGCAAAGAGCATAGGTGACTCTTTCTAGGGATTTGTAAAGGAGGGAGAAGCTTGAAGTTTGGACAGTCCAGACGTCCTGTCTTTGCATCCTGATTCTAGCTCCCCTGATTACTGTCTGCCCCACCCAGAGCAAAACTCAGTAAATCACCGCCCATTACACACTTTCTGCAATCATGGCCCTCTCCTTGAAAGCAACAACAGGAACACAATCTCCTGCCCGTGGGAGAAGGAGACATATGGCCAGGACCTCTCAAGGTGCCATTCCTACTGAAATAAAGGCCTCTCTGCTTCTAATGGGGGTTGGGGGGAAAGGGAAGGGAGTCCTCCACCGGTCTATTCTTTCTGCTAGGCTGCCATCTGCTGGAGTCTAGGTTGAACTCTTAGCCAAAGGTTCCTGAGTTATAACTGCCATTGGAGTCATTTGTCAGTTCTTTTTACTCTGTATCAATCTTTTAAGATTTAGACCCTCTTCCACTGATATGTAATGGAGACAAGGGATAGAGAAGATCTTAGGAGATAAAATGGACAATTTCAATTACATAAAATTGAAGAGGTTTTGCTTGTACAAAATCAATGAAGTTAAAATTAGAAGGAAATAGTTGACAAAGGGAGGAAAAAAAAATCTTTGCAGGTTTCTCTGATAAAGATTGAAAATACAAGGAAATGTTCCGACCCTATCTTTAGCCACCCCATGAAAATCTCCCTTGGTAACTTAACTTGGCAAAACTCAAGGGGAACGGTGGGGCTAGTACTTTTTATACTTCCAACCCCAAATTCCTTTCTCTCCTACACAGTTATGTGTCCCTATCTTATCTCCCCTACTAGATTGTCATTTTTTTGAGGGAACCTTTGTATTCTTCTCAGTTCTTAGCCTGGTGCTCTGTATGAATGTTTGTAGGATGAATGGGGGCAGGGAAGCAAAGGTAGGAGGGAGTGAAGGTGCGTGGGGCCTTAAGAAAGAAGGAGGAAAAAGAAAAAAAGAAAATAACTCCTTAAGAAAGTAGGGGGGGCAGCTAGGTGGCGCAGTGGATAGAGCACCAGCCCTGAATTCAGGAGGACCCGAGTTCAAATCTAGTGTCCGACACTGAACACTCCCTAGCTGTGTGACCCTGGGCAAGTCACTTAACCCCAGCCTCAGGGGGGGAAAAAAAAGTAGGAGGAAGAAACAAGGGATAGAGGGTGCTCTCTGTTCTAGGGAGGGGAATGATGTCTCTGTTTCCTTGCAGTCTACAGCTTTAGGACACCTTGGCTGTCTTGAACTGGTAGCCAGAGGGATGAAAATCCTCACCTACCGTTCCCTCTGCTTACCCCACAACTTGGCTGATCGAGGGGTACAGGGCCTTGCCAATTATCACTATAGAGATGATGGGCTGCAGATCTGGGATGCTGTGGAAAGGTGAAGATTAGGACCCGTGGGTCCAAGACCCCCAGATGTTTCTCTGTATTACTTTGTACACCTCTGCCTAGCTTTTATATTTTACAATCTCTAATTCCCCTTAGAGAGCTAGATTTTGGCACCATTTTCTACCTTTCTACATTGTATTTTCTAGCTTTTTCTTTGATTTGCTTCTTTTAATGTCTCAGTTTCTGTTGGTAGAACCGTACTCCTACTCACTCAGGTTTGGAGGGTTTTTTAACTTTTACTTTTCCCTCACTCCCTTACATCCCATGAGACATCTATTGCTATTGATTCTTTTTTCAAAATCTCTCTTAATGGTATCCTCCTTTCACCTTTTGCTGCTAGGATTCTAGTTTAAATTTTCATCCCCTCTCACCTACCTGCTGTAATTTTTCATAAAATTGATTTCCCTCCTGTCTTTCTCTTTCTCCAGTTCCTCTTGTATACAGCAATCAGATTGATCTCCCTAAAACATTATTTTCATGTCACTGCTCAAGAATCTACAATGGTCCCCAGTTTCTTACTATTTTTTTCTTTGATTTTTCAAGTTTCTCTGTGTTGTAATCTCAACTAAAATCCCATCATCTACAAAAAGCTTTCCCTAACCCCTCTTAATTTTTTCTTCTCTTAATTACTTCCTATTTATTCTCTGCTTATATATGGTTTGTTTGGCATAAGATTTGTTTGTCAGTCACTCCCATTGCAAGCCCCCTGAGTGAAGGAATTGTCTTTTGCCTCTTTTAGTATCCCCAGAATTCAGCATAGTATATGTAGTCAATAGTAAAATGGTACATACTAGGCTCTTAATAAAATATTGACTGATAAATTATTTGGTCCTAACCTTCTCTCCTATTACCACCCAATAAGCATCCTGTCCTCTAAGCCAGCAGGACCATTTGTGTTACTAAGTCTAAGCCTTTTCTTATAATCCTTTGCCCTCATAACAGCTGGGCAAGTAACTTTGGCCAAGTCATTTTGCCTCCATTTTTTAACCTTTAGAATAAGGAAATTAGCACCAGCTTGCTCACTGATTAATTGACCAGTCCCCTCCTATACTGGGTATGCTGAATACACAGTAAATGTATAGGTATTTAGAAAAATATTTGCTATTTCAGATTCGTCTCAAGTATCATTGACATCTACTACCCAGAGGACAGATCTGTTTTCCAGGACTCAGAACTCCAGGCCTGGGTCCAGGAAATCTTCATGGAGGGCTTTTTGGGTCAAGAATGCTCAGGTATAGGTTTCTGCTCCCAGCATCTCAGTTTTCCCATCTCCCACAAGAACTGGTTTCTCTCAGAAGTAGATATCTAGCTCCTTAGTTCTTGTTGTCTCTCCAGGTATCCCTACTTGCCTGGAGACCCTGCAGGACCTGGTTCAGTTTCTCACTATGATTATTTTCAACTCTTCTGCTCAGCATGCTGCAGTCAACAGTGGACAGGTGAGCTGACTCATAAATTTCTTACTGATTTTGGGTCCCTGAGAGGGCCTAGCTGGTCTTGAACTCAGAACTATGAATTCCTATGAGCTCAGATCTCAGAAGAATAAAATTGGTAACAAGGCTGGGCAAGGCCCCGGATTTCTAAGAACTCAAGGTTAGGAGGGAGATGGGAGTGGGAGTGGGAGTGGAAGTGGGAGAAGATTAGTGACTTAGAATTGGGAAAGGAGGGTCCCCTGAAAGGAGCTGGAAGCCTTGAGTCCTGACTTAACTATCTGTGGCTGGGTGTGTGTGTCAGTTTGACTTTAGTGCCTGGGTCCCCAACATTCCCACCTCCATGAGACTGCCTCCACCCATAACTAAGGGAACTGCAGACTTTCTAGGATCCCTCGGTGATGTCTCCACAGCTTGCCATGCCCTGATACTCTTTTGGGGTGTCAGTGACCAGGAGAGAGACATGGTAAGCCATGCAGTTTCTTATTGGGGGTGGGGCCTGATCAAAGGGATTCAGGGCAAAACTGAGAGGTTTAATCCTGGTCTGATTCCCAGATGGGGGAGACCAGAGTATAAGAGAGTTGGGAGTTCAAATCTGGGGGAGGAAGGGAGAACCTCAGGTGCCTCAGTCCCATCTGTTTCTCCACTATCCACAGAAGCTCCTGGGTACCTACCCAGAGTTGTACTTCACGGAGGAGGCCCCCAAACAAAGTATAGCTGCCTTTCGGAATCGCCTGGTCCAGATCTCCCGAGACATCCAGGAACGGAACAAGGGCCTAGACCTGCCTTACACCTACCTTGATCCTCTCTATATAGAGAACAGTGTTGCTATATAACAGAACCCTCTCTCTACTCCCACGCAAGAGAAAACATCAGTTTGTCCAGCATCATAATAATATGATGAGCTAGAAAATAAAGAAATCCTGGTCCCTACTTCCAATCTAAATCTAGACCCTTCACATTCCAGCCTTGGATCCCAGAATTGGAAGCCCTTTTTTCTCTCTCACTCCTGTCTCCAGACTCCATCTCCTCCACCCCCTCAAAGCAGGTCTGTGCCTTCCTTTGTTCTAAAGTTTCCCGAAATGCAGGTGATACCAGTAAATGATGTCAAGACCTAGCCCTGTCTCAGTATGCTTTGTACAATTCAAACTTTTCTCACCCCTAAATCATACACATTGACACAAGTAGAAGTGTGTGTGCGTGTGTGTTTAAGAACAGAGTTCAAGGTGTGTTGGGTGGTACAAAGTGGGACTCCACAGAAGGGTAAATCATTTCTCCCTCAAAGGAAGATGGGTTTCCAAGCTTCTCAAGAAGAATCAGGGCTGGGGACCCTGAATGGGATGTGTATCATGTCCATACATGCATATGTATGCATTACAGTTGGGGACCAGGAGAAAACATCTAGATGGAGATGCTGTTCTCAATTAAGGCAGGGTCTAGATAGTAGTAGCCAATGGGGAGAGTCTTGTTCCGTTCTCGGATGTTGCAGGAAATTTGGCTCAAACGCTCTTTCAAATTCTGGATGCTCTTCCATGGTGCTTCCTCAACAAAGTGAATGTCAGGAAAATGACCCAGGGGTCTCTGTGAGTTGAAAAAAAAGTAGAAGGAAGTTATAGGGCCCAAACATCCAGTCTTCAACTCTGAGTTGGACTAAGCCTAGTCCATGTTCTGCAAAGTCTCTTAACCTTACACATGGTAGAGGGTAGACAAGGTAGGTAGCCACCTACAGAGTGAAACCTAAAGATATGACTTTTTATAAATGCATTTTTAAAAAATACTGGTCAATCTTTTCCATGACCTTCCTTCATATAGTTATAGAAAAATAAAAATCAAGCAGATAGTAACATAAAGAGCACAAATTTTAAACCTGTCTGGGTTCTAGTTCTGCTCTACACATCCACTGTAACCTATGACCCTTTGATGTCACCACCCAGCTCCCTCATTCATTCCTTCCAAAATGCCCCCATAGGAGGCATAGGAGAACATCCCCCATCAAATCTCTAGCTCCGTCCAATTTAATTCCTGAAAATCTCATGAACCTATATTTCACTTTCCCACCCAGCATTCCCCAACTCAGCCTCCATCCTCCTTCCTTTGATACCTTGTCATCAGGTTCTTTACTAAGGGTCCAGAGCACAAGGAGCACAATGCATGAGGTTTTCACATCAGGCAGTGATTCCATAAAACTCTCTTCAGTGGTCAGCCCCTTCTCCTGCATGGGTGGACATCTCATGGATGATGGGAAATTGGGCATCCAGCTTGTGTACTCTAGCTAGAGGTGAAGGAAAGAGAAGGGGATCTGTTATTAAAGTGAAACTCTCATCTCCAAATGACCCAATGGCTTACTCCACTATCAGAGTAATCCCTAGCATTATTCCCAATTAGAGCCATGGGACTGGGAGCAGAAATAAGGCTATGAAGGAGGAGACAAACTTTGGGGTCCCCTCCCCAATACCTGTCCTGTGTTGACAGCAGCATGCTTGGCTGAGCAAGTGTAGATGATAATGGTGACATAACGGATGAGCTCAGGCACTGTCTTTATGCAGGTGGGGAATCCTAGGAAAAGGATATGGGGTCATTTCCATAAATCTCCACAATCTAACACCATTTTATGTTCTAAACCTAATAAGGTTTAGAATAAATATCATACTTTTCTTCTCTTTCCCTTCCCCCCATGTACTCTATACAGAATTCCATCTGGATTATTCTCTGTCTTTTATCAGGTTCTAGGTTCCCTATGTCAGAAATACTATCTTGAAAACCCAATTTAAATGTCTCCCTTTTTTTCTGGAAGCCTCCCTTATCAGTAACAATCTTTCACCTAAGAATTCATATTTTTGTTCTTTGTTCTCTGTTCTGAATTTCTCTAATCACTCAGTGTTGAGGTCTTATTCCACTACCAGATTGTAAAAACAATAATTAATGTGGCTTGCAAAGTATTTTACATATATTATCTTATTTGAACTTCACAACCATCTTGTAAAATAAATGTCATGGTTCCTATTTTACCAAGGAGGCTCAGAGAGGTCATGAATTTTAAATGAATCAGGATTCAGAGCCTGGACCTCCAGATTCTGAGACCAGCACAAGCCACTCCCTCCAATTGGAGTTTATCTTATCTATATCTCCTGTATCTTCCCCTGCACCTAGGATAACTCGGCAAACAGAAGACCAAATAAATAAGCATCTGTAGAATTGAAATGAAGTTAATCCCTTTCCATAGCTTTCTCAGGATGTTTACTCTCTAGGGACCAGATAGAAGTGGAGAGCTTGGGTTGGGGAGAGAAAGCTGGGAGTGGATTCCAGTACCTGAGCTCTCCCGACCCAGAAAGCACTCGTTAAATATCTCCAGCACCCAAGCTTGTAGTTCGGTATCTCCTTCCACAGTAGCATCATTCTGGTAGTAATAATTGATGATCTCAGACACATACCTATAAAGGAGACAACTCAGGACCAGAAGGAAAGATACTTCCCTATCTCAAGCTTAGGGCCCATCCCTCCCCCCTCTCTATCAAGTAGCACCCTCATTTCTCCAGGGGCTGCCTCTTTTAATTACTCCTAGGACCAATATTTGAAGAACATTCAAAATCCCAGACAAGGTTTGAAAAGTGTGCCCCTTTTTGTCCACTAGAGGGGGCTTTGAGCTTTCCCCAGTCCCACATCTGGGGGACTTGACTCTGTGAAATAAACCTCCAAGGAGAGGGGATTTCCTAGGATGAAAAAAATAAGTCTCTTTATTAAAAGAAAAAAAAAGTATTAAAAGTATTAAGTAGTTACTTAATTTTCCCTGCAGTGGTGGTTCTGAGTAGGCAGTTGTAACAGGGGAAAACCCCTCACATTTGGGTCCAAAGTTCCAAGGTTCAATTCCCTGCTCAACTGCTTACTATTTTTGCAAAATTAAGTAAGCATTAAGTAAGACATTTAACTTCTCTGGGCCTCAGTTTTCTGTTCTATTTAAAAAGAAGTTTGGACTATCATCAGACTAAAAGAATTATGAGTTCTTTCAAGGGGTCAAAAATTTCCTCAGACTTTCTAGCTCAAAAGACCAAGATTCTTGAGATGTGCATAGAATAGAAATGGAACTCTTGGATTAAGTTGGGAAGACCGTCCATGTGTCCATGAGTACTGTTGGGCAAAAGGTACTCACAACACAAACAGGTGCCAACAGATTTATAACTAGAACTTTAGAGCTGGGAGAAGGGCTCAAAGATCATCTAATCCAGGAGTGAGGAACCTTTTTTTCTGCTTAGGGCCATCTGGATATTTATAACATCATTCATGGATCATACAAAATTATCAACTTAAAAGGTTGAAAAGAGGAAGGGTGTTGTAGAAAGTTTTCAGCTCATCATTACTTGTGGTTGCCTTGGCAAGGCCAGATCACATGACATTTCCTATCCCTGATCTAATCCAACCCCATCATTTTACAGATGTGGGATCAAAAACCCAGAGAGAAAGACCTTGTCCAAAGTCATTCAAGAAGTTAGTAATAAACAAGTGACTAATAATCCTGGCTTCTAATCCAAAGCTCTTTTTTTCCCCTTTCTTTCTTTTGAGACTGAATCTCTTTATCTAAACCAGGCTATAAATACAAGAGCCATTAGCAATCTAACTTTAGTTCTTCAAGTACTGTAGAGTTGGGAACACAAGAAGCAAAAATTGATAGGCATTAGAGCTATAATCTGTTCTATTTCTTAGACAGACTGGTAGTTATCCCACATGCCTCCATCTTTTGAAGATTCACCATAATTGTATTGGACTTAGTGTCCAGCCTCAGCCTCCCCTAGCAGGAATTACAGGTGTGTCATATCATTTTCAGAGTCTGATGCTCTTTTTGTTCTACCATAGCTCCTCAAAGATAAGACTAACGCATATAAATTTATGCGTGATGGTGTAGAATATAATTCAATTGACTTTTTACTTCCATTACATTCTGACAAAATGAATCAATCTTCATTTAAAATCGAACCCATATTCAAGTTCTTTTTATGCAACTGTGACCTCCCTCATGCTTCTGCTGTCTCCAACAACCCTACTACCCACATACCCCATCCTCTTCTACCTTTTCATCTTTTCAGCTCTTTTCCAACTTTATTTCTGTTTTCTTAGTTCTCCATCCACTCACGTCTCAAGAGCCCCCCACACGGCCAGACAGTCATCTCGGTAATAGTATCGAGGCAGGTCCTGTACTCCACGACGGATGAAGTCATTGGGAAGGTAGAGATCCTCATACTTAGTCTCAGCAAGAGCTCGGCACATCACCTCAGCAAAACCCGCTAGTCCTAGAGACATTGCCTGGTGACAAAGAGCCAGATATGGGAACCTGATGCACACACAAAAATCCCTCCTATTATACCAACACACTCCTCCCCAAAGAAGCAAACAAAGGGAAATGGTGGGGACGGAACTTATCCAATATGCCCCTTCTCCTATGAAGAAATGGACAAGTAACCCCACCTTGGGACTCACCCTCAGTCAAGAACTTGCCACTTCCCCACCCCACCTCCACCATGAAACTCCAGTCATCCCTGTTCTTCTCCAGATCCTGCTCACAACCTTCCCATTCCTGCACTTTCTCTCTACTTTCAGATTCAGAACGTTTTTCTCTGCTGATTAGCTCTATTCATTCCTTCCACAAAAAAATTCTTTCCATCAATCTAACTTTAGTGTCTTTAATTGCTGTAGACTTGGGAACTCAGAAGCAAAGTAAAGCTATCTGACCCAGAAAGGTTTGGGGGAGTAAGTAGAAAAAAAGTAGGGGGGAAGTTCAGGAAAGTCTGGGTAGGAAATTCCCTCTTACTCTGTCAGACAGGCCACCTTCATTCAGGAGGAGAGCACGACCGATGCTGTTGATCTGGATGGTGTATCTTGTATGAGGGATGAGGAGCTGAGGAGAGAATGGAGCAGATAGGATCAGAAAACAAACTGGGAGTTAAGCCATTCCGAATTACTCATCTCACCCAGGCAGGAAAGACTCCTTTGTGGGTATCTCTACAGCAGAGCATTAGAAAAGCTTACCCAGAAGCCCTTTTCTCTCTCTTCCTATGCCTAGAAGGCAAGTCTTCCCACACCACACCTCTGGGAAAATCTCCCTAAGAGTTCTAATTCCAAGCCTCCTTGCTCACTAGGGAGATTTTTAGATACCTGCCCTTTGCCTTTGCGATTTCTCACATGCTGAGGGCTAGCTGAAACATTTGCTTTCTTGTGTTTTCTCATGGGAAGATAAGGTAAAGGGAATGGGTATTCATTAAGCACCTATTATATGCCAGGCATTGCATTATAAACACTATACATATTGTTTCACTCTATAATCTGTCCAACTGGACTCTGTCTGAAACATGGACCTTAATGACCCTCCACTGCTCCCGTGGTTCCTTAAGCCTAAAATCTAAAATTCTCTTACTACCATCCCTACTTCTCACCCCCACCTTCTGTCTCCAATTTTTGAACTCCTACCTATCCTTTAGGGTCCTGATTGTATCCCACCTCTTCCAATATAGCCTCTTCTAGTTTGGAATGATCTTTCCTTTCTCTAGACTCCCCCAGCAATTTGTGCCTGTTTGATGCACTTAGCATGTTCTATATTGTATTTTAGTTATTCATGTATGGGTCTTTTCTCCTCTTAGATTCGTGAGGTTAGTGGACTTTCTCCATGTCTTATGCCACTTTGTAACCCCCACAGTCCCTAGTCCACAATCCTTCAGTATTCCAAGGTTCTATGATTTCTTCAGTGTAGGTACCACCAACACATGTCACAATCCCATAACATTTTAACATATTGTAGTCAAAAAATGTGTCATCCAATGGCCAGTCTTTCGGTGATGAGACTCTCTAAGCAGGTCTTTATATGCCAAGCTGTTGCCTAGCTAATGCTGAAAGTGGGCCAATGTTCAATTGCCTTCTATTTTGAGTAACCCGTATGAACCTAGGGACGCTTCTATGCCATGATGAGTTGCCAGAGAAAGACATTTGTGGAGTGTGAGTTCCACAATTCTATATTCCATCTCTGTGTCTCTCCCAGTTCTAATCACCATCTTAATTACCTTTTGAATGTTTCAAATTAGATATCCCACAAATATGTCAAATTACCCAACTCATTATATTTATCCCTCAACCCTAATCCTTTTTAAGAATTTCCAAGTTTCCAGAGCTACACTATCCTTCCAGCCTCACAGGTTCAAAACTTTGGCATAATCCTCATTCCTGACAGAAACTATTTCAACTCATCTCTTCTCTCTTCAAGTCTTTTATGCCTTCTTAATTTCCCCCACCCTTTCCAAAGATATTATTATTTTACTGAAAAAATTGAGGCCATTATTTGTGAGTTCTCACTTTATCTTAAAACTCTTTCACATAATCATCCATTTTCTCCTTCCCCCGTGTTTCTAATAATTAGATGGTCCTTCTTCCTGCATCAATCCTTCTTCTTCATGTGTTCTTGATTCCATGCTCTCCAATCTCCAGCAGATTGCCCCCTCAAGCATTTCTCCAACCTTTTTTTTCTAATCCACAGTCTGTATCCCCTGCTTCTATCTCTGTCTTTAAACATGCCCATATTTCCTCCATTCTTAATTTTAAAAATCTCCACTAGACTTTACTGACTCTTCAAATTATTGTCCTATATCTTTCATTTCTTTAATTAATTTAATTAAACTATTTGGAAAGAGCTCTTATATTCATTGTTTCCATTTTCTCTCTTTTCACTCATTCCTCAACCCTTTGTAATCTGGCTTCCATTTTCATCACTCAAATGAAACCACTCTCTCCAAAGTTTCCTGGTTTCCAACTCTACAATTTAGTTGCAGTCTGATTGTACCATCTCAGAATCTTTTTGCTGATTCATCATATGTATCATGTTCCTTAACTATGAGTTTCCCCAGTGCTCTGTCTTGGGCCTTCTTTTCTCTCTTAAACTCTCTCAGTGACTTACACCAGCTCTCAAATTTTGAAATTATTGACTCTGTAACATGATGTCTGTACTCAACCAGTGTTTCCTACAAAAGTTATTCCCAAATGATTACCTATCTATTGGACATTTTCAACTGTATGCCCTTGAATTATCTCAAACTGTCCCAAAAAGAACTCATTTTCCCCATCAGACCAATTCCTCTTCCCAACTTCCCAATTTCTATAGAATACATGAATAAATATTCTAATAATCTCCTAGATTCATAACTTTGGCTTAAACTCCAACTCCTCACTATCTCTTGTACCCAATTAGTCAACCAAATCTATCTGTTTTTATCTCCACATTTTTCACTCAATCCTTTCTGTACCCTAGTTCAACTCTCATAGTTTCCCTAGTTTGCCTCTCATTTAGATTACTTCAATAACCTAACTAGTCCCTTTATTTCAATTATCTCCTCACTCAAATACTCTATCCTTCACACAGCTACCAAACAGATTTTCCTTAAGCAGAGATCTGGCCATGTCATTACTCTATTTAATAAATTTCAATGGCTCCCTATTGCACATAAGGTGAAATATAATCTATTATTTTTTGGGTTTTAAGATCCATAAAAATCTTGCTCCAATCTGTCTTTTTGCCACATTGTTATACATTATTCTTATTCTTGAATTGTACAATATGGTCAAACTGGCCTTTTTCTGCTCCTCCCACACAACATTCTATCATCTCCCAACTCTAGCTTTTGTGCTGGTCATGTATTTCTAGAATGCATTTTTTCTTATAGAATATTGCCTTCTAAGATGACAAATTCTGGAATTTTTCATCCAATCATAATTTTTTATCATTCCATCATTCCCTATGCTTTCCAACCCTTTTTTCTTCGTTGGCATCCTCTCCATGACCTCAATTTTAGTTCTTTCCCAGGCCATCACCATTGTATAGGCTATATTTTCCCCTTCCTAATCTTTTGGTATACTAGTTTAACTCTAGACTATCTCCTGCTCCTTAATCTATTGTTTTATCATTAAACATGCCTTGCTAAAGCTTAACTCTGAAAGTATTTCTGCCAAATTACTCTTCTATCCTATTCACAAATGCTGAAGAGAAAAAAAAAATCAAAGTCATGCTAATTAGATCTACTCCAAATTTATGATACATAATATTAGCTGGACTCTCACCTCAGGAAAGTAATGGTTTTAAAACAGCTAATAAATTCACTATCCAACTCACTACAATAGGTATTCTAAATCTTTTCATCTCCTGTCTGTCCCCAACTTCTCTGCTGAGAACTTTGACTTATACTCTACTAAAAATTATTAATCCCCATTAGCCAAGGGTTCCCTTTTCCTCCTCCTTCTCATCTTGCATCTCTCAAACATCTTTTCCCACTATCTCCTACTTCACGAATATCTCTGAGGTGGCTATTCTCTTTGCCAAACAAATCTCTCTAGATATGTCAATGATCCTATCTTCATTAGTCTTCCCCAGTAGTTTGCCCCCATTTTCATCCTCACTTTCTCAATGACCTCTTTTCCCTTCCCTATATACTGGCTCCTTCCTTGATTCCTACAGAAATGTTCAGGGATCCCTCATAACTTAAAAAAAAAAAAAACTTTCACTTGATCCATTCCCTATAAGTGATCTTCTAATATTTTTCCTTTCTTTCCTGACTAAGCTCTTTGAAAAAGTTAGCTACATTAGATGTCTGTCCCTCTTCTTCTCTTACTCCATTCTGAACTTTTTGTAATTTAACTTCCAACTTTATCATTCCACTGAGGACCCTTTCTAGTTTTTCTTACTCTTTCTGTAGCCTTTGACATTGTTGATAACTTTCTTCTGTACATTCTCTTCTCTTTAAGATTTTTCTGTTTCTCCTCACACCTTTATGACAATTCTCCAATCTGTTTTGCTGATCCTTGATCTGGATTATGACTACTAATCATGGATATCACCTAAAGATCTGTCCTGGACCTTGTCTTGTTTGGGTTTCTCCTCAGCTTTTGTGGGTTCAATGATTATCTCTAGATAAATGATTCACAGATCAATAGATCCTGCCTTAACTTCTCTCCTGGAGTTCCAATTCTATATCACCAACAACCTTTTAGATATCTTAAACTGGATTCCCTTACTAACTCAAATTCAACATTACAAAACAGGAGATCTAACTTTACCTCCATAATTTCTCCTTTTTGAGGGAAGAGAGTTAGATAGGTGATTCAACAGATAGAGGCAAGAAGTCTGAATTCAAATCCAGCCTCTGACACTAGCTGTGTGACATTTAATCTTTGTCTGCTCCTTTGCCTACAGTATAAAATAGGTGAGTGGTGAGGATCAAAGATTATATAAAGTACTTAGCCTAGTTTCTGGTCCATGATAGATATTTAATAAATAATTATTCCTTTCCTTCTTCTGAATTCCCTTAGCATTCCTTACACTCTTCAAATTTCAGCTCAGCTCAGTACTTTCTAAATGGAACATTTCCTGGTGTTCCCAACTGCTAGTACCATCTCTCTAAAACTACTTTTTATCTATTTTGTATAATATATATATATATATATGTATGTATGTATATGTATTTTGTCTCCCCTGATATAATGTAAGGCTCCTGAGGACAAACTTTATTTCATTTCATAGCATTTGCCTCTGTGTCTGGCATATAGTACATATTTAAGAAATTTTGATTGATTGATTTATGAATTTTTGCTTAAATGAATGAATAAATGAGTTAATAAGGTTGCAGAATTTGTCTCCAATTTGTCTTCTAATAACTAAGAAGAACAGTGAGATTTCCTCATTTCCTGACCTTATAAAGTGGATGGCACATGGGCAGTTGCCGAATGGTGGCCAGACAGAAGGCTTCTGCTACCAGGTGAGTCTCCAGTAGGTGAGCAATGGCTTCATGGCAGTAGAACTCAGCATAACGCACCCAGGTCTTGGCAAGGAGCCAATCCCATTCAGGGTCAGTGGGAAGGAAAATGGGGCTGTCAGGGCCAGGAGTCTGACTGAGCTGGGAAGTAGAAATGAGAATGGGGTATTAGTGATGGCCAGAAAGGTTGAAGCAAAGAAATAGAGACAGAGAGACAGAGGAAGTGAGACAGAAAGAGAGAGAGGAGAGACAGAGAGACAAAGACAGACTCAGAGACAAAGACAGAGCTGAGGCTTCTACCACATTCTTATTCCCCACATCTATCCTTCCCTTCCACAGTTGTGGTTTCTCCCCATCCCATCAAGCACCTGAATAGCGATAGGCATCATGTCCCCCTGTGGCCCACAGTGCAACAGGCAGAGTGGGGCACAATGGTATTGCTGCCTTCCATTAAGCTGTACAGCAGGGATGCCCTCTAGGATTTTGTAGTCTGCCAGGTAGATGTTTCCCTTCTGGTAGGAGAGGGAGGGAAAAAGAGAATTAGGTTAGAAATATGAGAGGCGAGACAATATCCAAAGAGAACTCAGGGTTCAGATCGAAGCTCAAGGGTCTTAAGGCAAAATAGACAGGATTCTGGAGATATAAATCTATACAGAGAAGTAGGAAAGTGTCTTTACCTTCCATTTTGGTGATTCTTGAATTAAGGAGCAGGAAGAGAGATGGTGAAGGAGGATTTGGGGGGAGGGAGATGGCCAAAATTGCATCAGCAATAAGGGAAGAGAATATGAAGAATTAGGTTGAAATGATCACCTCCAATTCAACCTGCAGGCAGGTGTCTTCACCCAGGGATGGAGCCACCATGTCATCAGTCACAGGGAATTTCTCTGGGAGGCAGAGGCAACGTTTCAGCAGGCCAGGATTAATGCCATTGAGGTACTGATAGCCAAAGAACCGATCCTCCTTCCAGTGATTATATACATACTCTGGGGAAACAAGAATGTGCTCAGGAGGCATGGAGAAGCATAGAGATAGAGAGGGACATGGGACAAAGACAAAGAAAGAGGTTATTCAGCAAGAAGAGATACAAGAGACACTAAGACAGAAAAAGAGGTACAGGGGAAGAAAAATTACAGGGTAACACTAGCAGAGGCTACTAACTAACAGAAGCTCTAACCAAAAGCTCTAGGTTCTCTTCTACCATAGCTGAATGAGGGATTCCTGAACGTCTCCAGAATCTGACTCTATCTGGTTTCTTCCTCTGTTAACGCCAAGACTGTTGAGATTTATTGGGGCACAATTTCCTCCCTGCTTATAGTTCTTCCAACATGTTACTCCTTCACTCTCTGTTTCTCTCTGTGTCTCTCTCTATGTGTATGTGTCTCTCTCTTCTCTTTCTTCTTGTCTTACTGTTTCAGTCTTTTTATTCTTTCCATACCAGAGATGGCAGTCTTGGTGGCGGGGAAGATCTTGCGGATTTCCTTTAGCCTTTTCCATGACCTCTTCTCATCTAACAGTCCCCGAAGTTTCATTCCCAAGGACCTAGGGAAAGAAATGGAGAAGTAGAAGGAGACATTGTTTCTCTCTCTCTCTCTCTCTCTGTCTCTCTCTCTTTCTTCTCTCTCTTCTCTCTCTCTCTCTTCTCTCCCTCTCTTCTCTCTCTTTTCTCTCTCTCTCTGTCTCTGTCTCTCTCTCTCTCTCTTTTTTCTCTCTCTTCTCTCTCTCTCTCTTCTCTCCCTCTCTTCTCTCTCTTTTCTCTCTCTCTCTCTCTCTCTCTCTCTCTCTCTCTCTCTCTCTCTCTCTCTCTCTCTCTCTCTCTCTCTCTGTCTCTCTCTCTGTCTCTCTCTTCCCTTGCTCCCCCATAATCCAGTATATAGCTCTCTACTTTTCTCTCCCCTTCTTCCTGTCTTTAAGTATCCTAAAACTATTTCTGTATTAGAAAGTCAAGAAAAGATGACAAAACAGGAAAGTGGGCCTGAAGTGATTTCTTCTACAGGTTCCAAAACTTTCCCCAACCCTGACTTTTCCTCTCCTTATTCCCCCTTCCCCACTCACGCTGGTCCCAAGCGGAGGAAAAATGAGGCTGTCTTGATAGCGGAAAATCTTAGATTTGAGTTCAGGAACTTGGTGGCTTTAATATTGATGAGAATTGGAAATCCTGGGATGTAGCCATTCCATCTATGGAGAGAAAGGAGAGCCAAGGGCTGAAGAATAAGATATTTGGATTTCTGGAGTGGAAATAGGAACCAAACATAGGATAGGACCCAGGTTAAGTTGGTTTGGAGCATGGAATTTGGGGCCATATGTATGGGTTACAGATAGAGAAAAGATTAAGGGCTGAGTGGGATAGATAGTAGGAATCCCAAGAATGGCAGAGCTAGGATAGGGCCATGGATATATAGATATATGCTAGTTCTTACTCTGGCCGATCAGGATTACGATGTCGAACAGGGGGATGGTAACTGGGAATGTGCACATAGTTTGGAAGTCCAGGAACAAAGACTCTCCAGCTAAAAAGAGAAGAGAGACCTTGGGCTAGAATACCTGAATTTTGCCATTATGAGTCAGCAAGCATTAAACTTGACCATAAGAAGAGGAATCATGGACCCTCCTTCCCTATAAGTCCCACTTAAATTTCCATAATGTTCTTACCGATAGAAGTCTTGTTTGGCTCTAAGCTCTTCCTGACGATGCGTCAACAGGATTGGGAGGTTTTCATTTAATACAGTCTTCCCTGTAAGAACATGGAAATGGGGTTGGCCATCTGATCCCTCCACTGCCAATACTAGGATTTATCTCCCTTAAACTTCTGCCCCCAACAGAGGACTTTTCCTTGGGGAAAAGTTCCTGATTATACTGACAGAAACTCTTACAATAGGACAATAGAATGGTTTGGGGAAGGAGTCTTGCCAACTTGCTAGCCAAATCCAGAAGAGTGATTTTTGTTGTTATTCAGTCACATCTGACTTTTGTAACCCTACTTGGGGTTTTCTTGACAAAGATACTGGAGTAGTTGCCATTTCTGATTCAGCTCATTTTACAGATGAGGAAACTGAGGCAAGTCAAGTGATTTGCCCAGGGTCCTACAGTAAGTATCTCCTTGATTCTAAGCCTGACACTCTATCCACTGCACCATCTAGTTGCCCCAAGAGGGTTGATAGCATATTTCATATCAATAGCCTTCGGGGATAGGGATAATTATCTGGAAACCCCAGGCTTGAGCAGGAGAAATTAGAGACTAGGTGGGAAGAAAGGGCTCCAATAGGAACAGAGGTTCCTGTGAAAGAAAGCTCTATTATTTAAGACCTAAAAGGAAAGCTCTGAGAGGCTACAGGAGGAGACTTCAAGGGAAAAATGTTCTGTCTGACCTTTTTCAAGTCAGATTAAGCTTTATTCCACCACTCCCTTACTTAAGGCTAGTTTCACGGAAATCTAGCATGGCTATTTTAATCTTTTTTCCCTCTAAAGGGATACAGGACTGAATGATACTTTTCCCTTTCTTTCTTAAACCATGTAGAATCCCCCTCACTGGCAGCACATCTTTACTCCTCTTGAAAGTCCCCTCCCATCCTTTTCTGTTTCCTCCCTAGGGCAGGAACCAGGCAAGCCAGAGTATTCACCTGATGACTCAAATCTGTGTCCTGGTATTACAGGAGCCAGCCCTGCCAAGCCTCATTCTTTTCCTGAGACCCAAGTCCTAGACTCATCCTGCCTAGTACCCTGCTTCCATGACAGACTGCCTTATCTCTAATCCTAATAAGAATTTCTGAAAAAGATATACAATCAAAGACACACTTTCTTTTTTCATCTTCTATCTTCAGCAGGCTCCACTTCCACCTCACTATCTGATTCTCAGAGGGAAAGGAAAAAGGTTCTGATGAGAACAAAAAATAGAACCTAGAACACTTCAGGGATAGGAGATGTGAAACAAGGAGGCCAAAGGCCTTGATACTCTGCTTCCCAAATGAAGCATCTCACAGGAATGAGAATGACGCTTAGGAAACTCTTCAGGAGTTACAACCTAGCCTACCTTGTGAGAGCACAGGGTAGCCTGCAGTAGGAGCAAGATGTATCTTGTTCCATCATAGACCCGCAAAGCACCATTTACTTAGAGAATATCTCGTCCAATCCATTCATTTTATAGAAAACTGAGCTCAAATAGAGAAATGATGACCAAGGTCACCCCAAGAACAAGTATGAAAGCCCAACTCTTCTGATTTCCTATCCTCTTGCCATCAAAGAAGTCCTTCCACAGCCCACTTCCCAGAGCCCTCTTTCTTCAGTGGGCTTCAGGTCAAACAAGAGTGACAGACAAACTGGCAACAATAATAGGGTTGAACTGAGAACTTGCTTGCTCTGGGATTAGACTTTGCTTTTCCAAAGTTCTGAGTGGAGAAATACAATTTGGGTGGAAAGAGACTGATAGAGAATCCAAATCCCTAATGATTACATTGATCTGGTGTCAGCTACTGCTGCCTGAGCTTTTCTGAGAAACTTTGGGAGCTGGCAATTAAAAGTTCATTGTAAGTCCCAGAAACAGGACTGGGGAATATTCTTGCTAACATTTGGAGGCATATATAAAAATAGCACTAGAAGGATAAAGGATAACTAGATTAACTGAATATCCCCCAAGAATACTAGTACACCCCAGAGTCCAGCATTTTCAACCTAATAAGCCATTCTAAGTGCCCCAATTAGCTAGTCATTTGAATAGAAAAGTGAATGTTGGCAGAGAAAAGCAAGTACTAGGATTCTTCCCCCAACTAGAGTTCTATATATCCTAAATGGTAGCAAGGCAGTCTTAAGAAGGAGGGGCTTGTTAGGGTAGGGGCCATCTGAATAAGATCTGAATAAGACATCCTTTAGAAATACTAAGGATTGGCCTTAATGGCCAATGGAAGAGTGGCCTATGGAAACAGGAAATTTCCTAGGACTAGATGAACAGTGTATTCCCCAAAACTAATAGAAACAAAGGAGGGGTTAAAAATCATCTGATATAATCCCTTCTTTTTTTTTTTTAAATAGAGGCATAGTAGATAGATCACTAAATTTCTGTCAGTAATATATGACTAGCTACATGACCATAGGCAAATCATTTAATCCTACATACTTTATTAGTTAACTATAAAAAATAAAATACCTCCCAGGGTTGTTGTGAGGATCAAATGGAGCAATGATTGTAAAGTGCTTAGCACATACCTAGCACATATTAGGTACTTAATGATCTCTATAGCTCCCCCCTCTCTCCTTAAAACCCAAAACAGGGAGGAGGCTTGCCCAGAGTCACATAGCAAATTAAGTAATAAGAAGATTCCCTATAACCATGAAAGCATACCCTGTAAGAGTAATAGAGCACTCTATGTGCTCATCTCGTATGGGAGTCACAGGGTGTCACAAAGGAGGGGCAGTGGGCTGTCACGTTGGGTGTGGTGTCCCCCACCTGTGCCCTCTCGAAGCTCCAACGTCTCATAACCATCTATCCATTGGTAGACAGGGAAGTGGTAGGTGATGCACGCAGGAGTGCAGATCTGAACATAGTTGCAGTACCAGGAGTTCTTAGGGAAGAAGGTAGAACGCTCCTTGTGAAGACGGATGAGAATGAGCTCCCCCAGGTCCTGATCACACTGGATGGTGTACCTATCAATCTGGAGGGGAGGAGGCAGAGGTATGAGGTCTTCCCAGGCAGCTACAAGATCTTACTGCTCCATCACCCACCTTCAACAGAACTTCTTTGCCTGTTCATTTCTTCAAAGACAGGAGGGGCAGAGTTTTCAGAAACCCTTAGGAATGCCCAGCAACCAAGCAGGAGTTGTATTTCACTCCATCTCAAGTTCCAAAAAACCCCAAATTGATATTTAAACATCTTCTTAATATGTAGAAGGGAGAGAAAATTGGGAAGAGGAAAAGAGAGGGAAATGATATGAGAAGGAAAGAGAGAGATATTGCAGAGAAATTTAAAGAAAGGAGAAAGCCTGAGGAAAAGGGAAAGAATTTGGGAAATGCAGACATTTAGGAAAAGTAAAAAGGAGGAAAAAATTGAAGAAAGGGAAAAAATCAGGGAAAAGAAAAGGTCTAAATAGGTGGATGGGGAAAGGGAAAGGAATAAAGATTTAGGACTACTATGAGTATCAAATGACTAGTTCAAAGTTAACATACTCCCTAATTATTACCCTATGGCTCTCCCCAGTCTTTCTCTATTTCTGTTCCCTCCTTCCCTTTCCAAAGTAAACCCCTCTTCATCCTTTACAGAGTCATTTTTATTTTCTTATACATTCACTATATACAATAAGACCAAATGACCAAAAATCTATTTTAAAGTGAACATAAACTTATTGTTAAAATCCTGTCTTTTCGATGCTGATTTCTTTTCTTTCTTTCCTTCCTTTCTTTCTTCATTCCTTCCCTCCTCTCCTTCCTTCTTTCCATCCTTCCCTCCTCCACAACAGCCTCCCCACTCACTGATCCAGTGGCAAAATCTCTGCCAAAATGATCCAGCCGTTGCTTGTGGCTCTCTCCCAAAGTTCCCACCACGGTCAGTGAGATGCAATCAAACGTCCCAGACATCAGGTCTTTGCCTGTGGCCACCCTGACTTTGTAGGTGACCATAGTGGGGATGGAATCAGTAGCAGGGGACAAGAGGGGCAGGGGATTGGCGTCAGTCACTTGGAAATGAAGGATCCAGCCTGGGACCAAGAGATAACAGGCTTCTTAGGAGTGGTGTCGTTCTTAGAGCAGTCAGGAAACCTTCTCTGTGGTTTTTCTCAAAAAGTCTGTGATCCAATAAGAAGTATGGTCTTCTTAGCAGGACTCAGAATCCAGCAATGATGTTGGTTGATGCCTCAGATCTGAATAGACAGAAATGATCTATCTCCTCAATGGAGGTGTTCTGGGATCTGGTGATAGTAGACCTTTGGATTTTGGAAGATCTCTCCAGCTTTCAACTCTCCTTAGGAACTGTGGTTTGGAGGAGGCTATGAGTCTTTCTGTCTGGTAGAGTCAGAGGGCGGGCAGGGATGGGTACCAAGAGCCCCTCCCTGTACTGCCATGTCTTCCAGGGTGGGTGGGGAAGCCAGTTGAGCTTGAGTCTTGGGCCTTCAGGGAAATGTGTATGTGTCTGTGTGTTTATGGGGGGGGGGAGTAGAAATTGGGTGGGGCACCCCGATTTTTATCAGATTAATAACCTCCTTTCTTAGCCTGCCCTGGGCAATTAAGGGAGAAGGAAGAAGGAGGGTGAGGTGACCTGCATTGGCTCTGAAGTTTGCCTGGGTTGCCTGAAGTTATTCTTGGGTTGGATGGAGGGTACCTCAGGGGAGTGAGACAGAAAAAGATGACATCTGCCTGGCTATATACTAGTATGGGGAGGGAACACTGGAAAAGAAGATGGGAAAAACTCTCACCTTTACATGAGAGAAGAGAAGGAAAACCATCCATAGTATTTTCTTTACTATACTGGCTGTGTCTAGACACCCAGAGAAGGCTCTGAAGATGGAAAAGGAGAGAATAAGAGGAAGGGATGGAGTACCAAATAGGAATGGAGTTATGGCTAGACTGGAGAATTGGGAATAAAAAGGATCAAATTATTTAGAACTGGAAGGCACCTTTGGACTTATTCCAACCTGCCCATATTAGAGGAGTAAAAAATGGCAACATTTGCTCAAAATCACACAGCTAGTAAATAAGAGGTTCTCAACTCAGTTTTATTGACCCCCCCCCCCATCAGATCCAGCACTAATTAATCACAGCTGCCTAAATTCCTGGTTTTTGCTCTGGATCCAAGTTAACATTTGGGTCCAAAGAAGATAATCATACTGCTGTGCCCTGAACTATTTCTGCCCTTCTTCCTTCAGTGACTACTAGCCAGTGCTTTGGACCTAGGAAATGCTAATGCTAAAGAGTTTTGACAAGACCTTTGTGAGGGAACCACTGGAGGGAGGAGCATTGCCAATGCCCAGATCTTCCTAGAGTGATTACCTCTGTGTTATCTTGTGCTTCTCCCACTTCCCCTCCTGCACTAATACTACAATGATGCTCAGGGAAGGGGTTAGGGGTTTGGTTGACTTTGAGGAGTTGGCCTAAGATTAGAATTTAAGGGTAAAATTAAGGATAATGATGAGATTAGAATTAGGACTCAGAAAAGGAATGGATCCTTAGATTAGAATTTTATGAATGTGAAAAACTGGAATGACATTGAGTAAGGTTCAGGATTAGAATTCAAAGCATAGGGTTAAACTTCAAGTCCAAAGAACACATGATACAATGAGTATAAATAAGATGCTCTCCATCTCCACATATAGAGCTGATGACTTCAGAGTGAAGATTATTGCATATTTTTTTCTTTCTTTTCTTTATTTTTTGCACATGATTAACTATACATATTTGCAGTGAGTTGAGAGGAAGGAAGAAGGGAGAGAATTCAGTACCGAAAATAAAATTAAATTAAAAATAAAAGTATGAAGTTAGTGTGAATGTCAGAAATAGATATGATATAGGTAAAACTAGTTTTTAGATTAAGATAATTTTAAGAATAAGGTAAGGATTTGATAAGGGGACAAGAGGCAGGAGAAGGTTAATATTAGGACTCTGCTTCAGGATCAGAACAAATCAAGGATTTGGCTCAAGATTAGGGGCAGGGTTTAGAGTAATATTAAAGGATAGCACATTAAGTTATGAGCTTGGAATATACAGAGAATTGACTTTAATTTATAAGAAATCAAGCCATTCTCCAATTGATAAATGGTCAAAGGATATGAACAGACAATTTTCAGATGATGAAATTAAAACTATTTCCACTCATATGAAAGAGTGTTCCAAATCACTATTGATCAGAGAAATGCAAATTAAGACAACTTTGAGATACCACTACACACCTGTCAGATTGGCTAAGATGACAGGAACAAATAACGATGAATGTTGGAGGGGATGTGGGAAAACTGGGACACTGATGCATTGTTGGTGGAGTTGTGAAAGAATCCAACCATTCTGGAGAGCAATCTGGAATTATGCCCAAAAAGTTATCAAAATGTGCATATCCTTTGACCCAGCCATACTACTACTGGGCTTATATCCCAAGGAAATACTAAAGAAGGGAAAGGGACCTGTGTGTGCCAAAATGTTTGTGGCAGCCCTTTTCATAGTGGCTAGAAGCTGGAAGATGAATGGATGTCCATCAATTGGAGAATGGTTGGGTAAATTATGGTATATGAATGTTATGGAATATTCTTGTTCTGTAAGAAATGACCAGCAGGAGAAATACAGAGAGGCTTGGAGAGACTTACATCAACTGATGCTGAGTGAAACGAGCAGAACCAGAAGATCATTATACACTTCAACATTGATACTGTACAAGGATGTATGCTGATGGAAGTGGATTTCTTCAACATAGAGAAGAGCTAATCCAATTCCAATTGATTAATGATGGACAGAATCAGCTACATCCAGAAAAGGAACACTGGGAAATGAGTGTAAACTATTATTTTTACCTTCTGAATCCAATTCTTCCTGTGCAACAAGAAATTCGGTTCTACACACATATTGTATCTAGAATATATTGTAATATATTTAACATGTATAAGACTGCCTGCCATCTGGGGGAAGGGGTGGGGAGGAAGGGAAAAAATCTGAACAGAAGTAAGTGCAAGGGATAATGTTGTAAAAAATTACCCATGCATATGTACTGTCAAAAAAAAAAGTTATAATTATAAAATAAAATAAAAATTTAAAAAAAAAGTTATGGGCTTGGAGCTAGCCCTGAAATGTGAGGGAGAAGGTGGAAGAGGGATGGAGAGGGAGGGAGCTCAGTCACGTCAGTTACACTCTCTATGGAGATCTACTCACCCCATAACTGCTGACGACAGCCACAAGCCCTGAAGCACTACCACCATAGTTCACTTTTCAAGATGCAAATTCTATGTAAAGCATTTGTGGTATCCGTGCCAGGCCTTTTCCCTGCTTTTAAAATTTCCTCCCCAAACTATATCTGCCACATCTACTAAAGCTCTGATGCCGACCCAGGATCCCTTGTGAGGGTCATGATCAAGGAGAGTGTGTTTCCTAGGTTTAGACGAGGTTAGAGATGCTGATATCATCAGGGCAAATCAGATAGGTCATTTTCCTCTCCCCCAAATTTCCCCAAAATGTGAAATTCAGTTACAGTAAGCTGAGAAAGGCAGTGTTGTAAGAGAAATGTTTTGTAACTCTTGGACTTGGATTTAAATCCCATGTGGCACAACTATTCTGAACTATTTTTTCATGAAGTGAAGGCATTGAATTTGTTAAGATTCCCCCCTAACCCTCACTCCCAGCATTTGGGGTTAAGTGACTTGCCCAGGATCATACAGCTAGTGATGATCAACTGTCTAAGACTGGATTTGAATTCAGATCCTCCTTAAGTGAGGGCTGATATTCTATCCACTGCACAACCTAGCTCCCCTCTAAGATCTCTTTTAACTCCAAACCTTTCATTCTAGTTTGCAGTGAATCTGTTTTTGTGAATAAAATTTTTTTCTTATTTCTTTTTCTGCTGAGGCAATTGGGCTTAAGTGATTTGCCCAGGGTCACACAGCTAGGAAGTGTTAAGTGTCTGAGACCACATTTGAACCCAGGTCCTCCTGACTTCAGGGCTGGTGCTTTATCCATTGCATCAGCTAGCTGTCCCCATGAAGGCATCCTGGAAGGAAAAAAGGATGCCACAAGATGACATCCTAAAAAATGTGCTGGAAAAATGATACCCTTTTTCTTTAAAGGGAAAAGGAAGATTTAGAGACAAAGCTGATGCCTTCTCAAAGTCACTGCCCAGCACAGAACCCAGAAAAGTTTAGACAGAGGCATAGTTGACTACATCAATTCAACATAAACTAGAAATGTTTCTGTACATAGTCAGTGCTTAGATTAGCAAGATCAGTATTAGAGAGAAAGAAGAGGGTCCATCAATAAAGCATATATTAAACTCATACTTATGTTTGAGGCACTATGCTGAGAGTTGGGGATATAAGAAAGGCATATGACACAGGGTCTCTGTCCTCAAGGAGTTTCCATTCTAATGGGGAAGGAAGACAACATGCAAACAACTGTGTATAGACAAGACAGGTACGTGGTACAATGGATAAAGTGCCTGGCCAGAGTCAGGAAGGCTGTGTGACTGAGCAAGTAAGTTATTTAATCCTATTTGCCTAGGTTTCCTCATCGGTAAAATGAGTTGGAGAAGGAAATGGTAATCTATTCCAGTTTATTTGCCAAAGAAATCCCAAATTGGGTCATGAAAATTTATTTGGATATAACTGAAATAACTGAACAACATGTACAGACAAGATATATAAATACCAAAAAGAAATTAATTTCAGAAGAAAAATATTAACCCTGGTGTGGAGAATAGAGAGTGTTGGTTAGGAGGGAGAAAAGCCTATTACTAAAGATAGAATTTGGGCTGAGTCTCGAAGGGAAGTCAGAATAGACAGACGTAAGGACCAAAGGCATTCCAAGCATGAAGTACAACCAATGCAAAGGCATAGAAACAGGAGGTGGGGTGTCCTGTACTAAGAGTAGGAAAGCAGGTGATTCTGGATGGTAATGAATGTGAAAAGAAATAAAATGTAAGGAAACTGGAAAAGGAGAAAGAAACTAGGTTGTCAAGGACTTTAAATGCCAACTAGAGAGAGTACTTTATATTTACTCCTGGAAGCAATAACAAGACACTGGAGTTTATTGCTGATATTTATATGCTGATATTGCTGGGACAAATCACATAGCTCACTTCCCTTTTTTTTTTTTTTTTTTTCAGATTTCTGGACTTTATTGGGGAGGAGAGAAAGGAAGGGGGTGGAGGGATGATAAGTGACATGATCAGACATTAAAAAAAGGATTTTGAATGAAGAATGAACAGGAGTGGATAGAGATTTGAGGCAGAGACTGTTCAAAAGGGAATTGCAATAGTCCAAATAATGAAGGCTTACTCTAAAGTGTCATCTGAGTAGAGAGACTGAGGTACAAAATGTGAAGGTAAAAAAGGAAAGACTTAGCAACAGACAGATATGTGAGGTGAGTTTGAGTGAAGGGTTGAGGATGACATCAAATTTGTGAGATTAGGTTACTGGAAGGATGATTGGTACCCTCAAAACTAGTAGAGAACTTCAGAAGAAGAAAGTTTGAGGATGAAAAGAGTTCTATTTGGGCCGTATTGAATTTATCTGGGGAGCATCCAGTTCAAGATGTATAAATGACTGGTGTGTTGTGAGACTGCAGCTCAGGAGAGAAGTTGAGGCTGAATATATAGATCTGGGAATCATCTATAAAGAAATAATAATAGTATAGATAATATAGAAGGAAAAGAGAAGGGCCCACAACAGAGTACTGGAAGATATCTATTCTAGTGGGTGTAACCTAGATCAGAAACTAGCAAAGGAAATTGAGAAGGACCAGTTTGACAGGTAGAAGAACCAACAGAGAACAATGTCATGAAAACCTAGAGAGGAGAGAGCTACCAGAAAAGGGTGATCAACATAGTCAAAGGCTGGCTAGAGGTCAAGGAGAATCTCTTTCTGTCTCAAGGAGACTGAGGTCTTAGAAGGGGCTAATGTTATGATGGGGTTAGGAATGGGATTGCAGTTCATTTGGAATTAAATTTATGGATAGGAATAAAAAATTGGGCTAATGTTAAACTGTTAGGCTTAGAAAGTTAGGGTTGCTTTTATCCTGATTCTTCTTGCATAACATGACTGATGAAATATGTTTAATCTTATGTATAATCTAAATCAAACTGCTTGTCATCTTAGGGAAAGGGGAAAAGAGGGAGAGAAGGGAAAAAACTGGAAATAAAAATCTTAAATATTGAAAACTAAAAAATAAATCCAAATGAGAATCATTTAACAAAATGAAGAAAAATATAACACATGCATACTATAAGAAAGTTAGGGTTGGAGATAAAATTGGGAATGGAGTAAGAGTTAGGATTTCAAAATAAGTCTTAGCAGAAACCAAGGTCCCATGTACCAAAAAAAAAAAAAAAAAATATATATATATATATATATATATATATATATTTCTAGCAGCACTTTTTCAGATAGCAAATGACTGGAAATAAAATTAATTCCCATTGAATGGGGAATGATTAAACAAACTAAAGTAAGTGAATATTACAATATTACAGATTTGAAGATTTGGAGAAGCATAGCAAAATGTAGACAAATTTATATAGAGTAAAGTAAATGAAACCAGGAAAACAATATATTAGTTGTATGATCCTGGCAGAATGCCTCAGGTCTCTTATTTGTCAAATTGGGAATAACCTTCTCTGTTATGAGAATAAAATTAGATAATATGTATAAAGTGCTATGCAAACATTAAAGCATTACATAATGCTAGCTATTTTTTATATGTATAGACCTCAACAACATAAATTGAAATAACAATAAAATGAAATAGAACAATGTGTGATTACAATGAGCAAGTTTGGCCTGAGAAAAGAGTTGATTTCAGAGGCAAGGGACTATAGGTACTGAAAATTACTTATGTGTCAAACTTATATCAGTTGAATTTGCTGAAAAACTTATTTTCTTTCTTTTAAAATCTTTATTATAAAGGAAAGCTCAATAAAAACATTAATAAAAAGAAAAGAAATCAGGAAAAAAATTAGATCTTAGTTTAGAGATAGGAATTCTGTAAAAGTCTCTTTTGGAGTATCACCTAACATGAATAAAATGGACAAAAGTAATTTAAAATAACAAAATTCAATGCCACCAAGTTTTAGAAAAATGACCCAATTATTGACCCAATTGTTTGTGAAACAGCAAACTTGTAGAATCTATTTGGAAAAATGATAAAATAAATTGCAGTGCATTAGTAAAAAACATGAGGGATGTGTGTATATGTGCATGTACATGTCTGTTTACATGTATGTCTAAGTAGATGAAGCAGTGTTATGCTTTTGCCTGTGTATGCATGTGTATGATAATGTGTAGGCCACTGTTTTCCATTTCTCCAACCCTACTGACACTTCCTTGGGTCACTATTTGGTTACAGATGATATCAAAGAGTAGGGTCCTGGTTGATCATGTCAATTTGATATAACCTAAAGATGTTTCTGTATAGGAGGATCTGTGCTCAAAAGGAGAATTGGACTAATATAATTACTAAGACAGATGTATATATATATATGAGATATGCAAATAAATATGGAAAGATCAATATGAAATAATGCAGAGTGGAAAAAATTCAATCGAAAGAATGGAGTCCACTTCTTATATAAGAAGAAAAGTGAAAAAGAATGAAGAGACAAAGAATCCTTTCCAGGACTTAGAGAGGATGACTGGAAAGTTGTTATAAAAATGAATTGAAATAAATTCATTTAAGTGTAGATAGTAACTAAACAGTTACTAAACAAGTTTAATTGTATTGATGTTCAATGTTAATTTTTTTGGATAAAACACTTTCAAAAAGAAAGAATAGGTTTCTTTTGTATAAAATTTGCTTTTTTGACTGTGCATTCCACAATCAACAATCCCAAGTTAAAACATCAAGAAAAACAGGGAAGAGGAAGAAATAAAAAACTTCTGTTAGGTACAGAATATACCTGTGCCTACCCACTAGTGGATAAAAACACTGGGTATAAAGTCAAAAAGAGTTTAAATCTGTCCTTGAACACTTACTAGCTATATGATCCTGGGCAAGTCACTTCATTTCTGTTTACCTCAGTTTCTGCAATTATAAAATAGGGACAATAATAACATCTATCTTCTTTGATTATTGTGGGGATCAAATGAAATAATTTGTAAAATGCTTAGTATAGTGCCTAGCACACAGCAGGTACTTAATTGAAGTTTGTTTTCTTCCTTCTCTTAAAAAAATACATTTGCATTATATAGAATATCTATTTAACGAAAGAGTAATAAATAGATCAATTTCCTCTTTAGCACTTCCCTCTCCTCCCTCTATGCACCTTTTAAATGTTTCATTGACAATTTTGTTTTTATATCTATTACTACTTAACAACACCTCCCCTTCTCTTCCTTCTTAAAAACGAATATTCAGTCACACAAAATATCTATATATTGACCATACTCAAGAATTCATGTTGGATTTGAACTTCTTTGTCCATCACTGCTTTCCAAGAGGTGCTTCATCCTCAATCTTTTGAACCAATGATTAGACAAAGTTTTGAAATATTTCAGCTACTTGCTTTCACATTTATTCCTATAATCACATATACACTGTTTTCATGGTTCTATATCCCGAAAAGATATGTTATGTCCTCTAAGTGATAGAAATTTACCACAATAGCCTTCATGATGTATGAATATTTTTGTGTGAGCTCAACATATAGAGCTGGGCCAAGGAAATACTAAAGAAGGGAAAGGGACCTGTATGTGCCAAAATGTTTGAGGCAGCCCTTTTTGTAGTGGCCAGAAACTGGAAAATGAATGGATGCCCATCAATTGGAGAATGGCTGGGTAAATTATGGTATATGAATGTTATGGAAGATGATTTTTCTGTAAGAAATGACCAGCAGGATGAATACAAAGAGATTTGGAGAGACTTACATGAACTGATGCTGAGTGAAATGAGCAGAACTAGGAGATCATTATACATTTCAACAACAATACTATATGAGGATATATTCTGATGGAAGTGGATATCTTCAACATAGAGAGGAGCTAATCCAATTCTAATTGATCAATGATGGACAGAATCAGCTACACCCAGAGAAGAAACACTGGGAAATGAGTGTAAACTGTTTGCATTTTTTGGTTTTCTCCCTAGGTTATTTTTACCTTCTGAATCCAATTCTTCCTTTGCAACAACAACAACAACAACAACACAAAATTTGATTCTGCACATATATATTGTACCTAAGACATATTTAATATGTATGGGAATGCCTGCCATCTGGGGGTAGAGGGGGTGGAGGGAAGGAGGGAAAAATTCAGAACAGAAGGGAGTACAAGAGATAATGTTGTAAAAAAATTACCTATGCATATGTACTGTCAAAAAATGTTATAATTATAAAATTAATCTAAAAATTAAAAAAAAAACAAAAAAACATATGGCTGGGCCTCGGTCAGTGTGCCAGGGCAGACCACCAGAAGGGGGTTCCTATAACTCCCTACCTTGCACCAATACTAAAGAGGTCATGAATTAATTGAGACAAATTAGAAAATGGGAAGATAACAGTCTATCCACTTAGAATCAGAGCAATATGGGAGGAAGAAAGTATCTGACAAGAGAGTCAGCAAAGGGATCATAACTCTTTTATTAGAAAAGTTAACCAGCAAAGATTAAAATTCTTTAAGGAGTCAAGCTACTAGGATTAATGAGATCAGGAAATTCAAGGAATTGGAGGCAGGTAATGGACCTCTAGCATATTTTCTTTCTTGTTGAAAGGCTTGAAGGCCCTGCTGACATTTGGGGTCTTGTGTTCCTTTATATATAGTAAGGTTATATATAAAGTATAGCATTTTTTGTAGACCTCTTTGGCAAGATTCTTTCCCAGAATAATGTTTCTAAATGCATAAAATAAAACCAATTATATTGAAATAAATTTATCTATCTATATAAATATTAACAATTTTATTTCATTATGATTGGTATATATATGATAAAATAAATTAGGTACATTAGTTTTATATATATATATATATATATATATATATATATATATATATATATATATATATATATATATATATATGTGTGTGTGTGTGAGTGTGTATATATATGTATTTATATAACAAGTCATGGACTCCTTCCCCCCAGCTTAAGGATCTCTGCCTTGTTAGGATTAAGTATTAGGATAACTTTAGGAATAGCAATCCTAAAGCCACAGAAACAGATACATTTTGAGTTGTATTTGGGACCCAGGTTAGGAATAGGATTATGCATAGCTCTTTTCAATAGTGAGGTGATTCAGGCCAGTTCCAATGGTCTTGTTATGGAGAGAGCTATCTGCACCCAGAGAGAGGACTGTGGGGACTGAGTTTGGATCACAACATAGTAGTTTCACCTTTTTTTGTTGTTATTTGTTTGCATTTTGTTATTTTTCCTTTGTTTTCCTTTTTGATCTGATTTTTCTTGTGCTGCATGATAATTGTGGAAATATGAATAGAATATTTGCACATGTTTAACATATATTGGATTACTTGCCTTCTTAAGGAGGGGCTGGGTGGAAAAGAGGGAGAAAAAAATTGGAACACAAGGTTTTACAAGGGTGGATGTTGAAAACTATGCATATGTTTTGAAAACAAAAAGCTTTAAAATATAAGTAGATAAATAATTTTATTTTAGTTGATTTTCTAAAAAACGAACAGGATTATGATTAATACTGGAATATTGGTAGACATTGAATAGGAAGATAACTGGACATAGAGTAGAACTTACATATGGGTGAGTTTAAATGTTGCTATTGTCTCAATTTGTGACATTATAACTTTCGTATATAGCAGTTTCCTCATGAGTAAAATAAAAATGTTAGACTAGAAAATCTATAATTGTCTTCTAGTTCTGACAATCTATTATCCCCTAATTAGGGTTAAAAATATAGTCAGATGGAATATTGGTTGGGTCTTTCTATCTTTCTCTATCAATGACTCATTTCCCTATCATGTTTCTATTCAGGTTCAAAGAAGTATGGTGTATGGACATATCAGAAATTATTTTTCAGTAAACTTTCTCAATCCCCTACCTTCTCACGTTCTTTGTCTGAACTGACAAAAGTTTCCTTTATCTTTTAGGTTAATTTTCCTTTCTCAATAGCAAACTTAGCATTTATAGACTGGGACAAGTAATCATAAATGATTATAAACTTTAATAGCAGCTCATATTCTTTAAAGAGCATTTATAGGTACAGGTTTTCATTTGCATGTAATTCAAATAGTCCTTTTTTATCTTGGAGTCAAAAGCTTCGTGGAGACTTGGAGAACTGGGTAAATTCATGAGGAACTTTGCAAAGGTCTTCGTCAATATCTCTAGGCATAAAGTTCTATATCAATTTGTAAGAGAAGGGTTGAGACTATGGAATTAGGAGTCTCACCTTCATCATCATCTGGTAGGAGTTATCCAGGAATTTCCACATTCCAGCCTAGTTTGCCTTTCTCTCCATACCTACATGCCCTCATCTTTTGGCTGATCTGTCAGGACTTTTCTCCATGATTCATCTAAAATGTTGGCACCATAATTCCTGAAAAAGGCCTAATTGTACTCTGGAACAGGTTCTCATGTGTCATGGAAGTGGAGTTCAGAGAAAAGGGCAGGAAAAAAGTTTAAAGGGATCTAATTCAGCATGAAAGGATCTAAAAAATTTACTCTCAGGTCAATGGATTCCATTTGTGCCACCAGAAGGGGGTACCTACAATCATAAGGATCCTAATGATGAGATTAAATTCAGGGAACCAAAATGATGAGATTAGGGAATTAAATGATGAGGTTAGTGGCAGGTTTGGGGTTCAGGGAACCAAATGAAGAGGTTTTACTCCCCTAAACCCCTTCAGTATTGGTGCAAGGTAGGGAGTTATAGGAACCCCCATCTGGTGGTAAATTCCTTTGTAAAGGAATTTATGAACCCAAAAAGCTAGGCTGATAAAAAGAGGTTTATTATTGGTATTGGGAAGTCAGCCTTTGCTATGCATGAATAGAAGGCTGAATTCCTTAGTGGCAAGGTCCCGACAGGAAAGAAAAGTTTCTAGTAGGTATAAAATCTTGTTAGGGAAATAGGTGAAGATAAAGAGAGGGCAGCACTGAAAGAGAATATCATGCCAGCGGGCAGAGGTTTCCTTGGCATGGCATAGCATGGCATGGCATGGTATGGCATGTTAGGTCCTCTGCAAAGAGTGAGTTCAAAGTTGGCTCTTTTTATCTACAAGCTGGGGGCAGTTCTTGATGGGGCTGGGTACAGCTTGAGCTGAATTGAATAGAAAATCTTTCATTCAATAGGGTTGGAATTCTCCAGCTCAGGACTCAACCAGCTCCACCTAGATAACAGAATGAAGCTGTTTATTTTCTTTCCCTTGGGTGGGGTTCCACAGACCCAGGGTTCAAGGAGAATCTTTCCTTCAAGGAGTTTTAGAGAGTTTCCAGGGTCCCTTCATCACTTCCAACTGGAACAATCTAAAATCTATCATGAGAGAAAAAAATGATTCTCTGCTTCTCAGATCATCAGATCCCAACAACCATAGTTATAACTATTCCTTTATCAAATCCAGCTGATATTGAACACGATCATTAATGCTAAAAACTTGCACATTAACCATTACAGGCATTTTGTATAACGGTATGTTCACCTGTCAACTCCTTCTAAACAACAGCTTTGTGGCTAATGAGGGCTCAAAGTTGCTTTCCATTAGGCTGCATGAACTCAGTGGTGCAGACACAAAACTACTCAAAGCAGTTTCTTTGGGGTCCCTTGGTAGTCAGCTTTAGCAGTAGGGCCATACTGACTTCATGACTTTTCCCTAGCAGTCCCTCATACTTGGAGTGCTTCCCCTCCTCACTTCCACTTTATAATAATTTCCTTCAAGATTCAGTGCTAAACCCACCTTCTGCAAATGTCCTTAGCTGGTTCATCCTCTCCATTCACTGCCCCTCCTTCTACCCAGTGTCTTCCTTCTGAGATTAGGTCCTATTTGTACTCTGTATATTTTGCATTAAGAGCATTGCTCATTGCCTTTTCCATTAGAATGTTAACTCCCTGAGGGTAGTGACCCTGTTTTTACTTTCATTTGTTTCTTGAGCATTTAACACAATGCCTGCCCATTATAATAAATACTTCATCAGTGTTTATGGAATTACTGATTAGTTTGTGCTTTTAAAATTTCATTCCTCTTCTACTTTTTCCATATAAATATTTCTGAATTTAGAACACTATCAATGGTCAGAGAAGCTCAATGTTATAAGATAAAGATGTCTAAGATGCAGCTGATACAACATGACTAGTATGGAAATATGTTTAACACGATTGTATATGTATAACCTATATCAACTTGCTGTCTTGGGGAGAAGAGAAAGATGGGAGGGAAAAAATTTTAGAATTCAAAATCTTACAGAAATGAATATTGAAAACTATCTTTACAGGAGGCAGCTAGGTGGCGTAGTGGATAGAGCACCACCCTTGGATTCAGGAGAACCCAAGTTCAAATCTGGTCTCAGACACTTAACACTTCCTAGCTGTGTGACCCTGGGCAAATCACTTAACCCCAGTCTCGGGGGGTGTGGGGGGGGAATGTAATTGGGAAGCATTTAAGAAAGTAAATAAAAATACAATAGATCATAGATAATATTACATTTTTTAATTAAGTCAATATTAATTCCAAAATGTGAATAGCATTTTTCATTGTGAGCCCTTTGGAATTAATATTGACTTAGTTTATTATTAATATTGACTTAGTTCTCTCTTTGGAGAGAAATGATGAACTCATGGCGCAAACTGATACATACTTTTTTCACTTACTTTATTTTTCTTGTGTGTGTGTATGTTTGTGGTTTGTTTTTTTGTTTGTTTTTTGCAATATAGCTAATATGGAAATGTATTTTCCATGATTTCACATGTATAACTGAAATCATATTGCTTGTCTTCCCAATGAGTAGGGAAACTAACCAATGATAGAACAGACAAAAACAGAGATCTCACTCACACATACATGTGTGTATATATGTGCATATGTACTCTCCTTAAACATTTTGTGTGCTATAAAATAATTCCTAGTTTTCCTGAGAAAAAAATAATTCTAATGCAACCACAATTATTTTATAATTCAAATAAAAATTTGAGAGTGAAAGATAACCCCAATAAATAGAAAGAGCAAAAAGATCACAGAGAGACTCTAAGACAGGAAATATGGACTTAAGACAAAGGCATGAGAAAGAATTGGACATCAAGGAAGAGAGCAGAATGGAATTTGATCCAAGAAGGAAGAGTGATGGGTAGGCAATAAAGTATCAGAAGGCTATTAAAATAAAATGGAACTAAACATTATAATTATAATAATCAAGTTTGATCACAAAATTTTAATTAGAAAATGCATCTTCCCTCTTTCATTGAAAAGATAGGGGACTCTAGATATGGAATGTTGCAAGTGCTGTTAGGTATGACTGATGCATTGACCAGCTTTTTTTTTTTTATTGTCATTTTTTATTACTTTTTATAATTATAACATTTCTTTGACAGTACATATGCATAGGTAGCATTGACCAGTTTTGCTGAACTTTAAAAATCTTTGTTATAAAGGAAGACAAGCTGAGTAGGGCAGAAGGAAGGGAGGAGCATAACTAGAAATAGATATAAAAACAAAAGATATAAATAAATGAATTTTTTAAAAATCACTTTTATTTTTAAAATAAGGAAGTTAAGACTTGAATTTAACAACTGAAACTTGAACCCAAATAAAAAGTACCTCAATTTCCTTGAAGTCTATCTGGCTAAAGGAATTAATCTTTGGAGTGTAAAGCATATTCTGAAAAAAATGTGAAGCCAGATTCCTGAGTTCAGTTGTGTTATGCTGGATTCTGATTCTGAGTAGCATTCCTATATTTTCCTTACCAAGGAATTGCTTGTCCCCTGAAATCTTCACATTGTATTAAATTAGATTTAGCACTAAAGACAAAAACTAAGAAATTATAACACATACTTTCTGTCAAAGCAACATGTCAAACCTCAAAGTCCAAATGGAAGCTGATCACATTAGAATTTATTAAATCACTTTGGCTCAAAGGCTGATGGATGGGAAATTTGAGAGGATGTGGATAATGAAGAGACTCTGGCTGATGAGATCTCCAGAGTCCAAATATTGTGGCCTTCCAAGAACCCTAGAAACCAGACAAGTCAAGAAACTGTGATGATATGAGCCATCTAGTCCCTGATCTTCTCTAAATATCCAAGAATCAAAATGGACAACTTAATAAAATTCCATAGAAAGACAATCCCTTTTCTATCTCTTAGTGATAGTGATGTTGAATATTGTCAAGTACTGATCTGAGCTTCACTTGAGGAGGTCAGAACTATGAGTGGAGGACTATATAGGGAAAATATTGCAGGAAAAGGAGATAAAGTGGGGGAAGAGGCACAGAGAACTAAGTTGGGAGAGAGAACATTTCAGGGCCAGGAAAGAGGAAGAATCCAAGTTAGGAGATCCATTGTTCATATTTACTTCATAGGAGTGATGATGAGGCTTTCTGAGCAGTATAGAAATCTGTGTGTGTGTGTGTGTGGTGTGTGTGTGTGTGTGTGTGTGTGTGTGTGTGTGTGTGTGTGTGTGTAAGGGTGTTTGATGGGAAGAGACTTAGTACTGAATGGCTTAGAGGCAAAGGGCTAGACGAAATGACCTTTAGAGATTGGCTAGACCTGGGGTTGGGAGATAACTCTTGCAATACTCAAGTCTTTCTCTCAAGGACTAGAGAAGGATGGAGAGACCATCATTCAGAGATCCTGTTTGCTAATAGAAGCATAGAAAGGTAGGATCCTCTATATGGAAACACTGTTCTCAATGAGGGGAGGGTCTAAGTAACAGTAAGGTAGTGCCAGGGTCTTGTTCCGATTCTGGATGTCCCGGGAGATCTGGGTCAGGCGATTTTGGAAGGCAGCAATACTTTGTCTGGGGACCTCTTCTGTGAAATGTTCATCTGGATATGTGCCCAAAGGGCCTCTGGAAGAAAAAGAAACAGTTAGGAAAATAGACAAAGAGGGATACCAACAAGAATAGGAGACAAGAATAGGAGAGATGGGAACAGGGGAGGAAAAACCAGGAAATGTTAAGGCAAGAATCAGAAAGGAAGAACAAGGACAAGAATTGGTAAGGAAAAAATTAGGGGACAGAAGAAGAAAGGGGAGACAAGGGTAGAGTTGTTGATACAAAACATGGGAAACCCATGCCTCATCAAAACATACATTTCACAAAAACAGACCCACATAATCACAACCAAAGCATGTACCTGGTCCTTGGGTTCTTGGCTGACCAGCCAGAAGAGAAGGAGATTATTACAAGTTATGTTGACTTCTGGGATGGTGTCTAAAAAAGTCTTAAGAGTGGTTGTCCCCTTTGGTTTGGAGTGGAGGGTTTCCTCATAGATGATGGAGCATTGGGCATCCATGCTCCAAAAATCATGCTGTAGAGAAATGGATATTCCCTGGGTAAGATGAAATCAGCAAAAAAAAGGTGGAGGAGGATAAGTAGTAGGAGGAAGAGAAGAAGAGGAAGAGAAAGAAGAACAAGAACAAGAACAAGAAGAACAAGGAGAAGGAGAAGAAAAAGATTGTTCTCTAATCATATTGAAAGAGTAGGTCAAGAAAAAGGGTTAGGGAGGAGAAAGGATAGGTAAGTGGGAGTAGTGGGTCAGGGGGCCCAGTTTCATACCTCCCCACACTTCTTACCTAGCATCTACAGCTGAGTGAAGTGAGTCATTAAGGTAATGAGGAGTCATCCTGACAGGAGATGTTATTGGGAAAGGTCCCAGGAATGGTCTGTCATGCAGAGGAACCAGAAGCCCCACCCAAGGACTCTTGTCCCTCCCCTGATGCTTAGCAATAAATCTCTCAATGCAGCCTCAGCCCCAGGCATCGCCCAATTCTGACCCCCAGCCCCAAACCTAACCCCACCCAAATCACCACCCAGCCTCAATCTCCACCCCAGGCTTGACACCCCCAGAGTCTCATCTCTCCAAAACTCTGACCATAAACCCTTGATTTTTCTCCAAGTCTCTTACCTGTCCACTATTGACTGCTGCATGCTGAGCAGAGCAGTTGAAAATGATGGCAGTGAGGAATTTCACCAATTCTTCAGTGGTACTCAGGCAGCTTGGAAATCCTGGGGTTGGGATTGAAAAGGAAACAAATGAGAAAAGAACACTATATTGAAGTGGAAGGGGAAGGGATTTACTCATGGTCACACATTATAAATTAGAAATAGGATTAATCTCAGGATTTTCCAGCACTCCAGCCTCTTAAAAAAATCACCTGATCTGATTTTTACAAATATGAAGACTAAGTCCATGAGAGAATAAGTGACTTACATGACATCTTTCCACAATTAGGAAAAAGCAAAGACACAATTAGAGCCCGTCATCAGGCTCTATACTGGAATAATATTAATATAATAATATATGATTACATAAGGTCTCTAGTGTCATGAAGACTTCAGAGGACGCAGAGAGCATAATGGACTAGAGTAGTCAAGAGAAACTTCATGGAAAAGTCCTAAACTCTAAAGGGTAATTGGGCAGCAAGAAGAGAAAAGGAAGGGCACTTAGGTTTCAGGAAAGACAATGGGACTAGAAAAGAGTATGAGCCAAAAAAAAAAAAAAAAGTAAAGAAGGGAGAACAAACATGGTATGTCTCTGGAAGAGTGGGGGAAAAGTGAGTAGATAAGCCTAAATGGAATGAAAAGGTTGAGGGGTACAGCGAGGGATAAGGTTGGGGAGGAAAAGTAGACTCTGAGTATAGGGAACCTTAAATGTCTCGTTCCTAGGTTGATTCCATCAGGATTGGGACATGCTAGAAGAATAAAACTTAAGAGTGGGAGGGAATCTTAGAAATACTCCTTTTATTTTATCAAGGAGAAAATTAGTTCTGAAGCAACTAAGTGATTTGTCCAGGGTGTTACAGGTAATAAATATTATATTTCTGCTCAAATCATGTCTGACTTTTCCTAACCTCAATTAGGGTTTTCTTGACTAAGATACTAGGGTGGTTTGCCATTTCTTTCTTCAACTCATTTTACAGAAGAGGAAAGTATCCAGGGTCACACAGCTAATATGTATACGAGGCAAAGTTGAACCTCAGGTCAGTCTTTCAGTCACCAAATTTGGTGCTCTATCCACTGCACCATCCAGTGACCAGTAGTCCAGACTTGAGGCCAAATTCTCTAATTACACTTCAACATGCTGCCTGAAAAATGATAAGATAGGGAAATAATTTGGAATTTAGAACAACACTAAGATATCACTTCCTACCCATCTAATTGATAAAAGTGATAAAAGCTGTCAACAGACAATTCTAGAAAGGCTATGAAAAGATGGGCTGTTCTTGACAGACATAAGCTATAAACTGGAAAACAATTTGTAATTATGTGAGAAAAGTCAATAATCTTTTTATACTTGATCTAGCAATCCCATAATTGGGATTATATAACTTATATATTACATAACTTTGGGGATACCAAAGGAAGTCAATGAGAAAAAGAAAAGTTTTACATATACCAAAATATTCCCAATAGCAAAAGGTGCCCCCCCAGATTGAAATCAATGATATGCCCATTGATAAGGGAAAAACTAACAAATTATATGAAAATAATGGAATATTATTGTGCCATGAGGAATGACAATCATGAAGAATTTTTTTTAAAATCTGAGAAGGTTTATATGACCTGATACTATACAACAAAGCAAGTGGGGAGAAAGGGCAGTATATACAACAACCCCAGTAATATAAATAAAGACAACCCTAAAAGACAAACAAATTTGGATCAAATAAAGTAGTCAATATTGATTTCAAATGACTTAGGTCAAAATACACTTCTTTCATTTCTGTTAAGAAATTGAAAATGATGAAAACTGAGTTATGTGTGCTCTCATTACATATCTTTTCTTAACTTTTTTTAGAGGAAGATTTTATGAGGACTTGAGGGGAGAGGTTGCTAACTGAGAAGTAATTGCTATGTCAAAATAAAATGTATCTATTTGTTAAAAAGAGTATCTAGCTATGGTATGAAACCTCTTGCAACAACCTTAATTCCAAGATGATGTAATGAGGGCCTGGACTAACACGGTGACAGTGATAATAAAAAGGGAAGGGAAGGAGGGACATTTTAAAGGAAGAATTAATAGGGTTTGGTAACTAGTTGGAAATGATGCTCAAGGGAGAGGGAGAAAAATGAATCATAGATGACTTGAAATGTCAAACATCGCCTAAAAGAATAGTGGTGCCATTATGGTGACAAGGAAGTCTGGAAAAAGCTAGTTTGGCAGATTAGTTAGCTTGCTTTCAAACATGTTGAGTTGAAGATAATGGAATATGAAGTTTGGTAAATATCAAGTAAATATTTGGTAAATATAAAATTCCAAGGGCTAGACTTCAAGTGCTTTAAGTCCAGTGCTCTTTTTACTACACTTTCTGATACAGAACTGATTTTATGGTGGTTGAATGACAGTTGAGTGGATCAACTATAAAGATCAGAAGAGGAGAAAGCCATAGGCAAGTGTCTCAATTAACAACCACAACTTTGAGGAAGGAGGAGGAAAAAGAAGCAATGGAGACAATGGGAGAACAAGAAAAGTACTTGAAAAGTCAAGGAAGGAACATTTAAAAGGAGAGGGTAGTTGATATTAAGCTGAAAAGCATCTGAGAGATAGCCACTGGATTTTGGATTGAGAGGTCATTGGTGATTTTTGAAAAAGGTTCCACTGACCCCACCCAGATAAAAAGGATGACCCCACCCAGATAAAAAGGATGAAGCTGTTTGTCCTTGGGATGGGATCCCTCTCTCAGGCAGAATTGAAGGGGATTTTCTCCTTTAAGGATTTTCAGAATTTCGGGCTCCCCTTTTCATTAGTAGCTTTGGATCTTGTAATTTATTAACTATAAAACCATTACAGGATTTTTTTTTTAAATCTGATAAACAGATTTGCTCAATTCAGTTGAAATGTAGATTTTTTTTTTTCTACTAATGGAAGATATTTGGTTTTTTATGCTAACTGAAAACATTTTTATCTATTATTATACAGAAGAGGTTTTCCATCTGAATTGATACAAGTTTTTGGCCTCAGTGATACTATCCTTTTTCTCTAAGCAAGAAAACCTATAACTTGTATCCTCTTAGCCTATATTCCTCAAGGGTCCCTAGTTCCTGTATTCATCTTCAGCAGTGGGTAGTACTTAGGCCAGAGAGAGGCAGAGGGACTGGGAAAGAGAGAGGGAGGAGGGGACAGAAGGAGGGGGGGGAGGGAGAGAGGGTGTGGCGCATGTGCAAGTATACTCCATCTCCTGGGAGTTTGCAATATAATTGAAATGATATGCCCTCAAATTATTTGCATTTTGTATTGTTTGTATATAATTGTATAATGTTAAGTCCACTATTCTGAAATATAATTTAAATTTCACTTGGACATTCGTTTTATGCCCTTTTCCAATTATATTATAATTATGCATTATTTAATATTAAATATTTTCTCATTCAAATATAACTCACAAATTTCGAAATTTAAAAAAAAAAAAAAAAAAAAAAAAGAAAAAGGTTCCACTGAATATTATAGGTATAAATCAGCTTACAAGGGATTAAGAAGTAGATCAAAGGATTTTAGAGTTGAAAAGGATGAAAAGGATGTTAGAAATTGTCCATTTCAAACTCTTCATTTTATAGAGAAGGACACTAAGGCTCAGAGAAGTAAAATAATGCAAAAAGCTAAGATTTGATTCCATATCGTCTTATTCAAAATTTGGGACTCTTTCCATTATGCCATATTGCTAGTAAATAATGACAAAATATAGAGGCAATAAGTATAGACTTTTTATGTAAAAGGGTGTGGTCATAGAGGCAGTCAAGTATCCTAGAAAAAATATTGGACAAAGATTCAGGATTCAGGATTCAAAGATTCAGCAACTGCATTTCTGTTAGCTATGTGACAAAGGAGGGGATCTTGTTTTGTTTTGTTTTGTTTTGTTTTGTTTTAGGATAGAAAGATCTTGGAGCATTTGAAGGCAAGAAAAAAAACTGGCAATGGAAAAGATTGCAGATGAGAAAAAAGGGATAATCAATGGACCAAACTCTCTCCTGGAGAAAGGAAAGAATTGGGTTCAGGGAGAGAAGTATGGCTACATCATTCTCTTAAGAAGAGAAGAGACTAGATAGAAATATAGATTAAAATAGATTAAGAGTTCACACTGGCAAGTCTCAACCTTAATAATGTAAGTGACAAGATTTGCAGACTGGGAAAGGAACAATGAGATTCAGACTGGAGGAAAGAAGAGAAAACCTGAAACAAATATTCAGAGATGTATGCCAAGGAATCAAAAAAGGATGGAAAAAAGAACTGACAGGAGCAAAGTCAACTCTACCTTACATATTTTTTTCTTGTTTTGTATGGGGTTCCTTCTCTCTGCAATCAGGCTGTAAGTTCCCTAAAGGTAGAACCCTGTCTTATACTTCTGTTTCCCCTATATCCTATAACTGGTGAAATGAACTGAAATAAAGGAACAATGATACAATCAGTATTAGGGACATGAATAGGTCATAGATTAAGGACAAGAATAAGATATAGAGAGAGATATATAGAAAGAGTATATAAGTATAATAAGTATAAGGACAGGAAAAGGGTCAGAGTTAAAAATATTAATGAGTCAGGGATAAAAATAGACAGGAATAGGATCAAGTTTAGAGAGAAAAATAGGGTTAGGGATAGATATGTCACCAGGATCAAGTTTGGGATTATATTTAGGTGTTGCATAAAGCCTCTATAGATGTGAATGGAAATTATCCATTAGTAATACCTGAACTTTTTCTCTCCAGGAATGCTTGGGTAAAAATTTCGCCCACCCAGGCCTGGAGTTCTGAATCACGTTGTACAAAGATATCACTGGGATAATAGTAATTCACAATTTCATTGACAAAGCTAAGAGGGAAAATAATAATAAGATATAGTTAACAAATAGTAAATACTTAACAAATGTTATCTCATTTATCTTTACAACAATCCAGGGAGATAGGTGCTATATTTATGCCCATTTTACAAATGAGGAAACAAAGGCAGGCAAATGTAAATAGCTTGCCTATGGTGACCTATCTAATCAGTATTTGAGGCTCAGGTTTTCTGACTCAGCATTCTATCCACTGCAATGCCCACCTACCTAGAAGGCACAGTTGGATTCCCCATCTTTAGTTTTAAAATCCTTCCCTTTGAAACCTCTTCTTGTTGATTTTCCTACATTCAAGGATCATTCTCCTCCCCCAGGACAGAGGAACTATCTGACTCTTAGTTCATCTCAACACAAAAGAAAGACTTAAAAGATATTCCATCCTAATGGTCAAGACCTCTTGAGATCTGGCTGTTCCCTTACATCTCAATGGCTTCCCATATCTTCATGCCATCATCTCGGTAGTAGTAGTTGGGGATACACTGGACCCCCCGGGCCTTCAGGTTGTCTGGGAGGCAGAACATGGTGTAGGTAAAATGTGCTAGGCCTGTACTCATCAGGTATAGGAGGCCTCGCCTCCCAATGGATGTGACCTAAGAATAATCACAGGTTATTTTTCTGAAGTATCCAGTCCCTTCTAATTCTGAGGAAAAGCATCATCCTCAGACCCCCTGGATTTAGGAATAGGGTTAGGAAAAGATAAGTAAAAGCTTAAGATTAGAAATGTTAATAAAGAAAAATTAGGACTAAGGATAGGGATAAGGGAACGTGTAAAAAAAATTAACATTGAGTTTACAGTCAATATCACACAATAGATAAATGTTTGATATTTTACTGATCTTTAAAAGGTCAAAAATGGGATTATCTGGAGAATTACTGCCTGGAAAGGAGCTATGATTTAATAGAGGGATACTCTGGGCATTAGTGAATAAATATAGTTTCACATTTTGTTGTTAGTAACTAGATGAGTTTAGGATTCTGTGATAGAGCTCCTGTAATTGTGACAAGAGCATGTAATTGGTGAGTTCAACAGGACTATACAAGCGAGGTCCTAGTCCTCAGGAAACCCAAACCCATACCTTGTCCACCAGACCATCAGGATTCAGCAGGGTGGCCCTGGCAATGGTATTCACTTGGAGTGTGTATCTTGTGTGAGGGAGCAGGAGCTAGGCAGGGGCACAATTTTATAAGTGAGACAAGTAGGATTCAGATTCACCAATCCCCTAACCCAACCCTGATTCCAGTCAAGCTTGCCTCCCCCAGGCCCACCTTGTAAATGGGATGGCAGAGGGGAAGCTGGCGCAAAGTAGCCATGGCAAAAGCCTCACAGAGAAGATGAGTGCAGAGAAAATGAGTATTGTTCTCATGGATGAGGAACTCTGAGTTTCGCACCCAGGTCTTAGCCAACAACCAGTCCCATTCTGAGTCGCTGGGCAGGAATATGGGACTGTCTGGACCAGGAGTCTGGCTGAGCTGGGAAGAGGAATTGGAGGGAGGGTATTAAATATGAATCAGAAACAGAGATGAGGATACATCTCTTAACTTCTGTTTCCATTCTTCTCCCATACCTTTAGTTTCCTTTAAGCTTTCTTGCTTTTCCTTCACCCATTCTTTCATGTCCCCAATTTCTCCTTCCTTTTAGTCAGCCCCTCCAGGAACTAGACTCTCCCCATGGATCAAACCCAAAGAATATTCACCTGGATAGCCAAGGGCAAAAGAGCACCCTGAGGGTTGAGCCAAAGCAGGCAGAGTGGGGCAGCCACATATTGGGGCTTGCCATTCAGATGACCCACAGGAGCTTCTCTGAGGATCCAATAATCGGCCAGGAAAATTGATCCTTTCTGGTTAACACAATATATATAGAGAATTAGAGCAAGAGCTTTCCCTCATCTCCCATCACTTCCCCTTCTCCCCTCTCCAACTCACTTCCTCCAAACTCCTGCCTCTAAATGCCTCCAGTCTATAAACACTAATTCAATCTGGTCTACCTCTTTATTACCTTAGTCTTACCCATCCCATACCCATGCAAAACTTTCTTTTTCTATCAGTCTCCAATTTCTTTATGTCCCTGAAAGTCTCCTGAATACCTTCCCCTGCTTGGGACCTCAAAGATTAATCCCCTGCAAGAAAGGTTTACATTCTGATGATTTCATTCTTCTGCAATGCTAGGAATGTGACCTCATGGATTCCCAAATTCTATGATTAAACCACATAACTATCCCAAAGGCTCTTGGATGTGTCATGGCTTCCATACTTGCTTCCACACTGATCCACTTATCACTATCTTCTAATAAGGGACATGGCCCACTAACCTCCTTGCTACCTTATGGTGTCCTCCCTAGATCTTATCTCAAACTTTCCAGTAACTCTAACCCTAACTCTGACTTCATCTTTACCCCTTAACTAAATCTAACCTAAATCTATTCCTACCCCCTAAACTCAATACCAGTCCTTCCCTCACCCTAATTCCCTGTCTCTTATCAGATTCCAAAACCTACACTTTTCCCTTTATCACATCTTAATAATAGTAATAATAATAATAGCTAGTTTTTATATAGCATTTTAAAGTCTACAAAGTGATTTATATATGTTATCTCATTTAACCTCTTGGGAGGTAGGGGTTATTATAAACTCCATTTTAGAGGTTAACTTGCCCAGGGTCATAGAGTTAGTAAATGTCTGAGGTAAGATTTGAACTTCTTCACTCCAGCGCTCATCCATATAATTCTAAATCACATTTATATAGCCCCTTTAAGGTTTACTAAAACTTTTTCCTCAGAGTCAGCTTTTAATTTGGATAATATGATTATTATTTATCCTATTTTATAAATTAAGAATAGCTAATAAGACAGAGATTTAGGGCTAAGTGCCAACCCACATCTCCTCACTCTCTTATCCAGAAAGTTACAAACCATTTAGACTGAATCAACCTGTCTTGTCCAAAGACTATTTTAAAACAAAACAAAAAACCTTTCACATTGATATTTTAGGATTTACAAAGTACATTCTTTAAGGCAGATATTGCATATAATATCCTCATTTTAAAGGTGAGAAAACTGGAGGGTTGGAAGGTGATCTGTCAAAGCTCCCACAGTAGTTAAGTGTCAGAAGTGTCAAACTGAGGCTAGCTGGGCACATTGGGACAGGCTACAAATGCACCTTAAAATATAATTGGGGAATATTTTTTAAAATAAATAAGAATATAGTGGAACATGGATAATGTTAATACGTGTTTTTTCTAAGTCAATATGCAGCCAGGTATCCTTATGTAAGATGTAATAATTTCCTTCTATTTAAGTTTGATACTACTTCTCTATACCCCATTGCACTCCAAATGGCATGGTATGAAAGCTCAAGGGAATATAACATAGAATTTAACATACTGTCTTTAAAAAGAAAGGTGAAAGCCTCAAACATTCCCCAAATTTTCCTTTACAAATGAATGCATCCAGATCCTTCTGGAATCTATTAAAGTGAATGGTCTGTGCCATCTCTTGGAATAAAGAATTCTGTAATTATATGCTGGATAAAGGAAATCTTCCTTATTTCTAGCTTAAGTACTATCAACTGCAAGTGTCTTTTTAACATATATATATGTATATATAATCTGCATCCTCAAATATTTGTGTTTGCATCTCTCTGTCTCTCTGTCTCTCCTCTTTTTTTGTCTCTTCCCTTTCTCTTTAGATAGCTATCTCTAAGACTGAAGGAAAAAAGAATGGCAGAAGATGGGATAAAGAGTACCATGGAAACAATTAACCTAAACTTGGACAGACTTCAAGTGATAGTGAGAGGTAGAAGGGCCTGTTGCTCATGGGGTCACAAAGAAACAGACACAACAGCAACAATCTATTTCTCTATTTAAATCTCTCTTTTTCTAACTAGATAAAGAGATAAATTTATCTTGTGGGGATTGATGTCTTCTTTTCTGATGAAGTAGTATGCTATAGTGGATAAAACACTAGATTTGGAGTTAGAAAGACCTAAAGTTCAATTCCCACCTTAAATACTTACTAATTGTGCAATGCTGGACAAGTTACTTAACTTCTCGGCATATCAAGTTTCCAAGTCTATAAAATAACTGAGATGGACTTTAAAATCATTTCTAGTTTATAATCTATCATATTATGATTGAGGGAGGAGAGCTGATGAATAAAGCTACTTTCTTCCTATAGGTTTTGACCTTATTTACCTTCATTTCTCCCCCCCAAAACTAAATGAACCTTTAATTTTTTTTTTTCAGAGCTGTCCAAATTATTTTTTCTGGAGTTATAGAGCTCAGAACTATTTGAGCGAATTGGACTAGATGTCCTCTAAGATCTTTTTTCCATTGTAAAGGATTCTTGGTTATAGAAACAATTACATTCTTTCTTTGTTCCTAACTGCCAAATCCAAGCTTAATCCTTATTTTTTGTCCACACCAAACTCTATCCCTCTCCTAGATATCACTAATCCTAACGTCTCTCCTAGACTCTATTACTAATCTTCACCTTATTTCAATTTCTATTTCTTACCTTAATGTAGCACATTTCTCCTCTCTATCCCTCTTTCTTTAACCATCTCCTTAAGTCTTTCCTACTCTTTTCTCCATAATTCTAACTCTCCCTCACCCCATCTCCCCTTGGTAGTCCCAGCCCAGGCTCAGTCCTGGAGGATGGCCCTAGCCATCCCTTGCCTCCAGCTCAGCCTGTAGACAGGTGCTGGGACCTAGGGAATGAGCCACCATGGGGTCAGTGACAGGGAAGTTGCTGGGCAGGCTGGAGAGTCGATAGATCATGACGGGATTCACGCCATTCAGGTACTGGTAGCCAAAGAAGTGGTCCTCCTTCCAATGCTCTGTCACATACTCTGTAGTTTGAGAAAGGCAGGTAAATAATTTCTGATAATTCCCTGAATGCACAGGAAAGTTGACTCCTCTTGAACTAATTTTCCCAAGTTGCCTAGCTAGTGAGTGAGTGAGCTGGAACTTCATTCTATCCCACTTCTCCTGACTCCAGGGATAAGACCTTCTCCATTTCCATTGCTTTTCTCTGCTCCAATTATAATATGCATAAATTGAAAATGCTACTCTGTCTCCCAGACTTAGGCAAGAAAAGGGCAAAGGAAGCTGGTTTCTCAATGGCCTAGAGTTTATTATTCTTAATATAGAAAGTAGGATCTTAAAAAAGGAGACAAAAGCCAAAATACAGAAAGAGACGTAGGCAAAAATGGAGTTTTACCACCAGATTCTTCCTCACCTGAGGTAGGTGTCTTATGGCACCAAAAGATCTTTTTGATGTCATCCAGCTTTTTCCAAGAACCCTGTCTGTCTAAAAGACCACGGAGTTTCATGCCTAAGGACCTAAGGATAAGTAGATGTAAGAACAATGAAATGGTCTTGGGATGGGCAGAGAGATGAGGGGAGAAAGTGGCAGAAGAATAGACTAGAATGTGATACTGGTATGATCTAAAGGATATAGGAAAAGCATTCCCTAAATCATTGTGCCTCCCCCCCCTGCTACAATATCCAAAATCCCACCAGTTGTGTTATTGTGCAGATATGCTGTAGGACTAAGAAAGAGGCTGAAGGTTAGAGAAATGGAAGCAGAAATGGGAGCCTGAGGGCCAGAGAGAGAAAAACTGAAGGGTGGAATAGAGAATGAGAGAAAGAAATGAAATAAAGGGAAAGAAGGGAGGGAGATAATAGAAGACTGCAGGATAGAGAAAGGAGAGAGTGAAAAATAGAGATGGGGAGATAGATGAAAAGACTTGAGATACTGAAAGAAGAAGAGTGAAGAAGGCAGAGAAGAGGGATATTGAGAGACAGGGAGATGGGAACTAGGGACAGAGGAAAAAGTGAGTGACAAGGAAGGCTGAAAGATGGGGGGAGACAGAATTGTAGTGATAAACTGGTAGAAAGGAATATGATTTTAACTAACACCTCTAAATAATTGCCTCCACTGAAGGCACTATGTTATAGTGGGAAGAAAACTGATTCAGGAGTCAGAGGACAGAAGTTAAAATCCTCACTTCTGATGCTTACTACCTGATGTTACTACTTGGATCTCATTTTCCTCGTCTGTAAGAGGTAAGGGATTGACTTTCAAGTGCCCTTCAGATCTAGATTCTATGACTCGAATTTCCAACTATTATCTCTAGTGTTCTTCAGTTCTAAATTTCCAATTTCTTGCTGGACATCACCATTTAGAAATCTGACATTTGAAAATCAGTATGCTTACTTATCTACTCATTCTCCAAACCTGCTTCTTCCTCTGACTTTCCTATTTCTAGGAAAGTAATGGACTTTCTCCCTGTAACCCAGATTGAAAACTTGGAGATCAAAGTCTCCATTCTTTACTTCCTTTACCTTAAGCATTCAAATACTCACCAAGTCATATAAAATTCACCTTTCAAAATGTCTCTTGAACCCCACTGCACTTCCCTTTGCCATCATACTATTTATGGCCCTCATTACCTCTGACCTGGACATTGCAAATACCCTAACTATTCTTGTGGCCTCTGGCCTCTTCCTCCAATGAACCATGTACAATCCTATCAGAATAATCTTCTTCATCATCATTGTATCACTCCAATCTGATTCAATTTAAATGTTCAGAAACATGAAATGGTGCTCCAGGGGACTACAGTATGGGTCCACACTACTTAATCTGGCATTCTCCATCTTCCACAATTTTCCCCAACCTATTTTTTTGGCTTTATGTCTCACTTATTCCTTGTGGATAAAGTTGAATGGAATAATAGAAAAAGTGAAAAGATACTCTGAACTTGCAAGTCACTCATTTTTCTCATACTCAGTTTCTTCTGTAAAATGAGGATAAATGTAGCAACTCTCAGAGTTGTGATATTTATTGAAATAATATTTGTAATGTGTTTTTCAAAAATAAAGTGTTATAGAAATTCTAGTTCTTCTTGTTACATAAACCTTCTTCATTCAAACTAATTTCTTTCATTGACCCTTAAAAATATCTTGGTTTTCTGCCTACAATGTTACCCATGCCACTCCTTCCTTACTGCACTTATGATCTGTAATGCTTTCCTATTTCTGTGCTTCCTATAGCACTTTTTTGTGTCTGTCATCCATTTGGCCATGAACTATTTTCCCCTGTTCAAGTCTTTGCTATGGTTCTCTCTTATCCCCAGGATAAAACATAAATGCCTGGCATTTTAAAAGCTCTTTAGAGCTAAGCTCTAACCTAACTTTCCAGATTTAATCCACTTTACTCCTTAAACTCAGTTCCAAAATCCTGTTTCCATACCTTTGCACAGGCTGCCATCACCCTCCCAAAGTCTGGAATGTTCCATTTCTTCCAGTGGCATTCTTCCAAACCTTAACTCCATCTCAAGTTCAGCTGAGGTGCCTCCTCCTAAGAGAAGTTTTGCCAGCTCTGCTCCCTTTCCACACCACCACCTCCAGGATGTAATCTTGTTCCCTCCTTAAATTACTTTGTACTTTATTATCTGTATACATGTCACGCCCTCCAAGGATAAGTCCTTGAGAGAAGGGACTTTTCAGTTGTGTTATTTTTCCATTGTCTGGCATAGAACTTTGCTTTGTTTAGGGTATAGTTATTTTGTCTTCTTTTGTTTTGGTTCTCTCTCCCTCCTTCCTTCTCTCCTTCCCTTCCTCCATCTCTTTGTTTCTGTCTCTAAGTGTACATGTCTCTCTGTGTCTCGCCCCTCCCTCCCTTCCCTCTTACCAAACCTTTAATTTCATATGTATAAGGAACTCCCAATGAGAAACTCACACTCCCAATGCAGATCTGTACCTTCTTTGCAATTCAGTCTTAGAAAGCTACTTGGGACATTAAAAGGCTCAGTGAGAGACCTGTCCAAGTTATATATGTCACAGACTTAAACCTAAGTGTTCCTGACTCTGAGGCTACTATCCCACACTACTTTGTTCCTTTCACCTAAGCTTAATCCATCTATGATAAAAATGAATGGAATTAGGCTTAGTCTCTCTGGCTTGTGCTATTGTCTAAGCCTTGTGCTAAAAGCTTGTGCTTTTCATGTGTATGGGCAACTCCCAACTAGATTATGAACTCGAGAGCAGGTTTTCAATATTATATTTCTGTCACCCACAAATCACCTAGTATATTGCTTTGCACTTGACACATATTCAGTAATTATCAATCAATTTGATTTTGTATTGGTCAGGGAGACTAAAGACCTGGATTCTAATTTCTCTTCACATATTCATTAGCAAGTTAGAAGTTAAGCTCTGTTCATCTGTGAAATATCATGGTTGTACTCGGTGGCTTCTGAGGTTCCTTTCAACTCTAAATAAGGAAAAATAAAGAAAAGTAATACTGGGGAGAGAAAAAGAGAGAGAGAAGACAAAGAGAGAGAGAGACACACACACACATAGAAAGAGACAGAGAGAGAGAAAGGAGAGGGAGGGAGGAAAAGAAGGAAAAAAGAGGGAGGGAGGGAAGGAGACAGAAACAGAGAGAGAGGAGAGATAGAGACAGAGAAAGAGAGAGAAGAAAGGGGAGAGAGGAGAGAGAAAAAGAGAGAAAGAGAGAGGAAAGGGAGAGAGAGAGAGAGAGAGAGAGAGAGAGAGAGAGAGAGAGAGAGAGAGAGAGAGAGAGAAAGAGAGAGAGAGAGAGAGAGAGAGAGAGAGAGAGAGAGAGAAAGAGAGAGAGAGAGAGAGAGAGAGAGAGAGAGAGAGAGAGAGAGAGAGAGAGAGAGAGAGAGAGAGAGAGAGAGAGAGAGAGATGTCCTATAGCTTGCCAGGCTGATGGGGAGATTGATGAAGAAGAAGAGTGAAGAAGGCAGAGAAGAGGGATATTGAGAGACAGGGAGATGGCAACTAGAGACAGAGGAAAAAGTCTGAGCAACAAGGAGGGCTGAGAGATGGGGGGGACAGGATTGTAGTGATAAACTGATAGAAAGGAATATGATTTTAACACCTCTAAATAATTGCCTCCACTGAAGGTACTATGTTATAGTGGGAAGAATACTGATTCAGGAGTCAGAGGACAGAAGTTAAAATCCTCACTTCTGATGCTTACTACCTGATGTTACTACTTGGATCTCATTTTCCTCGTCTGTAAGAGGTAAGGGATTGACTTTCAAGTGCCCTTCAGATCTAGAGTCTATGATTCAAATTTCCAACTATTATCTTTAGTGTTCTAGTGTTGGCAGGGTAGAAATAAATAATCCAATCAACTCCCTGCAGCTACTCTAGAAAGGACTCTAGAAAGATATAGAAAACATCAAATTGAGTCCTAATCTTGAAATGGTAAAAAGAAAAAAGAAAAAAAAAAAAAAAAGATCCATCACATCCATCTTCAAAAAAAAGGATGATGAATGCAAGTTCACAGAAATGAAAGACAATTTGGAAGAACGGAAGCAAAACACTACCATTAAAAGAAAACATGCTGTCCATGTATAGTTAGTAGGTTAAAGTAGTACAGTGTCTTAGGGTGGTGATCCTAGACTGTATACTGAGCTGATGAAGAATGAAACATGAGGCAGAGTGAGAAGCATGAGTGAAGCAACTGTGACTAACCCAAGGAATAGAGCTAAGTCTCCGATCTAGCTACCAGACCAATCTGAAACCTGAAGTGGGATGATCAGAGCAGGAATCTCAAACCAAAAGAGAGTCTATTGTACTGTCACTATGAACCTGCAAAGTATCCAACTGGCTGATGATGGTTACAGTCAGTGTCAAGTCCATAGATAGTTGTGTTGCTCAGACCCAAAACTAGGTAAAACATTTGCAGAGTTCAGATCAGGGGGCTCTGGATCAGATCATTATGGCCCCAGTGAACACTTGTTCTCCAGCCTGAGCTGTCTCTGAGATTCTGGAATAACAAACATTTAATAATGCCCTAAGAAAGTCATGGAAGGATCAAAGAGGACACAAAAACAAGACTAAGCGTGGACCTAGCCATTTTCCTCCAGAAGTCCACATTACATGGGACATGTTCTAAAACATATTCTAAATGTCCATGGACATGTTTAGAACATGGGACATGTTCTAAAGTCCAAAGACAGGAAATAAAATGTAAAGAACAAGCAAACCAAAAATCCCACTGTAAAGAGCTATTATGATAACAGGGATCCTCAAGACACAAACTCAGAAGAAAATGATTTCTTTACAACTACAAAGGCTCAAATAGAAACATAACTTGAATATAAGTTCAATTAGAATTCCTAGTATCAAGAGGGCTTTTTTTTTTAAGAGCTAAAATTGATTTTATAAATGAGAGAGCTGGGGGAAACAACTGGAAAAGAAATTTGAGTTATTAGAAGAAAAAAATGTAAAAGAAAGCAGCCAAGTCAGGATCTCACAAAATTTAGCAGCTATCACTAGAAAAAAGCAGAGTTTGGAATATGATATTCCAGAAGGCAACAATATAAGAACTCATGAGTAAGAATAACTTACCCAACAAAACTGAATATAATCCTAAAGAGGGGAAAATGGATTTTTAAGAAGATAGAGGACTTCCAAGCATTCCTGATGAAAATAATGGAGCTGAATAGAAATTTTGAAACATATAGAAGTCAACATAGAAGAATAACTATGAGTGAGCAATCATAAAGGACTAAACAAGACTTCAGTATCTGATATAGATGCCTCCTCTATCATTATCAAAGGTCACAGAAGAAGTCTAATAAGACTCTAACAGAATCTAAAAGGGTTTCTTTGGTTGTTGTTGTGTTTGTTTGTTTTTTTGTTTTTGTTTTTTTTAATATTTTGATGATCTTAGAAGAAGGAAAGGAATATATGGAGAAAGGAAATAGAAGGTGGGGAAAGGAATTATCTTACATAATTTGAATGGGCAAGTAAAAGACAATACAAACAAGAAGGAAAGAGCTGAGATGACATTTATACAAAAGGATGAAGAAATACATTTCACTTAATAGAGAAACAAGAAGGAAAGGGAAGGAAAGGGAAGAAAAAAGAGGAAGAATAAGAGAGATTAATTCTAATTCTAAAAACAAAGAAAAACCATAGCCAAGGAGTGTGACCAAGAAGAGGGGTTTTAAATTTTTAATACGAGCCCATGATTGGGCTTTAGATCAGGGGAGCAGAAACAAAATCCAGAGCATTTTGCTGAGCCCACTTCTTTTTAACTACCTTCTTCCTTATAAACAGTGAGGAAAAAACTCTGATCAATGTCATTTCCAACTTTTTGTGAACCTTTTTTGGGATTTTCACTCCAGTAAAGATACTTGAAATTTTTTTGGGGAGGAGGGGCATTCTCTTCTCTTAAGATAAGGAAACTGAGGCATACAAGGTTAAGTGACTTGCCCAGATAATAAGTATCTGAGGCCAGATTTGAATTTAGGAAGAAGAGTCTGACTCCAGGCTTTATCAGCTATAGTATCTGGCTGCCTCTGATCTAGGATTCCAGAGGACTCAAGATGAAATATGTTACATATCTCCTAACAGAAGTATATATAATATATATATATATATATATATATATATATATATATACATGCATATTTATTTCAAATATTATATATGATGAGATATATATGAACATAAATATGCATGTAGATAAATATGTCTCTAAATATACAAGCCAATCCAGGAATTTGTCTTGCTTTACCATTGTATTTTTAACAGAGTTTTTCTATTTCCATTTTTTTCTTTTTCAGTGGAGGGGGAGGCAAAAAAAAAAAAAAAAAACAGGGAGGGAAAGAAAGGAGATTTTCATTAATTGAACAAAATAAAATCAAGTTTTAAAAAAAAGGGAGGTAACTAAGAAAATAGGAAGGAGGGAAGCTTCAAGATTAAAAAAAAAAATTGAGGGATAATGAGAAGAAACACCAAAACAGAAACAAGTGAAATGAAAAGAGGAGAAATTAAGGAAACAGAAAGAGGAAAGATGGAAGAACAGAGAGAAAAACTGAGGGACATAAAGAAATTTAATGTATTATTTAAGTGAAGGGAAATTGAAGAAAGACTGGAAAAAGGGGTAGTGAGAAAAGGACAGGGATGGTATTGACTGAAGAATGGTGATAGAGGTACTAAAATCTCACGCAGGTATAGCATTGGAGAGTAGAGATGCCGTCTTGGTGAATGAGTATCGAATATTTGGATCCATGTGTAACAGGGACGGGATGTCTATCTTCGAGGGGAAGCCTGGAAGGTAACGATTCCCACTTCTGTGAATATCCCAAAGTGAGAAGAAGAGGAAGAGAAATGATGGAGTCAGAAGGGTCATTATCCCCAAATCCCTTCTATTTCCCCCCTTTCCCATTACTTCTATAATATCTTGTTCTCCTTTCACTTTACTTAGGGTATTTCCCCTAACCCTGTATTGCCCTATTTGGAGGCCAGTGGCACATCTCCACCTGAAATGTTCTTCCCCTAATCTCAAATCAATGCCATTCCTCCCTTCCTCCCCAATTTGGCTCATCTACAAATCCCTCCTTAGCTGGCCCTGCCCTGATTTCATCACTGCTTTGCTCTGAGCCCCTCAGTGCTCATACTCCATCATCATCCCACTATAATTAACTCTGTGACTCTATCTGAAACCTAGATATGACTACTAGCTTCCACATTACAGGAATTTACTAAGAAAGAAATCAGGTCTCCTCCTTCCTCTGAACTTTGGAGAGATTTAGTTCAGGATTCAATCCACCTCTAACTACTAATATATTCTTCTTTTCTGTTAGCATCTTCCACCAGCCCACCCACTGGTCCTTTCACCTGGAACCCTGGTCTGCAGAGGGTGTCATCTTTGTCAGAGCAAATTTCCTATCTGATTCCATCTCCTCAAAGCTGTTGACATCCACTATTCTGGGAAATCCAGGGGCATAAATTTTCCAGCTGTCCAGAAAAGAAAGATGGGTAAGAGGTGAAAGGTCAAAGTTAAAGTAAAGAGGAGACATAGCATTTTAAGATGATCCCATCCCCAAGACATCAATACCTATGTTTTATGTAATTTTGTTCTTGGCTCCAGGGTCATCAAGAGAATGTGAACAAAACTCATAGAATGAAGACCCCTTTTTCCTTCCCCTGATTAAATTATCTCCATGAAAGTACTGGGTATTTAGAACAGAGTAATTACTGGAGTTCACCTCCTGATTTTAACTTCCAAGTGAGAGTCAGGATTATAATAGGGCTTGATCACGTTTGGAGTAAGGGTCAGACTTGAAGCTAAAGTTTCAGTCAAGATCTGTTGTTAGGATCAAGATAAGCAAAAGTCAGAGGTTCAGGATTAGGGACTGAAAGTTGAAATCAATAAAACTCAGACCAAGATTATGGTTCAGAAATGGAAATAAAAATTCAGGGTCATGTTATGTTAATGGAAACCTGCTCTCACCGATAACATTCTTGTCTGGCGTTTAGTTCCTTTTCCCGATGATCCAAGAGCAAAGGGAGGGAATCATGGCAGATGATTTTTCCTGAAAAGGATAGATATCAAATACCAAGAGTTTCAAATCAGTGAAATCAACTCTAGTGCCTGAAGTTGACTTTTCTTGAATGTCTTGAAACCATAGCACTCTCTTACACAGTTTCCTCTCTAACTTTAAATTGACCAATCTTCAATCTTATCTCTAACCTTACCTTCACCCACCATTGCAGCTGCAGAGCCGAAATGGCCAAACCAGGAATCATAACCCTTACAGGGGCTCACACAGAACTAGGTGTCAGGCAGCTGGGATCTTAGCAATCATGTAGTCCAAGCCATTTTTTTTTCCAGGTCTATATTTTCAGCATAAGCATTTACTCCTCACAATTTTTTTTTTCTGCAAATCAGGGATTAATTTAATGTTGTGTTGATTGGATATCTAAATTTAAGAAAGTATTAATAAAGCAGATGAATTTTACATTATTCTCCCCCCTCCTTGTAGAGAGGTTGGCTATCTACCTATCTTTTCATTAGTAAGAAATTTAAAATGCCCTTTCTAAAGATGTTTCCTCTGAGATCCAGAGTTTCTGTTATACCTTTAATCCATAATGATTTTATTAACTTTGTTCCTGAACTTAATCCTATCACTAATCTAATACCTCAACCAATCAACCAGTCACTTATTAAAGGCCCATTATAAGCTGTTCCTAGTGCCAGGAGATATCAACACAAAGATGAATATGTCCCTGCTTTCAAAATTCAGTTGAGAGACACCATATATACAAACACACAAACACATATAATTGATTGTATGATATGGGAGACACTGGCACAGGACTGCTTAGCATGGCGTGCTCTCATCAGAGAAGGTGCTGTGTTCTACGAGCAGAGCAGAATTGAATTAGCTCAGAAGAAATGCTAGATGCACAAAAAGTTAGAGAGTCCACCCAATTGTCCACTATTTGAACCCAAACTGTGATAAAGCTCTGAGTTCAAATTGGTCTTATCACCCAATCAGACACACTGTAACTGGACTCTAACATAGTGATATCATTTTAGTCTTCTCTAAGAACGAAGCACAACAACCAACATATGTATGTATTCATATGCATATGTATATATGTATAAGTATGTATACTTATAGCAAACAAATTTAAAATAAAACCCTTAGAGGAAGAAGGGCACTAGTAATCGGGGGAATCAGAAAATATGTTATCTCTGTTATGTGGAAGGCAATGCTTGAGTTAAGCCTTGAAAAAGAGAATGTTTTCTAATAAATTGTGATGAAGAAGGAGCCAGTCAAGAAAAGTATAAGAAAGGTAGGTTGGGAGCACTTTAGTTGCCAAATCCAATAACCTTTTCTTAAATTCTCCTTTATAAAAATGCAGCTTTCGACACTGTTGATCATCCTCTCCTCCTATCTTCCCTCTAGTTCTCCTATTTCTTATTTGACTAATTCTTCTCTGTTGGATTCTTCATGCAACAGACCCTCGTGGGGTATCATAGGTATCACAGGGTTATGGCTTAGGCTCTCTACTTTTAAAGAGGGAGCTCTTATGTTATTTAATCAGTTTTCATGCCTTTAATTACTATCTCTACTGTGATTTTCAGTTTCTCTGCTAACCTCCAATGTCCTATATCTCAACTTGGATATTCAGTGAACATCTTAAACTCAACATGCCCCAAACTAAATTTATCTTTTCCTCTAAAACCTCCTGCACCCATCTTGCTTATTGTTGTAGAAGGTAACACCATGTTCCTCACAATCCAGAAGTTATCCTGCAGGCTTCACTTTCTCTTATTTCCTCCCCCATCTCCAATCTGTTGCCAAGGCCTATTGATTTCACCTTTGCAATATCTCTGGGACCTATTCTCCTCTGACACTGACACAACTTGGATTCAGATCCTCATCACCTCCCTCCTGAACTATCATAATAGCTACTGGTGGGCAGCTTGTCTTTTCTCTTTTCTCACCAAAATGATTTTCCTAAAGCTTGGGTCTGACCATGTCACCTCTGTACTCCGGTGGTTTCTTAAAACCTCCAGGGCTAAACATAAAATTCTCTATTTAGCACACACGGCTCTTTGCCCCCTCCTATCTTTCCATTCTTATTGCACCCTACTCTCTGACTGATATTCTTCCATCCAATGACCCTGGTCTCTCTTTTTTCAAAAACAAGACATTCTATCTCTCAGCTCCCTGAAATTTTTCTGGCTGTCACCCATGTCTGGAATGTTTTTCCTCTTTCCCTCTAAGACTTCTAGTTTCCATAAAGTCCCAGATAGAATCCTTCCTTTTAGAAGAAGCCTTTCCTAATCCCTTTAATTATTTCCAATTTATCCTATACATAATTCATAAATACATATTTGCTTGTTATCTTGTAACCTACTTGAGGGCAAAGACAGCTTTTTGCCTTTTTGCAACTTCAGCACATAGTAGGTACTTAATAAATGTTTAGTGATCGATTACAATTACGATTGCAATTGATTACAAGTAAAAGCCATCCAGAGAAGGTTACATTTTATCCTGGGAACAAGAGAGCCACCGCAGATGTACTGATTTTCAGCGGAGTGATATGAAGATCTCTGAACTCAAGAAAAATCTCTAAGAACCCTGGTTCTAGTTCCTCCTCCTTCTCTGTGCTTACCTGTGCCTGGCCGTAACTCCACTGTGCAGTAACCCTCAATCCACTGGTAGCAGGGAAAGCAGGTGACCGCTCCACTGGGGTCAGTGACTGTGATGTAACTGCAGTACCAAGAGTCTTTGGGGAAGAAGGAGAATCGCTCTTTGTGTAGCCGAACCAGAAGGAGTTCCCCTAGCTCACAGGAGCTGTTTACCTTATATTTCTGAACCTGAGGGGAGTTGGGAGAAAAATCAGGGTCACAACTGGGTTCAGGATAAAACCAGACACAGACAAGAGCAGGGTGAGCATGGCATAGGCAGGATTCAGGAACGGTTTCAGTGTTATGGGTAAGGTAAGCATGTAACTCAACCAAATATATGGTAAAGTTCCAAGCTAGGAGTAAGATTAAAACTAGGAAGCAGGGTTAGGAATAGCTGGCAAAGACTGGGAGTAAACTTTATAATCAAGGATGGCTTGGGAACTCTTTGCATAGAAAAGCTCCCCTTTCTTCACAACACTACACCAAATCCAACCTCCTCAGCCCTCGGTACTTACAGCCCCTGGGGTGAAGTCCCTGCCAATATGATCCAACAGCTGCTTGGGGCTCTCAGCATCTGTGCCAATCAGGGTGACAGAGATGGAATCCAGGGTCCCAGCCAGAAAGTAGGGGCCCGTGGCCACCCGCACTCGATATACCACCATGATTCAAGGAGAGCTCGGAGGCGGAAAGCAGGATAGATCACGGCCGGGGAAGACTAGGGCTAGGCTAGGGCTGATGTTAATAGTTTGCTTTGAAGTAAAGATTAAGGCTGGAATCTGAATTAGACTTTGGAGCGCTCCAGAAAGCAGTACAGTTGGGTTTTGAAGTCTGTCTCCCTTCTTGAGCACTCTCTAGATGACTCACGCGTACAATTTTCTGACACCCCGTTTTGCTCTCTGCCTCCCAGAGGGAGTGTCCGTCCCAACGGGGGCCGGATGATGGTTATCAGCGAAATGACAGAGCCAAGGAGGCTGTGACTTGGTATGGGACCTACCTGGCCATACTTGGTATGAGATGGGAGGGAAGTGTGAAAATGAGAGAGACAGACAGAAAGAGAAACACAGGCAGAAAGGAGAGGAGAAAAGAGAAAGGAGAAGGAAGAGGTAGAAACAAAGAGAAGAATGAAGAACAGAAGAAAGCAGAGGGAAGGGAGAGGAGGGGAAAGAAGAAAGGAGAGAGAAAAACAAATGAAACTCAAATTAGGACACAGGCTAGGATCTGCGTAGCAGAACATTGTCATAGAACTATATAGAGTTGGAATGGAGTTCATCTGGTTCAACCCCTTCATTTGAAGAAAACTGGATCTCCTGGTAACCTTCGTGATGCCCCAGGAGATCCTGTCCTCAAACTACTTCCTTCTGTCACCTCCACCATCTTCTGGGCTCCTCCACTTCTCTCTCCCAGTCCTCTGGTGGGGGACCCCCAAATGTCACAGAAGTCTCAGGATGGAAGAGACCCTGAAAATCTAGTTCAAGCCTCTCCTTTTTCCTGAACTCTAGGGAGACTAGTAATTGACAGAATTTGCATTAGGTCTTGGGCTCTAATCCTAACCTCGGATTTTTCCCTTTGCACCCCGCCCCAATCTTCTGTGTTGTCAATCTTAGTTTCCCCGGATTCTGACGCCAGGAGGATAAATACAAGAGATCTGTAGGGATCAGCAAAAGGGAGTACTAATCGGTTTGCAGCGTCCTCTTGTGGCCGTGCTAGGCGCTGCAGTATCTCCCTCAAGGGCTTTAGGCCTTCGCTTTGGAGCTCTCAGAGCTCCAGAGGATTCGGCCTTAGCCAGGGGTGCACAGCGCCTGCGCTAGACTGAGCTGAGTGCTAGAGATCTTCCGATAAGCGAGATCCACTTTTCTTGCAGAAAGTGGCGCAGGGGAAACAAGAACGCAGATTTATGTCACAAGGCCTTGTGCTTTGCGCAGGCGTATTCTTCATTTGCCCCCCTCCCTTTCCCTATTGCCTTGAACAGGCAGGTCGACGCAAGCATAGCCTCTAGTATGCTTCAGGGAAAGCTCCATGCAGGGCCCGGATAGCTCAGTCGGTAGAGCATCAGACTTTTAATCTGAGGGTCCAGGGTTCAAGTCCCTGTTCGGGCGCTTCCTTTTTTTTTTTTTTTTTTTTTTTCAACAGTACTTATTTCAAATTTAATTTAAATTGGCCTATGTTTTTCTTTTTTTTATGGCTTCAGATAGAAAATGATAAAAAAATTAAAATCCCAAGGCTAATAATTTTTTAAATGTATATGTGCTTTCTTTTTTCCAATCATCAATAAGCATTCGTTTTCTCTTTTCCCCTCCTGTCCCTCAGGAAAAACATAGGAAATCAAAACTTCTGTATGGATTAAGAGCATAGTCGAGCAAACCATATTTTGTGGACATATTTTCAAAGCAAAATTTTTCTTTTTAGGAAAGAGAGAAAGTGCTTTTCTGTAGTTTTGTCGTTTAAAGGAAATTCTGAAATAGATGAAAAAATAGGGAATGGGGAATGAAGGGACACAACAAAGAAGGAAGAAACGGAGAGGACAAAAGACAAAGTAAGTATAAAAGGAGTCTAGGAAATTATGTCCCAAAAGGTGGTTCCATGGTGTAATGGTTAGCACTCTGGACTCTGAATCCAGCGATCCGAGTTCAAATCTCGGTGGAACCTAATTATTTTTTTCGTTTGCACTACAGTTACAGCTCGGTTTCAATATCAGAGAAAAATTCATATTAAAAAAAAATTTTTCCCCCACATCCAAATTTTCTAAAAAAAGTTAATCATTTAACTAAAGTCTTTCAATTCAATTGAACTTAAATAAAAATGCCTAGAAGGAACTTGTAGTATTTTGAAATTTGATAATTGAATAATTGGAAGGAATATGAAGCCTAAAATTCAGGTTGGGAACTCTTTTTAATTTGAGAAATTTGGAATCCATTATCTTTGCATGCAGTAATTTTTTACAAACAAGTAATATATACACACCCTATAGATATAGATGGATGGACAAATAGATATAGGTAGATACTATACATACCATAGATATATAGATATATATTCTATATGCAGGACCCTAAGGATATAAATACAATGAAATAATGCCTACTTTCAGTGAGTTTACATTCTAATCCTGAGACAAGTACATATATAAGTACTTATAGAATAAATAAAGTAGTTAATTTTAAGGAGGAATTTTTCAGGAAATGTAATAGGAGAGGATTGAGCCAAATCTTAAAGGAAGATAGTGATTTGATGAGGCAGTAGAAAGTGAGCCCACTTCCGGAATGGAGAAAACCAACACACAAAGCGATTCTTGGGCCTGTCATAGAATACACAAGAACATTGGGAAAATAGGCTGAGAACATATTGGGATGCAAAATGGAAGAGTTTACATTTGATCTTGCTTGTAGAGGCAAGAGAAAGCTTTTGAAGGTTATTGATTGAATAAGGAAGTAATGTGATCAGATTTTCACATAGTACCTGATCTGGGCTCACTTTTCCAACTTCTACTACAATTCCTAATCTGAGTTTCCCAAAGAGTAGCTGCCACCTCTAGTCCTAGAAGTAGCTATGTGGTGTTCTGTAATTTTTTAAGCCACCATCAGTGTGTTCCTCTAATACTTTTTTGTAGGATAAATTAGTTTTTAATAAGAAGATGATATGCAACTTTCCTCCCAAAGCCTAGGCAACACATGTAGCAATGCTTTTGGTAGTCTTTTCTCCTTTCATAGAGTCTTTTTAAAAATTCCCCTTAGATTTTAGCTCTCTGCAGTGTGGAGAGGAAATACGATCTTTTGAATTCTGAAAGGTCCAAAGAACCATGGGAGGCCTATTGATGAAAATCTGTAACAGAGTTTACAGCTGCAGAAGAGTAAACCCTGGTGAAAGTGATGTTTCCTTTGCTTGTAACTTCTGAGTCAATTCTTCACTAGGATGGCTCATGAAAAATACTTCTTGAGGATAGAAAGTATCCTTACTTATAATTTTTTTTTTTAAGCTGCTACTACTCTACTGTGGATTTCAGTTAAGATCATGGTGTGTTCATCCTATTTTAGTTACTTATTCACTTAATAATACAACAGGATAAAAGAAAAAGAAATATCAATTTCCCCTGATCGGATAAATAAACCAGCTGGTGACCATGACCACTACCTCTCTTTAAACCCAGTGCCTTTATAGCATTTCTTTTTCCACACTCAAAAGTGAGCAGGGAGAGGGATTTCATCTTTTAGTGACTTTTGAATACATCTAGTTTCAGTATCAATTAAAAGACTATGCGATAAACTGACAAAAAAAAAAAAAAAGTCAAAAAATACCTTCTCCAAATAAAAGCATTCTTACAGTTTCTTTTAAAACCAGTTCAAATGCCAGCTCATCTAGGAAACTCTTCCCCTTCACACTTCAGAGAGCATTTTCTTTTGTAACTCTCTGATACATATTTGTAGCATTCCCTCTGTAATCACCTCCTCATCCACACTTGCATTGGCAGTTGAATCCCTATGAGGAATTTTTTCGTGATCTTGTATAAATGAATGAGTATTTTGCAATGGGAGTGCCTAGGTCATTAGGAGATCCATCAAAGCCATACAAAGTCGTTAAGGACTGGAATCTAAGAGAGAAAAAAAAATCTCCTCAGGTTTCTTAGGGGTATCTTTGAGGTATTATGGCTTCCAATACAATTGTCAGCAAGCCCCTATGCCACGTGATCCCCTCACCAATCAATCACATCATATCAATTAGCTTTTACAAAGGGATACTTACTAAGAAGGTATAACAAAAACCAGAAGTTACAAAAGCAAAACATCTCTCCAAATCAGGCTCCTTACCTTATCTCAAGATCACGGAAGAGAGTGTCTTAGTCTTAGAGTAGTTGGAATAGAAGATTTGCCCCAAGAAGGATATGCTTATCATTCCTTTCTAACACTGCACATTGTCTTTGTGAGAAGGTAAGAAAGATCATTATATTGGTGATTATATGCATATATATATTTATATAATGCTTGAAGGAGAAAAGTATCTCTAATTTCCTGGCCCTACAACATCATTTCTCTTCTAAGAGTCCTCATCAAGTATCAAGTTAGCTTTCAGCGAATGAAATCTTCATGGGAATCCTTTGCTCAGCTTGGGCTGACTCCTTTTGGAATTTGATGTCTAGGCTGGGGGGAGGGGGGCCAGTCTTCTCCTATTCTGTGAAGAGCAGATCTCTGGTCTGCTTCTATGGGCCTTTATCAGTTGTGGTTGTTGGCACTTTGTATGGTCTTGGTGGAACTCTCAGTCTCTCAGTCACCCAGGTATTCCCATTTCAGAATATTCATTCATATAATGTCAGAAAAAAAAATAACAAAAATAGAGGAGTCATGTAAAGTGATTGGGAAAGACTTCCTATAGAAAGCAAGATTTTAGCTGGGAATTGGATGAAGTTACAGAAAGTAGTAGTAGATAGAAGTTAAGAGCATTCCAAATTTAGGTTACAGTTTTGTTCAATGAAATCAACTGCAGTCAATAAGCATCTAGAAACCTTTTAGTGTCTTCAGTCTAGTGCCTTTATTATGTTAATTATCTCCTATGTATCTTGTATACTTTGTCTACTTTTGTTTGCTTATATTAAGTGCCTGCTCCTCACCAACATACGACAAAGAGGGATAACATATCAAGCTGATAAGTTTGATTCATAGCAGGACTTCATGACCAAAAACAATTCTGGGATTTTTCTGTGGCTGAGATCATCGAGATGTTGATCCCAAAACATTGGTTTTATGCTAACTTCAGGACACAGCTAGAAAAAGTTTCTCCTAATATCTTGACAGTACATATGGCATCCCTGTAAAATCCAAATTTGATACAAAGCTTAGATAAATAAAATTTACTTTGGATAAGAAGAGTTGGGATTCCCCAATACTTGTTGAGGACAAACATCAACAAATTAAATTTAAGAAAAATGGATATCAAAAGTCTTACAACTGGCCTTAAAACATTTTTTTTTAAAGTGGAGAATATGGGGTTGGACTTCAGGTAGTCTGAAAAATAGTAGGGGTTTTAATGGATAACTAGGTAATCATCCGTAGAATATAACAACCCAAAAAAATATGACATTAAGAGTAAAAAGAGATATAGTCTCTTTCAGGAATAATGAATCTGAAATCCCCGTTTTACCCTGCCCTTAATGTGAAAGCCATATTTTGTCCTGAGCTTGCGTTTACAGCAATAATGTGGAATACATATAGAGGAGGAAGACTATATGAGAACTGATTGAAAGAATTGGAAATATCTAGCCAGTAGGAGGCATATTAATATGTGAGAACTGTCTTCAAGTATTTGAAGAAAACCCTTGTGTAAAAGGGATTAGATTTACTCTACTGGGCCCTGATGGGCACACAGAGGTCAGAAGTTAAAATGAAGCAGATTTAGAGATTGCTGTTTAAAAAAACATTTCCCACACTGAGGACATATTTCTTTTTCCCTAAATTTTGTATAAAATGTTTCCTGTATTGTCATACCATCCTCATTCGAAACCTCCAAGCCTTTACATTCCAAGCTTCATTGCAAGATCCCTTGATAAAGACGGGGGGGGGGGGGGGGGGGCGGGGGGGGGGAGGAGGGCTCTCATGGTAGCCATTTTAATAAATATTAATAATAAATGAATAATAAATAACAGGTGTGTAATTTGTGGAAAATCTTGTAGAAATCTTGGGTCTATTAAAATCATGTGCCTCAAGCAGAGTGATCCTGGAATGCAGTACCTGGAGTATGAAGTTCTAAAAGTATGAACTCCCAATAGTTCTCCACTTCAAAGTAAAGGTGGAAGGAAGAATAGGAAACTAAATTCTGGAACAATGTAAGCAAAATGCTTCAAACAGTAAAAAATGCACTAGCTCTGGCAGCGGTGGGATTCGAACCCACGCCTCCGAGGAGACTGGAGCCTAAATCCAGCGCCTTAGACCGCTCGGCCACGCTACCTTCGCGCCCCTAGTTCCTTCTTGCTGACTTCCTAGAGATATGTCAGCAGCGTTATACCAGTAAGAACGCAGTTAGATTGTCTTTTTTTCCTTGATGTTCTGTAAGTAATCCGAGATACAGATGTGATTTTAAAAAACAGAGGGAATAAATTGGATCGGAAGTAAAAAAGGAAAAAAAAAAGACAGATACTTTCAAGAAATTTCATATTAAATCAATTTATTGGGGGGAGGGGAGAGACGGGACGCAAATCAATAAAATGGGAGAAGAGGTTGTATCGCATACAGTGCTGAGCTAGAGTGGAGGGAGAAGACAGAGGCAGGCATCGCCCTAGCATGCCTATTGCGGCGAGGATAGGACTGAGGAACTGGGAGAATCTCGAAAACACGTAGCGAGATAATTTCCCGCGCCAACGTCTTCGTCGGTATCCACGACCGACCAACCGACAGACCACGGGGATTCGAAATACACGCAGACTCGCTCACAGACACACGCACAAACAGACGTGCGCAGACAAACGCATACACAACACTGCGCGCGGACATGCGCAGACACGCATACACCTCACGCACAGCCACACGTAGACACATGCACATAGGCGCATACACCACACACACCTACACGGAGACACACAGCCTACGTCTACAGCGAGACACACACCATATACATAGTGGGACAGACCCACTACCTACACCGACACAGACACGCACTGATAGAAACACCATAAACACCTTACATGCCACCCACCCACCCAATCTATTATACAGACCCCTCCTACAGACACATCTTCACACAAAAGGTACCACACACATACACACACTCCCATCTCTCAGATTGTCGCTCCCTTCTCTCACTACAGTCGGACTTTGCCCCGCCCTAACCTTTCTCCCTCCTTTGTTCAAATTCCTTTTTTCCGAAGTCTTTTCTTTCCCCTTCTTGCTCAGTATCACCTAGGCGGCGATGGTAGCGGCTGTAGGGCGAGAGCTGGCAGAGCCCAGCAGGTGGCTCTGTGGCGCAATGGATAGCGCATTGGACTTCTAGTGACTTGAGAGTAATTCAAAGGTTGTGGGTTCGAATCCCACCAGAGTCGCTTTGTTTTTTCCCTTGGCCTAAGCTGACTAGGCGAGTGAGGAACCCGAAGGCCTGTTAAAATATTCTCTCACTCCCTCCTGCCTTCTACGCTCTCCTCCCACCTGTCCTCTCCATCTCCGAGTTTGTCGGTGCAGCTCCATCTCTCTGCTTACTTACCTGCTTTCAACGCCCGGGAGTGGAGTACGGGGGAAAGAGGGGGGAAAGGACGCCGAGAGAAAGGGATTCGATCACCGTTTTATTCCATGAACTAGGGATACCCGGGACGCAGGGGCCGAGCTGGCGGAGAAGGGACGGGAAAGACTCAACCTTGGGGACTTGGAAGGGCTGATGGGGAGAAGAAGGACGGGAAGGAGAGGAACGAAGGAAAAATATATATTTATATAGATACTATATATAAACAAGAATCTCAACACGACCAAAAACCCCATTATCCCTACCTCTCCCCACCCTGCGCCCTCTCCCCAGACTGCTCGTCTTTCCCGCTCCCGGACGCCTGGGTCCAGAACCCCTCCCCCGCCCTTCAAAACGGAGTCTTTTCTCTCCCTCTCTCGTCCCACCCTCCCTACCACCTTTCCGAGCCCCTCTACTTCCAGCTCCCCTCTTTGGTCCCCATTAACCTTCCCCCTCCCCAAAAAGCTCAGGGCCAAGGTCTCCAAAAGGCGGGCGGGGCAGGCGGGGACTTGCCCCCCGGCGGCGCCCCCTCTTGTCTCTGAGGAGGCCGCAGTCCTGTGTGGGGCGCCCGTGCGCCCAGGTTCCTTGGCCAGGTTGTGCTGAGTGTCGGGGACCAGGCGGAGCGAGGGCTGCTGGGGTGCAGGAGAGGGTGGTGGTGGGTAGGGGTAGGCATCGAGCCTGACGGCAGGGCGGCGGGGTCCAGCGTGGGGCGAGGGGGCGGGCAGCGGGGCTCCCCGGAGCCGGGCTCGGGCCGGCTCTGCTTGGGTCGGAGGTAGCTGTGGAGGGTGGAGAGGAGCTGGGCTCGGGCTGCCGGGCTGGCTTCGTGGACGTATGCTGCCAGGCGGAGGAGACACTCGCGGAAACCGGACAGGTAGCAGCTGGTCAGCGCCTCTGAGTCCTGGGTGGGGGATCGGGGGGCACCTGGAGCCAGGGACGGAGGGAGCAAGGGAGAAGGGGAATCAGGGCAGGGAGGTAGCGCAAGCATAGGGGGAAAGACAAGGTTGGAAGACGTGTAGTGACGTGAGAATGGGAGGCAAAAGGGGAGCAAAGAGATATGGGATTGGGGAAAACGAGGCCGACGCCAGTACAGGACGCAGTGGTAGATGATGGAGGGCGCATAGAGACAAATGGGAGGAAGGAGGGGGAGCATGCGGACGGAGGAGCACGAAACAGGAGGATGGAAACAGATGGAAGTGCATGTGAACAGAGAGGTGCCCGGAAACCAGACAATAAGAGAACCCGGGCACAGAGGCAGGCAGGAGGGGTGGGTAAGATGAGGTTGGAGAGATCGACATAAATGAGTATGGGACAAGGAAACGAGACATAGAGCGGTAGGGAAGAGGAGACAGAGAGGAGGCGTAGGATCAAAGAGAAGAAGAAACCAGATGAACAGAGGAGGGCACCAGGAGACCAGCAGATCGATGGTAGAGGGCGAGATCCAGAGACAGACACACACACTTATGTTATCTTCACGAAATGCACCTTAAGCGGGATATACCACCTTCCCACCCTTTGGTCCTTACTTTCCCCTCTATATATCCTCTCCTGCCTCCACCCCCTCTCAGCTCCCATCCCCGGTTTGCTTTCCTCTTTTCTGCATCTTCCCTCTTTGCCCTCTCCACCCGCTTAACCCCGGCCCTTCGTGTTGTACCCGTTGTACCCGGGGGCTCGGCCCGGCTCCGGTCCCTCAAGTAGCCCACAGCGAACTCCAGGATCTCAGCCTTTTCCACCTTCGGGTTCCGGAGGTTCTAGAGGCAGTATGGAGCAAGGGGAGAGAGACAAGGAGGGGAAAGAGAGGGGGGAAAGTGGGAGGGGGAAGGAAAAAACGGGGCCCAGGAACGGGGATTCATTCCACCCGGGCGATCTTCACTGCAGAAGCAGAGCGGGGCGGGAGGAGCAGGCAGGGAGAGGGAGGGAAGGAACGCGCAAAAGGGGCGGGGGACCGGGAGAGGTTCGGAGACTGGGATTCCGAAACTGGACGGGGATCTCAAGGTCCTTGAAGACGGATTTTTCAGGGGCAGGGCTGGAGGAATGGGTTAAGTGGGTTCCCTGAAGGAAGGAAGGAAGAGAAAAGAGTAATACCGGGACTGTAGGGCCTGGTAACAGGACTACAGAGCAAACTGGGAAGTGGGGGGACACAAGTGGGGTTTCCTTGAGGGACTGAGAGAATGGACTCCTGGGTTCCTAGATCATCTTGAAAGCTGGGGGACCAGACCTTTAGGTCTTTTGAAGTCTCCAGTGTTAAGACTAAAGATCGGACACATGAGTCCCTAAAGGTCCTCGAGGCCAGGACTAGGAAGGTCCCTGAGAATCTTGGTTTGGGGGGCGGATGCCTGGGTCCCTAAGGAATTAGGAGCTGAGGACGAGAAGGCGACTTCACTAACCTGGTCCCGGGTCCTCTCCAGCAACAGTAGCCTAAGCTCCTCTAGGCTCCGATTGATACGATCCCGGCGCCGCTTTTCCACTAGTGGCTTTAGCATCTGTGGGAGGGAAGGGGGAGGCCGGACCGAGCCATACCCGGGACTCAATCACAGACCTGCTGCCCCAACTGCCCGCTCCGAAACTCCTCCAGGCCCAGCTGCCCTCCCACTTTTCAAAATAACTAGTCCCAGTATTGTACCCCTACACTGTTTATGCCCTGTCTCCCAAAGTCTCTCCCATTATGAGTTTAGCATTCCCCCACCTCATTCTACTTCCTCCACTTTTCCTTCTCTCTCTTCCCCACCCTTCTCTGTCTACCTTATTTCTATAATATTATTTCTATATTTTCATCTTCATGCTTTAAGCTTCCTCCTTTCTCTTCCCTTTTCTTTCCTCTTTTCCTTTTTCTTTCTTTCTGAGTCTTCCTTCCATCTGTTTTTGATTGTTTTTTAAGGTTTTTCCCCCTCCATCTCTTTCTTTTTCAATGAGTCTTTCTCCGTCTCCCTGTTCCTCTGTCTTTCCTTAAAATGGTGCTATTTTTCTTCCTCTTTCTCTCACCTTTTCTTTTACTCTGTATATGTTTATCAGGCGCAATCACTCTTTCTGTGCACATTTTTTCTCCCTCTATTTTCCTCCTAATTTATTGCCTTTAGCAGGACTCTCCTACCTCTTCTCTAGTCTTTTCACCTCTCCTAGGTCTCCTGACTCTTTGATCTTTAATACTTATTCCTAGTTTCCCTTCTTTTATCCAAAGCCCTCTTCTCATATAGGCTTTCTACCACCATCTCTCTCCCTAGCCATCATCCTTTTCTGTCCTTCCTATCTATTCTTTGGCTTTGATCCTTTTCCTCATTTTCCCCACATCCCAGTTCTATGGCCTTCCCTTGTATTCCCCACATCTTATCTTGTGTTGCCTTTTCTATTTCCCTCTGCTTCTTCTTTCCTCTCTTTGTTCTCTGCATCCTTCTTCTTCTTTTCTACCTCCATTACTGGACTACAGTATCTATGACCACGACCACTTTGCCTTCTCTTTTGGGCCCTTCTGACCTCTCCCCCCAAAAGTTTTCCCAAAGTAGGAAACTTTTCCTCGTCTTTCCTTCATTTGTTTTTCTCGAGGTTTGGGTATCTCTTCTTCTTCCTCCTCTCTCTTACCTTGGGATTATCCCTGTTCTCTGCTCGATCCCTAGTCACCATCTCGCATCTGCACCTTGGAATGGAGTTGGTCAGTACCCACCCAGTCCTTTATATAAAGACTGAGGGTCCCTGGAAACCGCCTCCCTCCAGCACCGCCTCCAAAACCCATCCTTCTTCTCCCTCCTCCCCACCCCTTCCACAGCCACCAGGCCAGTTGTGAACAACCAGCACAAAAACCCCCAGACTAAGGACACGAGACTACCGGAAACAGGAGGTGTGAAGGAGAGGCAAACAGGAGCTGAAAAAGGAAAGGCAGCTAGTTGGAGAATGGTGTTTCTCCAAGATCATTTGTGAGAGTAGAGTAGGGTTGGAATTAGAATTAGAAGAATCTTGATTTCACATATAGGTATCAGAGTGGAGTTATGATTGCAGTGAAGAAATGATAATAGCAAGTGCCATTATTATCTCATTCTTGGTTGGAGTTCAGAGAGAAAACATATCTCAGTCCTGCTATTACTCTTTTCTGTTTAATCTTAGTGGTGCTCAAGGGAAAGGCAGCTTACTGTAGTGGCTAGAGACTGCCTTCAAATCCCCTCTTCCATGTAGTCCCACCATTTGCCATCCTCAAAGGTCAAACATTATGGAGAAAATTCTCCTGGTAAAACTACCCTTGAAGTCAGAAAGTCCTGCCCATACCTGACTCTGTGATCCTAAATGGAACAACTGGATTTTGCTCTAATTTGATATGGGAAAATTCTTAACTGGAACTTCTCAATATTCATATGTATGTATATTAATATAATTCACAATATTATTACACTTCACATTTTTATAGCAATAGAATTCTAATAATCCTCTGAAGTAGGTAATTCAAGTATTCTTAAATTCATTTGCAGATGAGATGATGGCATGTATAAGCAGTAGGTGCCACTTTCCCATGGTCTTCTACAAGTGCCCAGGAATACAAGTAACCACACTGATCCTGAAACACAAAATGAAACCTTCCTTTTCCTATGTTCTTCTCCTAGTTCCTGTTCCCTGATTTTGGAAAAAGTTTACCCTTTCTCAACTTCCCTTTCTTTAATATTTTTCTCTAAATCTTTTGCTTAAAAAACTCATTTAATATAGTGTTTTATAGTTTACAGATTAGATGCCTCCGCATTATATAGCTTCCCAATCCCATTCCTCAAAAATACTAGTCCCTACTCTTCCCACTAGCAAGCCAATCTCCTTACTTATATAAAGATTTTCATAGGACAGATATATGTTCTCCGACTCAGCTGGGTGGATGGAGACCACTTTGGGCATAGGGTTGGAGAAACAATCCTTATATCTGTATTTTCTGATAGTATATAGTATCCATAGTATTGCATAGTTCCATGAGAGCAGAAACTTATCTAAAACTGAACCTGTCTTACCTCCTCTTATGCTTAATAAATGTAGACTGAATTGTATTCCAAACCTTTAAGTTATCAGGAGGGGAATGCCTTGCTCTGTCCCCTTTCAATACACACATACCACAAAAGGTAAGGAAAGGAATAATAGCTACTAAAGTTGCTATATACCAGACCCTTTATTAAGGACTTTACAATTATTATTTTTCATTCAATCCTCACAACAATCCTGAGAGATAGGTGTTATTGTTGTTCCCACATTGCAGATGAGGAAACTGAGGTAAACAGAGGTTAAGTGAATTGCCCTAGCATCACATAGCTAACAAGTGTCTGAGGCCTTGAACTCTGTCTTTCCTGGCTCTGTAGCTGGGACTTCATCCACTGTACCAGATAGAAAGACAAGACAATACATACAAAATGTCAGAATTATGGAAGATCTGAGTTTATCTCATCCAGTCTGATAATTTTATACACAAAGAACTGGGGCTCCCCTAAAGAGGCAGTGACTTGGCCAAAGTCACATAATTTGTAAGTGGCAAAACCAGAAAGTCAAACCTAAGTCTTTTGAATGCCAGTTTAGTGACCTTTCTGACCTTTATCCAAAAATGATAAAATTTTATTCTCTAATGGAAAGATAAAAAGAGAACCAGAGACAAAGATAGACATAGAGAAATGTAAAGAGAAAGCTAGATTTTCCCAGATCCATCCTAGTGCTTTGGTAGACTCCATAGTCTTGTAAATTATACAAAAAGCATAAATTTGGTCTCTTGAAAACATCCCAGTTAGTATAATAAGAGTGAGGTGCCCTTAGGACTACAGGATCAGACTCCCCAGTGAGGCCAAATGGAACTGCACAGATGTTGAAAGGGAACATGGCTGGAGCCTAAGGCCCTCTCCACACCCCCCCTGGGAATTTGAGTCAGGTTTGTGGTTTCCTTTTCACCAGGGCCTAGTAGAAGAGAAAAAGGCTGTTCACAACCAGGTGTGGGCCCAACCCCTGGCCATATGGGGTGGCTTTAATGATCCAAAGCAGCCTGGGTTGGGAGCAGGGGGCCAGGAAAGGGATCCTCCCCTCTCTCCCACCACACTTCATCATCACTTCATTCCCAGAATGACGCCTCTCTCTCTGCAGGCTAGGTTCCACTTCTGACCTAGCTACTGGGATCAGGTTCCTCCCAAAAGGGATGGAGTCAAAACTTGCCAGCACCTATCTTCACTTCAGTTCTACCCCTAACTTTGACATATTAATAACCCCAAAACTGTATATCCAGTGAATAGCTTACTTTGTATACATTTGTTTGCATGTTGTTTCTCCCACTAGATTATAAACTCCTCAAGTGCAGGATTGTCTTTTGCTTCTTTTTATGCCCCCAGCACTTAGCACTGTGCCTAACTTGTAGTAGGCACTTGATAAGTGTTTATTGAATGAATGAATATTCAATGAATGAAACACCTCTCAAACCTTTACTCCTGCTGTCTCCTGGGAAACCTATATCCTGGACACAGGCCTAGCATTTGGATCCCCTCCAGCCTCGGTGTCACTAGAGCAACTTTGGAATCATTTATTTATGTAAAGAGCAGATAGACACTCAGTTCATTGGTAGACAACTGGCTTCTACCCTAAAAGAGAGCTAGCTCTGGTTCCTGTCCAGTATATCATTTTTATTTATTTTTTTTAAATTATAAGTGTTTAAAAAACATCTTATTTTTCAATGAAAGCCAGACTTCTCTCAAGTCTCCTGAAAAGGGAAAAAAGAATACAAGTTGCTGTAATGCATAGAACAACAAACCTGGAATCTGGAAGTTCTGGTTAAAATCCCACCTCAAGCACTTGAGAGCTATATTTAGGAAAATGATTAGGAAAATTATTATACTCATTGAATCTTAAGAATCCCCATTTGTTAGATGGGGATGATAGTACAGGGTTGTTGTAAGATAATAAAGCCCTAAAATAAATATATTTTTTACAAAATCAACTATTATCATTAACCTCTTCCTCAAGTTTTGTCCTTGGCTCTTTTTTTTCTTTCATCTCTTTATTTTCCTTCCTTTTCCTATGCGAATCTCAGTTCTCCACTTTTCCCACCTTCATCCCATGCCTTCCTCAGGTCTAAGAAAATTCCTTCTCCTCTGATACCCAGCAAGAGAGCAACTAGGTAGAGATGGGGAATGGTGAAGCAAGGAGGAAGAGTGGGCAGCTTGTTGACTGGGGCAGTCAGAGAGGAGCTTTGCTTAGAAAGCTGCAGGCTTTTCATTCTTGCTTTTTTAAAAGTATTTTTCTCCTTAACCTCTTATTTTTTCTCCTCTCTATCTCTTATCTCAACTATCTCTGCATTTTTGCCTCAGTCCCCATTCCTTCTCTCTGTTCTGGGTATTTCTCTGTCTCCCCTCTTTCTCCTTTCTCAGTTTTCTCTCCAGGTATCTATCTCCCAGCCTCTCTCTCTCCCAGGCTCTCAGCCTTTAGCTTTCCTGGGAAGGCTGTTAACATAGAGAAGTTATTGACACCTTCCCTACCCCTGCTTTCCAGGCCTCTTTGATCTTGCACGCGCCTGGGCCTCAGGCCCACGGGCCAGATGTAGCAGCCACTTGTGAGAACACAGCATGCATGCCTGTAGGGAAGAAGGAAAAGTTAGGAGCATCTGCAAGCAGAAACCCCCTCCCTCCCTCCCCCCGGCCAAAGAGGGTTTCTCTTTGTGTCTCCCTCAGCTTGTTTCTTTTTGTCTCTGTGACTGTGTCTCTTTTTATTTCCTATGTGCTTCTCTTTCACATAGACTGCCTTCTATGCCACTGCTGTTCTCCAAACTCCTCTCTTTCCATGCCATGAGAACAGTTTATTTGGGTAATAAGGTGTGAAACAGGAGGTCCTTGACTGAAGGGTGATGGGGAGAGAGTGGAGAGGGAGGTCACCAAATGGGGGACAAACAAATGGGACAAACTAGTTGGAGAGAAAGGAGAGATAGAATGAGAGAAAGGGAAGGAAACCAATAGAACAAAAATAGAAACAGAAAAATGAAAACTGGGTTAGGCAAGAGGAGCCATAAGGCTTTGTTGAGGTTTTCTGGAAAGGAACTCATAGATCGAGGTCACAGAGAACCAAACAAGAGCTGGACCTGGATCCTGACTCCAGAGGAGGTCTGACTCAGTAGCTCCAGGCTCCTGGCTTTGGATTCTGAATACTGGGACTGCTTTTGGTATCCGTTTCCCTTTGGTCTCCTTGCAAGGCTAAAATCACAAAAGGTCACTGCCTTGGGGTTGTGGTAGGTAGGGATTGACTAATGGGATCTCACACCTTGAGAATGCCCATTTACAGTTGGGAATTTCTGTTTCAAAAGGCTTGCATGCAAATCACTCTGGGCATATTCCCAGGTTCTCTGGTTCCTAGACACCTGGTAAGTGTCTTTGACTACTGGGGGGGGAGGGGGAAATAGCAGGGGAGGGTTGTACTCGTGTCCTCCACGCGTAGGACTCTGTGGGTCGGAAACAGAGCACAGCTGTCAGGTGTCATTGATTTCCCTCCTCCATAGCTGTGCAGTAACTTTAATTCCCAGGCCTAGGTGCTCCTCCTGCTTCGGCTCTTCAAAGAGAAATAAAAGGTTGGGAGGACCTATTTTTCTCTGTCCCTGGAGCCCTGGTTTCTCTTGAAAGTCTTGGGAGCCAGAAGAGTGGAAGTGAGAAGTAGTAGGAGATGGGAACCTATAGATTTAGTGCCACATCATTAAATACTAGAAAATGCTGAATAAGTCCTCCCTGTCACCTGGGAATGATCTCCCTATACCTCTTTCTCTATGGTTTTCCATCTTCTCTCTCTACAATCTCACCTCTAAACTTTCTGTAGTAGCCCTTTCTCATGGGATATCATAGGACTGAGAAGTCCAAAACAGGACAGGGCAAGGAGTTGAAAGAAAAGGTCTTATCCACTGGGGCCAGTGGACTGAACTGTGAATAATTCACATCTGTCTAGAGTAATCTCATTATCTCTCACACCACATTAAATGAATGGAGATTCTTAAGGGACATAAAGGTGACTTATCTTGTAGTCAGTCTAGCGACATCAGCTGACGCGTGGCTCTACGAAGATATTTGGGCAGTTCTTCCTCCTCCCCGTTAATTTTCCTCCCCTAACTGCAATCTTATATAATGCTCTAGTGTGGTCATAGTTTTGGACCTGCCTTCTTTGGTTCTCCATCCGATATCAGGCTAAGGACCTGAAAGTTTAGAGCTAGAGGATGGGAGTTTAGTGTTTTGGTGCCTTAGATTTAAGAACTTGCAGGGAACAGGGAGGAGCTGGGAGAGGAGGGCAAACTCCCTGGAACCCAAGGAAGTTCTGAAAATGGGGGAGGGGAAGCAGTGCTTAATAGCCATATCCCTTTGAAGAAGGGTTTCCCACTTGTCTGAATGAGATCAAAGTCAAGGAGATAGTAACACTGCTGTGGTATAGGTGGTAGGAAATCAGAATCTGGAAGAATGTAAGTAATGATCTGGAATTAGGACAAGGGATTCTTTGGAGACTTTATACTCAAGATGTTAGTAAGACAAAAATGTAGGCCCTTTAAAAGGACCATTAGACTGAGAGTTAACATCATGATTAATTTCAAAGTTTGCATAAGCATTTACAAATATCTTATTTTACCCTCACCAGAATCCTGCATTGTAAAGTACTGTTATTTTCTCTACCTTATAAATGAGGAAACTGGGTCAGACTGTCTGCCTCTGTTTCCTCATCTTTGAGGACTGGTTAAATTCAAACTCAGGTCTTCCTAACCAAAACCAAACCAATAACTTATCAACTTCTCCATCTAAGTGCTTATGATAAAGGTAAATTTTCCAAATTTTCAAAAGAGGATGTTATTTGGAAACTAAAAGTTCTAAAAGTTTGGTGTTGAATTCTGGCAAAATTTTGCAATGTTGTTAAAGTTTACAAACACATAGAAACAGAAGCAGTGATAACTAAAAGTTAGCTTCATTGAAGGACAATGTTAGATTAGTTTGCTTTCTTCTCCCCCTCTAGGTTTAATGAAGTGGTAGATCAGGGTTTATCTTTTAAAATTATCTATTAATGTTAGCAGCTTGGCAAAAAGCTCAATATTTGAAAATCTCATTTCTTCTGATTCATGAGCGAAAAATCTTTCTCAACCCTGCAACTCAAAAGACAAAGCCAGAAATCTTTTTGAAGAATACTACTCCAATTTTGCACTTATCTGGCATAGATGTGATTATAATCAAAACATTATGAAGAACATGCCAAGAGGTTGGTACAATTAATGGGAAATTATAGACAAATCTTGTTATTGGGTTTTTGTTTTTGTTTTTTCAATTGCTCCACTTTACTCCCTGGTTATTTTCTCACTAGATTATCTTGCTGCTCAGTAAATCCCTTCAATCCTACATATACATACAGGAGCCATGGAAAAGATTGGGGTGGAAGACTGTGAAAATCTGAGTCAATATTGTGCTGTAACAGACAAAAAAGCCAATGCAATTTTATATAGCATCAAGGTATGTCTTCTAGAGCCAAGAAATAATCCTACTTCACACTGCCTTGGTCAGGCCATATCTGAATTGTTGTGTTCAATTCTAGGGGCCACTTTTTAGGAATGAGAGAAATCAGTATGGCAATATAAGATTTGATTGAAAATATAATTTTGGGGGAAATGATAGCTGTCTTTAAAAATCTGAAGGGCCTTCATGTGGTAGAAGGCTTAGATTTGGTCGGTTTAACCAGGAAGGATTATCCATAAATTAGGTAGGTAAAGTTCCTAAAAACTACAGCTGTGATTACAGAATGAAAAGGGCTTTCTTAATCCTTCAAAATATTTCCACTGAAAAACTTCAAGTTGAGGCTAGATAACTACTTTTAAACTTTGTAGAAGGGATTCCTGTTCTCTTCCAGATTAAAGTAGATAGATTTCAAATTCTTCCCAACTCTGATATTCTAAAATTCTGCAAATATGGGTTGAGGAATTAGGAAAACAGTTTTCTCCCCTGTAAAATTAATAAGCTGTATGAAAATAATTATAGGACTTCTATTATTTGGTGGGGGGGGAATGGAAAAAGGGAATAAATAAGGGAGTGTTCATCAACTAGGGAATGGCCCAACAAATTATAATATAAATATAAAGGAATATGTATTATTTTGACTTTTTTTTTTTAATGAGAAGGGATGGTTTCAGGTAAACCTAGGAAGAAATAGATGCAGATGATGTGGGCAGAAACAAATCATTACCTGCAATTAAAAAAATTGTAAAGACAGACAACTTTGAAAGACTTAAGAACCCTGATCAATGTAACCTTCAACCATGATTCCTAAAGACTGAGGCTGAAACATGTATCTATTTCTTGTGGGAGAGATGATGAACTTAGGGTTCGGAACGAGATAGATGTATTTTTGGTCAAGGCCGATTCAGGAATTTGCTTTACTATGCATATTTGTTACAAGGTCCCCCTCCCCCATTTTTTTTCCTTTGTCCAAGAGCACAGAGTTTGGAGAGAGGGAAAACAAAGTTTTGTCAGTTGAAAAAAAAATAATTAAAAACAAAAACAAAAAACCACACTGGATTTGGATTCAGAAGACCGGGGTTCAAGTCTCTGTTACTTATTACCTGTGTAACTTGGGCAAATCACTGAACCTCGTTCCTCACTTCTTTCTCTGTGCCAGACTAGATGATTCTGGTATCCTTTCCAGCTCTAAATGAATGATCCTTCTGGCAGAGAGGTAAGGGACTATGGAAGCAAAATAGTGCATTTATTTAGTGATTCCATAGGTTGGTTTTAATAACTTTCTTTTTCTTGTTACAAGGGAAGGTTTAAAATGCTGGGAGGGATAACTAAGAGCTATCTGGAAATGACTGTGATGTAAAAAAAAAAAAAAAAGCACCAATAAAACCATTACTTTTAAAAAGTTGGACTCAATATTCCTTGAGGAAGGTCGAAAAGAAGAAACAGAGACAGAAAGACAGTCTTTTACAGAGGTACATATAGGGATGAAGGAATTGGTGGCCAAAAGGTAAGAGTTCTAAAGATCGTTTTCAGGTGTTTTTATAAGGAAGCTTGACACATCAGATAAGAGTGCCCATTATTTCGAAAACATCCAAGCACGCTGTGAGCAGGATTCGAACCTGCGCGGGGAAACCCCATTGGATTTCGAGTCCAACGCCTTAACCACTCGGCCATCACAGCTTAATGAGCACTTCCTTTTTCCATCCATACCAACCCATGAATACAATCTCCTGTCCCCGTTCCCCCCTAATTACCCCCATTTCCTCCAGCCTACCTTTTTCTTTTAATCTTATTCCTTTAGTTCTTGGGCGGGGGAATCTTTGCGCAGGCGCCCCAGATTTCCATCACCTACTGAACTTCCCGTACGTGCGGTCCTCGTCCCAACTCATCTTAAATACTTTACAGATGTCGGTGCTTACCCACTGCATCTGTACCCTCCCGCGTCAGGGGCCCATAGAGGACGGACACACACACACACACACACACACACACACACACACACACACACGAGAGACAACGTGACAACGCAGAGATCTGCCTCTGACCCTTCACTTCCCCCACTTCTCATTCAGCCTAGGAGTACGATTCCCATAGATTTAGTTCCCGATATGAGAAGGGCAGGGTTGGCACAAATGAACTGAACTCACCGATCCGAGCAGGGAGCCCTACCCATCTCAAATTGAGCCGGAGTGTGCGCAATCACTGCGGCAGCAATAAACCAGAGATGCCTTTTACCAAGATGCAGCGCGGCTGGGATCCGAACCCAGAGAACTCCTTTCTTAGGTGGTGTCTTACTTAGGTGCATTAGCAGCAACGTAGTTACAGAAGGAAAAAATCATTTTGCAAATTGGATGTTTAGGGTTCCTAGAACTTAAAAGTGTCCTGCACATTCACTAGTGTTTTTCGACCGCAACGAGGATAAGCTCCTGTCACACACACACACACTCTCTCCTCTCTCTCTCTCTCTCTCTCTCTCTCTCTCTCTCTCTCTCTCTCTCCCTCTCCCTCTCCCTCTCTCCCTCTCCCTCTCTCCTTAGGGCAGGATCCAATAATCCTCCCAAGCCTATCTTTGGTCGTTTATTCCCAACACACACACACAAACACGCACGCACACATTTTTTGGGGCAGAATCCAATAATCCTTCCAAAGCCTACCCCATTCCTCTCCATAATTGGCAGGCTTGGTCAGTTCTGAGGATGTGGATGATGATGGTGGTGTCAAGCAAGGGTAATTAGTGGTTTTCATGTTCTTGTGTTCAGAGAAAAAAGGTGAAACAGCGTTGAAGTGATTAATAAACCTATAAATCTGGGAGCCTTCCCCACCTCACAATGGGGAGCTGCACCCTGGCTTCTGGGGTCTGAGGAAAGTGTGAAGGATGTTAAACCTGAGAGTCCAGATTCTGTTAGAAAAAGAGGGTAGGAGGCTCCTTGAGAACAGGCCTCCTCACCAGCCTCTTGTTGCTTGCAATTATGCTGTGGTTAGTCTCCCATTTACTTATTCTACCAGAAGCAGAGCAAGTAGACCAGCTCCTAGATGCCTGAGTGTTTGTGCTTAGTGTAACCGGGTGTCAGTGAAGTGAGGACACTGGATTAAGATGGAGGATGTAGTTTCATTTCTGCCCCTTATTAGCTGTACAGTCTTGAGCAAATCATTCTCTCTCGTTTCTTCCATTAAAAAAAGGGGAGGGAAAAATCAGAAGAATCTCAGGACCTCTCCAATTTCAGCAATCTGTGAATGTTAGGATTTAGAGTTCAGTCTGTTTACATATTGTGCTCCTCCTCTCAGCTAATTAATTTTGTCTCTATGCAAATGTAAACTCCACAACTCCTAGCTAACCTAGGATTGGTGTAACCCTGCACATATCCCTCCCCCAATTCAATTATTTTGAATTATATGCCTGGTAGATTATTGTCAAATTGAATTGAGGACAACAAAGTGATAACAGCCCTATTTCCAACAGACTTCATGCCACAATGTCTAGTTACAGATTTTCTGTTTTATATCAAAAGAGACAGACATGACTATCAAAAACACAAAAATATCAATAAGGGGAGCTGAAGAAACGTGGGTCCCACCCTAAGGGGCGGCAGCACCAGGGACCCATAGTCTTCTCTCCCCAACCCAAAAGAGCTAATGATCCGGCTACCTGGGTCCTGCCAGGGCCTCAGATATTCGTTCCCTGACACTCAACCTCTCCCCTTCCATGCCAAGAGTGGGGGGATGGGGTAGAGAAAGAATCAGGCCTTTGAGGAAAAGACAAAGGGAGAGTTCCCTAATAAGTATTGTCAGAGTTCTCACACCTGAAGCAACACTCTGTGTTCCTGCTCAGTGGGAATTTAAAAAGATATTCTACTCTTTGAATAGAATATATTCTTTTGTTGGTGGAATTGTCAATAGGATGAAGAGGGAGTCTTCTACTTCTGGCTGGTCCCTAAGAAGTCCCACCTGCTTACCCTCAGTTGTCCCTAAGGAAGAGACAGAATTGTGATTGTTCAATTAGAAAGGGTTGACATTCAGGGGTACCTCTCCCTGGCTGCCTGAAAGGCAGAAGCAAATCTCAAAGTTGGAATTGGTTGATGTCTTGAGCATGATGCTTTTCATTTGTTCTTTCCCCTATTTCAATGACAGAATAAGACCAGGAATCTCTGTGATCCCAAGATGACACTTTAGCTGGTAGTTGTTGGAGCAGGTAATTCCAAAGTAGATAGCTCCCCACCTTGTTCCTCTTCATCCATGGCTGTGTCTGGGGAGGCCCCACCCCCATCCTCCTCCATTGGCTCTAGCCCCAATCCATCCAGCTCAGGGAAAAGTGTGTCATCTGGATACTGGGGACCTGGGGTGCTGCTACCACAATCTACACAAGCCTGAGGAGGAAAGAAGACAGGGTCAGGATGTCCCCTACCCTCTCCCACTAGTCTCCTTCACTTCCCACTTCCAGAGGTGTTACTCCATTTCCCTGAGACCTTCTTGTGCTTTTGCTGTAATCCCTCTTTCTCACCATCACATCCAGGGCTTGGGGCAGCTGACCCTTCCGTACCCAGGCATGCACAGCACCCAGTTCCCTACGCTGCTCTTCTGAAAACCGAGGTTGTTGCTTTTGCATGGCGCGGAGCCTCTCTCGATCCTGTTGCAGCACTGAAGCTGTGTCCCTGCAAAGATGAGAAAGGACAGAGTAAGGTTGCACGTGTAGGTCTAGAAGTCAGATTTGTTCACATCTTCCAGTATTTAGGATGTCTCCTCCCCTTAAGACCAAATCAACTTTTTTTAACACAAAACTCCACATGACTGCCCTCCACACTCTCTAACTTTTCCCTCTTCTTATTTTATAATCAGTCTCCTCAACTCCTCCTTCTGAAACTGACTCTTCCCTTCCTCCTTTCGCCCTAATCAGGTTTCTTACCTGGAGGGCACTTGATAAGTCATCATGACCCTATGGTCAGCATTAGCCATGAGTAACCAGATGGGATCTTGCAGAACATACTTAATGACCTGCTCCCCAGGTCCTGTCCCTGGGTCCACCCCAACCTGAGCTGTTGATGCTTCAGCTTCAGAGGAGTCGATACTCCCAAAGTACTTGCTGGTGTGGCTACTCTGGCTGCTTCCTAAGGAAAAGGGGGAGAAAAAAAGAGAAGTCATATCTTCCAGTTTTGAGAGAAAGAAAAAAGAACTTCAGGGAAGTAAAAGGATGTGGGTGGGGAGCCAGAATCAGCCCCCCACCCACAAAATGGTTCTTAGGAAAAGAAGGCCCCAGCACTCACGGGTGATGCTGGCTGAGGTGCTTCCACCACGGGAGCCAGAGCCAGAAGCCAGGGAGCCGGATGCAGCTGAGCCAGTACCAGATCTGGAGTCCTCCTGGAGCAGTAGCTCCAACAGGTCACTGGAGCCTGACAGTGCATCCTGATTAGAGGATTCATTCATCTCCACCTAGGCAGGTATGGGGAGAGGACCAGGAATTAGAGGCCCAAACTTAGTGAGGAAACAAGTCAACTTCAAATTCAAGAAGTATGTATTAAGCAACACTGTGGCATTGGGGATATATGGACAAAAAGATCAACAATCCAAACTGAGGAATTGATATTCTAAAGTCTGCTTCCTCCAGATTCTCAGGCTAAGCAGAAAAGTTGAAGGAATAAAAAAAAACAGAAATAGGAGAGAAAAGAAAAGAGAGAGGCAGGGTGTGAGAAGCAGGATGTGCTGTGTGTGTGTGTGTGTGTGTGTGTGTGTGTGTGTGTGAAGACAAGATTAGAAAAGGAATATTAACTGAAAGATAATGGTAACATATAGATACAAAGACCCAGCAGGGAGATGAAAACATTAGAAGGCTATATGGCAAAGAGAAAAGTCTGGGGGGAACTGAAGAAACTTACCAGTCCAGTCTCTGGCTGTGCAGCCTCCTCTCCTGGAGGGGGTGGCCTGGAATTGTTCCCAGGCTCACAAATTGTTGTTCCCCTTTCCCCCCGAGTAGTCTCTTCAAGCTGCAGCAAATTCAACTGGAGTGGGGAACTGCACTGTGAGTTGAACAGGGGTGAATCAGGGCATTGGGGAGAGCTGGTTGGCATAGGAGGTAAAGTGGGGGAAGGTGAACAGGGTACAGGAGTGAGAGGCCTATCTGATAGAGCCTGAGGAACCCCAGATGAGTAACTAGTTGGGGTAGAAGGGAACAAATAGTTAGGTAGGACCAAGGCTACCATAGGAGTTACTAAGGGGGAAGAAAAGGGCGAAAGAGATGGGGTAGAAGCTGATGGTTGGGGGCAACCTCTGGTTGAAAAAATGGGAAGAGGGTAGGTTTGCACTACTGTTGGGAAAGCAGCAGATGTGGGTAGGGCAGGTTGAGAGGGCCATGGAGTGGTCAGAGGTGTTGGGGTAGGATGAGAGGTATAGTCAGAGGCTTCAGTCAGAGGAAGCTGGTGGTGCCTTGAACGTTTGGCTTTTGATTTGCCATGGTGGCGGCGACCAGGAGGAGTGGAACCATGGCAGCAGCCTGTGAAAAGGCAAGAGAGAGTGTGGTTAGTGGACTTGATGCTTCTTCTGGTAAATGCCCCCTATACCATGACTACCATCACAATGACAATTCATTCATGCAACATTTGATGGCTTACAACAAACTTTCTTCATAATAGTTCTGTGGAGTTGGAACTTCAAAGCTTTACAGATGAAAAAACTGAGGCTAAAAGGGATTAAATGTTCTTCCCTAGGTTTCACAACTAATTAATATTGGGATCAATATGTGAATACTGGTCTCCTGGCTTAAAGTTCAGTGTTTTTTCTTCTATAACTCACTGTCACTGGTCTGACATTGTGGAGTCACAAAAAAGCAATTGAGACACAAGCTGGGAAAGACTGAAAGAAGCATCACTTTCTAAGTAAGATGGATGAAGGGAACAGTTCTAGGAAAATGAGGGGCTGAATTAGAAGAAGGCTTCAGGAGAAAAGTGACAGAAGGCAGGGAAGAGAGGTATAAAAAGGGATTCATTAAAAATAATTGTGGGGAGTAAAATAGATATTTTTTTTATTTTTAAAAATTTTATTTAGAATTTTATTTTTCCCCAGTTACATATAAAAGCAATTTTAACATTCATTTTTAAAACTCTCAGTTCCAAATTCTCTCCCTCCCTTCCTCCCCACTCTCCTTACTGAGAAGACAAGCAATTCAGTATAGGTTACACATGTGTAGTCATACAAAATATTTCCATTTTATCCATATTGTAAAAGAAAACAGCAAAAAAAAAAAAAAAACCCTCAAGAAAAATAAAATATGCTTCAGTCTGTATTCAAACACTATTGATTCTCTATCGGGGTATGGGTAGCATTTTTCATCATTAAGTCCTGCAGAGTTCTTTTGGATCACTCCATTGATGAGAATAGCTAAGTCATTTAGAGCTGATCATCTTACAAAATTGCTGTTACTTTGTACATGGTACATTTCACTTTGCATCAGCTCATGAAAGTCTTTCCAGGTATTTTTGAAAGCATATCATTTCTTATAGCATAGTAGTATTCCATCACAATCACATAGCAAAATTTGTTCAGCCATTTTAAATGGATAATTTTGATTACATCAAATTGAAAAGTTTTTATACAAATAAAATCAATATATCCAAAACTAAAAGGAAAGCACATAATGTAGGAAAGATTTTGTAGTTTCCCAGACAAAGGTCTCATATTTCAAATATACAGAGAAGTTTGTCAAATTTATAATAATATGAATCATTTCCAAGTTGATAAACAGTCAAGGCAATTTTTTGATGAAGAAATCCAAATTGTGCCAAAAGAAATGATGAAGTGATTGATTTTAGAAAAACATGGAAAGACAAAACCAAGAGAACACTGATACTTTTTTAGATTTTCCTCTACTAATAAAAATTCTTCCATCATCTTCTATTGCAGCCTTGCTCTCTAAGTGGAAAAAGCAGGAGAGGGACAGGGAGTGGGATTGCTCTCTTTCCTCAAACCTCTCTCTCAAGTTAGGGTTCTGTCTTCTCCTCCTACTTTCTTCTTATTCTGGGCTTACTCTGTCTCATTTTTTAATTCATAAACACGAAGTTATATTAGACCTAATGTTTCTTAGGACTGAAGACTCTACAAATAACATGACCATGTTAGATATCTCCTTTTTCTGGGAAAAATTCAAGAGCTGGTAGTAGGGAGAGGCCTAGGGATGAAATTACCTCGATTGATAGAGGGTGATGGTCCTACAGAAGGGGTATCAAACACACGGAGTCTGCTGAGATCCCGAAATCGGGTGAGGAAAGCCTGCTCCTCCTTCTGTGTATGAAGTGACAGTACTGCTTTGGTCAGTCCCACAGGGCGGTAGGCATCAGGAATGGGGTCAGGAATAGCCATTGTTGGACTGGGAGCTGGACCAGAGGTCAAGCCAGGCAATTCTTCCATCATGATAATATCTGTAAAAGGTCAAAAAGAAGTAGAGGAGAAGAATTAGAACAAAATTTATGCCCCACACATTAATTTATCATTCTGATTTTACCCTTTCATTTCTTAAATGTCCTCACTTCTGCCCATCCTCCTTATTCCTTTCCAAGTTATTATCCTAGCTCCTTTTTTACCCAAAATTTTTAGTCTGAGTGTTTTTAGTGATTATATGTGAGCCAATGAATCTGTATAGTATTTTTCCCCCTGCAGAGATCTCTAGAAAAAAATACTATTCTAGTTCATTCTGGTAGTTTTTATCCTATTGAGAATGTCTCCTTAGGTATCACTTCTTCCATCTCATTATCAGGTTATATATATATATATATATATAATATGCATATATATATATATATATATATATGTATATTCCCCCCCCCCAGAGTCAACAATGGAGGGGTCCAGTTCTAGCCACCATTATTTCTCTAATCTTTGATGTCCCTGATAGAAATCTATCCCCATAGTTTGAATGAATAATAAATTCATGAAAAAAGAGAACAGTAAACAAAATGGGCAGAGATTAGACCACAGATAAGAAGCTGTAGTAAATACAGGGTTAAGTTCTGGGACTGAGAAGAGGAAAGAGAAACCCTTTAAATTGACTGGAAGAAAGTAAGAAATGAGGATCAAGAAGTAAGCCATCTGTACCCAAAGAGAGGAACGGTGAGAACTGAATGTGGACCATAACATAATATTTTTACTCTTTTTGCTATTGTTTGCTTGTATTTAGTTTTATTTCTCATTTTTTCCCTTTTTGATCTGATTTTTCTTGTGCAGCATATTTGTGGAAATATGTATAGAGGAATTGCACATGTTTAACATATATTGGATCACTTGCCAAATGGGGGAGGGGGTAAGGAGAAAGGAAGGAAAAAATTATAACATAGGGTTTTGTAGGAGTGAATGTCAAAAATTATTCTTCTATTTTGAAAATAAAAGGTATAATTTTTTAAAAAAAGAACGAGAATCAACTGGGAGGTTCAAAAAAGGCAGGTAGTTTGGGGGAAATGCCAATCAAACCCTAAAAAATCTCCATCTCAATAAATCAATCCAGAATTATATTACAGATTATCAGAACACACGAGGGTGAAAGAGGAAAAACAGAAGGGCCATTCCAAAAGCATCAAAACCTAGAACTTGCCCAGCCAATCCATGGCTCTAGCCCACCCCCTTCAATACCCCACACCCCCCATACCCGACTCCGGGGGCTTCTTGTCTCCTACATGGACGATAGTAGAGCTGAAGCTACACTGACTTGTGATGGATACCACACTCTCCGCCTTATTGGCAAGGGTAAGCGGGGTCAGTGGGCCTCCCACCACTGGCTCCTTCTGGAGGGGGGCCCCCTCCCGAGACAGCTCTTCTGGTGGATCTGTACAGAAAGACAAGCACCAGTTAGGAGGTGCAGTGGAATGAAAGTAGATATAGGAAAGGAAAATACATTAATAGAAAAGGACAATAAGGAACTAGAGAGCTGATCCCCAAAAGGAAATATAGAGAAACTACCAAAAGGTTTGGAGGCGTTAATATATGGGAAAGGGAAGAAAAGCAGACCACACAGAAAGAAAACAGTATCAAAGAGCAGAAAGGGAAGCCAGGAGAAGGAGCAAGGAAAAGAATTGGGGGGGAAGGCCACAGATCAGAGAATGTGCTTCTAGGAAAAGGGGAAGAAAATGGGCATGGAGTCAAGAACTAAACAGGATGGGTGGGTAGGGTTAGGGGAAAATGGAAAAAGAAAATACAGAGAACTAAGTAGAGAGGAGGATCCCAAGAAAGGAGTGGCTGGGGGAAGAAAAAGAATGATTAGGGAACTGGAGAAAGACAAAGCTGAGGTATATGGCTTCTTTACCTTTTTTGGGCACTCCAGAACCCTGCCCAGCCTTCTGTCGGTCATCATCAGAGGTGGAGGATGCTGTGTAGGAGGAAGAGGCACATTTCCTTTTCACTGTGTTGGGAACATTACAGCTCTCCAGGTAACTAAGGAGATAGAAGAGAAAATGAAGCTTAAATTGTGTGATGGGAGGGTGAGGGAGGAAATATGGTACATCAACAATTCAATAGAACGATATAAAGATGAGAAGAGTGAGAGATGAGGACAGGAAAAGATAAATTATCCTAGGGAGTTAGAAGTACTAAGAGATGTAATATCATACCGGATGATGCTGTCCAGGCAATTAATTTGCTGGTAGGAACAACTGGATGGCTCTTTTCTCTCTGAATCCTCAGGGACAGTATTGACCTGAGACCGAACCTGGCTCAGTGCAGGGGCTGGTTCCAAGGGTTTGCAGAGGAAGTCCTTGTTCTTGAAAGTATCTAGGGCTGGGAAGAGCAAAAGTAGAAAATTATGGTAGGTGTGACTGTTTCCTGGATACTGTCCTTCTTTGGTTTCTGTGCCCCATTCTATCAGGCCTAGCCATTTTCTCACCTGAGCATGGAGGCCAGTTGGGTTGGGACCGAGAATCAATGAAAAGTTGCTGCCCTTGGTGCTTCACAAGATGCACATCTTTACAGATCTGTTGGAATGTCACCTGGAGGGGAGAGCCATAGAACTGGGATTATTTGGGGTAGATCAAGAAAAAATATATTGTTGAGAGAAGACTGGCACAGGACAGGTAGCCAAAGAAAGGTAGTTGGTGAAAAAAGAGTAAGACCAGAGTCCAGAAAGGAGTGTCCTAAGAAAAATGGTAATACCGATTACTTTATTACTATCATCATTACCATCATCATAGAGACTGATAAGTCTCTACATTAGTCAACACATTATATTTATTTTTTTCTTTTTTTTGTTTTTTTCTCATGCTTTTTTTCATTTTATTCTGATTTTTCTCTCCCAAAATGATTCATAAAGAAATGTATATATTTTTTAAAATTAATGTAATTTAAATTTAAAAATTAACCAGAAAAAAAAGAAAACAATTTTTTAAAATGGAAAAAAATAATCATCACCATCATCATCACTGAGGTAGGAACAAAGAGGGCACTCACTGGAACAGGGGGCCCAGGATGATCAATATCTCCACCATTGCTGTCACTAGATGAGCCAGGGCTTAAAAAGGCACCTGGAGAGGTTGGAGGGCCTAATCCACACATTCCTGTGGAACTCACACTGTGGACAGGCTGGGAAAGGAAAAAAAAAAAAAAGGAAAGAAATGAGCAAGCTTAAAATTTCCAAAGCCAGGGCAGGGAGGTGTCTAAGCTTGTTGTAACCTTTCCATTATAATTCTATCAATTTCCTCTCACCTGTAGCAATAGTCGGTGGATCTGTTCTGAGAGCTCCTGGATATCTGGATCCATAGCTCTGGTGGAGATTGGGACAGGAGCTGGGGGAGTGAATACATCCTCATTTAGGGGAGCCCTGGGGAAGAATAAGCAGAAAATCAATCTACTGGGGGAAGCACAAGTTTGCAGATAAATACACACACATGCACAACCACCATACACCCATACTCACACACAATGACAAGCAAATATGAGGAATGATTAGATTCCAGATAAGAGGGATAGTCTGAACACGGAGCTAGGAGATGGAATGTTATGTCTACAGAACAAGTATTTTGGCCAATATACAGAGAATGTGAAGGGAATGTGCAGTTATTGTGGGGGAAAAAAGCAATACAGTATGTAAAAGACCTTATGGTATTTGGAAACATGGAAATCAATTAGGAAGGTCTGAAATAGGGTGGTTGTAATATAAGTCAAGAAAAGGTGATGGATACAAGAAATACTGTACAAGTAGAATCAAAAACACTTAGTAAATGATTAGATGTGAAGTAAAAGGAAGTAAGAAAACAAAATTAAAGATGACTCCTAGACTAAGAATGATCTTTGACAGAATATGGAAATTAGGAGGAAGGATAGATTAAGGGAAAGATAAGGGAAAGATAAAAAGTGTTATTTTTGACATGTTAAGTTGTAAATGCCTTGGAGGAGTTTCAGGTAGAGATGTACAATATGTATATTAATAAAGCAAGTTTGAGGTTCAGAAAAGAGATATGGGCTGGATACAAAGAACTAAGTCATGACACATATTATATCAAATTAAAGTTGAATTCAGTTGAGCTGCTGAGATTAATGAAACAGCATAGAAATAAGAAGGAAGGACCAAATGCAGAAAGTTCAGGTGAGAAGAATTATTCAGGATTGGCAAACAGAAAGGAATATAGGGTAACAGAACAACAAGACATTCAAGAAAAGTCATTATAAAGTTGAATTGGTAAACTAAAGGCCCAGCTTTTGAAGGGGAGAAAGTGAGGCTAGAGCACAGAAAACAGCCTGAGGAAGCAGTGAGGAATACTAACTAGTTGTGAAGATGGAGAGTAGATTTAGAAAGTATGAAGGACAAAGAGGAGTAAAGAGATTGTGAAGCTAGAAGGTGGAGAAGAGCTCAAGTCCATTTCTCACCACTTGTTTCCCAAATTCTCCAAGTATGCTTAAATTTTTGGATTATCCTAGATTATCCCCTTCAGCTCTCTTCCCTCTCTCTCCCTACTTCATCAATTTTTTACCCTAATAGGATAGATACTCACGTTCGAACTTTGTGTCTACCCAAAACAAAGGCCACTTTTCGGCTCCAGGGATGGACAAAGCCAGCCCAACTGGTGTCCATGGTGACATATTCTCCATTTCGGGCACAGAAGCGGATAGGGGAGTGGTCAAAAGGTTGACCTGATAGCTGCAAAACTGTAGGATGATGAAGAGGGAAATTAGGTTGGTGGAAATGATAAAGGAAGCAGAGTTAACTGAGGGCTATATATAGTACAGGGGGAAAAGGCATGTCAGAGGCAGAGATGTGGAGGGAAAAGAACTGCTGGAAGAGAGAAAAGAAGAAAAAGTAGAGAGGTACACATCAAAGGGCAAAGACTAAATAAAAGAAAAGGACAGCCCATTTTGGGGACTTACTTTTTTTGTGGATTGCCAACATGAGAGGTCGGTCTTCAGGATGCAAGAAAAGGAGCACTGGTGCCCCCAAAAGGTCCTGAGGCAAGTATCCCAGCAATGGGGCAGCCCTAGAAGGTGAGGTAACAATGAAAGGGATCTCAGTCCCCAAGGCTTTTGCTCTGAATCCCCTGATTTTCCATATATCCAGGTATCCCATGGTTCAGTCCTATTTAGCCTCAGGATGTTTCATTATCATTCTAATCTCATATATTTTACAAAATCTTGGCACTATATCAAATTGCTCGCCATCCTGAGGAGATGGCAAAGAAGGGAGGGAGATGGGAGAAAAAATTGGAATTAAAAATCTTATAAAAAATGATGAAAACTATTTTACATATAATTGGGAAAAATAAAACATCATTAAAAAAAAAAAAAAAAAAAAAAAGAATCTTCCCCCTTGGACTTTACCTTTCATCTACATCTTGGAAAAGACAGCTGGGTGTGTGACGTGTAGTGAAGATCCTCTTGTCTGGGGGAATTCTGGGAGCTGGAAAAGACAGGAGTGATCATCATCTGGAGTCTTTTCTGGCAATTACTCCACCACCAACCTTTCTTACCGAACAACTCTAGCCTTTCTACTCCCATCATTTCCTCTAGCCCCAGCTCTCTCCTAGAATCACATTTTAGAACTAGAAAATAATTCAAGGGATTATCTAGTCCAATTCTGTACCGAAGCTAGAAAGGCCTTATTATCTTTCTTTGCAGGGATGAGGTCATCAGGACACAAGAGGATATGTATGAGATCTTCCCAAGGTCACTGAGTTAAATGAGTGAGGGAGGAAAGATTAGAGAAACCTCATTTCTAATGCAGAATTTGAATGATTCTTAAGGAAAAAAAAACTAATGGGAGTCAAATTCCCTGCCTTTCAAAGATTCCTTTTAAGTTAGAAGTCTGAGGCATTTTCTTTTGTTATCCATAAGTGAATCTCTTAGACCTCATTCTTTCTAGATTTCTCTGTTCTCTCTGACCCTTTCTCTTCCGGGTTCACCCCCTCAGAATTCCTTTCTACTTACCCTCATAGCCAGAATGAATTCGTTCAGCAATTAGGAGACAGCATGGTTGCACTGGGGCTCCATCTGAGAGCTGGATCTTAGTTACATAGGGGGTCAGTCGAAATGGCTGGTAGCGGGGACTTGGTTCCTGATCTGGGCCACCCCTGGTTTGGGGGAAGTATGAAACAAGAAGGGTCACAGGAGGAACAGGGAAAATGAATGGATACCTTCTTTCCCTTATCCACCCAATCACTTCAGACCACAAGCTCATGACCCTTGAAACCAAGAGACAGAAATGAAGAGGATATCTAAGGCAAAGACAAAAAATTACTGAATAAATAGCCCTTCTGCTGTCTTTCTGATCTGCACATTGTGCTGTTCTTTTCTTCAACTTACCTGATCCTGCAGAAGACTGATTTCTCCTGTGTGAAATCCATGGGGCCTGAACCTGGGGAGAGACAGTGAAGTAGAGTCAGTGTAACCATGCCTACAACTCCCAGGCCACTTCCCTTAACTAGGAGATCTCCAAAGACACAGAAACTGAAATCTCAAAGTCTATTCACTCTCATTCCTTCTATGGTTTCTTGCCTTTGCTCTATTTTATTTCATATCTCACACTGGCCCCACCTCCAAGATTTCCCCAGTCCTCACCAGCAGAGGCCCGGGAACCCCACGTGGGTAGGCGAGATGGGGCAGTGGAGCCATAGAAGACACCTACATCCTGGGGGGCCAACAGCTCTGAGAACCGCGCACCCCGGAAGACTTCTCTCTTACAGTGCAAAAGAACAGCTGCCTGATCCGAAATGTAGACAATCCGGCCAGTGAGAAAAGAGACAGCTACAGAGAAAGTATCCTGAGGAGAAAAGAGTAAAAACAAAAAAGGCTGAGGTCAGAAGCTGGCCAGTTCAGTCATCAATAGAATATTGCCAGGGGAAGAAAATGTTAGGGAAGGAAGAATAAGGAGCTAAAGAGAAAAGAAAAAGAGATCTGAGAGGGTGGAGAGAAGGAAATGGAAGAGGGAGGAAACAAGCTATTTTGTACCAGATACCATGCTAAGCACTGTACCAATATCATCTCTTTTGATTTTCATAACAACCCTGGGAAATAGGTACTGTTATCATCCCCACTTTATAGCAAGACACTGGAGAGGTAGGTACCAAAAATGTGTGAGGAAGGGAAAATCAAGACAAAGAAGGTAGAAAGGTGAAGGGAAGAAGAAGAAACTAAAGTCAGAGCTAGGGGAGGGAGAAACAGACTGTAAGAAAAAAGAAGAAGAAGGAAAGGGAAGAAAGAAAAAAGACTAGATAGCTGACCTGATTTCGGAGAGTATACTCAGATGTGATGTGTTCTAACTCCTCCAATGTATAGCTGGACATGTCCATGGAACAAGATTGCCCTTCTTCTAACTTCCACTGCTGGTAGTAATCTTGATTGGCTGCAGAGGGGGTAGGGTCCAGTTCAGGAGTGCTTCCTTTCCATTAGAATCATCATAGTAACAACTAACATTTATATAGTATTTACTATGTGTCAGGCACTGTTCCTTTGAATCCTGCTGGCCTCTACACCTAGCTTAGCTGTTGATTCCCTTGTCCCCTGCATCCAACCTCTTTCTACTCCTCAGTCCCTCTTAAGTTCATTCTCCCTCTTCCCTTTATGTCTCCTAATTCCTTCCAAGGCCCTGGTCTCTTTGCCAATTCATTTGCTTCTCTACAATCTAACCTCATTAGTTCTAAATTGTAGCTTACCCTGTACTTGTTTAACACAGGCAAGTGCATATTGCAGGGTGGCCAAAGTTCCTGATCGACCCTTTCCTCGGCGTTCTGGTGGAAGTCTACGTTTTAGTTCTCGGAGGGCGGTCATCAGCTCCTTCTGTGTTCGTGCCCGGGCTGACTGCTCACTGCTACAGGGGAAAAAATGGTAGAGGGAACAAAACATATCAATTACCAGGAATTAGACACCCTGCACCTCCAGAAGGTATAATACACAACCCCAGCCATATCACACCCCACACACAAACAGCTCTTCCTCCCGGCAAATGTTCAACTCCTATCCCATTGTTACCTGCAGCCACTGGTTGATGGGTTATCCTGCTCAGAGCTGGCACTTAAAAGGCTGTAAGCAATGGAACTGCTCGGAGGAGATGGGCTCTGAGAGTTGGTGCTACGGAAAAATAGAGACCATAAAAATAAAAGTGTTTAGCACCTCATCATCACACAGTAAGTGGGTTTGGAACCTATTAACACAAAGACCAGGTTCCTCATCCCAAACCATCTGATTCCCATTTTCCTAAGTTTCCTTGATTCTTTCAAGCCCCTAGATAGACCCTTATACAATTTCCATATCTATTATTCACATCTCTCCTTATTCTTAGGTTCCATCACCCCATTATCCTTTTTCTTACCTCTTGCTGCTCTCTGTTGTCTCCAGCAGGGCAGAGTCCTTCCCATGGTCAGAAGAGGAGCTGTGAGAACTATGCTGGGAGGTACCCTGGGATTCTGGTCCATTGGATTCATTGCCACTTGAACCATTGCTGTTTGCATCTGTATCATCTGCTAGGCCAGGACCAGGGCAGGGTCTGTGTTCGGGGGGCCCAGGGGATTGGGATCCCCTTGAATCAAACCCTTCACCAAGCCCAGGGCCTGGACCCCCTGCCCCACTGCCTCCCTCAATAGCGCCATTCATGGTGGTACCATGGGGAGAACAGGGGGAGAAAATCAGTGAAGGGGGAGAGGCCACTTTGAGGGAATACAATAAGGCCCTTAAGGCCAGGAGTTGCCTTGGTCAGTAAGAAGGGAGGGAAGAAGTGGCAAAAGGTGAAGTCAGTGAGGACTGTGGGGAGGGATCACTGCTGGAACCTGGAGGATGGAGAAAGAAGGGGAAAAGAAGAAGAGAAAGAAGGATTCTCATCCTCTAGCACTTGTTTTTTTTTTCTGCTCCACCTCTACTCTGGTGGCTGATTACTCTTCCCACATAAACCTAGGCAAACTTCCAACTTGGGGTAGCTGCCCTCAGGCCACACAAGTACCCAAAAGTCTCAAAGTGTTTATTCCCCTCAATGAACCTGGGCCAAAGCTCTTAACTCTTCCCTCTCTGATGTTATTTTCTTAAATGGTATATTCAACAGATCCTGCTCTGGACTCCAGGAAAAATTCTTCTCTAAACATGAATATATTCATCATAGATCATAGACTTTAGAGCTAAGAAGAAATCTTAGACTGCTAATTCAATATCCTATTTTTATAGATAAGGAAATGGAAGAGTCTAGACAATTTGCTGAAAATTACACAGACAGTAAACAGAGCTGATATTTGAACCCAAGTAACTCCAAATCTAGTACAATCTAGTATAATACAACTATTATATATATATATATGCATATAAAATTCCAAAAAAGATTATACTATCTATAATTAATTATGTGAACCTTAAAGTACTATACAAATGTGACATTCATTCCCACCTGATTTCCATTAATGTTTGAAAAACTTTATTCTAGAACAGACTGAAACTATAGGAAGATAAGGAAGGGAAGCTGAAAACCGGTAGGTTAAAGGAGTCAATATGCACAGCAGAAAATGGCTTTGGAGTTATAAGAATTGGGTTCAGATCCTCACCTCTGACACTTGTGACCTCTTAACTGCCTTAATGAATAACACATCTTCCTTCTTCACCTTTCTGCTTCTATTTTCAATGATGATGCCCTTTTCTCCTCCAGGTTTTCCTGATATGGTTTTCCCTTGGTTCTTCTCCAACCTCTCCAACCTCTCCAACCACTCCTCCTCAGTCTCCTCTGCTAAAGATTGATCTAGGTCACTCCTGCTAATCACAGATGTCCTCCCAAGATAGTATACATACTATCTGCTAGGGATCTCATCAATTCCCAAAGGTTCAGTTATCCTCTCTATGTGGATGATTCCCAGATCCACATATCCAGAATGAGTCTCTTTCCTAAACTCCAGCCATCTACTGTCTTTTGGACATCCTGAACTAGATGCTTCCCAGGCATCTCAAATTTAACATGTCCAAACATAGATGACTTCTATTTATCCCCAAATTCTTCTTCTTTCCAACTTCCACTTTACAAGGAAAAAACCACAATCCTCACAATCATTCTGGATTTATCCAATCTGTTACTAAATCATGTTTTAATTTTTACAATCTCTCTCATGGGTTTTCCCTTCTCATGACTGCTCCTCTGGACTATTCAATTGTCTTGAGTCTCCCCACTTCAATCCACCTTCCATTCAGCCTCCAAAGTGATTCTTTTAAAACATAGGTCTGACCCTATCATCCTGCCACACTCCCAAGCCCCAGAAACTCCCCCCAAAATATAAAATTATCTGTTCAACATGTAAAACTCTACAAAGTTTCCTTCCTGCCTTCTTTGTTACCCGTCCTGATGATCCAGTCACATTGACCTGATAAGTGCACTAGGCTTTGCACTTGTTGTCCCTCCTTCTTTTTCAACACTTAAGTTTCTCTCACCTACTCCAAGTCTCAGCTCAAATCCCACTTTCAGAGGGAGGCCTATCCCTCTCACCTCCTGCCTTCCATCTACTCTGCCTATATCTTGTATCTATCTTGTCTGCCACATTAAACAGATAGCAGCCACAGTACTTGCTTAAGACAAGTTATTTAACCTCCTTAGGTCTCAGTTTTCTCATTTATCAAATGAGGAAGTTGGATTAATCTATTACTGAAGTCCCTTCCAGTTCTAGATCTGTGATCCTTCTCCAGAGTTTTCTGAGACAGCAAGTCTGGCACAGATGAGGGAATTGAATGTGAACATCTCCCCTCTATTGTCATTAAGGTACTGACTTTGTAAGTAGAGAAGAATACACCTTTATTTCAAAGGGAGTGACACTGGGAGAATAGCTCCTATATTTAGGATTCATGGGCTAATTTTATCTAGGGAGAGGAAAAGAGATTGGGGGTGGGGCTGGAGGAGGGCCCACCTCCACTGCACATGCGCTTACTATACCAGCCACATATTTCAGCTAAAAGCGCTCCTGTAGCTCTTACGTCAGTGACTGAGCTCAGTGGTTGCTGGAGAAACCCAGAAGCCCAGAAGAAGGCATGGAAGAGGGAAGGGAGGAGGAAGAATAGGATGATTGCTTTTTCTTCTTTTCTTCCCTTTGGTGAGGTAGAAGGGGAATCACACTTCAATCCATGTGCCTGCTGCAAACATGTGTAGGAATAGAAATATGAGTGGGAGATGTGATCCAAATCCAGCCTAGGGACCCTAGGGAACAGGAATGGACCTTGCACACAATCTTTCCCTCCCATATCACCTCAGTTTAACACCATTTCAAATGAGGAGTAGGAACTGATATGCCTGAGTTGCTAAAAAGCAGAAATAATGGAGGGGAGAGAGGAGTGGAGAAGAGTGAAAGGGACAGGATAGAGGCTTCAGTTGCTACCTGATACCCTATCCCCTCCTCCACAAGATTCACAACCCCAAATAACCATATAGTTGGTGGCTATTTTCTTCTCCCCATTTCCTAGGAATTCAGCTTCTATGTCTTTAGCCCCTACAGATTTCCCTTTTCCTTTTCTTTGCTCTTCTAAAAGCAAGACACTAACATCTAAGTCTGGAGTAGGGAGCAACATAGCAAATGTCCATTTGTCTGTCTAGACTCCCTCCCTCCGTCCCTTTTTGTCTCCTAAACATGTTTCTTTCTCAACCAAGTATTTTCTAAACCAGAGCCAGGAGAAGGAAGAAGGCTGCAGCCAACAGCAAGAACTAGGTCTGGGAACGGGATGTTCTAACCTCAGCCTCAGCTGACATCACAACAGGCACTGGGCCAGGGATGGGGGAAAAACTGCCAAAGGGAGTTCCTGCTGTGGTAATAAAGCCAGGGAGCAGAAAGGAAAGAATACAGTGAAGGAATACTACTTCTGAGGATCCTAAGAAAAGTTGGACCTCTCATAAAGACAGCTGTGAGCCTGGGATAAAATGGAGTTCCTACAGGTAACACGGGTCATTGAGAAAATGATGGAAGTGGGGAGTGGGGTGGGAGGCATCAAGAAGATAAGATTAAGAGACTAGATTTCTGAAGAAAGCAGTTGTAACTGTTAAAAACTAGTGCTAGAGAGCAATCAATATGATCTTAAGTGTCTAGCAAGAACACTTAGGGGACTGTCAGAATCAGAAGGGTAGCAGAGTGTTGGAGGGAGTAGCTGAGGGCAACTTGATACAGTTCAGTCATGCATTAAGTTCTGGTGGGGGGAAAAGGAAGCTGAAAGGAAGCTTGCCAGAGATGGGGGAGGGGAGAGAATATCTAGTGGTTCAGAAAAGAGAAAAAAACAAGACTTACTTGTAAAGTTGAAACCCTGGATTCTCAGAGGATCAAGGAAGCAGCCTGGGAATAGAGGCTCTGAGGCAGGATACAAGAGTGCTGTTGGGTGGATCTAATCTCTAGTGCCCCTATTTGCCAAGTCCTTTCCGCTGCCTCGGAAAGGAGAACTTCTCTAAAAGCAGAGAGGCGGGTTGCATAATGACAGGCACTGGCCGTCATTGGCTTCCAGCCTGCTGATGCACAAGCCCTACCTCTGATTGGCTGAGGATCCCGGCAAGTGCCTGGTTGGTCAGCCACCCCCACTGAGGTCAGGGCTGTTACACACACGGGGCTGCACGTGGACTTGGGTGCTGGCACTTGGGCGAAAGGGCCCAGTCAGTACATTAGGATAATATATGTTTTTATAAAGCAAGGCCAAGAAGAATGGTGAGTATGTGTAAATGATCATAGCTTTGCAAGATTAGCTAGACAATCTGATTCTTTAAAAAGATCAAAAGGAAGAGGAGTAGAGATTCAGAATCAGAAAGGATAAGATACTGATTCAGGATAGTATAGGGGAGAATACATCCCTTGTCTTGTTAATGATTCCATACCCTATCAGAAATGTGAACTTCAAGCCCTTCAGATGCCTGGGGATAGTGAACTGGGACAGGCCTGGGGCAATGAGGTAATCCTGGCTAAGACCCCTGAATCATCTCCACTCAGGTGTGCTTGCTGTGAGCAGAGAAGATATAATGTAAGGGGCATCTGGAGACAATCAGGAATAGAAAAGGGCAACTAGAACCAATCAGGATTTGATGTATGTGGGGGAAGGAGGAAAGGTGAACAATGAGGGTAGCACCTAAAACCCATTAGAATTTAGTGGCAAAAGATGCTCTCCACCTCCATTAAGAAAGGCAAAGTGTCCCAATGACCAATCAGAAAAAAAGGTCTCTCCAGCTGCCTATTCAGTGACTTCTCTTTTCTGATTCTCTTGGATACCACAGGAAGGCTGAGAAGACTGGGAGGTTAAGAACAAGACTTGAGATATGCCAAAAGGGACCCTGGAGGGGGGAGAAGTGAATGGGATCTGGAAATAACCAGGGAGGGGAAAAAGCACTCATAGCCATCTTTACAGATTTGTTTTAAAATGTATTGGTTTGCTTATTTGTCTTTTTTTTCTTTCCTTCCTTTTATTAAAAATATTCTTTGCCATATGGAATGGCTCTCTGGGAGGGGGAAAAGGGAAACAAAACACATTGGAAACAAAAAGATATCAATAAAATTTAATTAAAAAAAAAGTGAGAAAGCCAGTGGCAATATACTTTTAGGTTCCTAAAGCAACAAAAAAGAAGAAACTAAAACCCAATGAAAAGAATTAATCAGAAATCTGGATGCTAGAAACAGAAAATATGTTTTTAAAAATATCTAGGTACTAAGAATATGCAGGATTTGGAAGGTTATGAGAAATGGAGGTTAAGAGATGGGAAGGGAAGTATGAGCACAAGTTTGAGGAAAGTTGTTTTTAAGGACTGAAAGCTCCGCCACCCCCTTCCCGGAAACATAGCCATATGTGGAGAAGACTCTAGAACTGCTGAAATAACTAGGCATGGGGTGCATCAATCCCTCCCTGTCACATGTGCTGAGCTTTCCTTAATAATAGTCTCCTTTTTATAATGGGGTGGGGAGAGGAAGAATGAGGGAGGCTTGAGATCTTTTAAGTTATGAAATAACCTTGTGAATCAGAAGGGAACAAAGGGAACTCAGATTTCTTTTTAAATTATTAAAAAAAAAAATTCCCTGTAGCCCAAAACATACACTTCCCCTATTGTTCTTCTTTATTAAGTCCTCTTCTCTTAAGTCGCAGGTATTTCTCTCCCAATCAGGATCTTTAGCCCTCTCCATCTTAGCTCTTTTCTGGAACCTTGCTTTTAGGAATACTACTCCTTCCAGACTGGGTGGAATCATTCCACCCTCATCCAGCACATAGTAGGCATTATATAAATGCCTATTCCTTTCCCCTTCTCTACCTCTCTCTTTATCCTCCACACTCCCTCCCCACTGACCAGTTTACTTCTATTCAGTCGCACTGTTCCCACAGTAACAGAGTCCTGCTGCCGTCAATGGAAGGAGAAGGAGCAGGTAAAGGAGTGACGTCAAAGCAGAGGAAGAAGGCAGGCTAAAGGCGGGGCAAAGTAGCTTGGAGAATGTGGGGCAGGGAGCCTGGAAGCCTGGTGAAGCAGTGGTTTGGGAGGCAGCCAGTAGGAGGGCGGTGGCCAGAGCAATGAGAACATCTTGTTCTTTTGGCAGGCAGCCTAGGACATGCAACCGTCCAGTCCTGGCTCAGTCTTCACCCCCTTCCTACCCCCACCCTCTTCCTGTCCCAAAGCCAGATGTTCCTAGAGACACAGAATTGAGGGGGAATGGATGGTCAGCTACAAGACCCAATCATCAATTCTTTTCCTCCCACAATTAACCATATTAGCTCCAGACTTTCAAGTTCTACCATCACAGTCTCTTAATTGTACCCCAAATTTGCTCACATAGCCATAAAAAGCAAAGGTGTGGAAATCTGAGTCCTATAAGGCTAACAAATATTTTTAATTCCTTATCTTCTAATTTCTCCCCCCTCCCCCTTGCAATACAGTACAAAGGTATAGGTACAAAATAAGAAAACCACAGCACAGGGCAGACAGTAACTAAAGAAATCTACGAGAAGGTTCAAAGGATCATATAATATTCTCACTAGAAGTGAGCTGGGCCCCTATGGAGGAGAGATTTGACAGCAGGCAGCATTAGGTAAGAACTGATAGTAATTAAGTACTTGAAAGAACACAATAGTTGGGAATGTGGCTGGGTTAAGGGGGGGGGGGAGGAGTGAGAAGGGTTTCCAGGAAGAGGGGAAAATTAGGACATTTGGGGCTTAGATACCACCTTGATCAAAGTCCCTCAAAGTTTCTTTATTATATTTATATAAAGGTAGCAACAATAAGAATTTCATTCCTAGGGTACATCCAAAAAGGAGTTCCCTACTCTGCTTTTAGTCCTGTTCCATATCTAACACTCTTTGACAAAGATTCTCAACTCTAGTGCCCGTGAGAGATGTCACTCACTAATATGTAATTCTAGTATATTCCTAATTTTTGGCCTCATTCCTGGAACCCAGGTATCCAGTACCTCCCAGCCTGTTGTTCTATCCTTCCCCAAACTCAGTAATCTGGCCCTTTAGCATCCAGTTCTTTTACCAGCCTCTGAAAAAACCCAAGAAATTGCCTGCTCCCTTCTATCAGACTCCACTCTATTCAGGAGCTAAACTATTCAATCTCTTCTTCACATCTATAAGCATTATCTTCCTTTATCTGGAATCCAACACTATTATAATTTTCTATATACTGATATGAGTGTTACCCTCCTCAATGGATGCTCAAACAGGTCCTGGGATCTTCAGAGCATCATTTCTTCCAAAAGCAAAGTAGCTTACTGGCTTAGGAGTCAAAACTCAGCTTTTTTAGCCATAGTTCTGCCAAAAATTAGCTATGTGACTTACTTTCGATAGGCCTATTTTCTGATCTGTAAAATGGGGAAAACAGGGCTGAAATATTTTAATTTCTACTTATAGGCAGAATATTGATTTTATGATTACCTTTCCCCCCCAAATTCTCCTAATCCCATAACAAAGGAATTGAGGTTAAAAAATAGTTATTTAATCTGAAAAAGAATTTCCTTTGTGTTTTCCAATCATGTCTCTCATATATCTCTATTTTTCTCATTTGGCTCAACGATCCTGAGATTAACCCAAACAGCTCCAAATCTAAGACAGATATTTCCTCAAGAAGCCGATTTTATTCCAGTCCCTATAAGCTTGGATATTAGAATCCATCAATATTGGGTTTATGCATTTCATGAGTTCATCTCCAATTGTCCCAAATTTAGTAGTAAAATAGCATGCTTTTCCATTTTTCAGTTTCCATGTTTCAACTTGCTCCACTGCATACTAAATGTACACACACACTTAGTACTAGACTTAGGAGTCAGAAGATACCTTGGCTTGAATTCTGTCATATAGGAAAATCATAATGTCTCAACTTCAGATTCATCGTCTATAAAATGAGAATGATATTTTCTATAACATCTATTCCCAAAAGGTCCTTGTGATAATAATAGCTAGCATTTATACAGTGATCTGCAAAGACTACAAAGTGCCTTACAAAGATCTCATTTTATCAGCTGAGATAATTTACATTTATAAACCTCAAAGGCTACATAAATCAACTATATGATTATCACAAACTCTGTCCTGATGCTGAAGAAACTAGCCTGCTCAGACGATACAAGACACTTCTGTTCCCTAAATATCTACTTTTCTCATTCTTTTGTCTGGTTCACAGGCCAATCCAAACCCTCTATGCCTCTACCTCTAGCAACAGACAACACTTTTCCAATTCCTCCAAATGACGACCATGCATCTGAATCACCACATCCCATACAACGATAATTATAATTTTTACGGGGAAGAGTTGTGCTGCTAATACTCTTATCATGAAACTTCACCTACTCCTAGAAGTTTCCCCAAACCTAACAAGAATGATTTTTCCTATCTTTGTGCTTTGCTCTTATCTCTCATGCCCCATCACATTTAGCCGTGAATTACAGAATTAATTTCCTGTTTGTTTATCCCATCTTCCCCCACTGACCCGAAGCTTCATGATGCCCAGTTTCACGATGCTGGGGGTCGGAGTGTCTTGCGGTACAGCCTCCTCCCGCCCCCCGCTGGACAGTGCTCCACATTATCACACAGTCTAATGGTCGCTGCCCCCGACCCGTGAGAAAGCTCACCGCAGAGATGGATCAACATACCACCGCACACACGGATACACCCACGCACGCACACCTCAGGTTTCCATTGCTTCCCCTCGGAAACAAGGTCGCCCATTGGCAAGAGGCTGAAAATCTTGATCCTGGGGCTGTCGGTACAAGACACTCAATTACTTTGTACCTCAGTTTCTCCCTCCCCTGGATGGCTTAAGCCCCGGCGACTGTTAAAAGAAGGACGCGTTCACAATCAACCTGCCTCCCTCTTCGCACCCGCTGGCCCGTCCCCACTCACCGCTCCCCAGTTTTCAGCAGAGATCCGGGTTTCCGAAGATCCAGGGTCTGGGCTCAAGCACACAATACTCTTTCTCTTTAAGGGTCCAGGTCGGTTCCACCAAGAGCAGCCCCCTACCGAGCCCGCGCGGGATAGCACCGCCCCTCTGCCCGGACGCCACGCCCTGGACGTGCTCATTGGTCTGGGCGCGCCCGACCCATGCCCCGATCCGCGTGCCGCTGGACCGCCCCCTGTGTCCGTCCACGCACGTCTCCTATTGGGTCCTGTCAGTCCCCGCCGTTTCCTCATTGGTCCCGAAGAAGCCGAGCGCGGATACTCCACGTGCTCTCGGGCCCCACCCCGCCTCACATTGATTGCTAGTTTCCCGACCGGAAATCGCGTACTTTTTACTTTCTCAATGGTCATTGGCAAATGAAAATTTATTTGGCTTACCTCGTCCCAAGCCGCGTGAGAAGATCCCGCCCCTAGACTATTCTCATTGGCCATCTTTGGAAGGAGCTGGAAGAGACACGTGCAGGGCGCCTCACGCGGCCACTTGTTTACCAGTACTCAGCTGAATTTTTCCGTGATGTCACGGGTACCAAGTGCCACAAGATCAGCGCAGGCGCGGCTAGGAGGGGAGAATAGGCGAGTGAGGGTATCTTGGCGGGAGCAAAGGGATGGGATAAGGCATAAAGTTCCTAGAAAAGAAAGCTATCTGGTGCTTAATTGGAAAGGTTTGGTGTGGAGTGGAATGGGGGAAAGGGTATCCCATAGCAGCGCGTGTGGCGCAGGAGCCATGAAGACGGAGGACCTTTTCGACTGGATTGGGCGAGGTAGAAAATGGAAGGGCACGAAGCGCAAATGCCATCTATTGATCAATCAGGGAGCAAACATTTATTAAGCACCTACTGTTGTGCCACGCACTGCGCTAAGGGGTCCGGATACGTTCACCCCACATTTCCAGCTCCTGGGAGCTCACAATCTAATGTGCTAATAACTATGGTCACGCAATATGTATATTGGACAAATTGGGGATAATCTAAGGACCCGAGAAGGAGGGGATACTGACACTGCTGCAGCTTCAAAATTATGAGATAAAGTACTTTAAAACCCTTAAAAATATAACTTGTTGAGGTGAGATGTTTCTCTGAGATTGGAGCGGCTGACAATCACAACTCTAGGGTGTGCGAATTAAAGCAGTGAGATACAATAACCTTCTGGGATATTGGATGGGGGATACTGAGGTTGGTGGAGGTAGTGTACTACTTAGAGAAGTGTGAAGGCTGAAAAACTGAGGGCTCGGTGTCACATTTTTTTCAAAATCATCTTAATTAAGCAAATTTCTTCTACCAACGCAGATTTTTATATCTAATAAGATGACAATATTTAATTCTGCAACATATGAGAATTGTACAGCACTGAAACAGATTGGGACTGCGCCCAGAGGTCAAGACAGTATTCATCAGAAGCTGGACTGTCTTTAATAACTATTCATTGCTGCCTTTGTATAGTGATAATTATCACTGAAATGAGGCGTAATAATCTGGAATTGAGAGAGGAGTGGTGGAACTCAGAATATGGAACTTGGAAAGATGGAATATGGAATATGGAGCTACGATAATGATTGAGGGGGTTGAACTAAGATTAGGGGATTAGCGTGTTGAAGTCACTTTTCTCAACTTCAACTCCTTCCCCCCCCCCCCAATCCTCAATCACTTGCCAAGTCTTGATTTTTTTATTTCTGCAACATCAATCCTTTTTATTCACACCTTAACCACTCTAGTCCCTCATCATTTCTTACCTGGGTTACTGAAATAATTTTCTGATTTGTTTCCCTGCCTCAAATCTCTTCTCTTTCCAGTTCATCCTACAGCTGCTAAGGTGGTACAGAGATCTGATCAATATGTTACAATGATTCCTTGTTGCCTCTAGCGTAACAAATTTTACAATTATATACAAAAAATTTTGGCAAACTGACTCTAGCCTACTGTTCCAAATTTACTCCATTACTCCCTTTCACAAGTCCTGACAAACAGGCATACCTGTTGTTGTTCATAACAATCTAGCTCATGTCACAGTAGCTTCAAACAGAAATTCATTCTCTTATTAAGGGGAGAAATTGGGCAGTGAGGGTCTTGTCAAGAGCATGCTCTACTTGATGTGAACCAGCTTTTTGACTATCTAATGGAAGGCCCTTCTCTCTCCTCTACCTAATCCTCTGTACCTGGAGATCCATACTCAAAGATCATAATCATAGGGGATCAGTTCTCAAGTTTATAGAGGATTGATCCTCTATTGGTCAATTCTCTAAGTGAGAGGGAAATTGTCCTCAAAAGTAAAAGGATGCTGTATGGTCTAATGATCTTGGTGGACTTGTTTTAATGGCCATTTGAATTCCTTTATGATATCTTTTTAAAGCTTTTACAAAGGGATGTTAACTTTGAAGATTAAAAAAAAAAAAAAAAAAAGAGCAAACATTTCTACCCACCTCCTCAGGGGAACACTTCTATTGTATGCTATGTTGATCCTAGGGAGAACAAGTTCAGACTTAACACAATTTCTTTATGGAATTATTTCTACCAAATTCACATATAAATATTGCATCTCTGAAGTTAAGTTTTGAAGACTGACTGCAAAACCTAGCATGGACTGAACTTCAGCAATGTCAGACTCTTAGACTCAATTTCTTGGCATTTTGAAATTCAGAAAGCCATTGCCTCTGATTTCCCTCATCTGAAAAGAGAGAATAAAAAGTGACACAAGCAAAGAGAGAAGTCCTAAGGATTTATAGAATTATCTCTGATGTCATTAGCCAGGAAGTGAGCTACAGGAGTGTCTTCACTATCCTTATATCATTTAGATGAAGCATTGCAGAATAGATTACCTACTGAATATTGCCATTTTTCTGCCTTTCTATTTGTCTTCTTGGAAGCTTTTGACACTACTGTATATTTATACTCTTGAATAGTCTCTCCTTCCTTCATTTTTGGTACCAGCTTTGTTTTAACTAGTATTTTCTAATACCTTCAGTCTCCTTTTCTGTATCATGATCTATTTGTCTTCTGACTCCAAACTTTGTGTAAACTAAGTATGGAAACAGTGATTCACTATATACTGAGAAAAGGTCAAAATGGGTAAATTATTTAGACATGAAGGGTGAAATAAGCAAGTTAGGGGAGCATGGAATATTTATGTGTCAGATTTATGGATAAGGGAAACAATAGAGGAGCATTATGGGATCTAAAGTGAATAATTTTATTACATCAAATTAAAAAACAAAACTACTGCAGCTAAGAAGAAAAGCAGAATACTGAGGGAATTTTTTTACAGCAAGTTTCTCTGATAAAGAACTCATTTCTCAATGGGGAAAATAAATCAAATTTATAAGTTTACAAGTATTCCCCAATTAATAAAGCGTATGAACAAGTCGTTTTCAGAAGAACAAATCAAAGCTATAGTGATATGGAAAAATATTCTAAATCACTTTTCATAAGAGAAATGCAAATTAGAGTAACTCTGAGTTACTACCTCACATTTGTCAAATTGGCTAATGCGACAGGAAAGGGAAATGACAGCTATTTTGGAGACAATTTTAAACTATGCCCAAAAAAGATGAAAAATTTGCACCCTCTTTGACCCAGCAATATTGATTATTAAGTTTGTACTCCAAAGAAATCAAAGAAAAAATGAAAAGGTCCTATATGTACAAAATATTTACACTGGCTCTTTTTGTGTTGGTAAAGAATTGGAACTTGAGAGGATGCCCATTAATTGGAGAATAATTGAACAAGTTGTGGTTTATGATTGTGATAGTAAATTATTGTCTTATAAAAAATGATGAGCAAGATGCTTTAGGAAAAACTTGAGAAAACTTAATGATGCAAAATGAAATGAGTAAACCAGGAGAACATTATATATATTAACAGCAATATTATATAATGATCAACTGTGAATGAATTAGTTATTCTCAGCGATACAATGATCCAAGACAATTTTGTTGGACTTTGGATGGAAAATGCTTTCAGAGAAAGCATTCACTTTCAGAGAAAGATTTAATAGAATTTGAATGAAGATTGGAGCATGCTTTTTAAATTTTACTGTTCTTGAGTTTTTTGACCTGTGGGGGTTTTTTTTTGTAACATTGTTAATATGGAAATGTTTTGCATAACTACACATGTATAGTTTATATCACATTGCTTGTCTGTTCAGGGAGGTATGGGGAAGGAGGGGGAGAGAAAAAGAGAATTTAGAACTCAAAATTTTAAAAGAAACTTGACACCTACATCTCACATCCAATACCAAAATAAGGTCAAAATGGGTACATGATTTAGCATAAAGAGTGATATTCTTAAGTAAATTAGGAGAGCAAGGGATAGTTTAACTATCAGATATGTGGAGAAGGGAAAGATTCATGACCAAAGAAGAATTAGAGAACATTATGAAATGCAAAATTAATAACTCTGATTACATTACATTAAATAGTTTTTGCACAAACAAAACCAATGCAGCCAAGATTAGAAGGGAAGCAGAAAGTTGGGGAAAAATTTTTTTCAGCCAGTGTTTCTGATAAAAGCTTCATTTTTAAAATACATAGACAATTGACTCATATTTATAAGAATAGAAGCCATTCCCCAATTGATAAATAGTCAAAGGCTATGAGCAATTTTCAAATGAAGAAATTAAAGCCATCAAAGCATGAAAAAATGCTCTAAATCACTATTGATTAGAGAAATGCAATATAAAACTCTGAAGTACCACTTCATACTTATTAGATTGGCTAAGGGGATAAGAAAAAATAGTAGTACATGTTGGAGGGGATGTGGGAAAACTGGGACATAAATGCATTGCTGGTGGAGTTGTGAAATGATCCAACCATTCTGGAGAGGAATTTGGAACTATGTCCAAAGTGTTGTAAAACTGTGCATATCCTTTGATCCAGCAGTGTTTCTACTGGGTCTGTATCCTAAAGAAATCATAAAAGAAGAAAAAGGACCCACATGTGCAAAAATGTTTCCAACAGCTCTTTTTGTGGTGGCAAAGAATTGGAAAATGAGTAGATTTCCATCAATTGGGGAATGGTTAAATAAGCTATAGTACATGAAAGTAATGGAATATTATTATTCTATAAAATGATAAACAGGTTGATTTTGGGAAGGCTTAAGAAGATTTACATGAACTGATGCTGAGTGAAGCAAACAGAACCAGGAAAAAATGCACACAACATTGTGTTGTGCAATGATCAACTATGACAGATTTGGTTCTTTTCAGCAGTTCAGTGAGCCAAGGCAATCCCAATAAATTTTGAATGGAAAATGCTATCCATATCCAGGGAGAGAACTATGGAGATTGCATGTAGATCCACATTATATTTTCACATTTATTTTTCCTCATGGTTTTCCCCTTTTTTTTTTCTGATTTTCCCTCCCAATATGATGCATATGGAAATATGTTAAAATGTTATCACGATAACAGCAAAAAATATGCAATAATCAATTATGAAAAACTTGGTTCTTCTCAGTGATTCAGTGATACAAAGCAATCCCAATAGACTTTGGACAGAAAATGTCATCTACATCCAGAAAAAGAACTAAAGAGATTGAATAATGTTCACTTCTCTTTCCTGTTTTTTTGTCTCACCCATGGTTTTCCCCTTTTTCTCTCCCAACATGATTCATAAAGTAATATGTATTTAAAATAAATAAATTTACTAGGGAAAAAATGAATGTACATTTATAACAAAAATGTTTTTGGGGGAAATAAAAATAATTTGAAATTAAAAAATAAATGTTTAATAATTTGGTTTACATGTAGTTGAGAAAAAATAAAGAGCATGTCTAGAAGAAGAAAAAGGGTAAAAAGCAGTTCAGCAAAACAAACACACTGTGTCTCTATTAGACAATAGTTATTTGGTTTTTTTTCTTAAGCATGGGGAATACATAGATTGTTTATAGACAGCAAGGGAAAACAGTAGATAAGAAAATACAAAATGAGAGACTAAAGCAAAGTAGGATAAAATGGGTATGATGTAGATAGATTTTGCAATGCAAGATAAGGTAGAAGAGGAAAATAATGACATATGACCTAAAATTTTTCAATAATATTAAGTTCTCTGTTGGGAGTGAAGGAAGATTGTTGATATTAGGAGACTTAAGAAAAGGTTTGCAATAGTTGCTATGGGGAATGATATTCAACTAGGAAAAAATAAAAGGATTACCATGAAGCAAAGAGAACCCAATTGAAATTAAATAAACATAAATTTGTGGTGAGCTCATTTGGGATAGTTGTGTGATTTTCTTCAGCAGACCTCAAATTTTGAGTGGGAGTTGGTGATAAGATTGTTTGGGGAAGATGGGGTAACTAAAATTGGCCAAGTATATCACTGACAAGATAAGGGATTCAAAAGCATATAGTTGAAATGGTTAAGTCTACAAGCAGGTATTGGGAGATTAGGAGAAGAAGGAGGGATAAAGAGACTTGAAGGAGAAAAAAAAAAAGATGGAAGGTTATGATCACAAAGATCTTCAGAATTCAAAATCACAGTGTTTAATGGTGACATCAAAAATGATCATTGTGTGTATAGGAGGTTGGGTATTCTCTATTTATAGAAGATGAAAAACCTAGTAAACAAGGAAGCTGAAGTATTTAAAAGGACATTATCATACATATTAAAATCTACCTATATTAGAACAGTTGTCATGATGAAGAGGAAGACTGATCAGGTACTAAATTCCTTGAAAAAAGCTGGTGGTTTTCATAGGGCTTGGGAGTTAAAATAGATCTGGGTTCAAATTTTGCCTCAGGTGCTTATTACCTCTGTCCCAGGGGGAAATAACCATTCTCAGCCATATTTTCTTCACTAATCTCACCTACCTTATAGAATAAGGATCAAATGAAATATTTGTATCTTGTTATATTATGTAACTGAGACGACTTCATGAACAAAGTGCTTATATAAAAATGTATCTATTACTGTTATTTGGGCAAGGATCTAGATAGGATGATATAGATTAATGAAATGATTTCAAAGGTTTCTGAATGATGGAAGCAATCTGAAAGTAACAGTAAACGAACAAGAAATACACTTTTCCTCTTCTTGAATAAGAATTCTAACAGGAAGTTCTAAGGAAAAGTAATAATAACTAATATTTACAAAACATATTTTATCTTCACAACAGCCCTATTATTAAAGGTTGTATTTTGCAGATGAAAAAAATTAGGATCAGAGAAATTAAGTGATTTATTTCTCCACGATCACACAGTTAGTATGAAAATGGGATTCTGCACTTCTGCTGGAAGTGGATATCTTTGGCCATGAGAAGATCCAATTCAGTTTCCAATTGATCAGTGTGGAACAGAACCAGCTACACCCCGAAAGAATACTGGGAAATGAATGTGGACTGCTTGCATTTTTGGTTTTCTTCCCAGTTTATTTTTACCTTTCTAACTCTTATTTTTCTTGTGCAACAAAAGAATTCGTACACATATATTGTATTTAAGACATACTTTAACATGTTTAACATGTATGAGACTGCCTGCCATCTAGTGTAGGGGGTGGAGGAAAAAAAAAAAAGGGAAAAGCTAGAACAGAAGTGATTGCAAGAAACAATGTTTAAAAATTATCCATGCATATGTTCTGTCAATAAAAAGCTATAATTAAAAAAAAAAGAAAATGGGATTCCAAATTATGTTTCTTCTCACTCCAAAATCAGTACTATTTCCATATTACCCTATGTTGCCTATACATTAATCTTCCTTGTGCACAGTTCTAATCAGTTCATTCCATTGATTAAAGCATTACTCTCATTATTGCCTACAGATTAAAACCTAAATTCCTTAAACTAACATTCATGGCCCATCACTATTTAGTTCCAATCTATTTTTCCAACCTGACCTCCTTTTGCCATAACTTTTGCTCTAGTGAAAAAGGAATACACACAGCCTGAACAGTCTAGCATTTTTCTATCTTTGAAGAAAAAATTCTACTAACAAATTTTCTTACTAGTATAATGAATGGTCTTTCCATTACCCTTTCCTTCCCTCTTAAATCTCTGCTTATAAAAATCCTATCAATCTTACTTCCTCTGATGCCACCCTTTCCATGAACTCTTCCCTAAACCAAGTAGCAGAAAGTACTCTTTCCTTTGAACCGCTAGGACACTATGCCTTATTGCGGTTACTGTGTTGTGTTTTGTATTGAAGTCAGTTGGGGCTCTCTTATCTCCTGATGAAACAAGTAGGCCCTTGAACACAGGGGCAATATTCTACATATTTTCATCCCTAACCACCTAGTAGAATGCACTATCTAAGTATCTATCTAAGTATCTACAAAAAGTAAACTGAATGGAATTGAGGTACCATCAATATATATCTGTATCTATATATTGTGGCTCAATAACTTAGAAACTAGGCAGCTAGATGGAGCAATGGTCCTGGGCTTGAAGTCAGAAAGATTCATCTTCCTGAGTTGAAATTTGTCCTCAAATACTTACTAACGTAACCCTGGACAAGTCACTTCAAACCAATTTGTTCTCATCTGTAAAATGACCTAGAAAACTGTATGGCAAACCACTCCAGTATCTTTACTAGGAAAATCTCAAATGGGGTCATGACATAACTGAACATTTAAACTTGGATACTACAGGAGATTATATAGGCAAGAAGGATCTGAGAACTAGGAACTGAAGAGAAGACAAACTTTTAGGTCCCAGAGCAAAGCAGTTGCTCAGTGTCTTTAAGCCTAGGTTCTCTTACCCAGGTCCTGTCCCTATAAGACCAGACTATAGACTCTGCTTCCTCTGCTTTTGTGTACAAAGCAGCCTGTATACTGGGGGGGGGGGGGATGAGGGGTGGAATGGGGTTAATGGTTCTCTCTCCATCACACAGAAAGGCATTGTAATATAATAAGGAGAACACTGAACAGGACATTAAGAAGCCTAGTTTGGAGCTAGAAACAATGGGTAGAAGCAATGGGATATAGATTTCAGTTCTACATAAGAAAAACATCGACAAATTTAGAGTTATGCAAAAGTGAAAGACTGACTTAAAAGGTAGTGAGTTTGCCTCAGTAGAATAAGGGCTCTTGATCTGGAGTTCATGACACTTGTGTTAAATTATTTTGATAACTACTTCAATATAATTTTTTAAAAAATTTTAGATATTGAAAAACATTTTTCTGTGAGGGGATTTGATGGCTTCACTAGACTATCAAAGAAATCTATAACATAAAAAAGGTAAAGAATCCCACTTCTGGAGGATTCTTGTTCTGGTATGGGTTGGACAAAATATTCTTTTCAGTTTTCTGTTAACTTAGAATTTGTTTTAAAAAAATACTGTGAGGGGCAGCTAGGTAGCACAGTTGGATAGAGCACCAGCCCTGAAGTCAGTAGTTTTTTCATCTCTATAGTAGACTAAATTATCTCAAGTTCTCTTCAAGTTTTACAACCTGTCATTCCAAATCCTGTGATTTCGGGCCAACTCTATCATCTTTCCTATTTCCTCCTCTAGAAAGGATAATGTTCTACAAACCTCAAAAGTTGTTTAAGAGAAAAGAGAGTAAATCATAAAAGTCAATGGCTATGAAAATTTTTTATAAATATAAAGAATTCTTTCTATTATGCAATCCTAATTTCTCCTTGTGGCTAGCTTTGGAATTACATTTCCCCCTTAGCTCAGGTCAGAGCTTCAAGTGTCTTGCTTGCGCAGTCCCCTTTTTTGCTCATTTTCTCTAGCTTTCTCTCCCAGCAACCCTCTCTCCTAGCCTTAAGCTAACCATTCTTCTTCTCTCTCTGAAAGAGTCTAATCCTTCTCACTTTCTCCATATGCATAGCCAACCTATGTCCTCCTCACATTAGAAAAGCCAGTTTCCCCAGTCTGAACAAAGATGGACAAACACTATTTGGTTTCTCATCACACATTTATTTATTGTACATTTTCACAATCTGGATTTGCCACAGAATTGGGGGTATTGAATGGGGCAGGGTAGGGATAGGGAATGGGGAGGGGGTCTAGAACAATACCCCACCCCCACATCTCCACCACCCCCAACCCAGTAGGCAGCTCTCTTTCTTCTCAACCTCCCAGAAAGTAGAATGGAGGAACATGGAGATCTAGTGGCAAGTAAAAGGATTATATCCTTCCCTCCATGTTCTCCCCAAATTGTGCCATTTAAAGAGACTTTTTGACCCTTCTCCTTCAACCACTAACTCCCCTTATCTTAGAGGACCTCATAGGAACCATTTCCTTCTTCCCTTGGAGAGAGGAAGGGATAAAATGTCTCTTCCACCCCCAACAACACATTCTGGCAGTGACTATTTCCCCCTTCCTTGAATTCAGGGGGGCATCCAAGGGAGGTGGGCAATGACAGGACTTTGCAAACCCTCCCCAGAATACCAGGGTGGGCTCTCAGCTCTGTTTCCCACAAGGAGGTGGTTCAGAGGGGAGGAGGTCCATGGAGGACTTGTGAGGTGTTCCTCAGCCCCCTTACCAGACTCCCCACGGCAGTGACAGCCCCTATTGGCTGGTGGCCTCCCCTCCTAGATAAGAATCGGAATGTAACAGGGTTCCCCAATTCATCCCAGCTGGGGTGGGAAGGGCAGGTGAGGGGGACCCTTTTGAGAATGTCAGTGAGTCCCCCTACCAAATATGGGGAGTAGGAATGTGGAGACCCCCAAGTGGCAGAATTATTGGTCCATCAAAACATTTAACTTTAAGACACTTACATACCAGCTGTGGGATTGAGAGTGGGGAGGCATTTTTGGGAAGAAGGAATTGGGAAAAGATGATGATAGATAAGAGTTAGAAGGAAATGGATGATGAAAAAAAATGGAATGGGGGAGGCCCCCATGTGTTAAAAATCAAAGAACCCCTCATTTATGTAAATGTCGTGCAAATAAGGGTAAAATTGAAGGACTCATAGGTGTGTTTTGTGGGTAAAAGAGGGAGACCCAATATAGGTCAGGAGTCAAGAATGACTGAAAAGCAAACCCAAAAGGGTATGGTTGGTTATGTAAATGACATGCTAATTTAAATGCTCAAAGCTCCCAGGAGACACTGTGGAGGAAAAGGTGGCTAAGGGAATCTTTGTCACAGTCCATAATGATTGGATAGTCCATAAATAAGGGGGAGTCCTAGGCCCTGGGAGGAAAGAGATGGGTGGAAGAGATGAACAGCTAAATCCAGGCAAAAAGGAAGATGGAAGAATAGAGAATGTTGCATAGCAAATGCACATGAGGGGACTGTGGGTCAAAATAAAAGTAGAGGAAGGATGAGTTAGGAGGGGAAAAAAAAGGGGTAATGAGCAAGGGAGAGAAGTTAAGAGAAGTTAAGAACAACCAGAAAAAATCTTCTAGTAATAAAACTACAAACAGACCAAATATATATAATATTATATATGTATAAATAACAGCTGGCTATTTACAAGGGGAGACACACACACGCAGACACACCGGAGATGGGACAGGAAAAGGGGCTGGAAGATATGGCTGAGAGAGGGAGAGCCGTGGAGGGGAGGGAGCCCTCTCCCGGGCAGGGGCAGCTCCTGCTGTGGGCTTAGGTGCTGAAATAAACTGTGGAGAGACCCAAAGAGTGTTAGGGTCAGGTTTGGTCCATATCTCCCCAGCTGGGGGAATCTCTCACTTATACTCAGTCCTCCTTAGTTTTCCCCAGCCCCACCCCCCACCCTCAGAGTTTCATCAGTCTTTGTCAGGAGGATAAACTTTGGGGATGCTGGTGGGACTCATGATCTTACAAGGGGCTGATAGAAAAGACTGTTTCTTTTTCTTCCTAGGCCATAGTATGTGAACCTCCTCCCTCAACTTCCCACTCACCAATGATAAGGATGAGGATGATGGCGCATATCACTCCAAGGATGATCATCATCTGGGGGAAAGGAAGAAAGAAGGGGGAAAAAAGTGAAATAAGGAAGTAGAGAAAAGATGAGGGGGGGAAGAAAAAAGAGAAAAGAGAAGAAAGGGAAAGGAAAGGGAGAGGAAGGAGAAAAGAAAAAGAGAAGAGGGATTGGGAAAGAGAGGGGGTCATAATCAAGTTAGTAGGGGAAAAGATCAGAGCACCAAGCTCTACCTACTTCCCACCCTCCAAATCATTTCCTGAAAAAAAACAAAAAAACAAAAAAACAACCCTACAATATATCAAGGAGGGGCAGAGAAGAATCTTAGTGATCACTTAATATGGCCCCTTCATTTTAGAGAGAAAAAAACTGAAACTCAGAAAGAAGTGACTCACCCAAGGTCACAGTTTTAATTAAGTGTTGATCAGGCCTAAGAACACTTTACTTCATTCCCTCGGATGCCTCTCCTGGCTAATCCACCCTGTGGAGCCACCCTCATCCCCTCCTCCAGCCTCCTTACTTTGAGGTTTTTCCACCAGTATTTACGCTTGAGTTTAGCAGCGCTTGTCTCAAACTGGGAAGCCCCAGCCTGGAGGGCATCTGCACGGTCATCTAGTTCTGATAACTTCTGGTCCCGTTCTAGAACCTTGTCCACATTCACCCGCATGATATCCACCACCTAGACAATGGAGGGGGAGAGGGTTGACATGTTTAAACTCGTGCCATGGATTCGCACAAGCAACATACCAACAATATGTCACAAACTATACCAGGAAAAAACTTAAAGCATCACATAAATAGGGCAACACCCCAAGGACATACATCTGGTATATGCTAAGACACAAATCTTGGGCTCACTATAATCTGATGTACAGAAACTATCAGAAACACAGAGTAAATAATTCCAGGGACACATGTTTAAGGCATAATGCATATACAGTACTCCACCAGGGACACAGAGCAAGGGCATGCCAGCAGCTGATCCAGATACATGCCTTGGACATACTATCAGAATTCATTGACACACTGGGTGTAGGTCAGAAACCTCCTCTTTGTAAAGAGGCAGAAAGGCATAAAACAATGAGACTTACCCACTATCTACAAACCTCCTACATGCCTAGTGTACAACAGCCCAACACATCGGGCCCAGATCTCAAAGGGTAAAGCAAGGAGCAATGCTAACTAACTTACCAGGCATGACAACAGTGACAGAGGTCGATGTCCAACACTGCTGACAAAACGTTTGTGCCTCTTATCCTAACCTCCCTCCCACCCCAGTGCTATATACTTCAAGGCACACAGCAGTGAGCTGTCCATGGTACTGATCACAAGGCAACCGGTTCTTAACCACCTCAACCTCCCCCACTTCCCTTTCTTTCACATCTCCTCCTCAGGGCTCACCTCATCCACCTGGGCCTGGGTTTGCTGCAGCCTCCTGTTGCTAGTGAGGTTTGGGGGAGCAGCAGGAGGGCCCCCTTCTCCTGCTGGGGCAGCAGGAGGCATGGCAGTAGCAGGAGCAGACCTGAGGGTGTAAGTGGCAAAGGTGTCTTGACACAAGGACATCCAGCCCTTCACAGCAGACTCTGCAGAGCCTCTCCTATCCCGGGGCCCCAGCTTTCATCTCAAAGAAAAGACCTCCCAGACTTATTCTGAGTCTGTCTCCTCTCTTAGCCTCGGTTTTCCCCTAAAGAATGAGGGATTGGGTTAGAGCACTGTGGTAGTGATTCCTCACCTCCTCTTCTCAAGGCCCCTGACAGTCTGATGACTGGGGACAGGCCCCTAAGCCTCGGCCTGGGGGTTGGAGAGGTGGGGGATAGTTGGTGTAGGCTGCCAGGAGCAGTGAGACTTTGAAGGGAGGCTGGGGCAGCCAGAGACCCGTGCCGGACTGGGGAAAGGAAATCTCCAGGGGTGGGTCGAGTTTATTGGCCTGGGGGGCTCCCAGTCTAGGTCTTCGATCCGCATCCCGAGGTACTCCTGGGCCCGGGTATTTTTAGCTTCTAGTCCCTCATTCTCCGGAGGGTTAGACGGCTCCGACCCAGCCCCTACTCTAAAAGCAAAAGCGACGCCCCCACGGCCGGCCGAGCTAGAAGGGACAGTACGGGCAATACAGGGACAGGTAGGGACTGGACGGGGCGGAGGCGCGAAAGGCTGCAGCCCAGGATTCTCACCGCCCTGAGGCACGGCCCGGCCCTACTCCCAGAGGGTACCCGGGCAACGAAGGTGGGGACCGCCAGGAGGGCGGCGGCGGCGGCTGTTGCTGCAGGGAGGAGGAATGAGAAGACGAGGAAAAAGAGGAAAAAAAGGAGAAAGAAGAGGAAGAGGAGGAAGAAGAGGAAAAAGAGGAGGAGGAGGAGGAGAAGGAGGAAGATGAGGAGGAAGAAGAGGAAGATGAGGAGGAGGAGGAGGAAGAGGACAACGACGAGGAGGAGGAAGGAGTGACAGCCCGAGGGTGGCTCCGGGCAGTGCACAGGGGCCCAAGGTAGCCCGGGGGACGGAGCCCAAGGTAGCCCGGGGGACGGCGCCAGGCGCCGGGCGGTGCAGACTCACATGGCGGGGGCGGGCGCGCGGGCGGGCGGGGACAGCGGCGGCGGCGGCTCCGGCTCGCGCTAGCTCCGAATGGTGCTGCTGAGCCTGGGGACGGGAAGATGGCGGCCGCGCGTCACCCACATCCGGGCACCCGTGGGCCAGACCGGGCGGGGGAGTGGGGAGGAAAGGAGGGGGGGAGCTGGGAAAAGGGGTTGAGGTGCCGCCATGTTGGATGCCCTGCTCCTTCCCTCCCCACTCCCTTCCTGAGACCCTGACCTGAGAGGAGCTCAGGACCCTCTAAAATGCCCCTCCCCAAATATTCAGTTTGTTCCCTGGACACCTGTCTCCAACCCCCAAACTTCCCACAGATCTCCAATCCCAAATTCCCAAACGTCCCCCAGCCCCCAAATTCTTCAGCTCCATCCTCCTATTACCAGATTCTCAAATCTACAAAATTATCACACAATACACCCAACACCTCAACCATTAAACTACAACATTTCAAAATTCAGCCTTTACAATTTTCTCAAGCCCCATCATCTCTAACTTAAAACATCCAAGTAATTAACCCTCAAGTTTAACTCCAAAGCTTAGACCCCCAGTTTTTAATAGTCCTTGGAACTTCTTTGATACTCCAGTGCTTCAAATCCCCAAACCAAAACTTTAATATTCCTGATCCCCCAAATTTCCAAAAACAACATTCAAAATGGCAAACTTCAAGCACTTAAACCTGCAATATCTCAACCCAACTTCAATATACCCCAAATATACCCCAAACTTCCAATACTTCAGGACCCTAATTTCTAAGACTTCAAACAGCTGGTACCCAAGTCTCAAAGTTCCAACAATTCAATCTTTCATCACCTTAAGCACAAATTTCAACTGACACTTTAATTTCACTCTAGTGCCTACTTGATAAACCTTAAGCCCTAAACACTAGAATCCTAATATTCCAACTCCCCTAGAATAAGATTCCAACTTCAGACTGTACAATTCCCCAGTTCCTATTTCACACTATACACCCTAACTTCGACATCCTAATCCCAGCATAAGAATATTCCAACCCAACAATGCAGTTCCCCAAATTAAACCACTCCAATCTTTGACTCCAAGCACACATTCTTCAAAGCCCTAGTTTTGAGTTATGTTGTCCTAGATGACTTAACTCAACTCCCCACCTCCCAGATCTAACATCCAAAACAAAAATACTACTATCCTCACCCTTACAGAAAGAGGATGGTTTTCTTCAAGGGGATTCAGAAGGAAAAAGAAAGTCCAATTTGTCCCTAAATCATCCCTGTATTTTGATCCCCATTCCTTGTAACTGTAACTACACTGGCATCAAGAGGGTTTGGAACTGAAAGGGATTTCAAAGAACATCTTAGGGTGACAACAAAAATCCATGTTGCAAATGAAGAAACAATTCCAGAGTAGTGACTTGTCTGAGATTACCACTCTAGTAACTGACACTTTCAGAATTCAGATCTAGTACTTCTGATTCATCCCTAATCCTTTTGGCATACAGAAGCCCTAGGAAACTCACTCAGATAAGAAAAGGGAAGGCAGAGAATGGGAAAGAGGGGAATCTAAGAAATGTATGGGTGTGAGCTTTTTAGTGGACCAACTATCTAACCAGGATTACTCACAATCAAAGCTCAATGTCTCTACTTGCTGAAGGGTAAAGGAGGCATCTATTACCTTCAAACCCCATCCTTAAATCTTCACTAGAGTCTATCATCTTCTTAAGCTATCATCGTTTAGATTCTCTCCTTTATTCAGCAAATTCTTGAAAAATATGAGTACACTAATAGTTTTTACTTCTCTGTTTATTAACTTCTAGACCTTCACATCCTGTCTTCCAACTTCATCAGTAGACTGGGACCATAAACCAAATTAACAATGATATCTTAATTTTAATAACAATATCTTAGTTAAATGAGAGGGATTTTTTTTTTTTCAGTCCTCAAATCTTCTCAGCTAATCTGCTCAATTTGATATTGTGGGCCACTCTCTCCGACTGGATACTTCCTTCTCTCTTATGTTTTGTGACACTATTCTCTCCTTATTCTCTTCCTTTTTAACCAATATTTTACCTTTTTTGTCATCAACCCTTTTGACAGCTTGATGAAGCCTGTGTACTCCCCAGATTAATGTTTGTAGGCATACAAAATAAAATAGGTTACAAGGAAACTAATCACATTGAAATAGTTATCAAAATATTGTCTTAAAGGTTCAAAGATAGCTTGATATCTGATCCACTGACCACTTGGGGAGGGTCAGTGGACCCCAGGTAAGGAGCCCTTAATCTAATCAATCCTGCTCAGTCTCCTTTACTGATTCATTATGGCTATGCATAATTATCACTATGTGCTAAAACATTTTGCAATTATTTCATGTTACTCTCAACACCCCTGAAAATTAGGTGCTATCCCTATTTTACAGTTGAGGAAACTAAGGCAAACAGGTTAAATGACTTGACCAAGATCACATAGCTAGTAAGTATTCGAAGTCAGAAATGAAATCAAATCTTCTTAACTCCAGGACTGGTGATCTATCCACAATGTCATGGATGTCTCTTAACAAAAGGTTGTTCCCAATTCTCTATGTCAATGAGTCACAGATTTATATATCTATTCCCAGTTTCTCCCAGGAGCACCAATCCAACATCACCCCTTACATATTGAATTTCAAAGCTGATTTCATTATCTTTGCCCCAAAATCCACTTGTCTTCTAAACTTACCCATTTCTGTAAAAAGCACTATACTGTTCTTCCAGTTTTTCAGTAATTTAACATTTGTCCCTCCTCATACTTCTCTACCCCATGTATCCAATCAATGGTCAAGTCTTGCTATTTTTATGTTTATGGTACCTCTTTCCTATGGACCCCCTCTCTGCTCAGATCTCAAAACTTCTAAGATTTAAGCAGATTTTAATTTCTTTCTTTTTTCCCCCCCCCCTGAGGCTGGGGTTAAGTGACTTGTCCAGGGTCACACAGCTAGGAAGTATTAAGTGTCTGAGACTAGATTTGCACTCGCGTCCTCCTGGGTGCTCTATCCACTGCGCCACCTTGCTGCCCCAGATTTTAATTTCTAACTCTTGTTCTTACATCTCCTACATTAATGCTATCCTTTCTCTTGCTCTCTCCCACACCCTAAAGAACCATTCCTTATAACAAAGAATAATTAAAAAAAAAAAAAGAGGAAGAAAAAAATCTATAAAACCAATCTACATAAAACAAAAACCCTGGCATTATAGGCAATGCTCCCTACCTGTGGACGAGGAGTATCTGAAAGTGTTTCCTCATAGTAATTCTTTGGGACCAAATTTGTTTTTAATTTCACATTTATTTTCCAATGTTAAAGTTATTATGCATTTTTGTAGTCGTTTCAACAAGCATTTACTAAATATTTAACTATATTTTGAACATTGAGTTACATGCTAAGGGATGCAAAGAAAGGGGGAAATAATCTCTGTCCTCTAGAAGCTTGAATTTTATTAAGAAGTGAAATGCTGGATAGTGCTGAACTTGGAGTTATGAAGACCTGATTTCAAAATTCTACCTCATATACTTACAAGCTATGTGACTCTGGGAAAATTATTAAACTTCTCTTGGCCCTACTTCCTCATCCACTGTGTCACAACTGCCAAATAGCTAGCATGCATATAATATATTAAGGTTTGCAACACATTTACATATATTAGCTAATTTGATTCTCACAATAAACCTGACAGGTAAGTGCTATTATTAACTTCATTTTACTGATGAGGAAACTGAGGATGAAAGTTCAAAAGACTTGTGCAGGGTCACATAGGTAGTGTGTGCCTCCCAATCTAATACTCTATCTGCTATTGTTTCCTAGCTGCCTGCATGTGAAGACCAAGTTAGCACCCTGGATACTTTAGAATCAGCCAAAGTCACGATAATCAAGTCCTTGGTCTTTATTCTTGGTCTTTAGGGGTAGAAGTGAAGGAAATGGACACAGGATCTCTGTGACTTTCCTTTTCCAAAATGACTCTGGCTTACTCCACCCCCTAATCCTTCCCACAATTCTCTGTATACACCAAAAGATTGAATCAGCACAGAATAGTGGGAAGGGTCACTTTCCAAGCATATGCTAACAGAGTATTGTCCAATCCGTAATTAGCCTTAACTGCTCAGTTGTCTGACCTCAGTGCATTAACTCAAGAGTTTCAGCCTTTTATACCTGCATAAGACAAAAATTGCTGCCCAGGTTTAAAATTAAATTTTCTAGGGGCAGCTACGTGGTGCAGTGGATAGAACACCAGCCCTGAATTTGGGAGGACCTGAATTCAAATCTGGTCTCAGACACTTAACACTTTCTGGCTGTGTCACCCTGGGCAAGTCACTTAACCCCAGCCTCAGAAGAAAAAAAAAATTAAATTTTCTGATTACCATAATAGCTCTTTTCATAATGGTATAGAAGGTAGGTGTCTTAGACTTCAGTTTCTTCTGTGTTGTGTTATCCTCAAGAAATACTAGTTACTCCCAATTATGCATGGCACTACACAGAGAACATAAGTGTTAGTTTGCTGCTATTCCCAGTGCACAAGATCCTCAAAACACGTGAGTTAATATCAATAGTTAATAATTTATTAATACTGTAATCTTATCGCTGATCTATGTTAAGTATATTGATAAAAATTAATCCTTACCCCAATATCTTTTAGTTTTGGGAAATATATATTCAAATTTAGATTTTAGAAGTGGAAGGACTCAAAGATTCCCTTTTTACTGATTACATGAACTATACAGCATTCCTGGCAAATGGTCATCTAGCCTCCACTGAACATCCCAATTGATGGGATGCTTTCTGGGATGGCACATTTTTAGCTCTCACGGATAGGAAGTGCTTTCTTCTAATGAGTTGAAATCACCAGTGTGTATATGAATACATGATTCTTAAATCCCTTCCCTCTTTCCTGATTTCTAGTTTGATATTCCCAACTATCTGTGGCCACATAGGATAATATCAGTCTTGAATCTTCTCATAAAAATTAGTCTCCATGATTTTCCTATCACTGTCAATATCACCAACTTACCTATTACCTAGGCCAGAAATATTATTGTCCTCTTCCAGTTAAATTCAACAATGTCTATAATATGCAAAGATGCTATGTTAGTTCCTGGAGGATAAACAGATAAGGGGGATGGAACACCAATTTAAGATCATGGGATATTAAGAGTTGGAATCACTTTAGAAATCTTTTAATCCAACTGTTCATTTTTTTGCAGATAAATATCCAGAAAGGTTGTCATTTGTGTGGAGGGCCACTGAAGAGGTATACTTGAATCAAAGACAGAATGGTGCTTGTGGTTGAGCACCTACCCAGTATGAGATAATGGTTCTCTATGGTGATGTAATGGTTGTACTCAGTGTGCTGTAGTGATGTAATTATACTGAGGTATTTATGGGAGTCTCAACCACAGACACAGAGAAGACTTCAGGCCATATGGTAGCTCATCTGCTTCCTTCACTTCTTCACCTAATAAACAAAAACTCAGGCTGATCCTAAGTTCTTCCAGAGAGCTAGCTCTGACATTATATTTTGGAGGCCAAATGTGGGGCTCTAGAAACCCAGGACCTTGCAAAGCAGAGTACAAAGCAGTTATGCTGATGCGATTGTAAGCTCAGTGGAGAAGTCCATGTGACCCAGAAATAAGGTGAGTATAAAAATAGATAAACAGGAAATTTTGGTAAGGGCTAAACTATTCACTTTCAGTTTTTTAGCTGAAATGGGGCAAATACTAAGAAAAGGGCCTCCTCCACCCCAAAGGAAGTATGTAGAATGCATAGTTAGGTTAATAAAGAAGCAAGGTTTGTTGGTAATTCAGAAGCAGATCACTGGACTCTTAAATATATTAGAGTGCATGTCTCCTTGGCTATCTAAGGAAGAAAAATTAGAGTCAGATGTGTGGGAACTAGTGGGAGAGCAACTAATTGAATATTATGAAGCTATAAGTCCTGATTCAATTCCTGAAGAAACATTCCTTATGTACAATGTAATACAATTGACTTTAAAGATTCCCAAGTCTTAGTTATACCGGAGCAGGCACTCTTAGGGCATTGCCCATCTCCTGATCATCCTCCCTCAATTTCACCTTTGTGGGTGAAGGGAGGAGGAACAGTGGGAGGGACAATGACACCATCAGCACCACTCATGCAGCAACTTTGTCTACCCACTATGACATGATTACAAAGGGCAGTAATTAAAGCTAAAGAGGAAGGACAGGATACATTGATTTGAGAATAGAAATATATCCTGTGATTAAAGAGTGACTTTTCAGGTCAAGAAAAAAGAAGATACACTCTTTTTAATCTAGAAATTACCAAAGATCTGAAAAATGATTGCACTCTTTATGAATCTACATTGTCTTATGTTAAGATGTTATAATTTGGTTTTTGAAGTTTTAATCCCTAATGATTGGAAATCTATAGCAAGGACATGTTTAGAACCTGACCAAACTTATGGCTTTCTGAGTAGAGTGAACTTTGTAGAATATAAGCCCAATGAAATAGGCAACCTGGGGTTGATATACCAGTCACTTTTGACCTACTAACAGTGTAGGTCCTTATGCACACACTTTAGCACAGATTAATTACCCTTTGACAGCATATGAACAAATTGCTTCTGCTGCTATCAAAGCATGGGTCACCCTCCCAGGAAGACAAGATAGAAATGAAGCCTTCATGAAAATAGCACAAGGTCCAAATGAACTTTTTGCTGATTTTATGGGACATCTGCAGACAGCTGTCATACGAACTATAGGTGAAAATGTAGCAACAGAACTTAATGATAAGACAACTTGCTAAAGAAAATATTAATGAAGTTTGTAGAAGAATTACTAGGACTACATAAGGCTGCTCTTTTAGATGAGATAATAATATGCTGTAGCACAGTATGCACAAATATCTTTTATACCCAGATTATGATTGCAGACTTCCCAAAATCTGAACATGGGAAGACAGGGTCCCTTTTGGCAAGGGACTTCCAGAGAGACTTGTCAATGCTTTCAGTGTAGTAAAGTAGAGCATTTGAAAGCTCAATTTGGCATAAAGATAGAGTGAGAAAACAGGGTGAGAGAATAAGACCCAAAACTCCATGTCTAAAATGTAACAGAGGCTTCCATTGGGCATTAGAATGTAGATTGATTCAGGGAAATGGGATGTGGTACCCAGCCCTAGGGCCCCAGGAAAAAAACACTTGGGGCATGATGGTAGCTGATGCAACACCCAGAGAGTCTTTAGAAGTTCAGTACTCAGACATGACCAATCAGCTGAGAAGCAACCTGATGGGAGAAAAGGATTACAATTGGGGAGAATAGAGTTGTATGCATTTGGACTACTGAGATATCCCCTGAGAGGTGAAATCTGTTCCTCTCTGGCCTATAGATCCCTTGCCTCCAGGCACAGTAGACTTGACCATTTCACCTACTTACAAAACAGTATCCATCCATCACTAATATGGGAAACTGGGGAATGTGTAGATAATATCCCAGTCACTAATACAGGTAAACAAAGTTGATTTAACAACCGGGAGAAATAGTAGCATCAGATTTACTGATACAGACTCCTAACAGGCAATCTAGTGAAATTTGCCCAGATTTTGACTCCCAACAACAGAATTCAGGAATATTTTGGAGTGCAGCTGTTACAGATGACCATCCTATGCTCATGTAAATGTATGTAAATGGCATACTATTAAAAGGGTTGCTAGACACAGGTTCAGGTTGTACAGTCATTAGAGATGTCAGCTGGCCCAGTCATTGGCCAAAGATTAAGGTAGACATCTATAAGTCTGGTGTAGAAGCAGAATATAGCAGAAATAGCAGCTGAAGTTAGTGATACCCCTTTGAGATGGACATTTGAAGGTGAAACAGGAGTTTTTACTCCTTTTGTAGTTGTTTTGTAGTATTCCCATCAATCTGTGGGGAAGAAACATCTTACAATAATTAGGATTACAAATAAGTACTTCTGCTTTTTAGGCAGGGCTGCTGTTGAAGGCCTGCCAACACTCTCACCTGTTCCTATTCAATGGAAAACTGATACACCAGTGTGAATAGAACAATGGCCCTTACCTAGCAATAAAATTCAGGCCTTATTAGATATAGACATATATAGATATAGTACAGGAACAACTTGACTAAGGACACTTACAACCTTCTCTAAATCCTTGGAATTCCCCTGGATTTGTTGTAAGAAAGAAATATGGAAAATGGAGGATGTTGACTGATTTAAGAAAAGTAAATGAACAGGTGGGAAACTATGGAAACTCTTCAGCCTGGACTTCCATCTCCTCAATTGCCTACAGAATGGTCTCTTTGGCTTATAGACATTAAGGATTGTTTCTATTCTATCCCTCTAGATAAGGAGGATATGAAAAGATTTGCTTTATAATTTAGTTATTTTTTTTTAATTTTATAATTATAACTTTTTTTGACAGTACATATGCATAGGCAATTTTTTACAACATTATCCATTGTACTCCCTTCTGTTTCAAATTTTTCCCCTCCTTCCCTCCACCCCTTTCCCTAGATGGCAGGCATTCCTATACATATTAAATATCTTATAGTATATCCTAGGTACAATATATATGTGCAGAACTGAATTTTGTTGTTGTTGTTGTTATAAAGGAAGAATTGGATTCAGAAGGTAAAAATAATCTGGGGAGAAAAACAAAAAATGCTAACAGTTTACACTCATTTCCCAGTGTTCCTTTTGTGGGTGTAGCTAATTCTGTCCATCATTGATCAATTGGAATTGGATTAGCTCTTCTTTATGTTGAAGATATCCACTTCCATCAGAATACATGCTCATACAGTATCGTTGTTGAAGTGTATAATGATCTCCTAGTTCTGCTCGTTTCACTCAGCATCAGTTGATGTAAGTCTCTCCAAGCCTCTCTGTATTCATCCTGTTGTTCATTTCTTACAGAACAATAATATTCCATAACATTCATATGCCATAATTTACCCAACCATTCTCCAATTGATGGGCATCTGTTCATTTTCCAGTTTCTAGCCACTACAAAAAGGGCTGCCACAAACATTTTGGCACATATAGGTCCCTTTCCCTTCTTTAGTATTTCCTTGGGATATAAGCCCAGTAGTAGCACGGCTGGATCAAAGGGTATGCACTATAACTAAGTTATAGTGTTAACTTAGCTGAGCCTTATAAAAGATATTAATGGATAGTTTTGCCACAGAAAATGACAAATAGCCCTACTACGTGTCAAATGTTGCTACTGCTCTTACTCCAGTAAGAAAAGCATTTCCAAAAGTTATGTTATTATATTACATGGATGACATCTTGGATTGTCCACCTGAGAAACAAATGTTAGAAGCATGTTTACAAAAGACCATAGAAACACTAGGGAACTGCAGAAAAAATTCAAAGACATGTTCCTTTTCAATATTTAGGATATGAAGTATACTCTAAGGTGTTTACAATACAAAAACTTTCGTTAAGGACAGAGAAATTAAACACCTTAAATGACTTTCAGAAATTGATAGGAGATATCCAATAGATGTGTCCAAGTTAGGCTTGACTACCTATCTATTGCAACCTTATATGACATTTTAAGGGGAGACAGTGCTTTAAACTCACCACGCCAACTTACAAAAGAAGCTCAAGAGGCTTTAAGAGAAGTTGAACTGGCTTTATCCAATGTGGTTGAAAGAGTCACTCAAAAACCCTTAGAAATATCAGTTTTTGCTACAAAAGAGGTACCCACAGCAGTCCTTCATCAAGGATACAGTGTGATAGAGTGGGTGAACCTCCCAGCACAACCAGAACAAATCCTTACTCCTTACTCAGTGCTTGTGGCTAGAATTTTATTAAAGGCCATTAAGTGAATAGTACAATTACCTGGGATAAGACCTGACAAGATATCCTGACAAGATATGCACCTTTTATACTAATGTACAAATTAATGTATGCTGTGAAACCATCCCAAAGTGGCAAATTTTATTGGCCACGGTTCCAAATTTCACACATGGGTCTCCATTAAAGATAATTCGACTATTACATAATTGGCAATGAATTTTTGAAGAGAAGGTTTCTAAGATTCCTCTTGAAGGACCAACTATCTTTACAGATGCATTCAAACATAAAATTTGTGTTGTATACTCTCCTGACTTAATTATAAAGTGAGTAGTCAGAACTCCTTTTCAGTCCATTCAGCAGAATGAATTGTATGCAATCATGCTAGCTCTTACTTATTATCCAGGAGATGTAAATATCTGATTCAGCCTATTCAATAGGTGTGGTACAAAAAATTGTCACAGCCCAGATAAAATTTGTAGCTTCTAATATATATCAGCTCTTTAAGGAACTTCAAGAGCAAGTGAAAAAACATCCAGGTAAGATTTATATGTTGCATGTCCACTCTCACAGTGGACTTCCAGGTCCTATTTTTTATGGAAATTCAAAGGCAGATAGCCTTCTAACCATATTACCCAATACTCCTTTATTTCAGGCAGTCCAAGAATCTCATTCTAAACATCATCAGGCTGCTGGAGCTTTACATTTGCAATTTGGGATAACAAAAGAGGAATCTAGGAGCATAGTAGAAGCCTGTATAGCTTGCCTTCCTTTCCACACTCCTAAGTTCCCTCCAGGGAAAAACCCTCATGGTTTGAGAACCAATGAAATTTGGCAAATGGATGTGACCTTATAAATCTTTTGATCGTCTTTTATCCATGTTGTAGGAGACACTTTTTTAGGATTTCCTTTTGCACCACCAGCAACAAAAGAGACAGTTCGAATGCTCACTGAATTCCTTATACAAGCTTTTGCAGTTATGGGTGTGCACAAGCAATAAAAACATAGAAAGGACCTGCATATACTTCTAAACATTTTGTGTACAATATCAGATTTTACACGCTACTGGCATACCTTTTCATGCCTTTCATCACAAGCAATAATAGAGAGGAGAAACAGACACATCAAGATGCTCCTCCAAAAAACAAAAGGGGGAACCACAGGTAACCATAAAGAACTTTTAAATTTAGCTCTTTACATTATTAACTTTTTGATTTTTGATAAAAATGCACTGGCTCCAGCAGATAGGTTTTATAACCCACCAGAAGGGCACTGTCAAGTGCAAATAGCTCCAGTGATCCAGAAAGTGGTGAATGGAAGGGACCAGATTGGTTAACTGCTTGGGGGAGAGGGTTTGCTTGTATCGCTATAGATAGAGGAGGATTCAGATGGGTGCCAACGAGTCGTATTTGCCTTGTCCATCAGAGAGAGATGGAGTAGACCCTTGAAATGAAGGAGAAGATTCAAGAAACATCAGGTAGTTCCATTGCTGACTGTGCCCACCACTAAAAAAGCATGGCAATTATGGTAATTAACTCATGAACATCAAAAATTTTAAAGACTGCTGCAGAACTTTAAAACCAGCAGGAATAATTGGATTTCTTGAGACATGATGAGACTGTTGTAGGACTTCAAAATCTGCAGGAATCATTGGATTCCCTGACATGTGAAGTAATAGACAATAGATTGGTTTTGGACTGACTATCTCTTGGCTACTGAAAGTGGTGTGTGATTTTTATTTATATACCTCCCTTCTAGGACTTATAGACATGTATATTCATTCATATTGTTTGTTATATCACTATGCTGATTCAAGTTATTACAACACAATTAGCCTGAGTTATATTATGGGCTTGTGTAATACCTCCCATGCTGGTGGATTTATGTATACCTGTTTCAGTTTCAGCCCAGAGGAAAATTGCTAACAATATCTGGTTTCTGGTTTGACTGCCCATTTCCCTTTGGTGTTTTCACCTCCTTCCTGAGAAGTCAGGGAAGGTTGATCACCTCCTTTTTGGGGTTCTCACTTCTTTTCCTGAGAAGTCAGGGAAGGCATGATCATTTGTGTTCTAAACAAAGATGTAGAAGGCTGGAACTCTGAAGAGCTATACTTGAATCAAGGACAGCATGGTGCTTGTAGTTAAGCAATTTCAATGTGAAATAATGGTTCTCTATGGTGATGTAATGATTATACATCCTTAGTGTGCTATAATGATGTAATCATATTGAGATATTTAAGGGAGTCTCACAGAAGATACTCTCAGCCACAGCTTTCAGACACAGACACAGAGACTACTTTAGGCTCCAGACTTCAGATTCTGGACTCCATCTTTGACTAGCCACATGGTAGCTCTCCTGCTTTCTTCACTTCTCTACCTAAAGAACAAGGACTTGGGCTGATCCTGAGGTCCTCCAGAGAGCTAGCCTGCACATTACAGTTTGCTTAAGAACACATAGCGAATGGCACAGCCAGGATTTTCCTACAGATCTTTTGCTTAAATCCAATGAAAATCAAATGAGGGCAAGAATAAGACACATGTTCAAATATATAGGTATATAAAGGTAACTTTTTATGTAATGTACCTAATTGTTTATATGCTATCCCCCATTAGACTGTGAACTCAAGTGTTCTTGCCCTTCTTTGTGTCCTCAGGACCTTAAAGTACTTAATGCTTGTTGACAACTCAAGAATAAATGTTAGAATTTCTTATCTGACTCCTGACTTTCAAGTTTAGTGTTCTATCACAGAGCTTATATATGTTGAGTGTAAATCAGATGACTGATAATTAAAAAAACAATATTGAGGGGTGAAGTAGCTTTTGGGTGTGGCAAATAGTTTAGGAGTTAAAAGCAGATGGATTTAGGTTTGAGTCTTGACTCAAGACCTTTACTAGCTGAATGACTAGACCAAGTTCTCATTTCTAAAACAAGAGCTAATATTTCAGAGTTGTCTCCATGTGAAAATGAATTATGTGTACATGTAAAGGACAGAATACTTAACCCTGGGCAGTCACTTCATTTGGAAATGCCCTGGCATTACTCTGCAGTTTTTACATTGCTAGTGTCTCCTAATTCCCAGGGCTTCAGAGAATCTTCTGGCCACTTATCTTTTGCAGTGTCAATCAATAACTTGGCTTAACTCTTCTGAGGTCTTCAGAGATCTCTGGCTACAATTTCATAAACCATAGTTTAATAACTGATAGCTCGCTCAAGAACAGTCATGGTCAAACAAAGTCTTTTATTATACTTGCTCACATATTGCCCTGACCTATTAACTCCCAAGTGAACACCAGGTCTTCAAGAGACCCACATGCTCACTATCAAGCTCCTTACCTCTTATCTATCCATTCACTTGGCTCCCTCAGGACTGTCCTCTTCCTAAGATGGGCTTATTAAGAAGGGTCTGTGAGGTCACATGCACAGCCAATCAGAGAAGGAGACACTCCCATTAATGAGGCTATTTCTATATGAGTAGAGTTCTGCCCACTAGGCAGTCTCTTGGTCTCAGAAATTACCTCTGGGAACCTCAAAGAACTTCCAGGCTTCTTACTTCCTGTTTGCATTGAGCTTGACCATTGTAAAAAGACCCTAACATGTACAGAGAAGTATTATATAGATACAAGATAATATAGAAACATTTTAGGAAGAATTGCTTTATATCATTCTTAGCATTTGTATATGGTTCCAAGTCTGGTACAGAATAGACATCTAATGCTTATTGATTATTGACTAATAGCAAGTTTTTATTGTTGCTGTTTTTACATTATATTTCCCAATGTAACCCTCCCATCCCTTTTAGACAGGAATATAAAGAATGACTATTCCTTTTAAAAAAAAGATTGAAAAAAGAGGGGGGGAAATTCAGCAAAAAGTTCTCAACCCATAGTTCCCAATTTCTTTTTGCTTTATTTTAACATTCAGGGACAAAATAGTGCCATGCTTTAACTTTACGTTTATTTTCATTTCAAAGCTAAGATTCAGAAATTTAAAAATGGAAGTAATCTTAGAGCTCATCTAGGACAATGTCTTCCTTCTACAAATGAAACCAAAATTATAGTGATGATTTATCCCAAATCCAGAACAGAATTGGAATACAAATTCAGACTTTGACTCTGGTGTTTCTTCTATTCCTATCTCATTGCCCCAGGGTGCTCCATTCTCTTCCCATCTTTTCTTCAAGCACTATTAATCCTTCCTACGGGAGTGTCACTCTTGCCTTCTAAAGTGGCATGTCTCATTCCAATTCTGTTGGAAAAAGTGAAGATTTGGGTTATACTATAAAAATGAACTTTTAACTTCACTCTGATGGAGACAGGATACCACGTGCCCATTTCCTCATAATAACTCCATTTTACACACAGATGAGGAAACAGGCTCAAAAAAGGTTAAGAGACTTTTCCAAGGTCACAAAGTTAACCACAGTCCTGGAATTGTCCATTATGATACATAATTTGGGTGATTCTAAGTATTGCTCATTTTACAGATGGGAAGAAGTCACATCCACTCAAGGTAAGCCTTACTAATAATAAAGAATATTTTTTGGGAGCCATGGAACATTCTAACCCGATCTACTCAATGGAGTGATCTCTTGCATTGCCTTTCCTCAAGTCCTCACACAATGAGGGGCTGTTCCATCTTCACCACAATCTAAAGAAGCCAATCTTAACTTCTTCAAGAGTTCCCATAAGGAAAAAAGCCTCATGACTTTCATTTGCTTAAAGCCTCTATGACCCATGTTGTCACTGGCTGCATGTCCCAGTTCCTGGGATTTAGACCACAATCCTTTTTTTTTTTTTCCCTGAGGCAATTGGAGTTAAGTGACTTGCCCAAGGCCACACAGCTAGGAAGTGTTAAGTGTCTGAGATCATTTGAACTCAGGTCCTCCTGACTTCAGGGCTGGTGCTCTATCTGCTGTGTCATCTAGCTGGCCTAGACCACAATCCTCAAAAAAGTGGCACCAGTAACTTTAAGGTCCTGCAGTGGATGGGAAAGCACCAAGTTCCTCTTCCAGCACGCCCTGCTCATCTACCTCTTCTTTTCTATGTATTGTATAGCCAGCACCGAATGGCCTCTGCTCCTCTTTCACCAGCTTTAGTTATAATACAAAAGTTGAGTTTTATTACAAAGCATAATATACAATATCATTGTGTCCAAATTTGGAGGAGATAAAAACATTGCAAAAGAGTTCCCCAAACTCCATCACCAGTAGTTTTCCCATGTTTTCTCCAAGGACTGAGAGCTGGTTGCAAAGCCTTTTTTGGTCTTCCGCTCCACTTTTGTAGAAGAATCAGAAGGATTTTTTCTTTAACACGAAGACAGTGATGAACATTATTACTTCAGTGAAAGCTGGAAGAATACTGAGAGAGGGAGGTGTGATCAAAAACTTCCTCTTAAGAAAGATTCCCAGCCCCCAAATCCACACCCTATTCCAGAGCATCCCTTAAATAGGGAAAGTGCTGCCAAGGATAGGTGCCCTCAAGTGTCACACCTGCAGAATGTGAAGATGTACCAATAGGTGGAGCACTCCCAAGCCTCGAAGACGAAGAAGGCCAAAGACACAGCCGCGCAACAATGCATCCCGATAGCTTATGCGGAGTCAGGGAAAAGAAACACTAGAACTACATTTCCCAGCATACTTGGGAGAAGTTGGGCAATATTCCAGCAGGACTAGGTCCTCTGGCAGGGAAGGGGGAGAAACTTCGCTTCCCTTCCCGGCCAACAAATTAAACCAGGTTTGTAGGAGCAGAGATGTTTAATTCTCTTTCCTTCCTCCTCGACCACTGTCTTTGTAACCGCCATTTTAGAAAAGGCTCCATCTTGTGCCAAGTCAAATCAGAGATCCATACCCTGCCCAGCCTAGCACCCCTTGATCTAGGAAACCATGTCATTGGCCACCAAGGTAAAGAGTAAGTTGAAAGGATACAAAAGAGGCTCTGGGTGTTGTTGAACATGGACACACCTGACAAGAAACCTGCCAGTTCTATCAGGAAGAGGCCCAATGTAATGGAGAGAGCAGTGACCAGCCTAAATAGGGACAGAAGAGTCCTGGAGTCCACCGTTCCCAAACAGGAGCCCCTCCCCCCTTTCCAGGCATTTTCTCCAGAATAGCTCAATTCCTCCACCCCAAATCAAAGCGGGGGAAGGGAAGCCTCCCACACTCTCCCATCCATGCACCCTAGTTGGCTCACTCAGAATCCTCCTTCTTATACTGGTCAGAAGTGAAACTGGGGGGCAAACTGGCTCGGATATTGTCGTCCTAAGGGAGGAAAGAAAAAAAGAATAAACAGGATTTGTAAGCCAGAATAAAAAAAGAAATGATAGTTGCAGGGAAGCCAGGGTCTGCCCCTTCCTCCCATTCAGCCATGGAACGAAGAAGCTAGAGAGAGGTCCTTAAAAAACCAAAATTCATTCAACTCGACCTCTTTCTTTTATTGGGGAACAAATTAAGGTCCACAGACCGAGAGTCCTTAAAGTCACACAACGGAAATACTAAGTCCTAAAGCAGATTGATTTCCTGATTCCCAGGTAGGAGCGGTTCAGGATGCACCAACAGCCTCTAACAGGTAGCCCTTCCAGACTGCACTTAGGGAGGGAAGAAAGAATAACTCGTTAATGGAGATGGGAAAATATTTCTGCAAAGAAATGGTTAAAGTTTGCAACCGCAGGCGCAGAAGCCACAGGTTGGAAAGTAAATAAAGGCGCAGGCGCAAACCCGGGGAGAAGAACCGTAGTTCTAGCTTATTTCAGACACGCGCGACTCCCGTTACTCAGTCAAACCTTAGGCCAGAGAAAGGGGGGGGAGGTGACCCGGAGAAAGTGAAGGAAAAAGGCTGTGATAGAAATTATTTTACCCGCGTCCAGAAGATGGTTATCACTATCACCAAATGAGCTAGCAGCGTCAGAAAACGAGAGGGCACTAGTCCAGAGACCTGCCCCATGCTTTCCGAGGGCTTGCGTCGGACTCTTAGGGATCTACACTTCTTTCCTGCACCTTGTTGCTGCCTCCCGGTTGCCTACGGCAACAGCAGGATTTTTTTTTTTTTTTCTTTCCTGTTATGGTGGGATAAACTACCCTAAAAATCTCGCGAGAAATAGCAATTACACTGCGAGACACTGAATTTAGACTACGGGAAGCACCATTCGCGCGGGATCCTTACCTATGAAGAGATTCTCGCATGTGACCCTGTATGCGTGGCCGCCTCCTCCCCCCACACTGACCTTTGTCATTTTGAATTTGCCCTGGTCTCTATAAAACCAGTCCCGCAGATTTATAGAGTTCTTTCTCCCGGTCCTTATCTCATCCTTGTTAACTCTGATTCATTTACATGCCATTTTTACTAACGAAGTTCCCAGAGCACTTGTAATGATTTGTCTATACACATCCTCAACTCCTAGCACCGGACCTTTTCCTTGGGTTCTGTTTAATAACTGTGAATGAATGAATATTAACCTTTTACCAAATGCTTGGCACTGTTAAGCGCTGAGAATAAATACTAAAACAAAAAACTAGACTTCCCCGCTTTTAAGGAGTTTGTATGTTAGGAATGAATGAATGAGAGAAAAACTAAGTGCTAAACTTTCTAAAGGTGCTAAACGCTGACTGTGCAAATAATTTAAAAAAAAAATCGTCCCAAATCTCGAAAAACTTATACTCTTTTTAAAGATTGATTTTTTATTTTTCAAAACAGACCTCTTTTGTTGTTTCATTAATCTGCCCCTTCTACTCTTCCACCTTGGACAACTTTGAAAAAATTTCAATTGGGCCAAAAAATACATTGTTCAACATATATTTACATAGTCTGGCAAAATAAATTTAAATATATGTTATTTTATGCCACTTTTAAGTTCTCTGTCAGGAAGTGAGTGGCTTGTCTTCATTCTTTTGGACGCATAGTTTGTTATTGTGTTGATCGAACTTCTAAAGTTTAGAGAGGTTCTCCCAGTTTAGTCTGAAATTATCCATTTCATTATTTCTTAAGGCTCAATAATATTCCATAATTCACATACCATAGTTTGTCTAGTCATCGTTCAATAGAAGGATCTTGCCCCCAGATTTCAATTTTTTGTCTTCCATAGTAGAAGTGCTATAAATATGTTTGTACATATAGGTCCTTTTCTTTTTGATTTCTTTGAGGTAGTCTAGTAGTATATAGTTGGTTAAAAAGTTATGTAGAGCTTAATAGCTTTCTGGGCAGCATTCCCAATTACTTTCCAGAAACCTGGATAAATTCACAACTCCACCAGTCCTACATTAGTGTGCCTGTTTTTCCCAAAGCCTTTTCAATGTTTATTATTTTCCTTTTTTTTTTTTCTGATTAGATGTGAGATTGAACCTCAAAACTGCTTTTTAATTTTTCTAAAATGTGAAATTTAAAAGTATTCGCATATGATAGCTGATAACTTGGATTTCTTCCTTTGAAATAGTTCTCTTCATATTCTTTGATCATTTATCTTTAGGTATAACTCTTAGTCATAAATTTGAATTGGTTCCATATATCTGGTAAATGAGATCTTTATCAGATAAATTAGTTGCAAAGATTTTTCCTCATTATCTGTTTTCCATCTAATATTTACTGTTAAATTTGTGTAAAAATGTTATTTTATATAAAAGACTGTCCATTTCATCTCACTTAATGTTCTTTATCATTTGTTTAGTCATTAACTCTTCTCCATAGATCTGAAAGAGAATTTCTTTTTTGCTCCTTTTCTTTATTTATGACATGACTTTTAATATCTATGTCATATCTGCTTTTAGAGCTTATCTTGATTTATGGTGGGAAATGTTATTTAAATTGAATTTCTGCCAAACTCTTGTCAAGTCTGTGGGAGCTAAGTGTGGACCACAACATCGCATTCTCACTCTTTCTGTTGTTTGCATTTTGTTTTCTTTCCCAGCTTTTTTTATTGATGCAATTTTTCTTATGCAGCAAGATAACTATATAAATATGTTTACATATATTGGATTTAACATATATTTTAACACATTTAACACATATTGGACTATCTGCTATTTAGGGGAGGGGGTTGGGGAAGGAGCAGAAGGTTTTGCAAGGATCATTGTTGAAAAATTACCCATGCATATATTTTGTAAATAAAAAGCTTTAATACAAAAAAAAAAAAAATCAAATATTTTTCTGAAAACAAACTGTTGTCAAGTTTTCCCAGCAGTTGGGAAAACTGGAAATTAGTATGGCAGAAACTAGACATGGACCAACATTTAACACCACATACTAAGATAAGATCAAAATGGGTCCAAGATTTAGGCATAAAGAACGAGATCATAAATAAATTAAAGGAACATAGGATAGTTTACCTCTCAGACTTGTGGAGGAGGAAGGAATTTGTGTCCAAAGGAGAACTAGAGATCATTATTGATCACAAAATAGAAAATTTTGATTACATCAAATTAAAAAGTTTCTGCACAAACAAAACTAATGCAAACAAGATTAGAAGGGAAGTAACAAATTGGGAAAACATTTTTACAGTTAAAGGTTTTGATAAAGGCCTCATCTCCAAAATATACAGAGAATTGACTTTATAAGAAATCAAGCCATTCTCCAATTGAAAAATGGTCAAAGGATATGAACAGACAATTTTCAGATCATGAAATTGAAACTATTTCCACTCATGTGAAAGAGTGTTCCAAATCACTATTGATCAGAGAAATGCATATTAAGACAACTCTGAGATGCCACTACACACCTGCTAGATTGGCTAAGATGACAGGAAAAAATAATGATGAATGTTGGAGGGGCTGTGGGAAACCTGGGATACTGATGCATTGTTGGTGGAGTTGTGAAAGAATCCAACCATTCTGGAGAGCAATCAGGAATTATGCCCAAAAAGTTATCAAAATGTGCATACCTTTTGACCCAGCAGTGCAACTACTGGGCTTATACCCCAAGGAAATACTAAAGAAGGGAAAGGGACCTATATGTGCCAAAATGTTTGTGGCAGCCCTTTTTGTAGTGGCTAGAAACTGGAAAATGAACGGATGCCCATCAATTGGAGAATGGTTGGGTAAATTATGGTATATGAAGGTTATGGAATATTATTGTTCTGTAAGAAATGACCAACAGGATGAATACAGAGAGGCTTGGAGAGACTTACATCAACTGATGCTGAGTGAAACAAGCAGAACTAGGAGATCATTATACACTTCAACAATGATACTGAATGAGGATGTATTCTGATGGAAGTGGATATCTTCAACATAGAGAAGAGCTAAGCCAATTCCAATTGATCAATGATGGACAGAATTAGCTACACCCAGAAAAGGAACACTGGGAAATGAGTGTAAACTGTGAGCATTTTTGTGTTTTGTTTTGTTTTGTTTTTCTTCCCAGATTATTTACCTTCCGAATACAATTCTTCCTTTGCAACAACAACAACAACAAAATTCGGTTCTGCACATATATATTGTACCAAGCATATACTATAAGATATTTAATATGTATGGGAATGCCTGCCATCTAGGGGAGAGGGTGGAGGGAAGGAGGGGAAAAAATTCGGAACAGAAGGGAGTACAAGGGATAATGTTGTAAAAAAAAAAAAAATTAAATTACCTATGCATATGTGCTGTCAAAAAAATGTTATAATTATAAAATTAATTTAAAAAAGAAAAGAAAAAAAAGTTTTCCCAGCAGTTTTTTCCCCAGCAGTTAAATAATGAGTCCTTCACCAGTAATTGGGGTTTTTGAGTTTATCAAACACTATACTTCTGTTTGTTTGCTTCAGAATGTTATATACCTAATGTAAGCAACTTGAGGGCAGAGATTCTTTATTTTTTGCATCCCCTGGCATTGAAAACAGAGTCTGGCACATGGTAAACATCTAATAAAATGTTTATTGAATATTGATTAAAATGTGGGGAAAAATAATAAAAGTGAGTGAAAGCATCTTAACCCCACTTTGGGAAGAATAAGAAAAAAAAAAAGGCTAGGCAAATCAAACAACATCTACCATCTTTATTACTTTTACTACCTTTACTACCAAAGCTTTTCAGGTATTACCATAATATTGTTTGTACCCATTATCCTAGGAAGCTAGGATGTCAAAATACAACCTGGCAATTGGCTCTTGCAGCCACAACTATTGAAGTAATGAGGAGGAGCTTACATTCTAATGGGAGAGACATATATAAGCGGGCGCTAGTCAGGTAGGGGTCCTTTGGTTCAGAATGTTATTAACATAATGAATGGACTGATAAACCAAAGTTGATTTGTTCATAGTTCATAGTTTCAAAACAGGAGAGAGAAGGATATGTTTTGAGGGAAGAGAAGAGTGATGAATTTTCCCAAAGTAGTAGTTTGGGAGAGACAATCAAAAATTAGGAAAACAGACCCCAGCAAAAGTTCCACCAGGGCATGGTCTTTATTGTGGGCAATGAAACACTTGGGAGAGAAGGTCGTGGAGAAAGTGATAGGAGAGGATGACTGCTTGGTGACTAGAATGAAATGTTTTAATCATGGAAGTCATAGTGTTGGTTACTGGTTGAAACAGCCAATATGGTTTGTTAAAAATCTTCCTGTAGACTATTACTCTTGACTTTACTCTTGCCTTCCTTTTAACATTGCCTATTTGAAATGTCTGCTCCATTGGTGATGTAGAAATGTTTAATTACCTCTCTCTACTCCCCCCTCCCCACTCTTCTGCGTGGTTGCCACTATTTACCAATTCCTTCTTTTAAATTTACTTTTCTTCTGTAATCATTACTTTAATTTCCATCCCTCAAGGAAGTGTCCTTGAATGTGTTACTGGAAATTTGACAGTAGGAAGATATACCTGAGAAACACTTAGTTTGGAGAGAAAGGTTTCAGCTCCCTATTTACCAAGCCAATTGCCCACCCCACCATAGGGTTCTAGGGTTCTCTCTCTATTTCTCTCAATATATATATATATATATATATATATATATATATATATATATATATATATATATATATATATATATATATATATATATAGCTTCTCTAGCTACGTAATCTAGATGCAAAGTATGTATGCTTTGTACACTTACACCATAATTTGTTCAGTTGTTTCTCAGTTGATAGGTACCCCCTTGGCTTTCAATTCTTTACTAGTGCAAAAAATATGCTGTAAATATTTTGTATATATGACTTCTTTTTATTTTAATTAGATTTCTTTAGAACATAAGCCTAAAGGCATTGCTAGGTCAAAAGGTATTCATTGTCCGTTACTTTAGGGGCATAGTTCCAAATCAATTTTTAGAATGACTAGATCCCAATAATCTCTTAATTGCCAAATTTAATGTACTTTAAAATTTTTTCAATCTTCTTGCATCATTTGACATTACTGATGCCACACATCCCCACATCTTTTTCTTCTTGATACTTAAAGCCTCTCTATTGAAGACTCTGTGTGTTCTCCTATCTCTATGCTTTCAAAACTTAGAATAAGAATTTTTCTAATCTATTTAAAAATCTTCCAAATAGAAAGTTTCAGGGAATTTGGAACCTATTTGTTAATATAGAAATTCAACATCATCTGATTATTATAAGATTGACATCAAGACTTAGCACAGTGTCTGGCATATAGTAAACAGGCTTAATTCTCTTAGGACCTACTTGTCTTTGTGCAGCTTTTTTTTTAGTTATAATAGCCATTAATGCTTAAAGTATTGAAAGATCAAGATAAATCAAGACCTTTGAATTGCTGTATCACAAAGTGTTAAATTAATTTTTTAAATGAAATATATCTAATCATATCTAACTACAAATAACTATCAATATTTTAGTAGAAACAAAGTTTTTTGCTAACTAATAAAATATTATCTTTACAATATTTCATCTTTTTATCATTCTTTTGAAAATGTCAGGGTTTTTTGTCTAAGTTTATCAACATCCATGTTATCAAGCTTCTTAAATACCTAATTATATTACTATATAGTATATAGTATAGGAATTACATTAACATGTAATTAAGTGAATAAAGACACTTATATTGGATGGTATGTGCCAAAAAAAAAAATAAAAAAATTAAGCGATAGACATTTGAGATCAGAAGCTTGTTGATCATAGGATTGCCCTTCTTAATCACTAAAAATAAGGTAGTTTGCTTTTTTTTTTTCCCCACTCCTTGAAATTCTTGATTTTTTTTATCCTTTCCTGTCATCTTCAGCAGATATGTCTGTCATGCCTTATTTCTAATCTTCAGGCATTCCTTCTCTGATTGTTAACACACTGTTCACAAAGGATATTTGTCCCATCCTTGAGTAACTAGTATGTTAATAACAACAGCAATGATAATAACTATCATTTATATAGCATGTGCCAATTATATAGCAACGTACCAAGCACTTTACAATTTTCATCGAATTTGATAGTTCATAAAAGCTATTATCTCCATTTTACATACAGGTCAAGAAACTAAAGCAAACAAAGGGAGATTAATTGATTTACCGAGGGTCACAGAGCCGGTCAAATCTGAACTTGGGTTTTTCTGTTTCTAGGCCTAAGATCAGATTCACTGAACCATCTTGCTGCCTTCCTGATAGCAAAGTGCGATTGATGGTACCTCCCTAAATGGGGGTAGTGGGAAACCTGTTTCCAGCAGAGTTGTGGTGACATGGAATAAAAGAGTCTCCGATAGACTATAGGACATTTGTAATTATTCTACAACTGGTTTGTGATCTGTTAACCAAATGATTGAGAAAAGATTTTTAGTGTAGCTAGTTATGGGATAGAGGTGGGGAGGACATTTTCAAAAGGGCTTGAATCAACTTTGCCTTACTCTAGAGAAGGATTGAGGCTGACTTTCCAGTGAGGGCACATGCTTTGGCCTCTGAATTTATTCTTTTCAAGTCTTAGCCAAGTAACAATAAGTTATTGATTTAACCCATTGGTCCTCAAACTTTTTAAATAGGGGGCCAGTTCATTGTCCCTCAGACTGTTGGAGGGCCGAACTATAGTAAAAACAAAACCTCACACTCTGTCTCCCGGCCTCAGCCCATTTGCCATAACCATATTGCCATATTGTCATAAGCCATATTGCCATAACCCGGTGGGCCACATAAACTCTTCAGCAGGCCACATCTGGCCTGAGTTTGAGAACTTCTAATTTAACCTAATGTTAATTTCATTCTCTAAAAGATGGAGGCACAAATAAAAGAAATTTATACTCAACCTGAGTTCTCACCTAGTAATCCTAACACTCTAGATTTGATTTTCCCTAACAATGAGGAAATGAGGTGGAAATGATGGGAATCTTGTAGGGAACTATCTTTTAGATTGGAATTCCAGGTTTTACTTACTTAAACATATTCTAAAGGGTTAGGAGAGAGTTAAGTAGGATCAGAGAACTAAAATTCTATATGGGAAAAATTAACCTGAATTGAAGATTCACCAAACCATGCATATTTTTAACTATACCCCTAAAATGGAAGCAAGAGCCAATGAGATAAATACAAAGTTGTTTTATGACCACAAAGTGTTAGGCTGAGCTAATGTTTTGAATAAGCTCAGGTTGGTAAACAAAGCCAAGGACCAAAAAAAGGACAATTAGGCTGTGAAGGAAATAAAAAATGCAGGCAGACAAAATAGGGATTGGGGAACTCTATGTAGTGGTTCATAGCCATCTCATAGAGTTCTTTTGCTGGGTGCAACTGGTTCAGTTTATTACTGCTCTATTGGAACTGATTTGGTTCATCTCATTGTTGAAGAGGGCCACTTCCATCAGAATTGATCATCTTATAGTATTGTTGTTGAAGTATATAACGATCTCTTGGTCCTGCTCATTTCACTCAGCATCAGTTCATGTAAGTCTCTCCAGGCCATTCTGAAATCATCCTGCTGGTCATTTCTTACAGAACAATAATATTCCATATTATTCACATACCACAATTTATTCAGCCATTCTCCAATTGATGGGCATCCACTCAGTTTCCAGTTTTTGACCACTACAAAAAGGGCTGCCACAAACATTCTTGCATATACAGGTCCCTTTCCCTTCTTTAAGGTCTCTTTGGAATATAAGCCCAGTAGTAACACTGTTGGATCAAAGGGTATGCACAGTTTGATAACTTTTTGAGCATAGCTCCAAATAATTCTCCAGAATAGCTGGATGTATTCACAATTCCACCAACAATGTATCAGTATCCCTGTTTTCCCACATCCCCTCCAACATTCTGCATTATCTTTCCCTGTCATTCTCGCCAATCTGACAGGTGTGTAGTGGTATCTCAGTCTTCATTTGCATTTCTGTGATTAATAATGACTTGGATCATCTTTTCATATGGCTAGAAATAGTTTTGTCTGAGAATTGTCTGTTCATGTCTGACCATTTATCAATTGGAGAATGGCTTGATTTCTTATAAATTAGAGTAAATTCTCTATATATTTTGGAAATGAGGCCTTTATCAGAACCTTTGACTTGAAAATTCCTTCCCAGTTTATTGCTTCCCTTCTGCATTAGTTTTGTTTGTATAAAAACTTTTCAATTTGATATAATCAAAATTTTCTATTTGTGATCAATAATGACCTCTAGTTCTTCTTTGGTCATAAATTCCTTCCTGTTCCACAGGTCTGAGAGGTAAACTATCCTATGTTCCTCTAATTTATTTATGATCTCATTCTTTATACCTAGATCTTGAACCCATTTTGACCTTATCTTGGTGTACGGTATTAAATGTGGGTCAATGCCTAGTTTCTGCCATACTTATTTCCAATTTTCCAGCAATTTTTGTCAAACATTGAGTTCTTATCCCAAAAGCTGGGGTCTTTGGGTTTGTCAAACATTAGATTATTAAAGTTACTGACTATTTTGTTCTTTGAACCTAATGTATTCCACTGTTGATCTGATTTTTCTTGTGCAGCAAGATAACTGTATAAATAGGAATACATATATTGTATTTAATATGTATTTCAACATATTTAACATATATTGTACTATCTGCTAGGGGAGGGGGTGAGGCGAAGGAGGAGAAAATTTGGAACAAAAAGTTTTACAAGGATTGATATTGGAAAAATTACCCATGCATACACTTTAAAAATAAATAACAAAAAAAAAAAAAGAGTATATAGTAAAACAATAAGTGATGTTCATTTAGAGAAAAAGGAGATCAAGGTGGACCTGAGCTGCTCTTTCCCCGCTGTCTGCACAAAGATTAATTTAGAATCGTGCTGCATTTTTTTCCCACCGTTCTGGGGTCTCAACCACGGTACGTTGTGTGGAGTGAGATTCCTATTCTACAGTGCCAGTGCATTCTTTTCTTTTTCTTTCTTTCTTTTAAATTATTTCTTTCTCTGTCCCTATTACTTAACATCACATCAACGTCACCTTTCTCCTTCCTTTGGCTGCAGTCTCTAAAGGAGTGGTGGTCTTACTTGCAAGTGCTAATTTCGTGACTCCCGCCCTGCTAGCTTGTTTCCCTTCCGGATCTTTCTCTCTACTTTTCAATCTCTCTTATTCACTGATTCCTTCAGACGGGGGAGGGCAGAGGCTGCGAGCTAGCCTCAGTAGCTGGAGTAACCATCTTGCGAGCCAGGGAACTGGAGCCAACTCCGAGCAGATGCCGTTCCTCTAAGATTTCCTCTCCAGGATTTAGAAGTCCGTCTTTTAAACCTACGATCCCAGAGTCTTTTGTCATTACCAGGACTCTCTGGCGGGAAGAGAGAGACACGTTCTGAGAATTCTCACTATCTTTCATCAGGTCAAAAGAGAAGGGAGAAATTCTGTTTTGGTTTTGTTTTTGTTTTTTGTGGGAAGCCCTGCGTCTCCCTCTCTATAGGGAGATTCTGGTTGAGAAGAGTGTGAGATAGAACCCTTTGCTTTTTGATTTGGAGGCAGAACGAACGAGACATGAGGGACGAGGGGGAAAGGAGTTCTTTGAACTGAGATGGTTAAACACAGAAGAGGACTAGGAGCGCTCTCTGTCTCGGTGTCTACGTTTCTCTCTATCTCGTATTCATCCATCTACTCAGCCGAATCCACCTCACCCAACAATCTCCGCCTTCCTCATCTTGCTCTATTCACATCTCCGGCACAGCCATTCCAGCCGCCTAGTAGCTGCTATGGCCTAGTAGCCATAAGGTCGCACGTCCAGCATCACGTTCGGACGACCTCGTGGCGCAACGGTAGCGCGTCTGACTCCAGATCAGAAGGTTGCGTGTTCAAATCACGTCGGGGTCACTGTGTAAGTTGCTGTTTTCTTTTTCTCCCCTCCCCATTTATCAGAACCTTTTCTCGGCTTGGGGAAATAGGACTAGTAATTTTTTCCCCACTCTTCCTCGGACAAGGGAAGAATCCAATTGCTGAGGGTCTAGAAAGGGCCGAGGAAAAGGGTGCCCGAATTCTTGGGACGGTCCGAAGACTGACCGATTTACCTGCATTCTCGATGAGACATAGTCAGAGTTTAGGGTCAAATGCAACTTTATGATCTTGGACAGATCATTTAACCTTTCTCGGCCTCAGTTTCCTCATCTGTAAAATGGGTTGGAGTAGATGGCCTGTGAAGTCCCTTCCAGTTCTAGTTTCTGGTATGACCACTTAGCATAGGAGGGGGAAATGGGGAAATGTTCTTATTTTTCGGCACTTCATCTTCCGGAAAGTAGAGACTAGAAAAAGTTAATGGATGAAACGAATTGCTTCCTTTGTGGGTAATTTCCCTCCCATAACCCTGCCCCTCCCATCTTAACTGGACGCTATTCTAAGAAATACCATTTTTCCCTGCCGGAACAGAATTGGGTACCGCTACTTTAGAGAAGAATGGGAATAAAAAAGAGAAAACATTCCCATGCCTTTTCTTCAGAAAGGATTTCCTAGATTCGTAGAGACTGGTATTTTCACGGGAATGAGGTGGCCGAGTGGTTAAGACGACAGGCTGTTAGTTCTTTCCGCTATATAAGTAGTGGTTCAAATCCCTTTCTCGCCCACAGTTCGGGATAGGCGGAATACAATTTTAAATTTAAATTTCATTACTTTAAAGTAGACGTTTTCACACACCTCAAGAAGCTCAACTCTCCCCTCTCCTATTCCTCTTTGTCTTGGTCCCTATTAACCACTGAACATTGTTTCTTCACTAGAGTATCTTCTCATATATACAACACCAACGATGTTCTAGATTCAAAGAGGGTCACAAAACTTTTGCTGAATCAAGTGGCGCCGTGGCTTAGCTGGTTAAAGCGCCTGTCTAGTAAACAGGAGATCCTGGGTTCGACTCCCAGCGGTGCCTACAGGGTTTCTTTTTGTTTCACTCACAAACTTTTCTCGATTTGGAGGTGTTTATTCCTCCTCCTTATTTTCATCACTCCCACCCTCTTTGCCTTGAAATAGCATCGGGTGGCGGTGCAGTCGCGCCATTTTCCCGAGACTTGACTGAAGGGTGAGTAGAAAAGCTCGGGTTCGGGAGCCTAGGCGACTAGAGATAGCGGAAAACCAGAGAAAGGAGTACCTTCTATCAACACACTCGCAGGTGTAGGGGTTTCGATTCTCATTCTATTTAATCATTCCCTAATTTCCAGTAATTTCGTCCCCCAACCCTGGTTCGTTCACCTCGGCTTTCGCTTTCTCCTGGAACCCAGATTTTGGATAACCAGATTTTACTCTTTATTCTTAGTCCCACACACTTTAGGGGGCTCAAAAACCCAATTTTCCTACTTGACAAAATCCAGGATTTCGGCACTCGTGAAATTTCTGTACAAAAATCGTGTATTTGGTTAATGTATAATTTTGTGAGTTATTACATCTGGTTCCCAGAATAGGGAAATTTGGGGCTTTTAATTTTGTCCCCTTATTTAAATATCTCACACTTTTTCTGTGATCCATACTTTATTTTCATTCAATGATATGTTGAAATCAGGATCTAAGTCCCTTTGGATCAATTTAGCTCCTAATACTAGTGTTTCCCAGCTTCCTCATAGGAGGAGGTGGAGAATCCAGAGTTCCTCTATGACTGAAAGTAAGATATCATCGAACATTGCTAACGATGCTCTTAGAAAATGATTAGAAAACCGAGACTAGGTATAGTGTCTGTTTACTACCCTTCTGTGCTGAGGTGTTCATTCCTCCCAACACTTGGTTCTCTTGGGTTCAAGTGTTCAATCCCCTATCCCAGACTTGAGTGACTCCTTCCCTATTTCCTGGGACAGGTATGTTCAACTCTAATTTTCTCTTGTTCTTTTGTCCTGTTTCCCCCCCTCATAAAAAACATTTTTTTCCTCCCGAAACACCCTTCTGAGATACCGTTTCATAGTTAGCAGTAGCAGCATTTTAATTCCACACAACTCAGAAAGTCAAAAATGTTGGCTCATAGGCCAAGATCAGATTCACAACAGTTTCAAAATTATCAACAATTCTTTTATGAATCCTAGAAGGAATGAAGCTAGCACTTAACTCCCTTCAGGAACTCAAATTCTCAGAACTTAGTATACTAAGCTCCTTCTCTTCACCCTTACTAGAAGCACTCCTTATATGGGTGAAGACAAAATTTTGGAGGACAGTGGAAAGACTGGGGCATTACTTGCCATTAGTAAAGTTCATCATTTGAAGACATTAGTTTCCACCAGCTATCAGCCCTCCAGTAGCAGATGCCACAATATGGTGGTCACAGATGGAACTGGTCTTTTTTTGTTGTTGTTGCTCCCCCCCCCATGTCCACATCTTTTAACATTCAAACCTGGTCCGAAAACACTCCTTGTGTCTCAGGTAGGGATTCGGTAGGAGCAGCTCTTAGGGACAGTGACAGGGAAAGAGTGAGTCTACTCTCTTAAAAGGACCTAGATCTCTTATGAAGACACCACCCCCTGTCCCAACAAGAAAGCTTCCCTGGACAACATATCTATAAGAGGCTCTTATCAGCATAGCCAAGAAATCTCATAGAATGGGAAGAGATTCACTCGACACAAGTAAGATGGTGGGGGAAAGGTTTCTTTCCTTTCCCTTTCTTTCCTTTCCCCCTGGCAATTCACATGTTCTCCCTCAAGGTTTCAGGCTGGGGGTACAAGCCTAGAGATAAGACACCGGTAGTCTCATCCCACCAGCATACACACCAAATCACCCCTTCCCTGAGAGTGAGAGTGCTCCCAACCCTCTCCAGTCAGTTATTTGCAGAGAGCTTCCAGCACTTCCAGGGTGCGCCGGATATCCCGGACTTGTCGGGCCAGTCCTTGAACTGGTTGCAGAGCCCTCTCCAGCTCCTCGCATCTGGCCAGCAGCGTGTACATGCCCTTGATGCTCATATCCACTGCTTCTCCCAGAGAGTCCACAGCGTCTCTATAGGTCTGGATGCAACCCACGCTCAGTGCCGTCAGCTCCTGCACTGCGCCGCCGAGCCCGCGAAGCAGCCGTTCCACGCGGACACCCAGGTCCCTGCTTAGCCGCTCCAGGTCTCGCAGCACCTCCGGATCTATAGGCGGAATGGATGATACGGGGACCGGGGCTGGCCGGGCCGAGAGTGGCGGCTGCGGCTGCGGATTCCCGCTCAGGCGGATCTTGAGCTGCAGGTTGTTAGCCACGAAGTGGGTGAGGTCTCCGTGCCGACTGACCGTGCCCTCCAGCTCGAGGGCGCTGGAGATGGTGGCCCGGCGGCCCCCACCAGCTCCCTGCTCCGGGCCCCCGAGCGGAGCCGCCCCGCCTCCGCAAGCTCCACTCAGTCCATCCAGGCTACGGCTGTCCAGAAGGCGTCCGGCGAACAAACGGCCCCCTTTCTCAGGCTCGCACTCCTCTTCCTCTTCCTCCCCTTCTGGGTTCATCCGGCTTTTTCTCGGGGTACCCCAGGGGGCACTGCCTCCAACAGACAGCTTCGTCCCTTGGGGAACAGAGAAGGGTCGGCCTAAGGGCCGAAGGCTCGCTTCTCCACGGGAGCCCCAGCTGACCCCGACTCTAGGTGGAGTTACACAGGGCCCAGGTGTTTCATAGGCTGGCTGGCTCGGTGTCTTCCGGGTCCCTCCCAGCTGAGCGCGCCCGCCCACTCCGGGCTCCTCATCAGGGTTCTCACCCGCTCCGAGGTCCAGGGGCGGAAGAGAGAATTGCTTTCCGGGTTTAGGTCTGAACTGAGAGTTCCGGGAGCACCCGGAAAGTGGGGTTCCGGACTCCAACCCGGGTTGCCCCGGAGCAGGCTCCATGATGAGCCCGAGGGGAGGAGCCAGGTCTACCAGAGCCTATGAAATTGTTTTTCCGGTGGACTACGAGCCCTGCTAGGCTGTGCCTTTTAGAGGCGGGCGCATGGGAGCGCCTATTGGTAAAGGATGACAATAATAAGGGCACACTGATTGGATACAAGGAACTTTTTCCTTGTTCCAAGAACAGGCCAAGTTGATTGGGCAATGCAGTGCACGTGAACACAGGGGAGGGGAAGAGGAAGGGGGAGCGAGGAGTGAGCCGGTCGCTTCCGGGACAGACGGACCTCCTGCCTTTTGGCTGGTTTAGAGAAAGCCAGTAATTTTAAAAATAATTACATATCTTTGAAGGGCTGGCTTTCCTTGCTTCTGTCCGGTATCCTGGCTTCCATATCCCCCGCTCTTCTTCCTTGCTACTGCTAGGCGTTTAGTAGGCGACTTGTAATATTGCGTAATGTGATGGGAAGAGCAGTTGGAACATGTACTTTTTGGAGAAAGGTCAGGGGAATTTAGAAACGCTGAAAAAAGCCACAAATGCACTGCTAGAAGGTATTTTACTATGCACGACCTCTTTTTAGTCTAGCTTCCTCAGGAATGCCTCCCAGCATCAGGGTTGATGGGAAAGGAGCTTTGGTGTAACTTCTAGGGTGCCTCGGTTGTCTGTGTTCGTTTCCTTCTTACTCCTTGATAAGACTTCTCTGTCCCGTTTCACGTTGCCTCGCACAGACACCATTCTCTTCTCTCTCCCCATGTTCGTGTAGCACTACCCTATCTGTCTACGGTTATCTCACAAGTGATTTTCTAAGGCCTCTTCCGACTCCACATCTTACAATATTAGCCTTGTTTCCAATGGAACTTCTACAGAGATTGCAGAAACTTACTCTAAGACCTAACGATGTGGAGAAAAGAAAGCGGTTATGAGTTATTATTAAACAGTTAATATTTGACAAACTAGAGTGAAGGTTTGGGCTATTACCTAATAAGGAGAAGATAATAGTTAACATTGTACTTATAATGTATCTATTAAAAATTATTCTCGTTTGATCACAATGACGCTGGGAGGTAGGTACTATATTATCTCCATTTTACTAATGAGAAAACTGAGAAAGAGATTTGTCCAGGACTATACTACTAGAAAGTGTTAGAAGTTAAGATTAACCTTGAACCCAGGCCTTCTGACTCCAGTCCTAGCAGCTTTACCCAGGATGTCACTTAGCTGCCCCTAAGATTTTGCAAGTGATGAATAAGAAATAAATTATCTTGATGTACTCCTAAGCCAACCATTTTCAAAGTTTTGCTCTCTCAATTTGTTTGTTCTACTTCTAGTCTTAGTTACATTAGTTTTATTTGTACAAAACTTTTTTAACATAATCAAAATTATCTGTTTTATATCTCAGTGCTCTCTATCTTTTGTGTATTCATAATTTCTCCAATCAATAAGTCTGATGAGGTTTATTTAGGTTTTAGGGTTCCCTTTAGTATGATAAGGTTTAGATTTATGGAATCAAAATGAGATTAGGGTTCCTGGTGGTCAGGGAGTTAAATGATAAGGTCTAGTGGCAGGTTCCGGGTTCAGGGAACCAAATGGAGAGATTTGGCACCCCTGCACCCCCTCCGGATTGGGCACAAGGGTAGGGAGTTTTGGGGAATTCTTTTCTGGTGGTGCAAAGATTCTCTGTAAAGGAATTTACAGACCCGAAAACTTAGATTGATAAAAGAGGTTTATTATTGGGATTGGGAAGTAAGATTAGAAATCCTGACAGAGAGGCATAAAGTCTTGTTAGGGAAATAGGTGAGGGTAACACTGGAAAACAATATTATTCCAGCGGGCAGAGGTTTCCATGGCATAGCCTAGCTTGGTATAGCATGGATTTTAGATTAGCTCTTTTATAACAGGAGCTTTGGCCACAACCTGAAGGGAGCTAGTGGGTTCTACAAGCTGGGTTTCAGCTTGGGCTGGAATTTGAGTTTCAATCAATCAAAGCTGGAATCCGTGAGTTAAAGGACTGAACCGACCCCACCTAGATAATAGAATGAAATTGTCTTGTTTCCCTTGGGCGTGGTTCCTCACCGAGGCAGAGTTGAAGATTTTCTCCTTTAAGGATTTTGAGAGTTTCGGGGTCCTTCTTCAAGTCTATTTAAGTAATATATCCCATCTTCTTCTAATTTACTTATGATATCTCCCTTTTTATCTAGATCATGTCTCCATTTTGAACTTAGTAAAGTTCTTGTATCTAGTATTTCCCAGAATGCTTTCTAAGTTTCCCAATAATTTTTACAAAATAATGAATTCTTTATCCCAAAAGCTTGTATTCACATTTGTCAAACATAAGGTTGCTATGATAATTTACTGTGGCATGTTTTATGTTAGTAAAATTGGTTTCAAAAACCTTTCCTACAGGCACTATAGCAACTATTATTGTATCTTGAATAATAGAGAAACTAATAATCACAGCACTATCATTAGATTTGGTTCTTTTCCTTAGAAGCTTAGCATGTTTCTATCTTTGATCTGTAAGGATCTATGAGATTAAACTTTGATCTCAAAGGTGAGATGAAGGAGGCTGGAGATTCATAGTCTTTTGACAGATGCAAATGTTCGTTACCCTTTATTCCTTGTTCTAGAGGGCAGAGAAGAATATATTGTATAAGTAGACCATCCACTATTTTGTTCCCTTCGAATATAGGTCCCATCCATATGAGATTGCATTGAGATGTGCATTATATAAAAAAGATGGACTCTCATTAAAAATCACCTTTTATACCTCCTGAAACAATGAGAAGACAGATCCTGTTTGAGCCTTCATATATGCTGTCTCTATTCTCTGCATCACCCCAACTGCATAGTGACTATCTGAAATACTATCGATGGGTTTGTCTATTTTCAATGCTTGTATAATGGCATACAACTCATTTTTCTGTGTAGAGATGTAAATCCATTAGAGATGCACAATTTTGGGGAATATATGGCCATTTTATTTTTCTTGGTGGCCAGTGAACATATTAGGGTCCCCTTAAATGGATGTGTTTTTGTTTTTGTGGGAAATATCCATCGCCATTATTCATAGAATGACAATTTGGTCAGGATTTTTCCTGCTCTTCTCCTAACCTAACAAAATGATCCAGATTTCCTGAGTAGCTTTTAAGCAAACTAACTCATCCTGATCTATGTTAATCCATATAATTCCTGTTTCTCCTGTTAATTGGATAAGTCTGAGCAATGTTTTCCTTGCTATTTCAGCTGTCATGTCTTAAGTATGGTTCTAATGATCTTTTTTTTTTTTTGAGATATATAGCCATTCATAAATTTCATTATTTTGATGTATAATTCCTATGGGTTGTACAGGAGCTAAAATAAGAGAGCCATGTAACCTTTTTTGTGGAAGTACTCTCTGAGTACTTGCTTTCGCTGTTATTTGTATTATCTGCTTTATGTTGCCAAAGGCTTCAAGAGTCCATGTCCTTTTGGAATCTGAGGCTCACCCTCTAGCATTTTATACAAGGAAACTGAGTGTTGAGTGTACAAGCTCGGGGCCTAAGCCATTAAATGTCCTCAATCAATTTTGGGGGACTTGTTCAGTCCGGAATTCAGGTAGTTTTTGATATATACCCACCAGCTGAACAGTGAAGCCCAAATAACTAAAAGGTGGGAGGGTATCTTTGAATTTTTTTCTGATGATATTATCAAATCTAAGTGTTTTAATTCTCTTTTTGTCATTAGCAACATCTCCAAATCCTCAGGCTATGGATGACCAGCCAAAATATCATCCATGTAATGGAGGATGATAGCATTGGGGTAATGTTTCCTTATCTTGCAAAGAGCTTTATCAATGTACCATTGTCATATGGTAGGGCTGTTTTTCATAATTTGTAGCAATACCTTCCACTGAAATCTCCTCACAGTTCCTTGAAAATTATATGTTGGTACTGAGAAAGAAAATTTATCCCTGTCCTTGGAGTGAAGAGGGATAGAGTAAAATCAATCCTTAATATCTATTATCCATAAGGGCCATTCCCTGGGGATCGTGTTTGTTGATGGCAAACCTACCTGTAAAGAAACCATGTCTTTCAGGACTGAATTTACTTGTCTCAAAGCTGTTAACATTCTTCATTTTCCAGATTTTTTTCTTTATAACAAATTCAAGGGAATTCCATGAGCTATTTGTTTCCTCAATGTGTCCTAATTCTAATTGTTCTTGTACTAATTGATGTAGAGCAGCTGTCTTTTCTTTGATCAGGGGCCATTGCTCCACCAATACTGGTGTGTCCGTAGTCCAAGTCATTTTTGGAGCAGTGGAAGCCGCAGCAGCAATGACCACTCCTAAAAATCTATGGTGATTTTCATCCTAATTGATGGAATATATCTCTATCCCTTAAGTTAATGTGTAAGCCATCTATTATTAAAGGAAAAATGATTCCTCTCTTTCCATCTTTCTTGCCAATTTACTGATTCAGGGGACATCAAAGCCTCCTTACTGCCTCCTACCCCCTGCCACTCTATTGTTAGCTGAAGTCATAGGCCACCAAAGGGGCCATTGAGAAGCAGCCACCACAGTCCTGTCAACTCCAGTGTCTATTAGTAAACTATTGGTTTAAAGTAAGGGTCAATATTGGCAGATTGAGTGTGATAGCCTTTGTAAAATGTTTGTATAACAGTTTCTGAATTTGGACCCATCTGTGGGGCTAATTCACAATTATTATCTTCTGTTTTAACTGTAAGTTCAGATGGAATGACTATTCCTTGAGCTATACCATTGTCCCTTGTTAAGATATGTTTCAATATTGTCAGTGTTAATCATAGTTACAAACACAGGCATTTCCTCATATATTCTATGACTGGGATAGCAAATGAATACTGGAGAGGTGAAGGATTTATAACAAGACTTTTTAGTTATTTTCCTCTTTTATACTGTTGAATGGGCACTTCACAAACAGCATGAGGGTGTAAGAGGTAATAATCATTGCTCCTGAGTTTTATTACTGTGAGTGTCCCTTGGCATCTAAAGCTGCATACCAGTACTCCCTCTCCGTAGAGTCCCATAGCCTTACAAGATAGAAAATAGAAAATGAGATGAAATTTTTTTCTTGATAATTATGTAGCAAAGTTTAAAGAGTTGACCTCAGTTAGTTGTGCTTTGGTCTACTACTTGATTTGTTTCCATATCTAATCTCTATCAACTAGTATTCTATGGTAATCTAGGAATATTTCTGTATATTTTCATATTTAATTACAAAATTACAACTCCAATCAGATCCCAAAAAACAATTTAATAAACTCAAGAAGTTTCCATTCCTAAAAGCAATTTTTTATTTATATAAATAAGATTTCTTAATTTTAATGCTATGTGACAAAATACACAAATTCAAATTCAGCTTCAGACACTTGCTAGCTATATGACTCTGGGTAAGTTACTTGACTTTTATCTTGTTCAATTTCTTCCTCCTATTATTTATTACTCCCAGTAAAATGTGAGTAATAATAGCAGTTATCTTCCAGGGTTGTGAGGATGAGTAAATATTTGTAAATCATGTTGCATATATAAAGCAAATTAATATGCAACTGGTAGTTATTTTTAGCTAGACAACAATTAATTAGTAAATGAGATCTAGAATATATACATAATTATGTATAATATTTTAGCTATAAGGAAAATCACAGCCAGCATCACCTTACACTTTTACTATAATAATTGATAACTTCCTTTCCCTTGTGCTCAGGAAACACATTTATTATTATTCATATAACTCCATATACTGATTAAAAGTATCTCAAAATTTTTTTCATGTTTCTTAAGATAGGAATGCTAATCCCTTGCAGATTTCATGAATTTCTTTTTACAAAGTTTCTGGGAGAAAAAACAGTTAATAGTTCCCAAGAGAAGGAAATCTTACTTCTATAATTTATCTCAGAAGTCCTCATAGATTTAAATTAATCACTATTACTGAATTCATAATGTGAAGCACCTCACAAAATGATGTATTGAATCTTAAAACCCAAACTACCTCATCTATGACTTCCATTTGGTTCTTAAAAATATAACTATTGAGATAAAATGTTCACTAAACTAGTAGAAAACTTCAACTTTCCCCTGCCAGAACTAGATAAATCTTACCAAAAGATGAACAAGAAAAAAGTTAAAGAGGTGAATAAATTTGATGATCAAAGAAATGTAAATTAAAATAATTCTAAGGTACCACCTCATATCTATTAGATTAATTCATATGACATATATATATATATATATATATATATATATATATATATATATATATATATATATTGGTCATATGAATTAATATATATATATATATTGGTTGTGGGAAAACGGGAACACTAATCCACTATTGGTGGAGATGTGAATTTATCCAACCATTCTAGAGAGCAATTTGGAACTATGCACACAGGGCTATTAAACTGTGCCTTTCCTTTGAGCCATCAATACTACTACTAGTTCTATATCCCAAAGAGATTTTTTTTTAAAGGGAAAAGGGCCTACTTGTACAAAAATATTTATAGCAGCTCTTTTTATGATGGCTAAAAATTGGGAATCAAAGGGAATCTCATTAATTGCAAAATGGCTAAACAAGCTGTGATATGTTATTGGAATGGAATATTATTGTGTAATAAGAAATGATAAGCAGGATGATTTCAGAACAACCTGGAAAGTCTTAAGTGAATAGATACAAAGTGATGAGAACCAAGAGAAAATTTATACACAGTTATAGCAATATTGTTTGATGAAGAATTGTAAATGACTTGGCTATTCTCATCAATACAATGAAGACAATCACAAAAGACTAATGTTGAAACATACTATCTGTCTTCAGAGAAAGAACTGATATTGACTGAATAAACACTGAAATATGCTATTTTTCACTTTCATTTTTAAAAATTTTATTCAAGTCTTGTATAAAATGACCAATATGAAAATGTTATACATAATTGCACATATATAATGTATATCTGCTTACAATTTATGGAAGAAATGAAGGGAGGAAGGGGTGGAAGGATGGAATTTGGAACTCAAAACTTTAAATAAAATATTTTTTAAAATCTAAATCACTTTGAAATGTCAAAAAATGTGTTTAATGATTCATTGGGTTTTTTTTTTATTAGGGTTTTTTTTTCCATTGATTGTACAATCAATGATGCAAAGATGGAAAAAAAAAAACCCTAAGTATATTAGAGTGCAGGAATCCATGAACAAAAGTGAGCCTAAAATATCAGTTTCAATGACTTGTTTTAGTTTCATAAGCAAAATGGGTATAATGGAATTTTATGGAAATCAGAAGGGGAAAATAAACATTTATACATCAAAAAACAGAAAGGAGAAAGGAAAGATCTAGATTAGACGAGAAACCAACCAGATTAACATCAGAATTATAAATACTATCTCAAACTTGAATTTGCAGAGAGGTAGAATAAGAAAGTAGTTAACACCAGGTCCATAGTTATCTCAGCTTGATTTTGCAGACTCTATTAATTTATATGATATGCTTGATTCTTAAGAAATTATGGTAAGAAATTTAAATCAGAAGTTATCCCAAGACAGTTAAAAATAAATTCACATTAATATTAAAACAACATACATAATGACATTGGACAATGCTTTAAGTAATGAGAGAATGTATTATGATTTGAGTAATGGGAAAATACAATAGTATCAATAGTAATAATAAAAATTAAATGGAATAAAAATGGGCATAGTAATGATAAGTAGAATATTAAAACATCTAACATTTCATTAGAGAATCAAAAAATACTTGATAACAAAAGAATTAGTTAACAAGAATGACATCTGGCTACATGATAGACTTAGTTCTTCTATGGCCTATTGACCTGTATACCTCACTCCCTGAGCTTCTTGATGATATAGGCCATCATAATTCTTCTTAGACCTATACCTCTGTCTTCTTAAGCCAGAATTTATAGATATCCCAAGCTAACTAGCAGTGTTATTACTGTTATTTTGTGGAATGTGATTATGCTTTAAAAATACAGCTGAAATATGAGCTGGGTAAGATTTAATCCTTCCACTACCTAGAATTTTTTTTTTTTTTTAAACTAAGGTCATCTTCAGCCCTCAGCAAAATTACTGAGTTTCTATACATAGTGCTTAAAGCCTTTCTTAGCAATTCTCTTTGCTGAAACATGCTAAATTTCCTTGGGCAACAATTTCCTCTGAACCAGATAAAAACTCTTCTCATGAGTACAGCTGATATATTTATACCCAGTTACTCCATACAAAATTCCTACTTCCCTGATAACATCTTGATGGTTTTATTTTTATATCAGATTGTTGTCATCCGATTGGCAAATTCATTGTTACTCTTTTCTGGGTCTAGGGAAATCTCCTTCAATGACTCCATATTTGTTCTAAATGTTGATTCTTTACACCTCAGTGCCCATAGTTTCATTTTCTTTGTGAGAGCATTCAATCTGCATGTGATAATCTAGTTTCCAATTTTTCCAATTGTGGCAGAAGGTAGTTTTGGTTTTCTGATGATCTAATATGTTTTTTTGGTTGTTGTTTTGGGTTTTTTGTTTTGTATCCTGTATGATATGGCCTCCACTTCCATTGCCATTCCTGGTAGAATTTTTTTTCTACTACTCTACCTTTAACAGATTGTAATTTCATCTGAATCCTGCTATCAGTGTGATTCTGACCTATTAGTGTATAGGGTTTCCCAAAAAGAATCCTTAGCAATTTGTGATTACTTTTCATTACATGAAATGTTTCTAACAATTATTCAAAATCTAGTATATTCTGTAGAAGTCCTTGATTGCTTAACTGTGCCCGTATAGAACTGGCAAGAACTTAAACTCTCCCCCCCCCCAAAAGAAAGACATACTTTGAAGAGTCTCAAAGGATTAGTCTTTGGATTTATAGGATGCCTAATATCTATCAAGCCTGATATCACATTTCATGATCCTGAGTTCATTTCATCCAGGAGTACATTTGGATTTTTAAAAATTCAGTGGGAGAATGCTATGTGTAAAGAGGAGGTAGGAGTAGAGGGTGGGTAGAAAGGAAAGGTGGATGGGAGTATCCAAACTAGGTCAAACAGCCTGTGTATCATTGGGGCAGATCCACATGGGAGAGAAGTTGGAAGTATGGCTGGTGATAAGGCTATTTTGAGCAAGGACTCACTAAATCATCACTAGGGTAGAGTCATCTGTAGCAGAGAAGGCAGCTGATATGTAGGTGGCTCAGACTGGAGAATAAGCTGCAAAGGAAGAATTAACTAGATGAATCAGTAACAGAGAGAGGTAGATACAGATGTGACTTTTCCAGTATAGGACATAGCACAAAGCTATGTAGGGATCCTCTGGAATTTTTTTGTTTTTTTATTTTTTCCTTTATGGATATTATTTCTTTCAGATGAATTAGCTATATTTCATAGGACTATATAATCAAAGTTCCTATCATTGCTATGTTTGATAAGATAGTGTTTATGAGCATAAGTGGATAATGTGGATTAACATACTAAGTATTAGTATATACAACACAGGACCTTCAAATGACTATATGTCACTTTCCTATGTCATTTATTTGTATACTTGTCTTACTTTTTTTTCCCTATAAACTTGTACATCAATACAACTCTTGCTTCATTTTTATTATTTTATAATGCTGTATTTTTATAATGTACTATTTATAATGCTGTAAACTAATGCTTAGTTTAACATTGCTGGTTTGTGGAATACAATATTAATTTTATGATTACTTGAAAGAAACAGAGATTGGCTTATTTGATAAAATTATGACAAAGACCTAGAATTGAGTGGAACCAGAGTGAAAAATAATGATGTTATAAGATCATTGAAAATAGCTGAAAAGAATTTGAGGGATATGTATAGTGATGTATAGGAAAGTCAGAGTATGAAAAATCACTTATTTTAGGTTTTGTGAATGACCAGATTCAACTAGTTATTCAAAAATTCCTGATACAATAACAGAGATAACACCTAGAAATATATCTCCTCATCTTCCTCCCTCAAGGAGGATTAAGGATTAATTAGAAAACTGGAAGCCTTAATGGACTGGGAAGGCTTGCCAACAGAGAAATGAAGAAGCATACCCAAGTCAGAAAAAAGATGTCTCACCTCCTGGTTAGTGCAGAGTATAGATTTTGTACATCCCAAAACAGTCTGTTTCTCAGGGATTCTCTCAGGATGAAGACTCCTCTTGGGGAAGAATCAGAAGTGTGGGCTAAGTGTGACAGAATTGCTAGCTCAGATCAATGTGTAATTTGGTAGAAAGTATTGAAAACCTACTTTTAAATTTGTGTTCTCTCTAAGAATAGAAAAAAATTTAAATCATATATTTGATAAGAGGAGAATTGGAAAATTGATATGGCCTAAATTCTGACATAACACGAGTTCTTAATAATCTCTCTTTTCATGTAATTTTTTTTTCCAAATAAATGTTTGTTGATATCTTTTGTTTTTTATATCACCTATATTTTTCAGTCCCTTCCAGAGAGTAATCCATTATATCAAAAATAAATAAAATAATTAAATTTAACAAAATTCCTCAACATATCAAAAAAGTCTAACATATTGTGTTGCACATCAAGAGTCCCCTAATTCAATGTGGGAAAACTGGGACACTGATGCATTGTTGGTGGAGTTGTGAAAGAATCCAACCATTCTGGAGAGCAATTTGGAACTTATGCCCAAAAAGTTATCAAACTGTGCATACCCTTTGATCCAGCAGTGCTACTACTGGGCTTATATCCCAAAGAAATACTGAGGAGGGGAAAGGGACCTGTATGTGCCAAAATGTTTGTGGCTGCTCTTTTCATAGTGGCCAGAAACTGGAAGATGAATGGATGTCCATCAATTGGAGAATGGTTGGGTAAATTATGGTATATGAAGGTTATGGAATATTATTGCTGTGTAAGAAATGACCAGCAGGAGGAATACAGAGAGGCTTGGAGAGACTTACATCAACTGATGCTGTGTGAAATTAATAGAACCAGAAGATCGCTGTACACTTCAATGTTGTATGAAGATGTATTCTGATGGAAGTGGATATCTTCAACATAAAGAAGATCCAACTCACTTCCAGTTGATCAATGATGGACAGAAACAACTATGCCCAGAGAAGGAACACTGGGAAGTGAATGTAAACTGTTAGAACTACTGTATATCTACCCAGGTTACTTATACCTTTGGAATCTAATACTTAATGTGCAACAAGAAAATGTTATCTACACACATATATTGTAACTAGGTTATATTGTAACACATGTAAAATATATGGGATTGCCTATCATCAAGGGGAGGGAGTAAAAGGAGTGAGGGGATAATTTGGAAAAATGAATACAAGCAATAATGTTATAAAAAAAATTACTCATGCATATATAATGTCAAAAAAAAAAGAGTCCCCTAATTTTACAAAAAATGGGAGGCAGTGTCTCCTTGTATATATTCTTTAGGGACAAGCCTGATCATTATAATTACATAACATTTAATTTTAATTGTGTGGTAACTATAGGTATATCTTTTATTTTCCAGGTTTTGGTTTTTTTTTTTTTTTTTTTTTTTTTTGCTAAGGCAATTGGGGTTAAGTGATTTGCCTAGAGTTACACAGTTAGGGAGTATTAAGTGTCTGAGGTCAAATTTGAACTCAGGTCTTCCTAACTTCAGGGCTGGTGCTCTATTCACTGGGCCATTTAGCTGCTTCCTCTATTGTATCTTTTAGAAAGAATAAAATCTTAAGGTAGTATTATTTAATTTTCTGGGGGAAGATTTCTGTTTAAGTGTGATTCTGGCGAGAATGAAGAGAGATTGAGCAGAACAAAAAATAATAAATTCCCTTCTGAAAGATTAAATTATTTGTTTTCTTGTGAAGAAATATTATAGATTTCTGCTATACTGATAAAGCTGAATTGTTCAACCATTGTCTGTAGAGAAATAATCATGATGTTAGTATTGATAGTTAAAGAGGAAATCCTGGGCTATGTCCAAAAGGCTATAAAACTGACTCTTTGACTCAGCAGTGCCATTATTGTGTCTGTCTCCCAAGGAAATCATAAAGGAGAGAAAAGGACTCATATGTGCAAAAATGTTCACAGCAGTTCTTTTTGTGGTAGCAAAGAATTGGAAAAGGAGTAGATGCCCATCAATTGGGGAATGGCTGAACAAGTTGTGGTATATGAAGGTAATAGAATATTATTGTTCTATAAAAATTGATGAAAAGTTGATTATAGAAAGGCCTGGAAAGATTTACATGAACTAATGCTGAGTGAAACAAACAAAACCAGAAATATATTTTACACAATAACAGCAAGAATGTGTGATGATCAACTATGAAAGTAGTTCAGTGATCCAAAGCAATCCCAAAAGGCTTTGAGCAGAAATGCCAGCTGCAACCAGAGAAATAACTAAGGAGGCTGAATGTAAGTCAACATATGCTATATTCACTTTTTTCTGGGTTTGTTTGTTTTTTTTATCTTTTGTTCTGATTTTTCTCTCCCAACATAATTCATTAAACAATGTGTATTAAAAATATTTTTTTTTAAAAAGGAAATCCTGGCTATGATCCTTCTCCTGCAATACCTTGTTGAAATATTTAATTTTCTTATTAGTTGTAGCACTGTTAAAGAATTACATATAGCTCATACAATTTATGTGTTAGGCTATGAGAGAGAAAGAGAGACAGAAATGAAAGCTCATTGGAAAAGATACCTCTATTTTATTTAACGAACTAATCATGGTGACACATACCTATAATTCCTATTACTAAAGAAATAACCTGGTAGATCACTTGAAGTTATAAATTCTAACCTGCGGTAGATTAAGCTTATCAGGTATCCATAATAACATCTATTACCAAAATTTTGAGCTCCCACAAACAGGTGTGATAAAATAGGCTGTTCAAAAAAGGAGTTGGAAACAGTCAAAGCTTCTACTACAATCAGTAATGAGATCAGACCAGAAGTACCTACTGTACTCAAACAAATTGAAACTCAAACAAAATAGGGAGATCTCAAAAAAGAAAAAAAAAAAAACAGCAAAACAGCTAATTTATTAATTAACTGGAAATATTTTGTTTCTTTAATAGTATGCTATTTTGCTATTTTCATTCAATCTGAGTCAATCAGAACCCAAACTCTGACCAAATGAGTCTGGTCCTTAAGAAAGAAAGAAATCCAGCTAATAAATCCCAAGATATCCTTGGAGGGTTCAGTGGAGCAAAAGAGAAAAATACCTATAGAATCTTCTCAAGGCCTTTTACATTGAGGGGCTCATGTGTGGGTTTCAAGTAAAATAAGACATTTTCATTGTTCGTGGATATGCAGGTGTACAGAAATCCTGTTTAAAAAATGGAACTATGTTTAAAACTTGGAAAGACAGGAGCAAGGGAACACAGGTCACAATAGACCTAAATTACCAAGTACTTTCCTTCACTGCTTTGGCCAGAAATTCTGAAGGTCTTCTCCTTCCAGATTTATTAGCATAGTAAATTAATTTGACTAAGTAAAATAAGAGATTCTTTGCCTCAGTTCTATCCTTAATCACTGAATGTGTTCAGTTTTGATCAAACTTCGACCTCTAATACTTCCTAGCTGTGTGACCCTAGGCAAGTCACTTAACCCTAATTGCCTCAGCAAAAAAAAAAAAAAAAAAAAAAAGAATTTTTTGTTCTCATTCTTCTGATCTCAAAAGAATTTTTTTCTTTCTTTTATTGTTTAGTTTTGTACAACTTTGAATTGTTATCTTTTGTCTCTCAGAATTTCATTATCTTCTGGACAGTAGCTAATAATTCAACCACATATTGTCATATAGGTTCTGCTTTGTTTCTCTCCTATGTAAACCAGCATCCTTGTACAAAGAATCATTATAAGGTAGTTGCTGTTTGCCACATTCCCTAAATTGCCCTGACTCGGTTTCCCTAATTGTTCTGCCTCAATCCTCTTAGTTGCAAATCCCTCCCCCCTCCCCTTCATTAAATAGAATTTAGGGGTACTTACTCTAAGGTTATAAATTGTCGATGTGTAAACTCAAGATAAAGGGGAATCCAGACTTCCTGGCTCTGAGCCCCCTTAGCTACTAGTTTGTAAGAATTTATGGTCCTACCCTCCAAGCTTCAGAACCAGATTGATAGTCCCTGCCTGGAGATTCCTGCTCACCACCATTTGGATTCCACCCACTGTCTTTGTGTACCTAAGCTTGGAGCGTGTGTATATATTTTACTGAGAACTCACATTGCCTGCTGGATGTTTTGGACATAAGCCTTGGGGGCATCCATGCCCAGTAAATCTCTCCCTCTCAGAAATCCAAGTAAAATATTAAAAACTCTCTATCTTGCCTCAGTTTCTCCTGCATTACATTACATCCTTACGGTGTAGTGGAGAAAGGGATACTCTATGAATTATATCCTTCCTGATTCTCTAAACTGACTAGTTTACACCTTGATACATTGTCTCACTTTAAAAAATTAGTTTCAGCCATATGAAAAGATGCTCCAAATCACTATTAATCAGAGAAATACAAATTAAGACAACTCTGAGGTACTACTACACACCTCTCAGACTGGCTAGGATGGATGACAGGAAAAAATAATGCTGAATGTTGGAGGGGATGTGGGAAAACTGGAACATTGTTGGTGGAATTGTGAATGCATCTAATCATTCTGGAGAGCAATTTGGAACTATGCTCAAAAAGTTATCAAACTGTGCATACTCTTTGATTCAGCAGTGTTTCTTCTGGGCTTATATCCAAAGAGATCTTAAAGGAGGGAAAGGACCCACATGTGCAAAAATGTTTGTAGCAGCTCTTTTTGTGATGGCTAGAAACTAGAAACTGAATAGATGCCCATCAATTGGAGAATGGCTGAATAAATTATGGTATATGAATATTATGGAATATTATTGTTCTGTAAGAAATGACCAACAGGATGATTTCAGAAAGGCCTGGAGAGACTTGATGCTGAGTGAAATGAGCAGGACCAGGAGATCGTTGTATACTTCAACAATAATACTATATGATGATCAATTTTGATGGATGTGGCCCTCTTCATCAATAAGAGGATTCAAACCAGTTCCACTTGTTCAGTGATGAAGAGAGCCGTGTACACCCACAGAGAGAACAATATACAACCAGAGAAAAGCCTATGGGAACTAAATGTGGACTACAACATAGCATTTTCACACTTTCTGTTGATATTTGCTTGCATTTTGTTTTCCTCAGGTTTTTTTTTTTAAGATCCAATTTTTCTTGTGTAGCATGATAACTGTATAAATATATATACATATATTGGATTTAACATATTTAACATATACTGGACTACTTGCCATCTAGGGGAGGAGGTGGGGGAAAGAGGGAAAAATTTGGAACAAAAAGTTTTGCAAGGGTTAATGTTGAAAAATTACCCATGCATTGGCAACAAACCAGCAATTGTTTAGAAGTGTCATAAAAAGCTTCATTTTTTGAGTATCAGAAAAATATTTCCCCATTCCCGAAAGTCGCCATCTCCACCCTGAATGACACCCCAGTTTTAACCTGCTCCCGAGATCTATTTTCTCTAGGCTTCAAACTTTGGATTTTCAACTGCCCTTCAGCCTGGAGGACAGGGGACGACTGACTGGGGACGACTAACTGGGGACAATTGACCAGGACAAACACCCTTAGATGCCCTACTGCCATCCCCAAACCCCACACCTCACAATTTACCTCCTGGCATGAACCCCCAAATCTCTACCACCCTTGCCAGCTCGAAGCAGTTAAGAGGAGATTGTTGCCCCTTTTCCCACATGCATTTGGAGGTAACTGCTTGAGGGAGGAATGAAGAGGGGACCCCAGAACTCTGAAGATCCTTGGAGGAAATCTTCTATTCTCCCTCGATAAGAGACTCTGCCCCAAGTCTTTTTTTCTTAAATGAATTTAAGTTTTAACTGCTTGAGGGAAGCAAATGATGTAGGTTGTAAATCCCTTTAAGAAACTAATCCTTTCAGATGGATTTATTCCTTTCTGATTCCCAGCCCTTCCTAGCTGATGCATTAACAATTCAAGAAGCTAGACCTTTGATTCACAAATGCTGGTCAATTCCAATAGAAGATCCCAGCTCTCCCAGCCCCATGGGATCTGAGCCAATTTGGGACTCTATCCACAGGCCCCTTTAGCTAAATCTCTCATTATATAAAAGAGCCAAGCTGGAGTCCTCTCTTTGCAGAGGTTCCAAACCTTACACCTGGTATGCCCAGGGTCTCTGCCCACTGGAACACTATTTCTGGTGCCCTCTTATCTCTACCTTCACCCTTTACTAACTAGACTTTAACCTTGCTTCCAAACCCCAAAATAAACCTCTTTTATCAATCTGGGGTTTTGGGTCAGTAAATTCCTTTACAGGAGACTCTTGCGCCACTACTAAACCTTATTTAACTCCCTCTCCTTACTCCAAATCCAAAGGAGTTGCAGGGGAGCTCTATTTAACTCCCTGTGCCCCAAACCTGCCACTAGACCTCAAACCCTAATTTCATTTAGGTACCCCAATTCTAGACCTCATCAATATGGTTAGCACAATTAAGTATAGCTATCTAAATCATGGCAATGTAGACAATCACAATGCAACTCTGTCATAAATGACACATAGAATACATAATAGAAACATGCAGAAACACAGCCCACACATTTATCACAATATACTTCTAAGATTACATACTAGAATATATATCATAGAAGCATAAGTCAGCAATGCAGCCAGCGCTTCACATGCCAACAAACATATCACCCCTGCAATCTCATTAATGAATAGAGTTTCCGTGACATTGATTATGGAATAACTGTCTTTCCCATTTTTCTTGGATCATGTTAGTTGAATCATTGGTTGAATAATTGTAGAATTGCTACCAGGACCATCTGAGCTAATGGATGTTAGTCCTCTCTACAGATATGCTGGCCTTTTATCTGGGAAATTGGTGACTCAGACTGCTCATTATAGCACAGTCTCTTATGGGTATCTGCTTTTCCATAAAGGATTCCACAACTAGAATATTAGATTAGACAGAAGCTACCTCTAGCCTAGAGTCCCAATTATGGGTTGAATTGCCTGACTCCTGGTAGGTACCAATATCTAATTATACCATTATCAAAATAATCTTCTGTGACAATCTCAACACAGTGGGACAGGGTGCTTTTCTGCTCACAATCTGTTTAGCTGATGATCTATCACTTTTACCTCAGAAAGTCTGAACAATTCCCCAGTTGGTGGTTTCAATGAATTGTCTTTGCAGATCCTTCAGCATTCTCTGAGGTATCTTGAAAACAGAAAGGTTGCCCAGTCTCGCCATAATTTGGTATAGTCTAAACTCCAATAATCTTCTGTCTTGTGCATTGCCTGAACAATAAGATTTCTTGGCAGAATTCTATCACCTGAATGGAAATCTTGTAACAAACTTACTGCAACCTATTTTATCAGAATTTTTCTGAGCTGAGGCGACAGATAATTGATAAGGCTTCAATCTGCATACTGAATTTAATTCTCTACAATTCAAAAAACTGAGTTTTCTAAAACTACAGAGAAAAAAATCAATACGCAAACCTAGTGACAGAAGAAAGTATAGAAACATACATTGTATTTTTCTTTTTAACTTTTTTCTTCTAAAAATTTAATTTTATGTATATATATATATATATATGATATACATATATAATATATTTAAATTAATTTTAAGTCAATGAGGCCCCAAAAAGGGAGATGTGTACTCATGTAAAGGGTCTGCCAACATCATTGGCATCATTGAAGATTTTTTTTTTTTACTTTTACTTTTCTTAACTATTTATATTTTTACAAGTTTTTTCCTACATTTTAAAAAATGTGCAAAAGAGAACAAATGAAAAGTCATAAGGAAGCATAGACATACAGGAGTTTTGAAAGAAATATGTGAATTTATAACAAATTATCTTTTGGTGTTCTGCTATATATGTGTGAAACTAATTTTTTTTTAGTGTGTTTAAGTTCATAATTTTGCAACATATGTTTCTGTCAGAGATTTGGCTACAAAGAATTCACTGTCCAGAAACCTCAGCTTAATTCTAGTGTTTTGAACTGTATTCTCTGGTTGATGGGGCTAGAGACTTCTCTTTTTCTTAGAGCTAGCAAATATATGAAGTTTCTATGTGATAACCTCATTTGAATTTCTTATAGCTAAAATGTTCCTAGAAAGCCAGTTTGAGGTTTCCCAATTTCTCAATAACAATTTTTTTTTTCTTTCCTCCCATGTAAATAAGTGTGAAGAGAAAAGGTAGTGAAATAAAAATAAGGGGCAAGGTCTTTCCTTTAATCTTCCCTTTGATTAACCTCATTCCTGCCCTTATTGTATATAAGCAAGCAGAAGTACTTAAGACTTTTTTAGCCTAGTCTTCAAGTTTATCCTTCTAAAAATCAATCAAGCAATTAATCAATCACATATTTAGAACTGGAAAGGATCTTTGAAGTCATTTAATCCATCTCCTTTATTTTGCAAGTGAGGAAACTGAAGCCCATAGAGAATAAGTGACCTCTCTCTCTCTCTCTCTCTCTCTCTCTTGCTTTGAATTTTCTTCCACAAAACAACTAATATGAAAATTGTTTTAATATGATTGCACATCTTATATCTGGTTGCTTATCATTTGGGATGGGTGGAACAGAAGAGGCTATAGAGAATTTGAAACTCAAGAATTTTTCAAATGAATTGTTAAAATTGTTTTTATATGTAATAAGGGAATAAAATATTTCTAAGAAATAAAGTGTGTATCTTTGTTATCTCATTTTATCCTTCCCTACTCTATGAGTAGGTGTTATTATGCCTACTTTTTATATATGAGGAAACTGTTCAGTAGTTTGCCTATAATCACACAACTCAATCTGAATTAGAGTTTGAACTTAAATCTTACATTCTCCACATCTAGCACTCCATCCCTAAAATACTTTTCAGGCATGGACAGACAAACTATGGGAAGGCACAGAGACAGGAGATAGAAATGTCTTAAATGAGGAAAAAGTTTGTTGAACAGAGTTGACATGGTAAACCTATGATTTCAAAATATTACTCATGGCAGTTATATGTAACTGGGAGAATAGGTTGGAGAGGGAGAGATTGAACAATACATCTATTGCAAAAGTTTAGATAATAAGGTCTTTTTAATTGGGGAGGAAATTGGGGTTAAGTGTTTGAGGCCAAATTTGAGCTCAGGTCCTCCTGACTTCAGGACCTGTGCTCTATTCACTGTATTACCTATCTGCCTCTAACAGCAAGTCTTAAATTAGGGACATAGCTATGTAAGTAAAAAGAATAGAATGGATGCCAAAAACTTTGGGGAAATAAAATTGATTGGACTCGGAAACTGAATAAAACAACATGTATTTAGCATCTATGTACCAGGTACAATACTATATGATTTATAATTATTATATCACTCCAATCCTCACAACAATCCTTTAGGCAGGTGCTATTTTTATCCCCATTTTGCAGATGAGAAAACTGAAAGTTTAAGCCATTTGTCTTGGGTCACACAGCTAGCTAAGAAACATCGGAGTTAAGTCTTTCTGACTAGAACTAATGCTCTTCTATACTTTATATCCTCTCATTGCCTCTGACTAGATATTATATATGGGATGAGAGTGAAGAGTTGAAAGCAAGAGGAAAGATGATGGCCTCCTGAACAAAAATAGGGAAGTTTAGGGGAAGGGAAAATAATGAATTTGTTGAATTTGAGACCTCTATGATCAGTTTGAAATGTCTAACAGGCAGTCTAAAACTAAGGAAAGACTAGATTAAGGGCTGGATAAAGAGATCTGGCAATCATCTGCATAGTGATGCAAATTGAACGCTAGGGAACTCTCAGAAATCACCAAGGGAAAGATATAAAGGGAAATTAAAAGGGAGCTGCAGACAAAGCCTTTGTGCTCCTGGCATGGTCAGGGTGATGTTGCTGTTTGTCCTTTGTTCTCAAAGAGGACCAATGATACTACCAGGGTAATTAATGTCTTGACTTGCTGGCTAATTGGCTACGTGAAGTAGAGCTACCTAATGTGAGGTCCAGGATGCAGTGGGTGACCTTGGCTTTTCTAAATCAGGTCTTTCCTAGGTCTCCGTTTGTCTGAGGCAACACCATTCAGTGACTAAGGGCTGGTTGTTAAAATTTGAGATGAAAATGGCCCAATTTTTACCACCACAAAATTAATAATCTGGGTAGAATATGGATGAAAATCCAGCATAGGAGATGGAAAAGGAGTAGTCAGAAAGATAGTAGGTAACCAAAGGAGAGCGGTCTGGGAAAGAGAGAACATCCAGGAAAATAGGCTGGTCAACAATAACCAAAAGAAGTGGCCTTTGTTTTGGTTGTTTTTTGCTGAACTGTTTTGCTTTTTTACAAGGGAAGATTGGGTTGGAGTATAAATATGTAATTTAGTGTCCAGAAATTCCTGTAATACTCTGAAAAGTCATCAATATACCGTATTTTTGAAAATGATATTCAAGGGAGGGAACCTGTGCATAGCATAAAGTCTGGTAAACGGTAGGGCTTTAATAAATGCTGGTCAATCAAGTGAAAGTCCAAAAATTCGAAGGGGAAGAACTGGGCACAGAAGAAGAAAATGTTGGAATCTGTAAAGTCCCTGTATATCTCACAGGCAGCAAGATAACTTCAGGCTGAAGGTCAATGTTAAAATGCTCAGGAGTCAAGTAAAGTTAACAAGGTCTTTTCTCAGTAGTTTAAGCAAGTTTTGGGGACAGTTTGGATCTGGCCAAAATTTTTGACCCCGACGTGATTTGAACACGCAACCTTCTGATCTGGAGTCAGACGCGCTACCGTTGCGCCACGAGGCCACTGCAGCGTCTTCTTTTCATTCAAGGATATAGAAGAATTGGAGCGCATAGTGATAGGTCGAATTTTTCAAGTCCGGCCCTCTTCCTGCAGGCCAAATCCCGATGGAGCCGGGATAAAAGTGAGCTCACGCATACGGAAACGTCCTTAAAGCAAAAACTCGACTCCACCCGAAACACTTTCCTTCAGCAGATCCCACAACCTGCCCACCTTGAATCTAGCACTCGGAACAGACACTCCTTTCCGGGTTGCCGCTGTCTGCCCGGCTACTCTAGGAACCGATCTCCAGCCCAAACGATTCGGCGGTTTGTTTTCCCTTCTCGGAATCTATCCCTATCCCTCCGCCTAACCGTGTAGGCGGAGAAAAACAATTTCCGTCGCCTCCTTTGGCTCCCACTTCGGGCTTCGGGAAGGGGCTGAGTGCAGGTGTGGAGAGGGAAATTAGGTGAGAAAGGGGAGAAGCGGACGTTAGAAGTTGGAATGATGAGATTTAGGGTTGGGGAGCCAAAATGGGATTAGGGTTCCTGGCGGTCAGCGAGTGATGAGGTCTGGTGGCAGGTTCGGGGCTCCGGGAACTAATCGGACAGGTTCGGCTCCCCTGCACCCCCTTGGGATTCCGAGCAAGGGTAGGGAGTTGGGGAGCCCCCTTCTGGAGGAGCAGATATTCTCTGTGAAAGAATTTACAGATCCGAAAACCTAGTTTGATAAAAGAGGGTTATTATTGGCATTGGGAAGTCAAAGTAGAGAAGCCCTGACAGGCATAAAGTCTCGTTAGGGAAACAGGTGAGGGAGAAGAAGAGAGGGCAGCGCGGGAGGAGAGCATCATCCCAGCGGGCAGAGGAGCCCGCCCGGCAGGGCCTCTGCAAAGGAGTGAGTTTAGATTGGCTCTTTTGTAATAGGAGCTTTGGCTGCAAGCTGGGTTTCAGTTTGAGCTGAATTTGAATAGAATTGAATGGGTATCTTTAATTGAATAGGGTTGGAACTCTTTAGCTCGGGACTGAACCTACCCCACCCAGACATCGGAACGAAGCTGTTTGTCTTGTTTCCCAGGCGGGTCCCACAGTGGCAGGGCCCAAGGAGAATCTCTCCCTCAAGGAGTTTTAGAGAGTTGCAGGGTCCCTTCTTCAAGAAAACTGGGGGGGATGGTCAGTCAGTACCAAGTAGTATTTTAGTAGCGCTTACATACTCCATGCACCAAACTAAGTGTCTGGGATACAGCTGAAGGACAAAACCCCAAACAGATAAAACCTTTTTTTGCTCTCCAGGAGCTCACAGTTCAGCAAAGGAGACTACACACAAACAATTTCATTGTAAAACAATTAAGCTCTAAACACAGTAAATTGAAGGTCATTTCGGAAGGTAGACACTAGCTAGAGGGCACTAGAACGAAAAGGTTTCTTGTAGAAAATGCGGGTTTATGGAGAATTATTGTGCAAAGTAAAAGCATTGTTGCAATAAAAGACTTGGCTACTCTGATCAAAACGATGATTTAAGATCAGTGGTCCTCAAACTTTTTAGATAGGGGGCCAGTTCACTGTCCCTCAGACTGTGGGAGGGCCGGACTATAGTAAAACCAAAACCTCACACTGTCTCCGCCCCTCAGCCCATCTGCCATAACCCTGCGGGCCTAATACACGTCCTCTGTGGGCTGCCACTGACCTCGGCTGTAGTTTGAGAACCCCTGATTTAAGACAATTCCAAAGGAAAATGCTAGCCATCTTTAGAGAGAGACCTGATGAACTATGAGTTCAAATTGAAGTATAATATTCTTTATTTTTCTTGCTTTTTAAAAAAATATGGTAACATGGAAATACGTTTTGCAGGATGTTACATGTAACTGATATCATTGCTTACCTTCTCTGTGGATGAGGAAAAAATGAAAAATATGGAACTCAAATTTTAAAAAGAAAAGAATGTTTAGAATAAATTAGAATGCTAATTTTTCTTTCTTTCTCACACAGCTAGGAAGTGTTAAGTGTCTGAGACAAGTTTTGAACTTGGGTCCTCCTGAATTCAAAGTTGGTACTCTATCCATTGCGCCACCTAGCTTTCCCTGGATTTGCTTGTTTTTTAAGATGTCAGTTTATCTGGGACTTAAAGCAAGGGGAAGCCAAGAGGCAAAAGAAAGGAGGGTTGCAGTGTGGTGAGAGTGGAAAAATTAAGAGCAACAGAACCAAAAAGTCCAGGCTAAAATCCCACCTCTGTAGCTCTGAAGGCCTAGCTTCAGGCGGTCACTTCCAGATGAGATTGACATAGGCAGGAGAACCTAACTCCAACCCAGATCAGAGGGATGTCAGGAAAGTCATGCCTCTGAGCCTCAACTCCCCCCCAACCTTCATTTAGATAATCTCTCCATTTCAACCCACTTTCCTTTTAGTACTAATTCTACTCTGCTCGTTTCTATGGCACTGGGTTCCTTCCAACTTTAACTATTTTAGTGCATGTTTCAATCAAATCCCTCATTTAACAGAAAAGAATATCTTGTGTATCTGTGTTTATCTTTCCTGGTGGTTTCTAACTTGGAAGTTGAATGTTGAAAGCTGTAGATTCTAAATCTGAAAAAGAATCTCTGACATTTCTCCTGGGATATTGCTGTCACAGCATCCTGTGGAAGAAAGAGTATGGCTGGAGCCAACAACTAAAAAAAACCTAATAATGGAATTCTCTCTTTGAAAGCTGATAATGGGCAGTGACAAGCAGTATTTCTCACCCTTTTCTCTTTACTGTCATAGAGGGCAGAGGTTAAATCCAAAACTTCTTTTCTTTAAAGTTTATGTTTTCTTTTAATTAGCACCTAGGTTGCTCAGTGGAAGACCAGAGTTCAAAAGCTGCCTCCAATGGGAATAATAATAGCACCTATCTCTCAGGATTGTTGTAAGGCTCTAATGAGACACATGATGCTTAGTCCCACTGATTAAAGGATTTACTCCATTGTTTGTGAAGGGAAGGACACAAAGAAATGTTGGTACAAATTGGCAGATTATGACCAAAGATATAAGTAGGCACATCTTTTAAATTGGTTGGGGCTCCAGAATTGAAGACAGAATCTTGTTAATATTTACTATTTTTATAAGTTTCCCAAACAAGAAAATACCCCAAGTGAATCCCAATTTTATATTTCCTCCTGGCCACTCAAGTTTATAACTGTGACAATTGGATCCTGATAATCAAAGGAGACATTAATAAAATTGAGAAAAAGAAAAACCTGAACAAATAGATAAAACCAGAAACCAGTTTTTTTTTTATTAAAGCTTTTTATTTTCAAAACATATGCATAGATAGTTCTTAACATTCACCCTTGCAAACTTTTCGTTCCAAATTTTTTCTCCCCCCTACCCCCCTCTATTCTAGATGGCAAGTAATCCAATATATGTTAAACATGTGCAATTCTTCTTTACATATTTCCACAATTATCATTAGAAACCAATTTTATTTTTAAAAACTACAATCTAAACCTTACAAAAGAATGATTTTGACCAAATAAGTTATTTTAACTATTATAAAATATCAATCTGTATGCAGAGAAATAAGTGGCATGTATTTTTCGTGACAATAATTTTACATACCTGTGTAAAATTACACACATTTATATATGCTTAGGAGTTTTGTGTGTGTATGTGTGTGTGTGTGTGTTTAATGGGAGCTCTCTCTAGGGGGAAAAGGAAAAAAGAAATTTACATGATAACTTTATTATATATATATATATATATATATATATTTAAAATAATAGCTTTTTATTTTAAAAATGTTTGTAAAGATAGTTTTCAATATTCACCCTTGCAAAACCTTGTGTTCCAAATTTTTATCTCCTTTCCCCCACTCCCTCCCTTAAACAGCAAGTAATCCAATATATATTAAACATGTGTAATTCTTCTATATGTAATTCCACAATTATAATGCTGCACCAAAAAAAAAAAAAAATTGATCAAAAAGAAAAAAAAATGAGAGGAAAAAAAAAGTGAGCAGATAACAACAAAAAAGATGAAAACACTGTTGTGATTGACATTCAGGCCCCACAGTTTTCTGTCTGGATGCAGATGGTTCTCTCCATCACAAGTCTATTGGAAACGGCCTGAATCATCTTATTGTTGAAAAGAGCCAAGTTCATCACAGTTGATCACATAATTTTGTTGTTGCTGTGTACAATGTTCTCTTGGTTCTACTCTCAATTAGCATCAGTTCATGTTAAGTCTTTCTAGGCCTTTCTAAAGTCATCTTGCTGATCATTTCTTATAGAACAATAATATTCCATAGTATTCATAAATCATAATTTATTCAGTCATTCCCCCAACTGATGGACATCCATTCAATTTCTACTTCCTTGCCACTACAAAAAAGGGCTGCCACAAACATTTTTGAATATGTGAGTCCCTTCCCTCCTTTATAATTTCTTTGGGATACAGACTCAGTAGAAACACTGCTGGATCAAAATGTAATGTTCTGTTGTCTCCAGAAAATGTCGATCACTACTCCTCCGGGCCCAACTCTGTCCTAGAGTAGACTCACTCCTTGCTTAATGTTGTCTTCTTTTATCCTCCCAGAGAATGGGCTTGTGAGAACTCAAGGGCTTGTGGGAAAATTACTTCAACCAATGAACTTGCTTCTTTTAAAGGTCGTGTAAACTCCTTTTCATATGTAAACTCTTCCTCAGAAGTTCAAAGGGGTAAACTCCCCTTAAAGGCAGGAACCAAAGGTGTGAACTAGAGAATTGTTAAGTACTGACTTGGAACTTAGTAAGAACCTAACAGGTATGCACAATTTGATAGCCCCTTGGACCATAATTCTAAATTGCTCTCCAGAATGGTTGAATCATTTTACAACTTCACCAACAATGTATTAGTGTCCCAATTTTCCCACATTGCCTCCAACATTTATCATTATCTTTTCCTGTCATCTTAGCCAATCTGAGAGGTGTGAGGTGGTACCTCAAAATTGTTTTAATTTGCATTTCTTTGATTTAGAGAATTTAGAGTGATTTAGAGAATTTTTCCATATAACTAGAAATGGTTTCAAATTTCATCTGAAAATTGCTTGTTCATCTCCTTTGACCATTTATAATTGGCTTAACTTTATTATATATTTAAAAGTAATAACAAATTGTATAACAGTTTTGCAGTTTCATGTGCAATCATCTCTGTTCTGGAAATATTTGTAATAAATTAAAAATGAAAATTTAAAAATAGAAAAAATAATGAAATCATTTTTTTATTTTGATTTTTAAAAGAAAAGAAGAAAACCAAATTACTAGTATCAAAAATGAAAGGATTGAATTCACTACCAATGAAGAGGAAATTAAGACAATTTGTTAGGAGCTATTTTACCAAATTATATGCCAAAAAATTTGACAATCTTAAAGAAATGGATGAATACTTAAAAAAAAAAAAACATAAATTACCCAGATCAACAGAAAAAAAAATAAAATAATCAAATAATCCAATTTTAGAAAAAGTTATTGAATTCTCTAAGAAAAACTCCCCAGGACCTGATGGATTCACAGGCAAATTCTGGCAAATATTTAAAAAACAATTAATCCCAATACTGCATAAACTATTTGGAAAAACAGGTGGAGTCCTACCCAATTTCTTGACACAAATATAGTAAAAAATAAAAAAGAGTAAAATAAGAAAGTTATAGACCAAATTCTATGATGAATATTGATACAAAAATTTTAAATAAAATACTAGCAAAGAGATTGCAGCAATATATCATAAGGATCATATACTATGACCAGGTGGTATTTAAACCAAGAATGCAGAGCTGGTTCAGTATTAGGAAAACTATGAGCATAATTGACCATATCAATAACAAAATCAACAGAAATTATATGATTATCTCAGTAGATGCAGAAAAAGCCTCTGATAAAATACAACAGCCATTCCTGTCAAAAACACTAGAAAGCATAGGAATCAATGGAGGTTACCTTAAAATGAAGAGTAATATTTATCTAAAACCATCAGTAAGCATCATATAATAAGGATATCAAAGGAATCAATGAAAAAAATAATGTGAATGAAAGTGGCCTAGCCTTAATAGAACTCAAACTATATTCAAAAAGTGCTAAGTATCAAAACAATTTAATACTGGATAAGAAATAGACTGGAAGATGAATGGAATAGATTAGGTACAAATTACATCATAGTAGATGACCATAGTAATCTAGTAATATGATAAACCCAAATATCCAAGCTTTTGGAACAAAAACTGAACATTTGACAAAAACTACTGCAAACAATATGGTAGATACTAGGTATAGAACAACATTTCACACTATATAGCAAGATAAGGTCAAAATGGATACATATATGATTTACATATAACATAAGCAAATTAAGAGAATAGTTTATCTGTCAAATTTATGAGTAAGGGAAAAATTTGGGACCAAAATATGTAGAGAGGATTGCAAAATGTAAAGTAAATAATTTTGAGTATATAAATTTTTTTTTTTTTAAAAACCAGTGCAACCAAAGTTATAAGGAAAATGGGAAACTGAGAGGGAGGAGATTGGCAACAAATATTTCTACTAAAGGCCTCATATCTCAAATAAATAGGGAACTAAGTCAAATTTTTATAAATTTATATAAATAAAAATTATTTTATAAATAAAATAAATTTCTAAAAAGTCATTCCCCAATTGACAAATGGTCAAAGGATATGAACAGGCAGTTTTCAGAGAAAGAAATCAAAACTATTTGCAATCATAAAAAAAATGCTCTAAATGACCATTGGTCAGAGAAATGAAAATTAAAACAACACTGAATCTCATATTTATCAGAATGGCTAATATGACAAAAAATGAAAATGTTGGATGTTGGAGGGAAGGTGGGAAAATTGCACCTCTAATGAACTGTTGGAATTGTGAACTGACCTAACTATTCTGGAAAACAATTTAGATCTATACCTAAAGGGCTATCATGCATATTCTTTGATCCAGTGGTGCCACTGTTGGGTCTGTATCTCAAAGAGATCATAAAAGAAGGAAAAGGACCCATGTGTGCAAAAATGTTGTAGTAGCTCTTTTTGTAAGGAGCAAGGAATTGGAAATTAGGTGGATGTCCATCAATTAGGGAATGAATAAATTATGGTATGTGAATGTAATGGAATATTATTTTTCTATAAGAAATTATAAGCAGGCTGATTTCAGAAAAGCCTGGAAAGACTTACATAAACTGATGCTGAATGAAGTAAGCAGAACCAGAAGAAAATGATACACAGTAAGTACATGATTATGATAGAATTTGTTTTTCTTAGCAATACTGAAATTCAAGACAATAGCAATAGACTTGAGATAGAAAATGCCATTTGCATCTAGAGATAACTATGTAGATTGAATGAGGTTTGAAATATATTATTTTCTCCTTTTTTGGTATGTTTGCTTTTTCTTTCTTATGATTTTTCCCTTTTGTTCTGAGTTTTCTTTCACAACTTGCAATCTTGGAGACATGGGAAGTAAAGGAAGGGAGGAGAAAAAAATTGGAATTCAAAATCTTACAAAATTGAATGTTAAAAAAATAAAAACAAATTTTAAAATGTGAATGTTGAAACCTGTTTTTACATGTAATTGGAAAAATAAAGTACTATTGAGTAAACAAAACAAAACTGTGTACTCTGATTCTGCAAAACCACTGCTAGGTCTATATCCCAAAGACATCCAAAAAAAAGGGGAAAGGACCTGTTTGTACAAAAATATATTTTCTTTGTGGTATCTAAGAATTGGAAATCAAAGGGATGTCCATTCATTGGGGAATGGCTAAACAAACTATGTTTTATGATTGTAATAAAAGACTATTGACCTCTAAGAAATGACAAGCAGGATGGTTTCATAAAAACCTGGAAAGACTTACATGAACTGATACGTAGTGAAGTGAAGTAGGAGAATTATTGTTTGATGACGAATTGTGAATGACTTAACTATTCTTAGCAATAATTAAAGACAATCCCAAAGGATTAATGATAAAGCATAATATCCATCTCCAAAAAAAAGGACTGATAGTGATTGAATACAGACTAAAGCATGTTATTTTCAACTTTTTCTTCCTTCCTTCCTTCCTTCCTTGTTTCATTTCTTTTCTTTCCTTGCTTCCTTCCTTCCTTTCTTTTATCTTCCTTCTTTTCTTTTTTCTTTTATCTGAATCTTCCAGTACAAAATGACTAATATGGAAATATTTTACATAATAGCATATGTATATCCTATATTTCACTGTTTACAATCAAGGGAATGGTGAGTATGGGGAGGGAGGAGGGATAAAATTTGGAACTCAAAAGTTTAAATAATTTTTTTTTTAATTGGAGGAAAGGGGCAGCTATGTGGTACAGTATATAGAGCACCAACCCTGAAGTCAGGATGACCTGAGTTCAAATATGATCTCAGACACTTAACACTTCCTAGCTATGTGACCCTGGACAAGTCGCTTAACCCCAACTGCCTCAGGAAAAAAAAAAAAAAAAAAAAAAAAAAAAAAAAAAAAAAGGGGAGGAAAAAAGCCTGTGATGATTGGACTCAAGACTTTGTGAGCAGAACACCCCAGACAAGTTTCTACACTGTTCTTGTGCACAGGATTGCTTCAGAGAACAAAGAAAATAATTAAGGCAAAATCAAAATCTGTGAAAGTAGAGATTGGAAAGGCATAGACTCCAGGAAGGTCATCCAAGACAAGCTTTAAGTATTTTCATCTTCACCCTTCTTGACTTCTTTTGACACTGTAGGGATCACCCTCTTCTTGATATTCTTGTGACCTCCTTTGGAATTTTCTTGGAGTGTTTTACCATTTGCTTCTCCAACTCACTTTATAGATAAGGAAATTAAGGCAAATAAAGTGAAGTAACTAGCCCAGAGTCACACTAGTAAGTCTCTGAAGCCTGTACTGAACTCAGGAAGATGAATGTTCCTGACCCCAGAATTTCTGGTTCCTTATCCTCTGTGCCACTTAGTAAGTTTAATATATATTCCATTTTCTCCACTTACATAGACATTAATCTAATTCAGGCCTTTATATTCTCTTGCCTGGAACTATTGAAATAGCTTTCTTATCGGTCTCTCTGAACCAAATCTCTCCTCATTCTAATCCATTTTCCACTCAGCTGCCAAAGTAATTATCCAAAGTCCATATTACCCTTCTACCAATGTCTCCCTCTCACCTCCTGGATCTAATATAAAATCCTGTAGCTTTTAAAGCTCTTTCCAACCTGGTTTCTTCTTAACTTTCCAGACCTCTTACACCTTACTTGTAAAGTGCAGGCTAACTCCCTAAAGGGCTCAGAATCAGCCAGAGTCAGGATAAGCAAAAGTCCCACTTTGCCCCACTTTGGGCGCCAAAATTCTGTTGTCTCTAGATTGTGATCGTTCTCTGGGAGGAGGATTCTTGGGGAGCTTCTGGGAGGTAGCCTTCCTTTCAGTTCAGTTCAATAATCCCAAAATGCAGCCTGGAGTTAAAGTCAAGATCCTATATTGTGTCCTTCAAAGTCTTGAATCTTTTTCCTGTCAGAATATCTCCATTCAGCTTCAGTCTCTAGTTCCCCCTGAATCCAAAGCCTCCAGCCAGCACGAAGGTAGATGTGGGAATGAAATCTTGACTCACTCCAAACTGTCTCACCCCACTCAATGTTGGCTCCTTATATCCTTCCAGAGAATGGGCTTGTGGGAACTCCTTAAGGAACCAATGAGTGAACTCCTTTAAAGGTGTAAACTCCTTTAAAGGTTTGAACTCCTTTAAAGGTGTGAACTCTGAATTAGAGATAAGTATCGACTTAGCACCTTATAAGGATCCTAACCTACTTTATGATCCAATGACTTTTGAGCTTCTTGTTCCTCCCACAGATCTTTTATCTGGAAGTCTCTACATTTTCCACTCTGCCACCTCCTGACTTTCTTCAAGTCTCAGCTCAAATTGTACTTTCAGCAAGAAGTCTTTCCCAGTCTTCTAGGCCTTTCCTCTTGAAGGGGGAGGGGAACTGTTCCCTTTAAGATTATCACTCTTAAAGATTATGTCCCCTTTTCTGATCTCAGAGATCAGGATCTCTTAGGCTCCAAGGAGTGGAGACTGAGTCCCATCTTCCCAGGATAAGAGAAGCAATACTATTCAGGGGCTAATCAACTGCCATAGAAATTCTAAATTCTCATTTAATTGAGGAATCCTGATCTGATCAACTCTGGCTGTCCCAGCCCCCATCAAGCAAGGTACCCTATATTGGGTTCCCTCAACTAAGGTCTTTGCAGGTGGCCCTAGGTAACTTGCTTAGCTGCCAGGACCCTTCTGCCCACTGAGAAAGCATTTTCTATGCCAAAACTCCATTTCCTTAATAGATCTCTGTCACTATAAAAATCAGTCCCTTGTAAACTGATTTCTAGCCAACAAAAAACTTGCATTTTGCAACTAATAATTTGAGAATGAGTGAGTTCTTTCACTCCTAAACCTGCAGCTGATCTAAAGGGGATATTTAACAACTCTCTTATTGCCACTAACCTCTTGACCACCAGGAATTGAGACCATTCAAACTGTATCACTCTGAGATTATTCCTGATTCACCCTACACAGATTTATATTTACATATATATCTATATCTTGATTTTACCTAGTTGTTTGCACATTGTCTCCCATATTAGATTGTGAGTTCATTGAGAACAGGAACTGCATTTCCCATAAAGGCTTGTTGACTTCTATAACTAGAGTTCTGCTAAACTAAGCACCTACCAGTTTCAATTAAAATATACAGAAAACAAAAAGGGATATCAGAAAGAGAAAGCACTTTTTTTTTAACTACCTTGCAACAATAGATATTAAAAAAAAAAACACACAATGGTAGTTTACATTTTCATATCCAATCCTCTTTTTTTTTTTTTTTTTCTTAGACAAGTATTTAATAGAAATTTGTTCTCACATCTAGGCGGGAATTTCTTCCCTAGAATAGAAAATACAGAGCACAAAGGTTGTTGACATGGAAAAGCACAAAAATGCATATCCCAGCTGAGATGTGTAGACTAAAGAGACTTCAAAATCTGCATTTTGGGAGGATTTTTACTTTCATTGGAGAATAATTTTGAGGCGTATTGCTGATTGGAGCTTTACAAGGGAAAGGCTGCAGTTCTCTTTAGTGCCACCTACAGCTTGTAAAAAGAAACCTCTTCAAGTCTCCAACACCCCTTCCTCCTCTGACTGCTCCTCCCAGCTCCTCAACCCCAGGACAACTACTACTCTGTTGCTTAAGAGGGAGAAACTCCTGGAATCCAGAGAGCTGCCTCGAATCATTTTTCACACCCAGGTTTAATGGAAACTGCTTTTCATTGAAAGTACATATTGTTAAGGGCTGCTAAATGGTGCAGTGGATAGAGCATCAGCCCAGAAGTCAGGAAGACCTGAGTTCTAATGCGGCCTCAAACACTTAACACTTCCTAGCTGTGTGACCCTGGGCAAGTCACTTAACTCTAATTGCTTCAACAAAAATAAAAATAAAAAAATAAAAAAGAAGAAGAAAGTTCCTTAAACCGCATTGTAAGATGCTCTGGGAACATGAATCTCCCTTGCTTTTGTGACTCACTGATATAGGTTTCTGTAAATTTGTGCCCATTCACCCAGGGATAGTATGATACCGGTTCCTAGAACTCTGGGAGATGACTCCCGGTTATTATAGTTTTACACTATGTTTGGCCATTATTTTATGATTAAATATGGTGTCATTAAATTAGAAATTAAATGAGAAAAATATCAGTGGAAATTTAGGAGCTATTTTGTTGTTGTTCTGCAGTTTCAGTCGGGGCCTACTCTTGGTGATTCCATGGAGGGTTTTCTTGACCAACTTACTGGAGAGGTTTTTGCCATTTCCTTTTCCTTTAGGAATTATGATAGACATTTTCTCCTCCTTCCACCTTTGCCCTCTAGGCATCATTCATTGTACATGAAATGAATAGCAAGTGTTCTCTATCTGTACAAGGCTGATCTATCATGTCTTCTCATTACATCAGTCCAGAGAATCTACCTAATGTGTTGTTGCAGGCTTTCCTATAATTTATATTATATTTCCTGGGATTACATATTATTGTATTTATGTTTATATATTTTTATATATTATGTAATTATATATATATATATTATATAATAAGACATGGCTGTCTAATCCCTCTTTCAGCCTATGTATTTTCTGTGTGCTTTATTTATTCATTTTTTTGCTAGGCAGTTCAGGTTTTCAAGGAACATACTAATACTCTGATTTCACTAGAGAGGTTTATTAAGTAAAATCACTCCTATCCAGAAGGTCTGAGTCTGAGATGATAAGGGGGCTACAATTGATCATAATTGGAAGGAATTCAGAAATTATATGGTCCTTGTCATCATTCTTTCTAAAAAGGTAAATTTTCTAATCAATAACTTTAATAATCTAGTGTTTGACAAACCCAAGGACCCCAGCTTTTGGGATAAGAACTCAATGTTTGACAAAAATTAGTATGGTAGAAACTACGCATTGACCCACACCTAACACTGTACACCAGGTCAACATGGGTTCATGACCTATGCATAGAGAATGAGATTATAAATAAATTAGAGGAACATAGGATAGTTTACCTCTCAGACCTGTGGAAGAGGAATGAATTTATATCCAAAGAAGAACTAGAGATCATTATTAATCACAAAGTAGAACATTTTGATTATATCAAATTGAAAAGTTTTTGTACAAACAAAACTAATGCAGATAAGATTAGAAGGGACTCAATAAACTGGGAAAACATTTTTACAGTCAAAGGTTCTGATAAAGGCCTCATTTCCAAAATATATAGAGAATTGACTCTAATTTATAAGAAATCAAGCCATTCTCCAATTGATAAATGATCAAAGAATATGAACAGACAATTTTCAGATGAAGCAATTGAAACTATTTCTAGCCATATGAAAAGATGCTCCAAGTCATTATTAATCAGAGAAATGCAAATTAAGACAACTCTGATATAATCTGACACACTTGTCAGATTGGCTAGAATGACAGGGAAAGATAATGCTCAATGTTGGAGGAAATGTGGGAAAACAGGGACACTGATAAATTGCTGGTGGAATTGTGAATACATCCAGCTATTCTGGAGAGCAATTTGGAACTATGCTCAAAAAGTTATCAAATTGTGCATATCCTTTGATCCAGCAGTGTCTCTACTAGACCTGTATCCCAATGAAATCATAAAAAAGGGAAAAGGACTCACATGTGCAAAAATGTTTGTGGCAGCCCTCTTTGTAGTGGCCAGAAACTGGAAACTAAGTGGATGCCCATCAATTGGAGAATGGCTGAATAAATTGTGGTATATTAATATTATGGAATATTATTGTTCTGTAAGAAATGACCAACAGGATGATTTCAGAAAGGCCTGGAGAGACTTACATGAACTGTTGCTGAGTGAAATGAGCAGGACCAAGAGATCAATATATACTTCAACAATAATACTATAGATGATCAATTCTGATAGACGTAGCCCTCTCCAACAATGAGATGAACCAAATCAGTTCCAATAGAGCAGTAATGAACTGAACCAGCTACACCCAGCAAAAGAACTCTGGGAGATGACTATGAACCACTACATAGAATTCCCAATCCCATTTCTGATTTCCTTCACAGGCTAATTGTACACTGTTTGGATATGTACACATATATTGTATTGAATTTATACTTTAACATATTTAACATGTATTGGTCAACCTGCCATCTGGGAGGGAGAAGAAGGAGGGGAAAAATTAGAACAAAAGGTTTGGCAATTGCCAATGCTGTAAAATTAGCCATTCATATATCTGGTAAATAAAAACTATTTAAAAAAAGGTAAATTTTAAATTCAAATTTAAATTTAAATTGCTTCCCTTCTTTGCTGAGATAGGAAACTATGGGTGTGGAACATGCAAATACTGTCAGTTTCTGTGTATGTGTCAATTATTTTTGTTGAAGTGTTTTTGTTTTTTTCCTCTCATTCTTTTATATTCTTTGTTATAACGAATGACTTCTGACTGGTCAGGGAGGAATATATTTGGAAATGTGGTATAAAATTTTAAAAGTTAATGATGTTTTCAATTGAAAAGTATTTAAACTAACTCCAAGTTGAAATTAAAGAGCAAAATTAGAATATGGAAAATAAATAATTGGAAAAGTTAGGTTGGAAGAGTGGGAGGGTAGGTGTGGTGTGGTAGGTCAGGCCAGGATGTTAAACTCAGGTTTGAAATTTGAACAAAATGAAACACTCTTACATCATTTGACAGTTTCAAAAACATTTCCTAAAAAAGAATATCAACAAACATACCCATCTATTGTTTTGATTTTCTGCCTTCGTGCTTCCCACCATTGAGAAGTAGCTGAGACTCCTCGTAAACTTTTTGTACTAAGGTGGCCAGGAAGCTGTCAACTTCTGGTACCTTTAGTTTCCTGTGCCAAATTTTTTTTTCCCTAGATTTCATCTTGTTTCTCCTTCTCAGAGAGCAGTCCCTTAAATTAAAAAATTCTCTAGAGTACAAAAAATTTCAGCAAAATCATTAAAAACAAAACAAAACAAAAAAATTGTTTCACATCCATTGACCCCTAACTACAAAGGAATAGGGGAGATGTCTTTCCCCTATTTCTTCTTTAGGACTAAACTTGGTCTTTATTATTTCACAGTCAATATTCAGTTTATTTTATTTTGCTTCTTTACTGCATAAATTTCCTCCCAGTATTCTACCTCCCCTCCCTGGGAGCCATCCCATAAGATACATGATATTTTTATTTTTAAAATTTATATATAAAGCTTTTTATTTTCAAAACATATGCATGAATAATTTGATAACATTGACCCTTGCCTAGCCTTGTGTTTCAGATTTTTTTCCTCCTTCCCCCCCACCCTCTCCCCTAGATAGCAAGCAATCCAATATATGTTAAACATGTTAAATACATAAATTATATACATAATATTTTTAAAGAAAAAAATCACCCAAACTTACCAATACATTTTTTTAAAAGTTTTAAAATATGTGCAATAATATCCTGCGCACATTGTAATGAATTTGAATAACTTTCAAGATGTCTATTTTTCAGGTAATGAAATGCTTTGCTATTAGATTAGTGACGAGAGAACCGTATAGGTGAGGGTGTGGCCATGATTTATTTGCATGTTGACCCCATTAGACAGTAAACTCTTGGGGACAGCAACTATCTTTTGCTTTAAAAAAAAAAAAAACCCACATTATTTAGCATAGTACCTGGCACATAGTAGGCACTTAATAAGTATTTATCGATTTGTATAACTTTTACCTGACATTTTTTACACTGAATTTGGGAAAAGTAGCAAAAGCTTAGACCTTCAGGTTAAAACTGGTTCCGATTAACTAGAGAATAAAATACAATATTCTTAGTCTGACATTTAAGACTTTGACTTCATGTAACATAGCATGTGTGTTTTTTATTATTTCACTCAGGAATTCTCTGCCTCTCACTATCTATCCCTTGAGATTGGGTTTCCATTGCCTCACCTCTGCAAAGCTGAAAGGTCCCAGCTCATCCAAATTCCTTTCCCTTTTCATTCTTCAGGGACCACTAAACTCGAGTCCGTCCCCAAAACCGTCTTCTTCCTCCCCACTTCCTTCTTTCTCTCGCACTCACAGGTAACACGACCACATTTTCCAGGTTTTTTGGAATATATTAAGAATTAAAATTACAAAAGCGGGCTCGTCCGGGATTTGAACCCGGGACCTCTCGCACCCGAAGCGAGAATCATACCCCTAGACCAACGAGCCGACAAAATAGTGGGACCAGAGAGAAACTTCTGAGGCTGTGGATGGTATGCATGGCTGTGAGCTGAGGGAGTGAATTTCTAGGATCTTTCATTTAAAGCGAGATTTCAGCCACTCCACTGAAGACTGGAAGTGAAGAGCTTAGATTCCGAGCTACCGCTCCTTTCAGGAAACAACGTCTTTAGGGAAGTTGCAAGATTATGGGAAGGGGTCCTCAACTCCGCCCCTTGTCCCTTTCGATCTCTCCCTCTCTCTTCCCCCCACCTCTTTCTCTCTCTCTCTGCCTCTCTTCCCTCTCCCTTGTCTATTCCCCTCTCCCTCTCTGCTCCCTCATTCTCCCTCTCTCCTTTTCTCTCTCTTTCCCTCTCTTCCCTTTCCCTCCCTCCCAGTACAGTCCTCTTCACCTCAGATGACTGATCTTTGAGGACATGACTGTCTACTTCTTTCCAGAAGAATGGGTATTACTTAGTGTGGTGCAAAAGAGCCTTTTCCTGGACTCGAAGAAAGAGAATTATCCGGCTCTCTCTAATCCCTAAGTGAGTGAGAGTCTCTCTTACCTCTTCAGGTCCTGAGGACTCAAGAGAAGGAGCATCAATAAAAAGAAAACAGGGCAGAGACAGTGGCAGACTGAGGCCCTACTCAAAGACCCATTCCTAAAGAGAGCTTTTGTCATCCCTGCACATAGATGTACAGAGCCAGGGATTAGTACAAAGATGGTTGAAGATAACTCTAACGGAGATGATAGTTTGCTTGGGGAAGGAGAGATGCATAGAGTATATGATTAGCATTATAAGACTAGTACATATATAGGAGTGGAAAGGGAGGGAGAGAAAGCGTTCTGTACTGAGGGAATCAAACGAGGCGTAGGGTCAGGGGTGACATTTGAGCTGAGAATTGGTAGAATTTTGATAGGAAAAATGAGCACGGGAAGGGCATTCCATTCTCTTGTATACCTACCTCTCTTTTGTCCACTGAAAGATCTACTCACAGATCTTTCCGTTCTTGATCTAAATCATCCGGATTGAGAAAGGTAAGAGATCCCTGAGGAACCAAGAACCTTCTTGGATTTGCCTCATCCTATACCCTCACCTTTCCTTCCACTGGAAAGAAAAATAAAACTTTTTTTCCACTTTGAAAAAGAACCTTCCCTCAGTTGTCACTAATATCTCTCTAGGACAGTGAGCCAAGGCTCACTAGCCTCTCATCATATTAGAAGTTCACATTTTCATTCCGTCCTCTACTAGTTCTTTGCCCTTGTGTCTGTTCAGTATATAACACTTCCCTTTCAACTTGCCAACAATCTTCCATCGTGCCAACATCTCTAACTTTCCTCCACTTTTCCTGTCTTTAGAGAGACTACTATATATATAAACTTCTCAGGATGGCTAAGATGACAGAAAAGATAATGATAACTGTTGGAGGGGATGTAGGAAAACTGTGACACTAACACCTTATTAGTGGAGTTGTAAAGTGATCCAGCCATTCTGGAGAGCAATCTGGAATTATGTCCAAAAAGTTATCAAACTGTACATACCTTTGATCCAGCAGTGTTACTACTTAGCTTGTATCCCAAAGAGATCTTAAAGGAGAGAAAGGGATCTGTATGTGCAAAAATGCTTGTGGCAGCCCTCTTTGTAGTGTCAAGAAACAGGAAAGTGAGTGGATGCCCATCACTTGGAAATGGCTGAATAAGTTATAGTATATGAATGTTATGGAATATTATTACTCTGTAAGAAATGACCAGCAGGATGAATACAGAGAAGCTTGGAGAGACTTACATCAACTGATGCTGAGTGAAATGAGCAGAACCAGGAGATCATTATACACAACAATACTCTATGAGAATATTTGAGGATGTATTCTGATGAAAGTGGATATCTTCAACATAGAGAAGATCTAATTCAGTTCCAGTTGATCAATAATGGACAGAATCAGCTACACCCAGAGAAGGAATACTGGGAAATGAGTGTAAATTGTTTGCACTATTGTCTTTCTACCCAGGTTATTTTTACCTTCTGAATCCAATTTTTCTTGTGTAACGAGAACTGTATAGATCTGCACATATATATTGTATCTAAGATATATTTTAACATGTTTAACATGTATGAAGCTGCTTGCCATCTAGGGGAAGGGGTAGAAGGGGGGAAGAGAAAAACTGGAACAGAAGTGAGTGCAAGGGACAATATTATAAAAATTACCCATGCGTATGTTCTGTCAATAAAAAGCTATAATTAAAAAAAAAAACAAAAAAACAAGAGGGCAAGGAGAAAAAGAAAAGAGAAAATGATAAGGAAGGGATCCTTAGAGGGGGAGTAGGTTAAGTAATAAGAGGATAAAGTAGGAAGTAGAAGTATTGGGATTAAGGGGGACCCCAAAACATTGGGATTCTGGATCAGTGACAGAGGTGTTCCAAAAGAATTTGGAGGCTTAGACAGAAAGATTTGATTATGCTCTCATAATTAAAGGGGGAAAATGGTGTAAATATGTATAAAAGAATTGCACGTGTTTAACATATATTGGATTACTTGTCCTCTAGGGAAGAGGTTGGGGGAAGAGTTTTGGAACACAAGGTTTTGCAAGGGTGAATGTTGAAAATTATCCATGCATATATTTGAAAATAAAAAGATTTAATAAAAAAAAGAGTTAAACATAGAAGTATGATAAGGATTCATTTTTAGCTGTGTGATTTTGGGCAAGTAATTTTATATCTCAGAACCTCAGTTTCTTCACTAGTCAAATAGGAATAATAATATTTTGCTTAGGAGTATGGCATAGTAAATAGAATCAGACTTAGGATCAAGAGAATCTAGTTTTAAATCCCACTCTGACCAATACTAATTATATGAGCAGGCACAAGTAGCCCTATATGAGAGTTGAACAACTTCATTAGAATGTTTTCTATATCTATGGAATCAGGAAGAACATTCTTTTACAAAACTTAACAACCCTACTCCCCCAATTCCCAGTCCTAATACTTGAGGGAAAAATAATGAAAATTCATTTATGGCACTCACACAGGTCAACCCCAAGCTTCCTTTTGCTTGATTGGCTCACCAATTGAATATGCTTGGGGAAAAAGAAGCAAGAAAGCTATATGTTTCAACCAAGGTACTAAGTGCTATTTGGTAGTGAAGTCCATATGGTGTCAGCCTTCCAGTTTTACCTTGAGGAAGATCTGAGTTTAATCAAGACAGATACTTACCAGCTGTGTGACCCTGAACAGAGTACTTAAACCCTGTTTGTTTCATTTTCCCCATCCTAAAAATGGTGATAATAAACCACTAGGTCCCAGGGTTTTTGTGACCATCAAATGACATAATAATTATAAGTGTAATGCTTAGCACATAGTAAGTGCTATATAAATGTTAGCTATAATATATTATTAGACTAGTCCTGCCTTCTAAGACAGAGTATATAATTTTGAATCTTACAATTGAATTTTGAGTCTTATATGCTGAGTAACCATAGGTTACTCATATCAGCTATGCAAGTCACTTAACCTTGCCTCAGTTTCCTCATCTGCAAAATGCAGATAACAATAATACCTACCTTACAAAATTGTTGTAAGGATAGAATGAGATAATGTGTTGTCCTTGTTTCATTCTATATCCAGAGACTAAAAATAGCATTACTGTAGCTTTAAGAGATAGAAGTTGAGAGAAGATAATTTGTTTTGACAATTACAAGAAAATTGAGAAATGGCTTGATATACAATACTTCTCTCTATGGTGTCAAAGAGAAGATGTATGCTTTCTCTGTAATTCCTGAAGAACTATGAAGAATATGCAATATAGTGTACTTTTTGGATGGAATCAGAGAGAAGATATATGCTTATCTGTGACCCATGAGGATACATGGAGATTCTCTGCAAGATCTGTGCAATCCAAGAGTTTTGCATTTTTATTTTTTTTTTTAGGATTTAGGAAAGTTGAGAGGAAACTAGAGATAGTGTTATTTAAAAAATCATTGAATCTTTTTTTAAAAAAATGTACAGAAGAGAAAGATCAGAAGGGTCAAACAAGAGGTACCACTTGGAAAGTTACAGTGTGATTAATGTGGAAATATGTTTTAAATTATTGTACATATATAATCTATATCAGATTGCTTTCTATTTTAGGATTGGGGGAGGGAAGGAAGATGGAAAAAAATTTGGTACACAAAATCTTACAAAAATGAATGTTGAAAACTATCTTTACATGTAATTGGAAAAATAAAATACTATTGAATAATAAAAGAAAATTACATGTTGACAGAATTATATACTTCAAAAGAAAAGCAGATTTAAAATTTCACACCCTGTGCAAAAATGTTTGAAGCAGCCCTTTTTGTAGTGGCCAGAAACTGGAAACTGATTGGATGCCCATCAGTTGGAGAATGCCTGAATATTATTATTGTTCTATAAGAAATAATCAGCAAGATGATTTCAGAGAGGCCTGGAGAGACTTACATGAATTTATGCTAAGTGAAATGAGCAGAAGCAGGAGATCATTATGCACAGCAAGAGTAAGATTATATGATGATCAATCCTAATGGATGTGGTTCTCTTCAACAGTGAGACAATTCAGGCCAGTTCCTGTCTTGTGATGAAGAGAGCCATCTGCACTCAGAGAGAGGACTGTGAGAACTGAATGTGGATCACAACACAGTATTTTTACTCTTTTTGTTATTTGCTTGTATTTTGTTTTCTTTCTCCTTTTTTAAATCTGATTTTTTTGTGTGTGCAGGAAATAATTGTGGAAATATGTATAGGAGAAATTCACATGTTTAACATATGTTAGATTATTTACCATATAGGGAAGGGGTTGGGGGGGAGAGAAAAAATTTGGAACACAAGGTTTTGCAAAAATGAATGTTGATGCGCCTTTGATCCAGCAGTGCTGCTACTGGGCTTATATCCCAAAGAAATACTAAAGAAGGGAAAGGGACCTATATGTGCCAAAATGTTTATGGCAGCCCTTTTTGTAGTGGCTAGAAACTGGAAAATGAATGGATGCCCATCAATTGGAAAATGGTTGGGTAAATTATGGTATATGAATGTTATGGAATATTATTGTTCTGTACGAAATGACCAGCAGGATGAATACAGAGAAGCTTGGAGAGACTTACATGAACTGATGCTGAGTGAAATCAGCAGAACCAGGAGATCATTATACATTTCAACAATAATACTGTATGAACATGTATTCTGATGGAAGTGGATATCTTCAACAAAGAGAAGATCTAATTCAGTTCAAATTGATCAATGATGGACAGAATCAGCTACACCCACAAAAGGAACACTGGGAAATGAGTGTAAACTGCACTTTTGTTTTTCTTCCCTGGTTATTTTTACCTTCTGAATCCAGTTCTTACTGTGCAACCAAAAATTTTGGTTCTGCACACATATTGTATCTAGGATATACTATAACATATTTAACATGTATGGGACTGCCTGCCATCTGGGGGGGGGGGAGGGAAGGAAGGGAAAATTCAGAACAGAAATGAGTGCAAGGGATGATGGTGTAAAAAATTACCCATGCATATGTACTGTCAAAAAAAATGTTATAATTATAAAATTAATTTTTAAAAAAAGGGGAAAAAAAAGACTAGGGCTTCCAATCTTGCCCAGGCTAAAAGTGTATTAGTCACCCTAACCCTAAATTCAATATCCCTCAACTGTTATGGGCCATAACTCTGTCTTACAAGGTACTAAGTCAGTGGAATTGATAGAGATAATAGTTATCTAATTTAGCATGGTTCAGTATGATTGATTTAATCTTTAAGGTCAGGCAATAGTAGAGAGGAGAAACAGAAACATTAAGACACTCCTCCAAAAACAAAAGACAGGGGGAGCCACAGATAACTCTAGAGAACTTCTAAATTTAGCTCTTTATACCATTAATTTTTTTTTTTTTAATTTTTGATAAAGATGCACTGGCTCTGACAGATAGGTTTTATAACCCATCAGAAGGGCAGTGTCTAGTGTGAGCAGCTCCATTATCTTTAAATAATCACCAGGTGATGTGGAGAGATCCAGAAAGTGGTGAATGAAAGGAACTAGATAGGTTAACTGCTTGGGGAAGAGGGTTTGCTTGTATTTCTACAGATAGAAAAGGCATCATATGGGTGCCAACGAGGCATATTTGCCTTGTCCATCAGAGAGAGACGAAAACAGTGAAAAACCTCGAAACAAAGTTTCCTAAAACTTTTCCTACCTGCCTTCCTGTGATATTTACAGTTTTATGTTTATATGCTTCCATATACAAAATTGTATCCTACATTAGAAATAAGAATGGTCTTGTTTGACCCATTTTATGAGAAAGAGAAAGAAATATATTATATTCAGACTCGCAAAACTTAAATTGGTTTCTCAGATTCTCAGTGGCATTGACTCTCTCTCTTTTGATGATGTTGCCATTCAAGGCAACCACTTATCTTCTAGACATAAACAACTTTTCTTCTATCTGCTTCCATGCAGCAGCCTTGAAATAAAGGTAACTACCTTTATTTCATGTGGGAAGTTGAATTACACAATCTAGTCCCAAACTTCTTTCTTGTTCAATATCAGTTCCCAGATTGTGATCAAGAGAGTGTGATCACAATGTTTTTGAAGCCTCTTACCTTCTCCCTGCTTCTGACTTCACTAGTGCTTCCCATTTTTGCATGGGGATGTTAAAATGTTATGTCTGTAATTATATAAACAGCAATTCTATTCACTAGAACTTTGGGATCCATTTCTCTGAAAAGAGAATCCATTGGTTGCTGTTCATAATAAACTGTGATTAATGTAGCATTTAATCAGATTTGTGGTAATTATATTATCTATACTCCTACCCTTTTACACAGTTCTTTGGGATCACAGAAGCATAGATTTAGAAGTAGAAAGGACCTCTAAAGGCATCAAGTCCCTCACCTTCATTTTACAGATGAGTAAAGAAACAGAGATTAAATCTTTCACTTGGCAGTTCATCCATCATTTACTCTGGCTCCTTATTGTGACTCTAATCAGTTGTAGACTCCCTCCTGCACTTCATATTTGTGTTTGAAACCTGTTTCTCCCCTTAGCAAGACAGTTCCATGAAGAATAGAAGAATTGTCCTCCTTCTGGATTCACTATCATGCCTTGTTGTTTGTTTGCTTGCTTTTTTGCGTGTGTTTTTTTTCTTTCACTTTTTGATTTGATTTTGTAAATTTTCCCAAATTTTTCTCCCTCTTTTCCCTCACTCCCTCCCATAAACAGCAAGCAATCCAAGATATATTAAACATGTGCAATTTTTCTAAACACATTTCTATATTTGTCATGCTACACAAGAAAATCAAATCAAAAGATGGAAGAAAAAAACACACACAAAAAAACCAAGCAAACAAACAAGTGAAAATACTATGCTTTGCTCCACATTCAGTCTCCATAGTCCTCTCTCTAGATGCAGTCTGGTTTCATGACGTAAATTGGAATTGCTTTGAATCACCTCTATTGAAAAGAGCCAAGTCCATCATGCAATCTTGTTGCATGTACAATGTTCTTTTAGTTCTACTCACTTCACTTAGTATCAGTTAATGCAAGTCTTTTCTGAAATCAACCTGCTCATCATTTCTCAAAGACCAATAATATTCCATTACACTCATATACCATAACTTATTCAGCCAGCTGGGGAATCCTAGCTGGGGAATCCTAGTTGGGGAATCCCAGCTGATGAGCACCCACTCAATTTCCAGTTCCTTGCCACTACAAAAAGGATTGCAACACATATTTTTGTACATATGGCCCTTTTCCTTTTTTTATGATCTCTTTGGGATACAGACCTAGTAGAGACACTGCTAGATCAAAGGGTATGCACAGTTTGATAGCCCTTTGGGCGTAGTTCCAAATTGCTCTCCAGAATGGTTGGACCAATTCATAACTCCATCAACAATGCATTAATGTTCCAATTTTCCTACATCCCCTTCTAAACTTACCATTATCTTTTCCTGTTATCTTAGCCAATCTGACAGGTGTGAAATGGTATCTCAGAGTTTTCTTAATTTGTATTTCTCTAATCAATCATGATTTAAAGCATTTTTTCATATGATTAGAAAAGATTTTTATTTCATTGTCTGAAAATTGTTCATATCTTTTAACCATTTATCATCTGGGGAATAGCTTGTATTCTTACAAATTTGATCAATTCTCTATATATTTTAGAAATGAGGCCTTTATCAGAAACACTGGATGTAAAAAAAAAAAAAAAAAAAATTACCCAGTTTTCTGTTTCCCTTTTAAGCTGGACTGCATTGGTTTTGTTTGCACGAAGCCTTTTTAACTTAATGAAATCAAAATTATCCATTTTGCACTTCATAATGTTCTCTACTTTTTCTTTGGCCATAAGTTTTTTCTTTCTCCTCAAATCAGAGAAGTAAACTATCCCGTGATCTCCTAATTTGCTTATGCTATCACCCTTTATGTCTAAATTATGAACTCATTTAGACCTTAACTTGGTATAGGGTGTTAGATGTTGGTCAATGCCATACTATTTTCCAGTTTTCCCAGGAATTTTTGTCAAACAATAAGTTCTTATCCCAAAAGCTAGAGTTTTGGTATTTATCAAACACTAGATTATTATAATCACTGACAATTGTATCTTGTGAACCTAACCTATTCCATTTATCTACTACTCTTTCTCTTCATCAATACCAAATGATGATTGATGACCACTGCTTTATAATATAGTTTTCAATCTGATATAGTTAGGCCACTGTTAGGGGCAATGAAGCATTGCTCCCTCTTTGAGATATGCTATGGAGCCTGTACACCATGTCAGCTGGTAGGGCAGGCCCAGGAAGTAAAAAGGGGCTTGGCCTCTGAGGCAAGAGGTTGTGTCGTAGTGTATTATCTTGGTGATAATTTTTTGTAAACAATTGGAAGAATTGGAATTGTAAACAATTGGAAGTGCTCATGAGAAAGGCAAGCTAATATAATAAAAACAACAAAAATACCATACTATGCCATACCAATCAAACTGCCAAGAAATTATAGAGTTAGAAAAAAAAATGCAAAGGAAGATGACCTGTAGCATCCCTTAAGGCTACTCTATCTGCCCACCTGTGGGCAACATGGCTAGACCAACTTACCAGTCTTTGGGCTCCAACTTGGATCACAGAGACAGACCGATCAGGAGGTGCAACCATTCTGTCTTTAGTCAGTCATCCTCTCAGTGGGGGGTAGCAAGAAGCAAGAGCACAGGAGCACAGTAGCACAAGAGCTCAAAAGCAAGAGAGAGTTCTGCTCAAGGCTATTTATTTATGATGTTTCTCTTCCAGGATTGCCAGTGTCCAGCTGACTCAGAACTGTGTAGGCAGAATCCTCAGAGGGGAGGCTTCTGGAGGTAGTGCTTCAGGAGGAGATCTAGCAAGAGGACATACCCCTCGCCATCAAGAAACCTACTTTAACTTTGGTGATAAGTTGCTGTAATCTCTTTAAGATTTTTGCATCAATATTAAGGAAATTGGTCTATAATTTTCTCTTGTTTTGACCCTTTCTGGTTTAGATACCTAAACCATCATATCTATGTCATAAAAGGAATTTGTTAGGACTCCACCTATTTTTCCAAATAATTTATATAGTATTAGAAGTGTTCTTTAAATGTTTGGTAGAATTCACTTGTAAATACAACTGGCCATATAGATTTTTTCTTAGTTCATTAATCGCTTGTTTGATTTTTCTAAAGTGGGATTATTTAAGTAATTTATCTCCTCATCTGTTAATCTGGGCAATCTATATTTTTGGAATTTTTCACCTATTTAAGATTATCAGATTTATTAATCAGAATAGTTTCTAATTATTGCTTTAATTTTCTGTTCATTGGTGGTAAATTCACCTTTTTCATTTTTGATACTGGCAATTTGGTTTTCTTCTTTGTAATCAAATTAATCTAAGATTTATCTATGTTATTGCTTTTTTCATAAAGTCAACTCTTTATTAGTTTAATATTTTTCTTTCAATTTTATTAATCTCTCCTTTGATTTTTGGAATTTCTAATTTGATATATATTTAGTGGGGTAAATTTGTTCTTTTTCTAATTTTTTTAGTTGCATATTCAATTTATTGATTTCCTCTTTCTCTATTTTATTCACGTAAGCATCTAAAGATATGATTTTCTCTAAGAACTACTTTCCTGTACCTCATACGTTTTGGTATGTTGTCTTATTGTCATTCTCTTGAATGAAATTACTGTTTTTATGATTTGTTGTTTCACCCAGTCATTCCTTAAGATTGGATTATTTTGGTCTCCTTTTCCATGGTCTTTTATTACATGTAATTTTTATTGCATCATGATCTGAAAATAATACATTTACAATTTATGTCTTTCTGCATTTGTTTTTATGCCATAATACATTTTTTTAAGATGCCATGTACTGATGAGAAAAAAGTATATTCTTTTCTAATCCCATTTAATTTTCTCCAAAAGTCTTATCATACCTAATTTTTCTAAAATTCTATTCACTACCTTAATTTGTTTATTTTGTGGTTACATTTATCTAATTCTAAAAGAGTGAAATTGAGATCCCCCACTAGTATAGTTTTGCTTTCTATTTTTTTTTTTTTTTTTTTTGCAACTCATTTAACTTCTCCTGTAAGAATCTGGATGCTATGCCACTTGGGGTATATATGTTTAGTATTGATGTTTCTTCATTATCTATGGTACCCTTTAACAAGATAAAATTTCTTATCTTTCTATGGTACCCTTTAACAAGATAAAATTTCTTATCTTTTAAAATTAGATCTAATTTTGCTTTTGCTTGATTTGAGATCAAGATAACAACTCCTGTTTTTTTTTTTTTACTTCCGTTGAAGCACATTAGATTCTACTTCAGCCTTTCACCTTTACAGCTTTTCATCTCTGCTTCAGATGTGTTTCTTGTAAACAACGTACTATAAGATTCTGACTTAAAAATTCTTGTAAAAAGCTATTGATACAGCACTTTAGAGTTTGCATATGTAATATATAATATCTACATTATTTGCATATACATTATACATGGGAGATTATGTAATGTATGCTTCCACATCGTTTCCCATTAAAATGGAAGCTCTTTGTAGGCAGAAAATGATTCACATTGATTTTTGTATTCTGGAATGATGCCAGGCATATAGTAGACAATAAATGTCTATTGATGGCATCTATGCACTGAGATCTTAAGAGGAAGGTTGAGTTTTCTGCCCATGGAGGATTTACAAGAGAGCAGAGACAAGTTTTTTAGAGAATGGGAAGGCACAAAATGAGTGCATAAATGGGTTTCAATCTGTATATGTAAAGATTATCATCTACCCCAAAACATCACCCCAAGAGCCTACTCAGTTTTTGTTCACAAAAACTGAGTACTGAGCCCTATTCCTACTCTGAATTCCTCTCTGGAAAAAATCATAGATAGCCCTTTAAGGTTTTTAAAATTCTTTATTCATGTGATTTTATTTGATCCTTATAACAACCCTATGAGGTAAGTGCTATCATATACCCACATCTTATAGATGGGGAAATTGAAATTTAGAGAGGGGTTTTTGTTTGTTTGTTTTTTGTCCAAGGTCACATAGCTAATAAGTGACTGAAGCACAATGAAGAACTCATGATTTCTGACTCCACTACTTTAGGTGGTCCAGTAGGTCCATGTACTATACTGGTCAGTTGCTTATGACATGAAAAATCCATTATAATGAAAACAAGTATAGCATCCTTAAAATATCAGGTGTAGCAGATGATTCAGACTTCCCTTGACATACACATCTCTTAACAAAATGGTGAAAAGGGGATTGGGGAAGAATAACAGAACCAATTATCTGGCTTCTACTTTATCCATTGCTCTTGTCCATTCCTGTTAAGACTATCTAAAACAATATGATATGACATAGGCTAAGGATTTAAACATTAAAATGATTACATCCATATATTTGTATTTTTGTTTCTGACATTGCCAAAGTGCTCATGGGAAATTAAATTAACACAAATTTTTTTTAAAAAGCTGATTTAAAAACGAACCCCCCCAAAAAAAAAATCAGGTGTAATACTGTATGAGTAGTGCTTCTCAGATGCACTCAGAGACAATCATGCAAGAGACATCCCTCTCTTTTATTGGCATATAAATATTGGCATATTTATTCACTTTCTCTCTGATTTCAATCAGTCTTCTGTATGCTTGAATAATCTCAGTTAACTACCACATTTGGAGAAACTCTCTAATTGGCTTGCCTTAATGTTGGAAATTGAAGGAATTCTTTTTTTCCAGAAGGCATCTTCTACTTTTGTCAATCTCAAACTGCAAAATTATAGGCATAAGCAAAATTACTGTTAATGAACATTTAATTTATTACCAGGTATGAGTAATATCAAAATGTAGTTAGACATTAAAAAAAAAAACAACAACCCAACCATATAGAAGGCTGTAATGGATTCCCTTTTTCTCTATTTGTGGAGGGGACAAAGAGTTACTGTTTAAAGAGACTGAAGCTTAAACTCTAGATAGAGATTTTCCTAGCACTGTGCTCTGAAAGAAAAGTAACACTGAGTGGACTTCATTAGAGCCAAGTGCTAGGTTGGCACTAGTCCACCCCCATGATGAGAAGCTGGGTGGTAATATGGATATGGTGCTAGGCCTAGAGGAACTGAGTTCAAATATTGCCTCAGACACTATGTGATCTTGAGGAAGTCACTTGACCTTGTTTGCCTCAGTTTCCTCATCTATAAAATGAGCAGGAGAAGGAAATGGCAAAACAATTCAGCATTTTTTCCAAGAAAACCTCAAAAGGGCTCATAATTTGCAATACACTCCTAGCAAGAGTTCATCTCTCCTCACTCTCTAGAATATAATTTATGATAGCTTGCTCTTGCCTCTCCATAAGCTCTGTCTAGTGCTCCCCAAACTGAAGAAGATGTTCCTTCCATAGGAATCATCAAAACAAACCAAGTTCTCCTAAGTATTGATATAAACTGAGATCTTTTTTGGGAGGGAAGGATTGGAAAGGCCCTGATGTGAACTGTGTCCCCTTTAATCTGTAGGGGGAAAGATGATTAGGGGTCTCAAACTTTCCCCTAGGAGGGGACATACCCTCAGGACCATAATCTCATTCAATTTTGAATTGAATTGAATTGAAAATCAGTCTCCCAGATTCATCTGGCGATAAGCCCCCCCCCAAAGATCAAAATAGCCCCAATATGTCTAGGCTGTATGCCAAGACATGTCACAAAACTATCCTTCCAGGATTCTTTGCCCGTTAAGAAAGCTGTCTTCTTAGTGAAAATAAATCCCTTTTTGCCACAGACTTCAGGTTTGCAAATTCTTTTGGAAAGGACCTGTGACATCGACCAGAGGGGATCTCTTACCCTCAATTCTTATAGCTCATCAATGTCATCTTCAGGCCAAAGATTTTCTATCATACTACATAGGTTTTCCTGATGGGGTTCTAGTGGCAGTCAGAGTTGTGGAAATCCCTTTTAGATCGGAGGCACAGGTTCTTTGTGAAAGAATTCACAAACCCAAAGATGGCAAAAATGGAAGTTTATTGTTGGATGAGAAATAAGCTTTGCTGAGAGACTGACTTCATAGTAGCAGAGTCCTATTATGGAGGCGGGCACTGAGAAGAGAATGTCTTCTCAGAGGCCAGAGTCTTGACAGGCAGCTATACCAACGGACAAGGCATAGTCCTGCTTTGGACATTCTGCAAAGAAGTGAGTTTTAAATTGCCCTTTAACAGGGAATCTTGAGACTCCCATTTCAGGTTTCAAAGAAGGCCAAAGTCCCCAGGCCTAGATCTCCAAATGAATGGGAAATCACTTTTGAAGTCTTCTGGAATTTGTATTTCCTGAAAAGAGAATCAATAGGGTGATTTGCTTTAGAAAAGGCCAGCCAGGATATGCTCTCTCTCATGGACTCTGGAGTCTGGGGAGATATGCTTCCCAGGAGGGCCTGAGACTCGAATCTCCCTTCTAAAGGGCACACAGTTTCACACCCTCCCCTTCCCCGCCCAAATCATTGTGGGTGTCTTTAATTTCCCCTTAATTTCTGCACAATAGGAGAAAAACTCAGGTGGTTTTGCTGGCTTCTTATTCTCCTGTCTTCCAAATTTGATATAAAGACTTACTCAATTCACTCAAGGAGAATGGTAAAGAACTTGGACCATGTTCGCTGCAAAACCTTAACCAATCCAGTGGCTATTTCTGTGATACTCCGCTTGCTCCTCCCTTATTTCTCTTTCCTCATTTTTATCAATAATGTGGCTTTGTATTCAGTTGCTTAATCTAGGTAAATGCCCAATTGTCTGCAAAACAGAATGGGAAAAGAGAGGAGAAATCCTATGGGGATGGTACCTTCAAGTTCTCTTTTGTCAACTCTACCTAGCTAGCCACGTATGCGGGCGCCCCCATCTCTATCTCCCACTCCTGCATTGTTTGAGTTTTTTCCTTAGCAAGGCTTCTAAGGAGGAAGTCTTTCCCGTTCTAAAGCATCATGGGACATGTAGTTCAAATCATTCTCCCGCCTGGAATTGTAAAGTATAGAGAGAATGTGGTAGATCTCTTAAGAGCTCGCTTATGTTTTCATAATCATCTTGGGGGGAAAGCAGAAATAGTCGGAGTGGAAAGAAACTTTTTGAGAAAAAAACAATTTTGATATATTTTAATTTTTTAAAATTTATTTTTATTTTCAATTCCAAATTCTCTCCCACCCTCCATTCCTTCCCCCACTCCTGAAGAAGGCAAGAAATAAAAAACTTATATGTATTTGTATGCATATACACATATACATATTAACACACATATACGTACATATAAACAAAAAAACATTTTCGCATTAGCGGGGGGGGGGGGAGGAGGAGAGAATGCTTCAATCTGCATTCTGTGCATCAGTTCTTTATAGTATACAGTATTTTTTAAAATATTTGTGAATTATTGTATTGATCAGTCTAGAACAGATCTATTACGGTTGATTATCGTTATGATGTTGCCATTACTGTGCACAGTAAGAACAAACTCTACTTGGGTCCTAGCAAACTCCTAATCCTTTAAAAAAAAAAAAAAAAAAAAAAAAAAAAGATTAGCGCAACAACTCCGGTTTAGTTCTACCTAATTGGCTGATGTCTCCGTCACTCACCTTAACCTCGGATTCCTGCTTCTCCCATTGTCTCTTCCTCCAGGAGGCGGGTTCCAACTCTTGTTTTCGGGCCTGGTACGATTCAGCCAATGAGAGCGGAGTAGAGATGGGAGGCTCAACCAATACAGCCGGGGCGGGATATTCGAAATAGCTTCCTTCGGCACCGGACGCAGCTTCTCCCTCTCACGCTGCGGAGGCGGCTACTCTGAAGAGCGGCGGAGACCTGAGCTCTAGGTAGTCCAGGGGTCTGGCGGGATTGTGCGCTTGCGTGCGGGAGCGGATCTGGTGGTTAGCCGGGCACTGGCTGGGAGGTTGGAGTGGAGAGAGCGGCTGGCAACCGCGCGCGACGCTTCAAGGTTGTTAACGGGCTTCGCGCGCGCTCTGCCCCAGTAGCGCGTTGGCCTCTCTGCTGGCTCGCGGCTGCCCAGACCCGAAGGCGAAGGGAGTGCTGAAGAAGAAGAGGCAATGGCGGCCAAGGCGAGAGGAGCTCTTCTGAGGGGCCATGGGGCATTCCTTCTTTTAGGGGAGCGACAGGAAGGGACTGTGGCCCCGCCCTTAAAGAGCCCTCTCTCGCTATCCAGGCTGTTGCTCGACTACTCGCCCTGGCCAGTCCTTGCCATACCAGCTGCCCCTCCTCCCTCCTGCCCTCGCCTCCCGGTCCTCTCCATCTCCTCCTCTTTTCTCCCTTCCCTCCCCCCTACATGCTACCCTTCTTTTATTTTTAACTCCTCGGGCGTCAGACTTGGCCATTTCCTTCCTGGTGGGGCCAGGACTTAACATTCAGGACTGGTCTGTCTCGACAATATCCCAGTTTTACCTATGTGGCCCATATGGGCTTTTGTGATGTGAATTTGCTTCCATCCCACATGGATATTGGGCACAATGTGGGGAGACAGCAGCTCATTTACCTTTTCCTCCCCCTCGTCCCCTCTCTGCTGGCTAGATGGATAGAGCTGCATCCGGAATTTTGTTCAAATTCGACCTCGTACTAGCTTCGTGATCCTGGGCAAGTCACCTAGTCTTTCGGCCTTAGTGTTCTCAACTTAAAGTGGGGAGTCATAATAGCATTTACCATATAAGCACTTAATAAATACTTAATTACCACGTGGCACATCATATATTTTATCTATGGTCTTACTGGGGTTAAAGAGCTATTCAAGGGAAGAATGGACGTATACATCGATAGGGGACTTTAATCGGCTCCAATGATCAGAGGAGAATGTCGGAATTTGTGTAATATAATGGGGAAATGGAGTATTTTGTGTGATAAGAGGCTTGGGTTTGAATCCCAGCTCTAATGCTTGTGGGAACGAGAGGAAGATCACTGAAACTCTGATCTTGAGTTGACTAATCTGTAAAATAGCAAAGATAAACCTGTAATGTTTATCCCATAAAGTTAAGGTGATGCAAGTGAAAACTGTATTTAAGGTTCTTTTCTAATCCTAAAAGTGCTGTGTAAATGTCATTATTATTATTATTAAGACTAAATGGCTCAGTTTATAGATAACAGAAAGGACCTTAGAAATCATTACCTAGTCCAGTCCCCCAGTTTAGTGAATGAGAACTGAGACCCAAACGTCACACTCTGGTTAGAATCAGTCAGAACACAGATTTCCTGAATCCTTGATCCAGTATATTTTCTATTGTTCCATTATGCCTCTCATCTTTCTGGTCTGTTTCTTTCTCCTGCCCAGAATTCCCTCCACCCCCTTTTCCTTTGCAAGATGTCAGAGAAGGAGAATGTCCATCTAGGATCTTTCAGCACATCCTTGGTAAGGGAAATTTGTGGGAATTTCATATATGACATTTGAGAGAAATATATCTAAATTTTTTCCAACCCCCGGCTTACTCTCAAGGGTCTCTGGTTAATTTTATTTTATTTGATTTTTTAAAATTTATGATGCTTTAAAAGTTTGAGAGAGAGAGTTTCCCGGTAACTTTTTTTTATTAATCATGCTAGCAATAATTAAATGGGTCAGTGATACTTTGATACCAAAGACTCCTAAATGTCTCAGATGCTCCCGAGTGTGGCAGCTGATTGTGATTGGTTAATAAGTAATGAGAGAATGGATATTATTTACAAATTATCCCCAGTCCAGGGCAATCTAACCAAAGAATATATCCATAACATTTTGAGGTAGGCATTTTGAAAGGTTTTCTCACAAAACATCTCTTAGTACTGTAAGAATTTGTTCTTATGAATCCTAAGTTGGCAAAAAGATAGAAATGATTTTAACACAATACTCCATCCCATTCAGTGGAGCCATTGGCCCAAATGTTATGAAGAGTGCTTATTCCTTAATACATATCACGAAGGCTGTGTAATGTGAAGCTAGATACAAAAACATCTTTGCTATGTGAGTTCAACTATATACACTGTCCTTTTAGTAAAGTAAGGTACTCTTGATTTTGAATTGGGTGTGGGAGGTGGGTTATTCCCCATATTTACACTTAAGACCTGAGTAACACAGCATCCTCAACCTTTGGGTTTTAAATAGTTCCAGAATTTTGTTGTTAGTCATAAAGTACAAAGTAAATTCAGTTAAAAGATTTTTATGTAGGACTTTGAGAACTTCTTTGATGAAGTAAGTGAAAGATTCATCACTGAGAAATTTATAAAGCAAACTTTGCTTAGTTCTGTCTTGAGAGCTTTTTAAAAATCTGAGTTTGATATCCCTAGTTAATAACTATTCCATCTCTTACAGATTTGGGGCCAGGGAACAGGACACCTTGGTTGGGGATGGGAACTTACTGCAACAATTATGAAATCAATTTTTACTAAGGTTTCAGTAAACTTAAATAATGGAAACATGTAAATGAAAAAAATTTATGTTGACCTCATGACCACCACCCTAACCCATTACAATATTAACAAGAATTGACAAGAATGTGAGTCAGTAAAATAACTTAATCCACCAGTATAATGAAAACAGTCAGGGAGGCCTTGTTCTATTATAAGTATACAGTTATGCAAAAGACAAAACAAAAAAATTATTTTGTATTAGATACTTTATAATGCAGTTCCTTTTGTAGTCTCTCCTGTGTTTTCACACACACACAACACACACATACCTCTGCAAAGCTCTTCTAAACTGTACTCCCAATGGAGTAAGGAGTTGGAGTGAGGAAGGAGTAGGAAATGGAAGAGACAATTCAATTTAAAGATAAAAGGTGTATTGCAATACTTTTGGATCAACTCACAATCCACCTACCCCTACCTTCTCATTTTTGTGAGGCTCTTATCCAGATCTTTAAATCAGGAGTTCTTAATCCTTTAGCAGTCTTATGAACTCTGGACTTCTTCTGTTTTTAAGTGGATATAATAAAATATATAGGATTACAAAGAAAACAAATTATTTTTCAGAATTTTTTTTTAAGCACATAGACTTTCAGGTGAAAAACCCCTATTCTGAATCTTTCAACAAGGATGCTCTCAAGATCTTTCCATTGGTGGATGCCAGTGTTACATGACTAGTCCACCTCCTTTTCTAGTTATATAAGTCTTTGATATCCTTTCCTACACCTCTTTTACATAATTCTTCACTGTTAATGTGTCCATAATGCATATTTCCATAGCTCATAGTGATAAAGCATGACTGGAAAAACATTAATAAAAGCTTTTTTTTCCCTACAAATAAGCTTAGTGTCATGACAATTCAATCTACTTTCCTCCTCCTCATACTCAATACTGGGGGCAATTTTTTGCCAAGATATGTATGCCTTCTAAAATTCCTCAGGACATTGCCCTCAGCTTTGTTTTCTCAAAAGAGAGCCTTTCTATCCACCTTTCCACTGACCTTTCATATATATTGTCTTCATCAATTATATTGTTTGGAAACAAGGAGCCACCTGTCTTTTCTTTTTATATACCCAGTGCATGGTAGATAGTGTTTAATAAATGTGTTTTCAACCATTAATTAATGGACAGTGCTTCATTCACTTGGTGAATTTATGGTATGAATAATTAGGTTGAACTCTTAAGTTTAAGAAGAAGACTGAAGTGTTCTGGATCTTGATTTAAGTGGTAAAAAATAAGCATCTGAATGACCTTTACCCTTTATAGGAAAGCTGTCTTTCATTTCAACTCTGTCGTGGACGTTTCAGTGACATCTTTGATGTTTCATCTTTGTTGAAAATTTCTGTTTAATGCCTTGTTCAATTATTACTAATCAAAAGGTAAAACAAAATTCTTTTACAGCTTTGAAAGAATCTCATATGATTTTGAAAAATGCATGCCCCATTGTTGGAAGACAATATTTAAGGTTACATTTTGCTTTATTGAATCACATTTTTTGTGGTCAAGAAATTAAACAATCTTGTCTTTCTGAACCTTTGAATAATTGTGAAGATAATGTCTGCAGTAGAAACTGCAAAAGCTTGCCTTGAATTCAGGAGGACCTGAATTCAAATCCACCCTCAGACACTCAAATCCTAGCTGTGTGACCCTGGACAAGTCACTTATGATCTTTATCAATGAAGGACATGCCTCCATTGATGAAATCAAGAATTTATTGATACAGAAACTTCTCTTTTGCTCATTTTCCAATAGTTGATTTAAATAGATCTGGTTGGATATATTTAATTTAAAATTAGTCATATGTCATATCTTTCTATTCTTTTGGTATTGATTTAAATTTTTAACTGTACACAGTGGATTCAGAAATTTCTCCTGACAGCTACTCCCTTTGCATTATCATATAAGTAGTTCATGTATGTGATGTTATTTAGTGTTTGCCATGTCTAACACTTGGTCACTTTTGACTTGAAGACTGTATCTATGGTGAGGCTTTAGTAAAGGCTATAAACCTACCTTTGGATTTTTTTTTCATATTCTATGAACTATGTTTTCTAATCTTCTGATGTCACTAAATTTTATAGTATAATGTAGTGCAAATTAAAATTTATAGTTCTTTGTAGAATTTATTTACTTTGTTCTCAGCCACAAATGTTGTCACATGCTACATTTTTTCATGGTCTTTTTGTAGAGGCTTCTTGTGAGCACAGCAACATGAAACAAGCAGATGTGCCACAAAATGATGTTTCTTATTGCCTTTGGACCCAGGATAAAACCAATTTCACCAATTCCTTCATTTGCCTCTCCCAAGGACAACTGTTTGTCTTTAAGTAATTAGGATGAAAATAGTCTGTGACTCATATCTAGATAAATATGTGTGTTAGGAGCAGCACCTTTGGATCCTACAGTTCTAAAGTTGAAAGAGGTCTTGAAGAGTACCAGTCCTGAAGTCAGGAGGGCCAGAGTTCAAATCTGGTCTCAGACACTTAACACTTCCTGGCTATGTGACCCTGGGCAAGTCACTTAACCCCAATTGCCCAGAGGAGGAGGGAGAGGTCTTGAAAGTCACTTGGTTCAGCTCCTACCCAAAGCATAAATTATGTAACATCCTTAAAAGGAAGGAAAGCATATTGGAGCTGAAATAGCAGGGATGCTACCTTTTCTCTACATTTTTACATGGTAATGAGGAACAAAGGGACATACCTGCCTAACATGCACACATGCATAAATAGGCTCATCTCCCAAATTCATGCTAATTTGCATTTCTCTCCAGCCTCAATCCAGCCTGAATGCCCTGCCCCTACGCATATTCCGGAAAGAAATAGCCACTCCCTCTTCAACCCTCCTCATGAATCGTTCTAGAGCTGTTCTAGAGTCTTCAAGCAATCAACCAACAGGTACTTTAGAGTTTGGAGGAGTACTCTGGAGGTAGAAGGTTACCTAAGGTGGGGGAAGATACAATCCTATAAATATGAGGAGTTTGCAATTGGATAGATGTTCACATCAAAAAAAGAGAAAAAAAGTCTATTGATTGTTTATCTTGACAGCTGTGCCTGGCAGGATAGGGGTGGATGGCAGCAATGTGAAATTGAATCTCCAAGTGTAAGTATGCTATGCCCAAGGATCGATACTTAAGTATGCATGAATTCATAAGGTTGGGGGGGTGAGTGGGGGTGAATTAGGGCAGGGATATGATGACCTTAGGGGGATAGAAGTAAAACCTCAGAGAAATCTAGGGATAGGATATCTTGAAAGGGGGGTCAGGAGTTTGTAATGAGAGGGAGACCTGTTTACAGTTGGGGAAGAGGGATAAAGATGGACTTGGGAGATTGCCTCTAAGCTGGTTATTACCCTTTTCTATTAGGCGGCACTTCAAAATTGATGACTTTGAAATTGGGCGGCCATTGGGTAAGGGCAAGTTTGGGAATGTGTACCTGGCTCGGGAAAAGAACAGTCAGTTCATTGTGGCACTGAAGGTTCTCTTCAAGTCTCAGATGGAGAAGGAAGGTGTTGAACATCAGCTTCGAAGAGAGATTGAGATCCAGTCTCATCTTCGGTATGGATGAATTCATATTGAAATTATCTTCCCCTACCCCATTACAGCTATTCTTTTTTCTGACTTTGCTGAATTAGTACCCTTATGTCCCTTTCCCTTCCTGCCATCTATTTTTTGGATCCCACTTTATCTACCTATTCCATGTTTTTCCAGATGCTACCATTCATCATCCCAATATTTCTGTCCTTAAGAACTTGTTTTTGTCTCTACTGGGGCAAGGGTTGGGACACTTGTTCTTTTTCTATGTATCCCTTGCTTTTTTCTGCAAATTTGTGGACTAATTTGTTATCAATTTGTTCCAATATGTTTTCCCAGTATGGGACCTAAATTTGGAAATTTGTTTTTATCCCTATTACCTACATGATTTGTTTACCATGTCAGGTTTCTTATTTCCTGGTATCCAGGATGTTATACTAAAAAGAAAAAAGAATGGATTATAGGATTAAAGTTGGAAAGGACCTTGGAGGTTATCTATTCCAACCCTTTTGTTTGACAAATGAGAAAACTGAGGCATAGATAGAAAGAAAAAATTATTAGCACTTACTACATGCCAGGCATTGTGCTAAACACTGAAAATATAAGCACAAAAAAAGACACTTTGCCCTCAAGGAGCTCAATTCTAGCAGGAAAAGACAGTAGAACAAGGAGCTAACAAGTGGGGTGGAGAGGGAGAAGAAATGTACCCAAGAGTGAGGGCAAAGTGAAAAAGATGATTTGGGGATATTATAGGCAGATTTGGGTTAGAAGAGAGGATAAAGACTCCTGCAATAAAAATTACTTGCCCAGTGCCACATAGGTTTCTGACTCCACATTCAATAATCACCTCTTTCTCCCTGCCCTTCTACTTCAAGGTGCATGATTGGTTGAAAGGAGCTTGGTTTCTGAGTCTCATGTAGAATGAGGACACCTGTACCCAGCCTTACACTGTCTGCTTCACAGTGTTGTCTGGAAGAAACTAATTCATAAGTCTTTAAAAATTAAGTAAATGTTAATATTTAATGTTATCATTAATTATTATTATTATTTATTTTATTATTATTAATTATAATAAAATATAATATATAATAATTAATTATAATAAAATAATAATATTATTATTTATTAATTATAATAATTAAATATTATTAATATAAAATGTTGCTATTATTACATAGTCATTCTATCTTCTTTTCCCCAGGCATCCCAACATACTTCGCCTCTACAATTATTTCCATGACCGGAGGAGGGTTTATCTGATTCTGGAATATGCACCTCGGGGCGAATTATACAAGGAGCTGCAGAAGAGCCATACATTTGACCAGCAACGCACAGCCACGGTCCAGGGGTGGTGGGGGAGCAGGATGTAGTTATTCCTGAGGGGCAATTGAGGATGTGTACAAGGATGCTTAGGGTGGGGATGTTAATTATAGCATCTGTCTGATCAAATTCTCTCATCTGCTTCTAGATCATGGAGGAGCTGGCAGATGCCTTGATCTATTGCCATAGGAAGAAAGTGATTCACAGAGACATTAAGCCTGAGAATCTACTCATGGGACTTCGAGGAGAGCTCAAGATTGCTGACTTCGGCTGGTCTGTCCATGCCCCTTCCCTTAGGTATGACCATAGTATAGGGATCTTGGAACCATCCTGGGACAGGGATAAGTCTTAGAAGTCTAGAGGAGGTTGAAATTGGTTCATGATCTAGATGTAAAGAATGATATTATAAACAAATTAGGTAGCTTACATAGATGGATAGATAACATAGGATAGCTTACCTCTCAGATATGTGGAAGAGGAAGGAATTTGTGACCAAAGAAGAACTGGAGATCATCATTGATCACAAAATAGATAATTTTGATTATATTAAGTTAAAAATTTTTTGTACAACAATACGGTATGAGGATGTATTCTGATGGAAGTGGAAATCTTCAACATAAAGAAGATCACTCACTTCCAGTTGATCAATGATGGACAGAAATAACTATACCCAGAGAAGGAACACTGGGAAGCGAATGTAAATTGTTAGCACTACTGTCTATGTACCCAGGTTACTTATACCTTCGGAAGCTAATAATTAATGTGCAACAAGAAAATGGTATTTACACACACATATTGTATCTAGGTTATATTGTAACACATGTAAAATGTATGGGATTACCTGCCATCGGGGGGAGGGAGTGGAGGGAGGGAGGGGATAATTTGGAAAAATGAATTAAAAAAAAAAAAAATTTGTACAAACAAAACTAATGCAAACAAGATTAGAAGGGAAGCAATAAACTAAGAAAATATTTTTATACTCTGATAAAGGCCTCATTTCTAAAATATAGAGAGAATTGACTCAAATTTATTTCTATTCTATCATATATATATGTATATATTCTATTATGTATTTATTTCTAGTCATGTGAAAAGATACTCTAAATCACTGTTGATCAGGGAAATGCAAAATAAGAGAACTCTGAGATACCACTACACACCTCTCAGATTGGATGAGATGACAGGAAAAGATAATGATGAATGTTGGAGGAGATGTGGGAAAACTGGGACACTTGACACATTGTTGGTGGAACTGTGAACAGATCCAACCATTCTGGAGAGCAATTTGGAACTGTACTCAAAAAGTTAATCAAACTGTGCATACTCCTGTGCATACCCAGTGTTTCTACTGGGCTTATATCCCAAAGAGATGTTAAAAGAAAGGAAAGGGACCTGTAATGTGCAAAAATGTTTGTGGCAGCCCTTTTTGTAGTGACTAGAAACTGGAAACTAAATAGATGCCCATCAATTGGAGAATGACTGAACAAGTTATGGTATGTGAATGTTATAGAATATTTTTGTTTTATAAGAAATGATCAAAATGATTTTCAGAGGCCTGGAGAGACTTACATGAATTGATTGCTGCTAAGTGAAGATCATTATACACAGCAACAACAAGATTATACAATGATCAACTCTGATGGACTTGGCTCTCTTCAACAATGAGATGATTCAAATTGGTTCCAATTATTCAGTGATGAAGAGAGCCATCTATACCCAAAGAGAGGATTGTGGGAACTGAGTGTAGACCACAATATAGCATTTTCACTTTTTTTTGTTGTTTGCTTGCATTTTATTTTTACTTCTCTCTCTCTCTCTCTCTCTCTCTGTCTTTGTATCTCTCTGTCTCTCTTTTTTTACAAGTTTGATTTGATTTTTCTTTTACAACAAGATAATTGTATAAGTATATATGCAATATTGGATTTAACATATTTTTATCATGTTTCACATTTATTGGACTACTTGCCATATAGAGGAGGGCATGGGGGAAAGGGGGAGAAATTGGAACATAAGGTTTTTCAAGGGCTAATGTTGAAGAATTGTTCATGCATATGTTTTGAAAAATAAAAAGCTTTAATTAAAAAAAAAAAGGAGGAATCTAGTGGAAGAGTCATATATAGTAATTCTTCCCTGTTCACTCTCTTAGGAATCGGCCTGTTAGTGTGTTCATGTTCTCTCATCTCATTGCTTTTAGCCAAGAACTAGGAGGATGGGAGAATCCCTCTGGTTCTGGTACCATTGTCCAACATCTTCCCCAATTTAGGAGAAAGACAATGTGTGGGACCTTAGACTATCTTCCCCCTGAGATGATTGAAGGACGTACACATGATGAAAAGGTGGATCTTTGGTGCATTGGAGTATTGTGCTATGAGCTCCTAGTGGGAAATCCTCCCTTTGAAAGCTCCTCTCACAGTGAGACCTATAGACGGATTACCAAGGTATGGATAAAGCTGGGATGATGGATGCGCAGCCCAACTGGCACATGGGATTGGAAGTGAAAGGGGGGCATGGGAAAGAATCAGTAAGGTTCTCATTACAAATTGCATGAGTTCTGGATTGGGAACTGAGTACTTCAGATTGGGCAAAGTCTCATTTCATTTAATTCCTCTAATGTCATGGGTGCCTGATAAAGATCTATTGGTTTGAATAATATCTCATTATGCTTTTCCTCTCTCCACTTTAAAAGGTGGACCTGAAATTCCCTTCATCTGTTTCTTCTGGAGCCCAGGACCTGATCTCTAAACTGCTCAGGCATAATCCCTCAGAACGACTTCCCCTCACTCAGGTCTTGGAACACCCCTGGGTACAGGCCCATTCTCGGAGAGTGCTTCCTCCTTGTTCCCCCCATCCTGCCCACTGAATCCTGTCTTATGTATATATAGATTTCTGTGTATTTCATGTGTTGAAAGAAAATGAAGTGAGAGAGGGTAGACCCCTGGCTTCTTTCTCTTTTATCATTATTTCTTCTAAACTCAGACTATTTAATAAAGGCTTAAATTTTTTTTGTATGTATGGAGATTGGTGACTGATCATGAAACTGTAAAATGATATCTCTCTCTCTCAGTTATTTAATCTGAAAGAAAAGGTCTGTACAAGCTACAATCAGGAAATTGGATTCCATGACTGACCACTCAGTGCTGCCCTCAAAAATAGTATCCAGATCTTCTTTGCTAATTCTAAACCCTGAGTCATTAGCACCATTCATTTTCTCTTGTATTCTCATACCCAAATATATGAGGAAAGTCATAGAACCATATAAATCTGGCACCCTGTATAATTGTTTTATTAACTTAATAATCATTTTGTGATTAAAATATCTAGCATGTTCCTATAGCAGCTCTGCCACTTTGCTTTATTGAAGCCTCTAGCTTTCACAGTTGAATGACCCACCCTCTTAACCGAAGAAGAGCCTTTAGTTCCAATCCCTTTTATTGTCTCATTCAACTTTTCATCCTTTTGACTTGTTACCTACTACCCTACCCTAGTTTAGGCCTGCATCACTTCACACTTTCTCATATTTAAAATTTTAATTTATTGAATGAATTAGTTATACTTCACACTGTGCTTTGAGCAATAGAAAAATTAGAATCCCTAGTAGAGGAGGAAAGACCTTGATAAAATTATGAAACAAGATGGAAAGTGATGAAGTGTCATATGAGAATATGAGAACAAGTCTTAGGCAGAGCTGGAATCATCTTGCAATGTAAAGAGTGAATCTTAAGTTGTAAGGACTTGGACTTTATGGAAATTGTTGAGGTGAGAAGCACTTAACATAAACCCTTGCAGCAAGATCCCAGTAATGGTTTTTGTTAGGAAACCTTTATAGAGACTCATTCATTTGGATGGAATGGAAGAGTTTCTCTGGCTCTCTAGCCAAAAGAGATTATACCTTTTTATGGGAAACTTCAATACATTTCTCTAATGCTTACCAAATTTTGTTTATAATCATTCCCTGATAGGGGAGCACCCCTAAAGAGTTGCTGTGAATATGAATATGAAGTACAATAGGTCATTTTGTATAGACTAGTAGCATTATTACTGGTACAAAAGTGACATCCATAGTATAATTCCAAACTTCATTCTGGAATAACTGGAGCAGCATCAACTTCTACTTTTGTCATCATAATTAATCTGATTCTTAGAAGGTTTCATTTACCTAGTTTTAGCAGTTTTAAGACACTTTATTATTTTTCTTTTGTTTTTTTGGGGGGGTTGGGGGTTGTATCCGTTTATAATATATTTACTAGTGAGAAATGCCCTTTGCCAATCCAAACAGTAATTGTTCTGTAACTTTAGTTTTTAGAGGGTTTCCTGGGATACTGAGAGGTTAAGCAACTTGTGCATGGTCACTTGGGCAGTATGTCAGAATTTGAACCTGAGCCCATTTTTTTATTCTGAGGTTAAGAATTTTATTTTGTTAGTCTGCTCTTTTAGACACAGGGTCATGGGGCAGTGAAAAGTCAATGTGTAATGTTTTACTGAATTCTGCTTACAGTTGTCCTCTAAAGTGGGAGTCTCTGATATTTAATAGAGGGATAAAATTCCCTCTGTTGCTAGAAGAATATTCATTCTTTCAACCATGACAGGTATTTGCTTTTTTACTGGAATAAGCTTCAATTACCTATCCTAAAAACATTTAGCAAATAGTTAGCTATCTAGTGTCATTTTGGCATTTCTAATCTATTTACATGTTGGGGGCTTGAGCTTCCCTTTTTGGCTTTAGGGCACATTTCCCACATTTTAGGCTTGGTAAATAGGGCAGTTCATGCAATATTGTTGAGCCACTGATGGGAAAGTTGGAGGGGCAGCAAAGAGAAAATCAGCTCTGGAGTCAAAAGGACCTGTGTTCAAATTTGGCCTGGAACACTTGACAATTCCTAGGTCACTAATATGACCCTAGGTAAATCACTTAATCCCAATTGTCTTGCAAAAAAAAACCCCAAAACTAATCTCTTAATTTATTCAATTATCCTCATATGCCATTCCATAGTATGCCCAAGCAAGGTAATACCCTAGAAACATAAGTAGCTTTATTTCTCCCATGAAGTGTTGAATTATAAAAGTCGTTGCCAAAATCAGTGTTTTTCTACTGAAACCAGAAGACAAAGTTGAGCCGTTTTTCTACTAAACTGAAAGCATCTTCCAAATAAAAATGGCCAGGAATATCACAACTAAAATCCATAAGCCTCCAGGTCAAAGAAGAAAAAAATACAAAAAGCCAGAAAGAAATTTTAACTATCAAGGAATTATATTATCATAAAAAACTTGAAAACTAACAAAAGAGAGCTTAAAATTATTTTTATGCAAGGGGAAAAATGGGTCTTTAATGAAATAAGGGACATTTAAGCATTCCTGATAAAAAGACCAGAGTTTAGTGCTGTCTAGTTGTGACTCATTTTGGTTTTCTTGACAAAGATGCTGAAGTGGTTTGCCATCTTCAGTTCATTTTACAAAAGATGAGCTGAGACAAACGGGGTTAAGTAATTTGCTCACAGTCACAGAGGCAGGACCTATCTGAGGCCAAATAAGAATTCGGGAAGACTCATCTTTAGGCCTGGCACTCTATCCATTGCCACCTAGCAGAAGTCAAAAGGAACCTAGAAAAGTAAAAGTATTTGAACAACTTGGACACTACAATAATATTCTTATAGGAGAAAAATTAGTCTTCTCAGATGTCTTCTAGGATTAAAGAAGCAATTGGTAATGGCTTTATTTAGATCATTTGAAGAAAAGGGGGAAGAAAAACAGGAGAAAAGGAATGAACTAGGGAAGGCGGATTATATAGAGGAAGTGAGTGAAACAGGTGTCACATAAGGTGTCACTTACTTCAGAATCAGACAAAAAAAGGGTTGAATATGCAAGCATGCAAATCCAGGAGATGGAGGGGATGGGAAGTTGAGGTTAAAAGGTAGTGTAGATTCAGGGGAGGATTAACGAAATAATTTCCAACTTTGGAGATAAAGCAATTAAAGGAAAAAAGGAATAGGTAAAAAGCTGTAATTAGGAACTGGGCAAGAAGAAAAGCTAAGTAAATCTAATCATTGTCACTAGCACAGAGCATAGTTCTCACTATTTTCCAGAAAAAGGGGGAAAAGTATAAAAGGATAGGCTAACATGTAATTTATGTAATATGTGTAATATATGTGCCAGGCACTGTGTTAAAAGATCTTCATATAATCTCATTTGATAGATGGAGTAAAATACACAATGCTCATAACCATTAATAAATATGGGATGAACATTAAAGTGAAAGAAAATAGTAAAAATGTTTTACAAAGAAAATCCAACTAACTAGAAATAAGTGAAAAGAGTCAAAAGAAATTATGATTTTAGGTAGCACAAGCATAAATATAGACTTGATTAATATTAACAGGGAAAACATTATTTAAAGCCACCACAGAAGGTTAATATTGGGGCAGCTAGGTGTTGCAGTGGATAGAGCACCAGCCCTGAATTCAGGAGGACCTGAGACACTTAACGCTTCCTAGCTGTGTAACCTCACTTAACCCCAGCCTCAGAAAAAGAAAAAACGAAAATATCAATATAATCCTTTCAGACATAAATAAATCTAAGAAAAAAAGATTAAGGACATGGACACTTTAAAACAGGGCTTAAACTGTTTTCATTCACAATTCCTTTTCACTGGAGAAATTTTTACATGATTGGTTTTATATATATAAAAGGTATGAAAATCAAACATTTACTGTTAGAAATTTCTCAGCCCCCATTTTCAGTTACAAGACCCCAAGAAACTGCTTTATGAGCAGAACTGACTTAGTACTAAACAGTAACAAGATTATGTGATGATCAACTATAATGGATTTGGCTTTTCTCAGCAATGGGGTGATTCAGGGCAATTCCAATAGACCTGACTGTCCTGATGAGATTTGGCGTAGGGCAGAGTTCTGGCCATGCATGTCCTTCATAAATGAATTTACAAACCCAAGAAGTTAAACTGGCAAAAGAAGTTTATTATTAAAGATAGAGCAGAGAAATCCCGACAGAGGTGAATATGGTCTTGTTAGGGAAATAGGTGAGAAAGATAAAGGAGTAATGCTGAAAGAGAATGTCTTTCAGCAGGTAGAGAGTCCCTCATAATATAGCTATGCAAGGGAGGTCCCTTGGCCTGGCATGATTCCTGCTTTGAGATCCTTTACAAGGAGCTGGGTTGAAGGAAACTTGTTATATGAGCAGTTCTTGGGGGGACTGAAAGCAGTTTAAGTTGAAATCAAAATAGAGAATCTTGGAATTGAATGATTTTCAACTTAATAGAGAGTGTGATCTGTAGTGAGTGTTATCAATGGGGGTGGTACCAATCTCAGGACAGCAGAATGAAACTACTTATCCTGTTTCCCTCGTGTGGATCTTTTGTAGAGGCAAGAATTCAAGGAGACTATCTCCTTGAAGGAATTTCAGAGAGAGAGAGTTTCTGGATCTCCCTTCAGTTTCAGGGTTCTCATGTTAGTCCCATCTCTTTAACAATTAAGGAGGTATTATTGAATTCCCCAGTTGCCAGTTATCAAGGACCTCTGGGAGTATGTTGGGCTGATAAATAATTTACAAAAGTATTCCCTAGATATGAGTGTTAAATCTTATGATTTATAGGGCTATCCCCACTTTTCTTTTATGCATCTAATAATGATCTTTCATCTCAGTGATGCTGGGTGATTAGATGATTTTTGTTCTTTGATCTATACTTATAAACATGTATAGCATCTTTGATTGGTGTCTCTTGGGCAAAAGCAAGGCTATTAAACTTATCCTTTATACCCCTTATAATTATATCTAGCCTAAGTAAACCTCTGTTTACTTTTCTGTGAAGTTTCAGATGAAACTCTTGAATTCAAAAGTGGGATTTGGGTAGGAGAGCCTTCCTTTTGTATTCATTCTTATTAGAAACTTTCCTTCATTCTGTTGGACTTAAGATGATTCTTCACAAAGGCAGAGTTGCTTCTAGGCACTCTATTGCTATGAATAGGCCCTCCAATGAATCCTGAGTCTATTCTTTTAGCAAAAAAGACAAATGAATAATATCCCGTATTTTGTTTTGTATTTATTTTATGTGCTAGAAAGTTGCAGCCTATACAATTGGAAATATTTGGCAATATTTAAAACATTTCCAGATTCATTCTTTGAAGGGAATTCATCCCTTAAAAAAATATTTCTCCAAACTCCACTTCTTTCAAGGTGCTTCCTTCACCCTGCCTTTTCCCACCAATTATTGAAGTTGAATAGCTACCCTTTCTATTGATAAGGAACGTAATGAATATTAATTGACTGATTTAAGCTGAGTATAAAAAGAAATTCTAATTTATAAAAGTAGCAGCGAAAAGATAATTTTTTTTTGCTGCTTTTAAGACTAAAACTAATTGGAAATGAACTTGACTACTGAAAGTTTGTAAATCCAGATTTAATTGAACTCCAAAATTAAAGTCTATAGACTATGTTCAGTTTGATTCTTAGAAATTAAATTTATTAGTTTTGTTTCTCTAGAACCTATGTTTTAACCCAAGTTATCAGTATAATTCGTGAAGCATCTAAAATTTAAATGTTGGGAAGGGATGGAGTTTCAGGGTAGCTTCAGGTACCTTAATCATGATCTCCAAGAATCCCTTTTTGGAAAATACTCCTTTTTCCTTATGCTTAAATGTGAACTATTGGGGAAAGAACCTCCTATGCAAACCTAGGACTATACCTACAATTGCCCACAGAAAAAGTTATGTTTTTGTTATCTAAGATATACTTTGATTAAACCGTTCCAGAATGGCCTTTTAAATACCATCAATTTAAAGTATCAATAATGTTTAAGATGTATGATACTCTTTTGAGAACCATTTTGAATAAGAAATGTTAAGAACTGAAAAATGCAATTCTTGACTTGAAAATTTAAAAATATTAAACACTAAAGAAAAGAGACCAAGCACATTTTACTTTGGAAAAATGCTTGTTAATTATGGCATATGATATAAATATGGTATATTGTTATGGGCCAGAACTCTGAACTTGAAACAAAGGATTCTTACAAGGTACTAAGTCAGTGGAATTGATAGAGACAATAGTTATTTAATTTAGCATGATTAATTTAGCATTCAGTATGATTGATTTAATCCTACAAGGAAATGTTATGGTCCAGAACTTGAAACAAGGTATTAAGTGAAATAGAGGAGACAATGGTTAAATCTAGTTTAGCATTGATTTAATCCTACAACAAATAATGGTTTCCTAGTGATGATTGGTTTGTACTCAGTGTATAGCATATAAGCTAGAGGCTCTCAGGGCCAGAAAAGACAAGCGCCCTAAAAGCTCTGGGAGGTTGAGACATTCATTCCGTTTTCCACCTTTGTTGTGGCTGGAGGCTGAAGCACAAACCCTTGGAATTTAGAGAGATTCAGAGGCTAGAGAAGGAGGCAGGAGCTCAAGCTCTTGGAACCAAGACTACAGAAGGCCTCTAAGAAAGCTAGTGGAAGCCCCAGGAAAAGAGACAAGACTTTGAAAAAGATAATAAAGGATTTGGACCTTAAAACCTCATGTGGTGATTACTGAACTGAAACGAAGGCTGCCTCCAGAGACCCCAAGAAAACCTCAATAGAGAACATTACATTTTAGAGAGAACACTACAATATATTAATTGTTAATTGAACAAGCTGCTAATGAGAGCTGAGGGAACTCGGGTCCCTTTCTGCTGTGCTTCAACAATACATAAATTACCAGAAGTCTCCAAAAATTTTTGTGATTATTAAGGACATTTTCATGGATTTTTGAAGGGCTTCTCTCAGACTTTTTCATATATTGGGAATAGGAATGAGAAGCACAGGTTTTTATTCCTTTTTGGGAGAATGAGAGAGGTTTGGGTTGCTTTAATATCCCATAGTACACTTGAAATGTAGCTAGTCAAATAATTCAACAGAAATTAGTTGCTATTAGTAAATAAGTAGAGGTAGAATCAAGATGGCAGAAAAAAGGCAAGTTACCTGAACTCTTAAAAATTAACCTCAAAATAACTTTATCATGCCTTAAAATAATTTCTGGAGTGATAAAACCCACAAAAGGATAGATAGCCCAGCAGGGATCAATCAGCAACTGAATCCTGGTAGTCCACAATCTACCAGCCAGCAGCTTAAGGGGCCAGATGACTGACACAGCAGGCTAGTGGTCAGGCCTGGAAAGCCTGGAGATTTTGACATAGGCAGCTAAACTAAGTCAGGTAATCCCTGTGCAGCAGGAATCTTGAAGTAATTCCCTCTGTACTTTAGGAGCAGTGCTCAACTTTAGCAGTCACAAATAGGCTGAAAAGTGATCAAAAAACAAAAAAACACTGACCATTATTAAAAACTCTTATGGTATCAGGGAAGATTAAAAAAGGCCAATGATAAAAATGTCTAGTTGCATGACTTGCATGAATTGGTTTCATGTTCAAAAAAGTCCTTTTGGAAGACCTCAAAAATTTTTTAAAAGTCAAATAAAAGAAGTGGAAGAAAATTTGGGAAAAGAAATGAGAGTTATGCAAGAGTTAACAGCTTAAAAAAGGAAACACAGAAAATGGAAAAAAGAAAACAACTCCTTAAAATTACAAAAATACACTGAAGAAAACAGCTTCTTAAAAAGTAGAATTGGCCAAATGAAAAAGGAGGTACAAAAGCTGACCAAAGAAAATAATTCCTTAAAAAAATAGAATTGGGAAAATAGAAGCTAATAATATGTGATATCAAAAATCAATAAAAGAAAATCAAAAGAATGGAAAAATAGAAGAAAATATAACATCTAATTGGAAAAACAACTGACATGGAAAATAGATCCAGGAGAGAAGATTTATTTATTTTTCAATTTTCCCCAGGTACATATAAAACACCTTGTTTTATTTTACATATACATTCCTTTTTGGTTTGGGTTTGGGTTTTTAGGGACCCACTTCACCCACTACCAAATCTTCTATCACCCTCTCCCTCTCATTGTCTTAATAATGTTTTGGTTTTTTTAACCCATCCCCACCCACTACCCCCCTCTTCTCTTTCTTTTCTTCCTAGTGTTAATGTTCTCTACAAGCCAGCTCCTTCTTTTTCTTTCTTTCCAGCCAAAACTGAGATCAAGCTTCAGACAATGCTTAATTCCCCTCCTTTCTTTCCCTTTATTAGGTTTTTTGTGCTTCTTCATGTGATCTAATTCATATGATCAATGGGAGTTCCATTATACCTTCCCTTTTCTTCTAGTACAGATCTTTTTCCTCTCCTTAATGTCTTTTTCTTTGATATCTTCACATCAGAGTTCACAATCACATCTTTCATCCATGTGATGCTCAGTAACAGATACAATTGTAAAGAATTATAAATTTCATTTTCCCATTTAGGGATATAAATAATATATATTTTGATGAACAAGCCTAGAAAGATTTACGTGAACTGATGCTGAACAAAGTAAGCAGAGCCAGAAATACATTGTACCCAATAACAGCAAGAATGTGCAATGATCAACTATGAAAGACTTGGTTCTTCTCAGTGGTTCAGTAATCCAAAGCAATCTCAATAGACTTTGGGCAGAAAATGCCATCTGCATCCAGAAAAAGAACTAAGGAAACTGAATGTAAGTCAATATATGCTATGTTAGTTAATTTTTTCTGTTTTTTTTTTTTTTTAATCTCTCCCATGTCTTTTCCCTTTTACTCTGATTTTTCTCTCCCAACATGATTCATAAAGCAATGTGTATTGCAAATTTTTGATACATATTTATTTAACAAATTTATTTTGCCAGAAAAAAATAATATATATTTTCCCCGTTTACCTTTCTATGTTGCTCTTGAGTGCTATGTTTGAAGATTAAATTTTCTGTTTAGTTTTGTTTTTTTCAATAGAAATGATTAAAAGTCCATCACCTCCCCTGAAAGATGATGCTCAGTCTCACTAGGTAATTAATTCTTGGTTGTAACTCCAGGTCCCTTACCTACTAGAATATAGTATTCTAGGCCCTCCTATACTTTATTGTAGAAGCTTCCAGATCCTGGATAATTCTAACTGTTGCTTCTCGATATTTGAATTGTTTTTGTCTGGCAGCTTGCAGTATTTTTCTCTTGAGAGTGTATTTCTGGAATTTTGCAATAGTCCTTGGAGTTTTCCTTATAGGATCTCCTTCTGTAGGTGATCGATGGATTCTTTCAATGACCATTTCCCTCTCTGTTTCTAGAATATGGAGCAATTTTCCTTGATGATCTCTTGAAGAATGCTATCCAGGCTCTTTTTTTTTTTTTGGTCATGTTCTTCAGATAGACCAAGAATTTTTAAATTGTCTCTCCTGGATTTATTTTCCAGGTTGGCTATTTTTCCAGTGAGATATTTTACATTTTTCTTCATCTTTTCATTGTTTTTCATTTGTTTAACTGATTCTTGATGTCTCATAGTCATTGGCTTTCATTTGCTCCATTCTAGTTTTAATGTGTGATTTTCTTCAGTTAGTTTTTGAATATCTTTTTTCCATTTGGTTAATTCTACTTTTGAAAGTGTTTTCTTCAGTGGATCTTTTTTTTTTTTTTTTGTATTTGGCCAATTGTATTTTTTAAGGAATTACCTTCCCTTTCCAAGCTGTTGACTCTCTCTTTTAACATCTCTCATTTTTTTCCTTATTTTCTCTCCTACCTCTCTTATTTGCCTTTTAAAGTCTTTTATAAATACTTCCAGGAAACCTCTTTGGGCTTGAGACCAATTCATATCAAATCATAGATTTCCTCTTTGAACATGTTGTCCTCCTGAGTTGGTGTTTTGGTCTATCCCCATATTAACTTTCCATGGTCAAGGTTCTTTTCTGTTTCTTGTTAATTTTCTCTCCTTTTCTTTTGGTATCTCCTCTTTTTATATTTTTATGGAGGTATTATCCCAAGTTTCCTATGTAACAGCCTTGTTTCCCAGAATTTGCCTTCTGGGATGGAACTGGAAGATCTCCACTGGTCTGCTCTTCTACTGAGCCAGGAGGGTCTTCGTTGTTCATTTGCTGTGATTAAGACTCTCTCATTGGCTTTTCAAAACTCCATCTGAGCTGGACTAATACCCTTTTTACTCCAATGAGACTGCCTTCTTGATCTATCTTGAGCTGGAGAGTGGTTTCATTCTGTCAGATTTTGTTCAGAGGCTTGGTTTGATATTATATTCAAGGGAAATTGGGAGAGCTTAAGCAGCTTCATGGCTTCACTTTGCCATCTTGGTCTACCCATAAAAGTAGTCCCATTCATATATATATATATATATACATATAGTCCCATTTATATATACATATTTCCATATGAATCATATGAAAGAGAAAAATCAGAACGAAAAGGGAGTAAACATGAGAAAAAATGGAAGAGAAAAAAAGTATACATACCATGTGTTGATTTACATTCAGTCTCCATAATTTTCTCTCTGGATGTGGATGGTGTTTTCCATCCACATTTTATTAATATTGCTTCAAATCACAGAACTATTTAAAAGAACCAAATCTATCACAGTTGATCATTGCACAATTTTGCTGTTGTGGTGCACAATGTTTTCTGGGTTCTGTTTGTTTTTCTCATCAGTTCAATCTTTCCAGGCGTTTCTGAAATCAGCCTGCTCATAATTTGTTTTTATAGAACAGTAATATTCCATTACTTTCATATACTATAATTTATTCAGCCATTCCTCAATTGAAGGGTGTTTTCTCATAAGGAGAAATAATTTACAAATTATTGAACTACCTGAAAACCATGAGTTAAAAAAAAAGAGAGATAATTTCAAGAAATTATCAAAGAAAACTGCTCCACTATCCTAGAAATAGAAAGTAAAATAGTAATTAAAAGAATCCACTGATCAAGTCCTGAAAGAGATACCCAAGTGAAAATTCCCAAGAACATTGTAGCTAAAATTCCAGAACCCTCAGATTAAGCAAAAATATTGCAAGCAGACAGAAAGAAAATATCCAAACATCTAGAAGTTATAGTCAGGATTACACAAGATTTAGCAGCTTCTGTCTTAAAAGATTAGGGGCTTGGAATATCATATTCAGGAATGCAAAGGAGCTTGCAATTCAAGAATGCATAATCTCTTGAATAAAAAAAAATGGATATTCAATGAGATGGGGGACTTCCAGACTTTCCTGATGAAAAAAGAATTAAACAGAAATTTTGATTTTCAAATACAAGACCTAAGAGAAGCTTTAAAAGGTAAATGAAAAAGAAAAATACCTAAATTATTCAATAAGGTTAAACTATATACATCCCTACATGGAAAGATGAGACTTGTAACTCCTTTTTTTTTTTTTTTTTTTTTTTTTAATAGCTTTTTATTTACAAGATATATGCATGAGTAATTTTTCAGCATTGACAGTTGCAAAACTTTTTGATCCAATTTTTCCCCTCCTTCCCCCCATCCACTCCCCCACATGGCAGGTTGACCAATACATGTTAAATATGTTAAAGTATATATTAAATACAATATATGTATACATGTCCATACAGTTATTTTGCTGTACAAAAAGAATCGGACTTTGAAATAGTGGAGTTCTTTTGCTGGGTGTAGCTGGTTCAGTTCATTACTGCTCTATTGGAACTGATTTGGTTCATCTAATTGTTGAAGAAAGCCATGTCCATCAGAATTGATCATCATATAGTATTGTTGTTATTATAAGTGTATAATGATCTCCTGGTCTTGCTCATTTCACTCAGCATCAGTTCATGTAAGTCTCTCTGACTTGTAACTTAAGAGTTAATAAGTCTTGGACACTGATACATTTTTGGTGGAGTTGTGAAAGAATCCAGCCATTCTGGAGAGCAATTTGGAACTATGCCCAAAAAGTTGTCAAACTGTGCATACCCTTTGACCCAGCATTGCTGTTATTGGGATTATATCCCAAAGAAATACTAAAGAGTGGAAAGGGACCTGTATGTGCAAGAATGTTTGTGGCAGCTCTTTTTGTTGTAGCTAGAAACTGGATGATGAATGGATGTCCATCAGTTGGAGAATGGTTGGGTAAATTGTGGTATATGAAGGTTATGGAATATTATTGCTCTGTAAGAAATGACCAGCAGGAGGAATACAGAGAGGCTTGGAGAGACTTACATCAACTGTTGCTGAGTGAAATGGCAGAACCAGAAGATCGCTGTACACTTTAACAACAATACTGTATGAGGATGTATTCTGATGGAAGTAGAAATCTTCAACATAAAGAAGATCCAACTCACTTCCAGTTGATCAATGATGGACAGAAATAACTATACCCAGAGAAGGAACACTGGGAAGCGAATGTAAATTGTTAGCACTACTGTCTATCTACCCAGGTTACTTATACCTTCGGAAGCTAATAATTAATGTGCAACAAGAAAAAGATATTTACACACATATATTGTATCTAGGTTATATTGTAACACATATAAAATGTATGGGATTGCCTGCCTTCGGGGGGAGGGAGTGGAGGGAGGGAGGGGATAATTTGGAAAAATGAATAAAAAAATTAAAAAAAAAAAAAAAGCAAAAATTGATCTAATTAAAAGAGATAAGGAAGGAAACTATATCTTGCTAAAGGGTACCATAGATAATGAAGCAATATCAATATTAAATATATATGCACCAAGTGGTGTAACATCTAAATTCCTAAAGGAGAAGTTGCAAGAAGAAAAAAGGAGAAAAAAAAAGTTGCAAGAAAAAAAATTTATGGCATATAACCAAAGTAGTAATTAGGGGATATTCATATATTTAAATGTAAGCATTAATATTAATTTAATAAAACAAAGAGCACATCAATGTATTGGGTATGCAACTACAAAAAAAGCTAGAAAATGGACAGAATAAAAATCTTTAATTAAACATTAATTGGAAATCCCGAAAATCAAGAGAGAGATGAATAAAATTGAAAGAAAACCATCAAATTAATATATGCAAAAAAAAAACAATTAAAATAAACTCTTGGTTAATTTGATTTAAAAAAGAAGGAAACAAAATTGCCAACAATCAAAAATGAAAAGGGTAAGTTAATTATCAATGAATAGGAAATTAAAGTAATAATTAGGGAGCTATTTTATCTGACTGTATACCAATAAATCCAACAATCTAAATGAAATGTATCAATATTTACAAAAACATAAATTATTCAGATTGAAGGAAGAGGAAATAAAATTTTTAAATAACCCCATTTCAGAAGAAGAAATTAAGTCATCAGTGAGGTTTCTAAGCAAAAATTTGTAGGAACAGATAAATTTACAAGTGAATTCTTCCAAATATTTAAAAAACAATTAACTCCAATACTATATAAACTATTTAGGAAAATAGGCAAAGAATGAGTCCTACCAAATTTCTTTAATAACACAAATATACCCAAACCAGGAAGAGCTAAAACAAAAAGAAAGCTATTGAACAATTTTTCTAGTGAATATTGTTGGAAAGTTTTTTAAATAAAACACTAGCAGGAAATTATAGCAATATATCACTAGGATAATACACTGTGACTAGATGGGATTTATACTAGGAATGCAAGGCTCGTTCAATCTTAGGAAAACTATGAGTATAATTGATCATATTGATAAAATACCAACAGAAATCATATGATTATCAAAAAACATCAGCAAGCATTATGTAATGAGAATATCAAAGGAATCAATGAAAAATAAATTGAATTTAAATTGTCTAGCTTTACCAAATATAAAACTATATTCAAACTATCTGTTACTGACTAATAAGAGTGGTAAATGAATAGAATAAATTAGGTATACAAGACATAGTAGCAAATGAACACAATAATCTACTGGTTGATACATTCAAAGAAATAGAGCTTTGACAATCAGCTACATCCAGAGAAGGAACACTGGGAAATGAGTGTAAACTGTTATTTTTACCTTCTGAATCCAATTCTTCCTGTGCAACAAAAAATTCGGTTCTACACACATATATTGTATCTAAATTATACTGTAATATATTTAACATATATAAGACTGCTTGCCATCTGGGGGAGGGGGTTGGGGGAGGAAGGGAAAAAATCTGAATAGAAGTAAGTGCAAGGGATAATGTTGTAAAAAATTACCCATGCATATGTACTGTCAAAAAATGTTATAATTATAAAATAAAATAAAAAATTTAAAAAAAAATAAATTAAAAAAAAATAAAATAAATTAAAAATTGGTTTATTATACACATAAAATAAATAAATAAATAAATAGATAAATAAATCAGAAAAAAAAAAAAAAAGAAATAGAGCTTTGGGACAAGAA